>NC_134690.1:172643594-173246927 GCF_050947455.1 Rhinoderma darwinii
TTTCACACAGTGCAGATTTGCAGCAGAATTTGCATATATAAACAAGGAATGGAACCTAAACAAAATAAATATATAAAGGAAGGCCTTATAGGTCTGCTCTCCTGAACCCAATTTTGGCTTTGGCTTAATAAAAAGCATGCAAAACTTGCAGAAAATCTGCATTGTGTGAACAAGGCCTTATCGCGTTGCATAAACTCTGCCTCTGCTTTTTTTTATCAATTCTGGTACCCCGTTTTGAAAATGGCATCTGCAAACCATCAGCGGTTGCGAACAGCAACTACTCTGGCCAGAGGCCTCGCCGGTCGCAGCGATACATTGCCTGGTGTAAAGATGATAGTTTCAGAATACAAATGACTAGTATAAGCTCTGTGCAGACAGAGCTTATTCCAGCAAGGAATAATAAGAGATTTCAGCTCTGAACACTACAGAATTATGGATGCAGCCAGTGGTGTAACTACTGCTGTAGCAGCCATTGCGGCTGCTACGGGGCCCGCTGCATAAGGAGGCCCGTGTCGGTGGCCGATGACGCCGCTAGCAGTTGCTATGGCTGCTACAGCGGTGGCGACGCCACATTCAATAGATACTATTGAACGCTATGGCAGAGCAGGAAGGTATCTCCCTACTATGCCATTTTCTAGGCTACAGGAAGGTCGGCGTTACGGGGGGGGGGGAATTGCCCAGGGCCCCTATCCCGTGGCTGCCACTGGGCCCGAGGCGCAGGTACAAATGAATACTATAGGCTGCAGGCCACGTTAGGGCGCTGGGAAGACTCCATGCGCATGCCGGCGTGATGACGTCACTGCATCACGCTGGTCTACGCAAGTCTCTCTCCCAGAGGATGTGCATCACGGGAACGGGGCAAGGTAAGTACAATAGTATACAAGGGAGGGGGTGCTGGCTGGCACTATATACAAGGAGGGGTTGTGTGGCTCTATACACAAGGGGGAGCTGTGTGGCACTATATACAAGGGGGGCTGTGTGGCAATATATACAAGGGGGGGCTGTGTGGCACTATACTAAAGGGGGGCCGTATGAGGCTGTATGGTACTATTTACAAGGAGAGGAGGGCTGTGTGGCGCTATCTACAGGGGGCTGTGTGTGGCGTTATCTACAGGGGTCTGTGTGTGGCGCTATATACAGGGGCCTGTGGGGCACTATATACAAGGGGGGCTGTGTGGCACTATCTACAAGGGAGGAGGGCCGTGTGTCAGTATATACAAGGGAGGGGGGCTGTGTGGCACTATATACAAAGGAGGGGGGCTGTGTGGCACTATATACAAGGGGGAGCAGTGTGGCACTATATACAAGGGGGGCTGTGTGGCACTATATACAAGGGGGGGCTATGTGGCACTATGTACTAAGGGGGCTGTGTGCACTATCTACAATGGGGCTGTGTGTGGCTCTATCGGGGGGCTGTGTGGGGCTCTACAGGGGAGCTGTGTGGGGCTCTACAGGGGGGCTGTGTGTGGCTCTACAGGGGGACTGTGTGTGGTGCTATCTACTAGGGGGCTGTGTGTGGCACTATCTACAGGGGGCATTATTAATGTGGGGGCACAAAGGGGGTATGGTTACTGATGGGACACTTTTATTGTGTCGAGCACTAGGGGATTATTATTACCATCTGGGGCACAGTGGATTACAGGTTTGTTTAGAGGAAGGGGTATTGGTGGGGAAGGTGCTGAAAAAGCAAGAAACCAACATGTCTGTGTGTCAAATTCTACAGAGACGAGTCATGGCTGGAATAAGTCATCACAGTGGTCAGGGCCAGATGGAGAAAAAAAGGGGAAAGTGAACGACTCTAATCAGAGAAAACATCACCTGTGAATCACTAGATATAAATGTGCTATAATCACTTATATCGTCTGCAGAGCTCCTGCGTATAAGGCTGGGTTCACACGACCTATTTTCAGGCGTAAACGAGGCATATTATGCCTCGATTTACGTCTGAAAATACGGCTCCAATGCGTCGGCAAACATCTGCCCATTCATTTGAATGGGTTTGCCGACATACTGTGCCTACGACCTGTAATTTACGCGTCATCGTTTGACAGCTGTCAAAAGACGACGCGTAAAATTACAGCCTCGTCAAAAGAAGTGCAGGACACTTCTTGGGACGTTTTTGGAGCCGTTTTCTCATAGACTCTATTGAAAACAGCTCCAAAAACAGCCGAAAAAACGGTGCGAAAACGGCGCGAAAAACGTGAGTTGCTCAAAAAACGTCTGAAAATCAGGTGCTGTTTTCCAACAGCTCTGTATTTTCAGACGTTTTTGGCTCAGCGTGTGAACATACCCTAACTGGCATCTACCACTATATGGTCACTATATGGGGGTAATATTATATGGTCTGCAGAGCTCCTGTACATAACTGCCATCTACCACTATATGGTCACTATATGGGGGTAATATCATATCGTCTGCAGAGCTTCTGTGTATAACTGTCATCTACCACTATATGGTCACCATATGGGGGTAATATATGGTCTGCAGGGCTCCTGTGTATAACTGCCATTTACCACTATATGGTCACTTTATGGGGGTAATATTATATTGTCTGCAGAGCTCCTGTGTATAACTGTCAACTACCACTATATGTTCACTATATGTTGTTAATATTGTTCTTTGTATAGTGGTTTTTATTCAGCAACAGTATGGGGGTATTATTCAGTCACTATGTGGTTATGGTGTGGCGGTATTATTCAGTGACAGTATGGGGGTACTAATCAGTCACTATGTGGTTATGGTGTGGCGGTATTATTTGGACCTTATATTGTGTTATTATTGGTAATATTGGTCTTATAATAGTGAGTTATGTTCAGTAACAATATGCAGATAATATAATCTGGTATAGTGGTATGATTTAATAACTGTATATGTATATAGATTATTTTTTGTGTGAGAGGGGTTACATATGCTTTGGGGCTTACAACACTGCTGGATGCGCTAGAAATCAGCGATGCAGTTCTCTGCACACCGCCTTCTGAATTGACTGCATTATTGATACAGTAAGGGTGTGTTCACATCAGCTTTTCGTTTCCGTCAATTGCGCTATTGTTTTTGCCAAAAAAACAGAAACCTTACAGAGACAAACTGAAACCATTTGCAATGGAAACATTACCATTGAAATCAATGATAATGTAAATGGACGGCTATGGTTTCCGTTTGGTTTCCGTTCATGGGTTTCCCTGACGGAAAGGTCTGACAGAAGCCATTAATGGAACCCCGGTACAGACGTGAACAGGCCCTAATTCAGCATTTGGGACCCCACTTTTAACTTTTCCCGGGGGCCACATTTTGTCTAAAACCGGCCCTGGCTACAGGCCACGTTTGGCCTGCAGCCTATCAGGCGCAGGGGTGGGATCCCAGCGAAGGCGTGATGACGTCACTGGATAACATCGGCCTACGCAAGGCATTAATTCGCTCCGTTCGTTGCGTGAACGGGTCATAGTTGAGTATGACTTTTTGTTTTATTTGTTTGGAGATCGCTATATGACGCTATCTATAGGCGGGGGGCTGTATAGCGCTATCTACAGCGGGGCTGTATGGCGCTATCTACAGGGGGAGCTGTATGCCGCTATCTACAGGGGGTGCTTTATGGTGATATCTACAGGGGGCTATATGGTACTATCTAAAAGGGGGAGGTGGGGGTCGCTATTTACAAGTGGGGTGTGATATTGTCTACAAGGGGGCTGTATAGCACTGTCTACAGGGGGCTGTATGGCACAATCTATAGGGGGGCACTATCTACAGGAGCACTAGCTACAAGGGGGGTTGTGTGTGGAACAGAGGGGAGGGGAGGGCCCACTCAAAAGTTTGCTATGGGGGCCAGTCTTTCCTAGTTACGCCCCTGGATGCAGCTGTTGGATAAAATATAAGTGGCTACTCAGCATCAGTAAATGTAATGTAAATTGTTTATAAAAGTACTTTGTATGTAGATTAATTTTATATGCAAACCGTACAATAATGTTCCAAGGAGGACATTCCCTTTATCCTGTGGTTAAGCCATACATGTTCAAGATGTGAACAGGTCAACTCAGTTGCAGTGAGTAAACTTTATATATCACTTATAGCAATAAATAGTTAATTATGGCCTGAACCTGAAGAAGTGACACATATTACAGGAGAATATACTGGTCTATATTTTTAGGTTAGCATTATTCTGTATATTAAGCCTTTCAGGGCTCAGCCTATTTTAGACTTCAGGACCGCAGGATTTTTTTCATTTCTGCGTCACCACTTCTATACATACATAGCTGTATGAGGTCTTGTTTTTTTTGCAATACGATTTGTGTTTTTAAATGGCACCATTTTGGGGTGCATAAAATATTACTGATTAAATGTACACTAACTTTTCAAACAATTTATGATAATCTAATAGTATACCTGATATATATCAATTTTGTAATTTACTTACTGTTAAAATTTTGTTGTTTTATTTCTGCAAATTCTGTGTAAAAATACTGCCACTAAGTGTCTCCCATCCTGTAATTTGCTGTTCACCCCCTATTGTGAAGCAAAATCCATCCCTAGTTACAAAGCAGGGAAGACGGACTGCAGGAAGCAGGGGGGGGTGTGTCTTCACAGCCAGCCCATAGAAGTCTATGGAGAGGAGAGAGCAGAAGGAGAGAGACAGACACTGCGTATAGAAATCTGAGGAGAGGGGAGGAAAGAGAAGGAGGAAGATACAGATGCTCCCCATAGAAGTATAAGGGGAGGGGAGCAGGAGCAAACGAAAGACACAGACACAGATTCTGCTGCCCATAGAAGTCTATAGAGAGGGGAGGGGGAGCAGGGCGCTGCGCATATAATTCTATGGAGAGGGGAGCAGGAGCAAAGAGACACACAGACACATATGCTGCTGCCCATAGAAGACTATAGAGAGCAGAAGGAGAAAGCAGGAGCAAAGAGAGAGACAGAGAGAGAGAGACACACACACACACACAGATGCTGCTGCTCCTAGAAGTCTATGGAAAGCGAAGTGGGAGCAGGAGCAGAGTGAAAGAAACACAGACACACTGCCCATATAAATCTATATAAGCGGGAGGGAGCAGAACGAGAGAGGAGACACAGGCTGCTGGTAAGATTTATATGTCACCCCAGTGCTGGATTCTCAGCTACACTGGTCTGTACTGCTGTATAATGTTCTCCACGCTGCTTCTGTTTCTAAGGGAGGGACCAGAATGTCCCCTTCTCTGTGTGCTGGCTCCACCCACTAGCCCACGAAAAACTAGAAATTAGAGAAAGAGCCTGCATGTAACGTCCATGGCCGCGGACCGTCGTTCCTACTCACCCCCCGACTGCTGCGACCATGGACTAGTGAGTGCTGGCCGGCATCTCCTTCCTAGGAGATGCCAGCATTCACTTCCGCTCTGCAGTGTCCCTTTAGGTTGCGAGTGCGTGCTGATGCCCGGCCTTTAAAGGGCCACACATGTATAATATTGTTAATTAGCCCTTATCACCATGGACTATAAAAAGGGCTCCGCCCTTTCACTCCTTGCCTGAACGTTGTTGTGTATTCCCATGTTAGTCTTAGCAAATGGCCCCTTAGTATTAGTCTGTTCCCATTGTTCCCGTGCCATGCTACCTGTATCCTGTGCTGTGTTTGTTCCTGAGCCTTAGAGTGTTGGAGTCGTGTTTTGCCACCTGTCATGCCTGCTGTCATACACCACGTGTGGCATCATCTACCTTCAAGTTTTATCTATGCCTAAGCCTCTGCTACTGCCTGGACTATTATCGGTCCACATACCCACGGATCGTGACAGTACACTCAGGCCATGGACCCCGCTGGTCAACCCAAGACCATGACGATGTCAGAAGTCATGCAGGCAGACATGCGAGACCTTCGGTCACGACAGGATGAACGCCATTGCACATCGGCTGGCTGCGCAAGCTGCAGTCGTCACAGCCCCTGTTTCTGTTGCTCCTGCTGTTCCTCCTGCTACACTTCCTGTCAGTACCAGTGCCTACTACCGATTCAACATGCCACTACCTCCTCACTATGACAGAGACGCGAGGACCTGCAGAGGATTTCTGAACCAATGCCAGATCCACTTCGGACTGCATGCAAAGGCCTTCCTTTCTGATGATGCAAGGATCACCTTCGTAATCTCCCTGGCATGGTCGAACCCCATTTGGGAACGTCAGGAACCAGACACCCGTGACTTACAGTGTTTCTTACAGACTTTCCGTACAGTATTTGAGGAACCTGGGAGAGTCTCCTCTGCTGCTGCATCTCTGCTGACCCTTCACCAAGGAGACATCTCTGCCCGATCCGATCGTGTCCGAGACCAAGCCACTGAAGCTCCAAGTTGGAGCCCTTCATACTGAAGTGATTACATTTCTTGTCTTGCCTAAAGCCGTCAATCCTGTTCTACTGGGTCTGCCTTGGCTTCAGTTACATGCCCCAGTCCTGGACTGGAATTCCGGATTTCTCCAATGGGGCTAAAAATTTCTCCACCGCTGCCTGTTACAGATCCATCCTGTCCAGCCTCCTCTGCCACAAGATTATCTATTAATTTTTCCCAATTCGCAGACGTCTTTAGCAAGAAGGAGGCTGAAATGCTTCCCCCACACCGGTCTAACGACTGTCCGATTGAACTGGTTCCAAATGCTTCTCCTCCCCGTGGACGGGTATATCCTCTCTCCTTGCCAGAAACTCAGTCCATGTCAGCCTATGCCACGGAAAATATGAGGAGGGGTTTCATGCGGAAATCTTCCTCCCCGGCCGGGGGACGGGTTCTCCCTCGTTAAAAAGAAAGACGGATCTTTTTGACCCTGCATTAACAACTGTGGTTTCAACCAGATCACAGTCAAGAACAAATACCCATTGTCACTAATATCCAAACTATTTGACTGTATACAAGGAGCCAGGATTTTCTCAAAACTAGACTTGCGTGTGGCTTACAATTTGATCCGAATCCGTCAAGGTGACGAGTGGAAGATGGCATTCAACACTCGAGACGGGCACTATGAATACCTGGTCATGCCCTTCGGTCTGTGAAACGCTCCCGCGGTCTTCCAGGAATTCACCAATGACATCTTCTGAGATCTCCTCTATGTCTGTCTTGTGGCCTATCTCGATGATATTTTGATTTTCTCTCCAGATCCGACGACTCATCGGAGGCATGTCCGTCAAGTTCTGCTGCGATTAAGGGAGAGTCGTCTGTATGCCAAGCTGGAGAAGTGCATTTTTGAAAAAAAAATCTCTGCCCATCCTGGGCTACATCATCTCAGATCAAGGCATCAAGATGGATCCTGAGAAAGTAAAGTCCATCCTGGAATGGCCACGTCCTCAGGGTCTGTGGTTCATACAGCGTTTTTTGGGATTTGCCAACTTCTACCAGCAGTTTATTCTCTTCACTGACGGCTTCCATCTCTACCTTTACCAAGAAAGGTATGAACGTCAAGGTGTTGACTCTAGATGCAAAATCAGCATTTAATAGTCTCAAGAGTGCCTTCACTTCAGCCTCAATCCTCCATCATCCTGACGTGTCTCGACAGTTCTTGTTGGAGGTGAACCCTTCCTTTGTTGGTGCAGGTGCATTTCTGTCCCAGAGCAGCTTCAAAGTAAAGGTAGTAGTGTGTGGCTATTACTCGAGATTTTTTCACCCGCTGAGCGCAATTACTCCATTGGGGATCGGGAGTTACTGGCCATCAAATTGCCTCTGGAGGAGTGGAGACATCTGAGAGAGGGTGCAACTCGCCCCATGCTGATATACACTGACCACAAGAATCTCACTTACCTCCTGTTGGCTCATCGGCTAAACCTCTGTCAAGCCAGTTGGACGCTGTTCTTTACCCATTTCCAATTTGTGCTCCACTACCGTCCCGCTGACAAAAATGTGAGGGCCGATGCCCTGTCCAGGTCGTTTGAAACAGAAGACACTATGGAGTCCCCTCAATGTATCATAGACCCATCCTGCATTATTACTGCTAATCCCCTGCAAGTTAGAGACATACCTCCGAGGAGGACATTTGTGCAGTTGGCGGACCAATTCTTCACTGGGGACACAGCTCCAAACTGGCTGAGCACGCGGATGTTCGTAAGACCCGAAATCTGATTGCTCATAATTTACGGTGGCCGATGCTGCCCAAAGATATTGTGGAATTTGTCTCTTCCTGCACTGTGTGTGCTTCCAACAAGGTTGCGCTCTCCAAGACTGCCAGTCTGCTCCAACCTCTGCCTGTGCCCAACGCCCCCTGGCAGCATATTGCAATGGACTTTGTCACAGATCTTCCTTTCTCAGCAAGATGCAATACTGTCTAGGTGGTGGTGGATCGGTTCTCGAAGATGGAACATTTTATTCCGCTGACCGGCCTACCTTCTGCTCCTAGACTGGCAAATCTCTTCATTCAGCACATCTTCCACTTGCATGGCTTTCCCCTTCATATCGTGTCTGATCGGGGGGTTCAGTTCACCTCAAAATTCTGGAGAGCCCTCTGTAAACTACTAGTTGTGAAATTGGACTTTTCCTCAGCCTACCATCAACAGTCCAATGGTCAAGTCGAGAGGATTAATCAAATCATGGAGAATTATCTTCGTCATTTCATTTCCATGCAGCATGATGACTCGGTACAGCTTCTTCCATGGGCCGAGTTCTCATATAACAACCAGACAAGTGAGTCCACTACTTCCAAACCGTTCTTCATTGTCTACGGCCAACATCCACTAATCCCTCTTCCTGTTTCAGCTACATCCAATGTACCCGCAGCTGACTGCATTTGGGGACTTTCTACAAATCTGGCAGCAGACCTAGTCCTCTATTCTGCTGGCAGTCAATTGCATGAAGCAAAAAGCGGATACAAGAAGAAGAGGGCTGCCTCAGTTTCTTCCGGGTAGCAAAGTCTGGCTGTCCTTAAAGAGGCTCTGTCACCAGATTATAAATGCCCTATCTCCTACATAATCTGATCGGCGCTGTAATGTAGATAACAGAAGTGGTTTTTATTTTGAAAAACAATCATTTTTGAGCAAGTTATGAGCAATTTTAGATTTAGTTTCTTAAAGACCAACTGGGTGTGTTTTTACTTTTGACCAAGTGGGTGTTGTAAAGAAGTGTATGAGGCAGACCAATCAGTGTCATACACTTCTCATTGTTCCAGCCCAGCTTCTTTCACTGCACAATCACACTGTGCTGGTGATCATGCTGGGCTGGAATAATGAGAAGTGTATGACACTGATTGGTCACTGATTGGTCAGCCTCATACACCTCTCTACCACACCCACTTGGTCAAAAGTAAAAACACGCCCAGTCGGTCTTTAAGAAACTAAATCTAAAATTGTTCATAACTTGCTCAAAAATGATCGTTTTTCAAAATATAAACCACTGCTGTTATCTACATTACTGCGCCAATCAGACTATGTAGGAGATAGGGCACTTATAATCTGTCGACAGAGCCTCTTTAAAGAATATCCGTTTGAAGGTGCCTTCGTACAAATTTGCTCATAGGTTCCTCTGACCTTTTGAGATCCTGCAACAAATTAACTCTGTCTCTTATAAACTTCGGCTGCCTCCTACTCTCAAAATCCCCAACGCCTTTCATGTGTCCCTCCTGAAGCTTGTCGTTATGAACCGCTACAGTAAGACTCCTAGTCCTGCAGTTGCTCCCAGTGGTTCTTCTGATGTGTTAAAAGTGAAGGAGAATCTGGACTACAAGAGAGTAGGAGGAAGGACTTTTTATTTAGTGGATTGGAGAGGATTTGGTCCAGAGGAGAGGTCCTGGGAGCCAGAAGAGGACCTCAATGCCCCTACCCTCATTAAGAAATTCCTCTCTCACTCTGGTCCCAAGAAGAAGGGGCGTAAGAGGGGGGATACTGTAACGTCCACGGCTGCGGACCCTCGTTCCTACTTACCCCCCGACTGCTGCGGCCATGGACTTGTGAGTGCTGGCCGGCATCTCTTTCCTAGGAGACGCCAGTACTCACTTTCACTCGTGCCAGGCCTTAAAGGGCCACACATGTATAATATTGATAATTACCCCTAATCACCGTGGACCATAAAAAAGGCTCTGCCCTTTGACTCCTAGCCTGAGCGTTATTGTTTATTCCCATGTTAGTCTTAGCAAATGGTCCCTTACTGTTATCCTGTTCCCATTTTTCCCGTGCCCTGCTACCTGTATCCTGTATCCCGTGCTGTTTTTTTCCTGAGCCTTAGAGTGTTCGAGTTGTGTTGTGCCACCTGTCACGCCTGCTGTCATACACCACGTGTGGCGTCATCTACCTTCAAGTTTCATCTGTGCCTAGCCTCCACTACTGTCTGGACTATCACAGGTACTCTTGTACTAGGACTCTGTATAGACTGTTGTTTGGCCAGCTGCTACTCTGCTAAGACGGTGCGGTATAGTGGGTCCACATACCCATGGATCGTGACACTGCAGAGGGGAAAACATGTAATAGTCAGGTATTGTTTTATTCCTCTTGTAAACACATAGGACAGCTTATTCTGATAAGTACATTGTGTGCTGCTCACTGTGCGGGATAAATAACATTTATTGATTCCAGCGAGAACATATGTGTATTTTTTTAATTTTTGCAAAATAAAACCACTTTTTATGTGAATTTTTTTTATTTGAACTTTTTTTTTAAACTTTACTAAAATCCTTACTATTTTTTTTAGTCCCACTAGGGGACTAAAAGCTTTGGTATATTTTTGGTATACCGGCAGCCTTGGTATACTGCCAGCCTCTTAAAAAGTGAATGGTGCGGTGGCCGAGCATGCGCAGTAGACCTCCATTCACATAGGGCACTCAGGGATTCCTGTTTTTGGACCCTTCACAAATCAGACATTTATAAACTATCCTGTGGATAGGTGAAAAATGACCATTTCAAGAAAGCCCCTTTAAACAACATTTTACAGATTAAAATGTTACAAATGGATTGCTTATCTTGTACTAATCTTGGATTATATAGTGTTCTCTTGTCTATTCGCATTTAAAGTTTCATTTAGACTTTTCCTGTGCAGACGGACACATCCTTAAGGTTCTATAATTCATGGTATTCTGTTACAATGACCAAGCAAGGGCTTCTTGTAAGATGTGAGCTTCTGTATCCAGAAGCCAGCTACATTTTTAAAACAGCTGTGGATGTCAATAAGGTATGAACTGAAGTCTGCGTTATAATATATATAGCATATAATATAGTTATAGTCTTTTTACATCTATTTTAGTAAAAAATGTTACATAAACTTTATGTCAGATAGTAAATATTAAAGTTTTCTTTCTGGGACTGTGCCTGTGTAAACAATGAAGGGGACTATCATTTTGCTAATCGGCAGGGGCCCTGGGGGTTGAACCCCCAGTGATAAAATATTGATGACCTATCCTAGCATTACTACGTATACTGTAAAACATTACTTGTGTTGCTCAACAATATTTCAATTTACAATAGAAAACATAATAGCCGGGGTGTAGCTATATGGTGTGCCGAGGTAGCAGTCACACATAGGCCCTGGTACCTGAGAGGGCCTAAAGATCCCACTGCCAAATAAGAAGACATAGTATTTTAAATGGCACATACCTAGGTAGGGGGCACTGTTACAGATTTTGCATTTGGGCACAGGCGGTGGCGTAGCTATAGGGGTCGCAGCCAATAGGTGAATCTATATGAGCCTCTGTTACTACAGTAACTCCTCCATAAACTTACCCTCCTAGCTCGTGGATCGGGTCCTTCTTAACTCCGGGAGCACTGCTGGGTACTGACGCCGTACAGTGTCAGGACGCTGTATGCGTGGTGCACATAATGATTTGAACAGCGTTAGTACCCGGTGCTGCATCTGGAGCTCACACATGTGATACTGTCTGCGGAGCCCCTGTATTTAAGTCTATTTTGTGTAATACTGTCTGCTGAGCTCCTGTATCTGAGCCTGTCGTGTGATACTGTCTACTGAGACAATGTATCTAACCCTATCATGTGAGATACTGTCTGAATAGGCCCTTTATCTAAGCCTATCATGTGTGATACTGTCTACTGAGTTACTGTATCTAAGCCTATTATGTGTGACACTGTCTGCTGAGCTACTGAATCTAAGCCTATAATGTGGGTTACTGTATGCTGAGTCCCTGTATCTAATCCGATCATGTGAGATACTATCTGCTGAGCTGGCGTATTTAATCCTATCATGTGTGGTACAGTCTGCTGAGCAGTTGTATCTAAGCTTCTTATGTGTGATACTGTATGGTGAGCGGGTGTATCTAAGCCTATCATGTGCATGTGTGATACTGTCTGCTGAGCCGATATAGCTAAGCCTATAGTGTATGATACGGTCTGCTGAGCAGCTATATTTAAGCCTTCCCAGTGGCATAGCTATAGGAGTAGCAGTCTTTTAAGTATGCTGTCAATATAAAAAAAATTTGCGGAGGAGAGAAAACATATGTTTTGGGGCTTGTGCCTCATATCTATTAAGACCCTTGCAATGCCCCGGCTGATAATGCTGAATCGATGGGTAACTAGAGAGACCGAGCAATGCAACTGAAAGTTATAGGCGGGGTGCTGCCGTTGGGTGTGAAGAAAAGCTGTGTGGGGCCCAAGCTGAACTTTTGCACTGGAGCCCATGAGCCTTTAGCTACACCCCTGGGCCCAGGAGCTTCTGGTCACGCTTCTGCATAATGGATTTTATAAAGAGGTAAAACAGATGTTGTACAGATCGTCTTACCTCTACAGTATCAGGAGATGGAGCTGTCTCCCCTGTAGGGTCTGGAATATCTTCATCATGAAATGTGGCGCGTTTGTAATCAGACATCTGGAAAAAGGCAAGTAAAACAAGAGGATACATACTGTGACAATTTACTATGATAGCAAATATTATACTGTACTATATCATGTGTATATAATGTGAGGGCAAACAGGTTTTTGTTAATTTTTTATCAAAATCTGCCACGGAACTATTCCTGCCGACGGCAGGAAGATTCCTCCCTCCTATTGACATCAATGGGAGGTTCAGGCAGAATCCAATCAAAGATCGAGCAGGACGCTACTTTTTCCCGCTGGATGAAATAATCAGCTAGCGGGAAAAAGAAGCGTCCAACTCCCATTGAAATGAAAGGGAGGCGAAATTTTGCAGCGGAATCCATGACGGATTCTGCCAGCAAAATTCCTCCGTGTGAACATACCCTTTTTAAAGAAAACCATAACATTTAAAAACAAAGTATACTTATAACACATTGGACATAAAGTAAGCTGGGGGTCCCACTGCTTAGAGCCCTTCAATCAATAGGCCTATATTGATTTTTAGGGACATGTGTGGTCCTGCAGAGCAACAAGCCGGAATTTACATTTCTCTGGGCTCTGGCTAATGGGCCTGAATTTCAAATGGAGAAGCTCACTACCGGCCAAGTCTGCCCTAATAGGGCAAATGAAAAGTCTTTAAGATATTTTAAGCACACAAGCTAGTATTTGTTATATGTATACATAACAACAGCGACAGGCTCCCTATGTCTGAAGTTGTGACAGGCCATAGATTTCTCAGGCCGCTGAAGAGGAAAAGTACTATTAAATGCTGACCATCTAATAGGTAGCGGGGCCAAGTCCAAGGCATCAGAAGAATTTAAACATTTTTGTTTGTTTGTTTTTTTATCCAAAAATGAATTCCCCCATTCAACCATTATTTGTTTGTGTTGTTCTTAGGGTCAGTTCACACTTAATTTTTTTGGAGCTGATTTTGACGTGGAAATCGTCCTGAAAGAATTTTAATTCCTGCCAGCAAAAAAACCTTACACAGTTCACTTGCCACCATAAATAATGTGCTGTATTGGATTACGGTAGTTGTTAAGAATGCAATAACAATACAGCGCCTATATTAAAAAAAAACTAAGAAATCCACCCTTCTTACTGCAAAAATTCATCTTTATTGAAAATAATGGATAGTCAATACTCCTATCATTACCACATAGTATCAGCTACGTTAAGCAAAAGTAATACAGCAGGGAATAGAGACTAAAATATAAGATGTCAGTTAAAAAAGCAGACCCTGGAGACCAGAACTACAATGCGTGTTTCAACGTTGCTTCTTTCGGGGTGAAATCTTTTTTTATCATGTCATGATTTCCAATAAATATGAATTTTGCAATGAGAACGGTGTATTTCATGAGCCCCTGTGTTTGTATAGTTGCCATGCATTTTTTTGCTGAAGCCCATAAAGTAGACGATTTGAGGCTCTAAAGTAATAGGTTGTGTTTCGTGTTTATGGGATAACAGCAGGCAATATGGGCAGGCAGTCCTGGTGTGACTGACAAAATGATCAAATAGCGGAAATCTAACCCTTTCTAAGGCTTTGTTCACATCTGCGCTAGAACTCCGTTCCGACTGAGCTTTCTGTCGGAACGGAGCCCCGACAGACACAAACGGAAACCATAGGTTTCTGTTTTCATCACCATTCATTTCAATGGTGACGGATCCGGTGCAAATGGTTTCCGTTTGTCTCAGTTGTGCAAGGGTTCTGTCGTTTTGACAGAAGAAATACCGTAGTCAGGCTTCGTTCACATCTGCGCAAGGGTCCCGTTCCGACTGAGCATTCCTACTACGGTATTGATTCCGTCAAAACGACGGAACCCTTGCACAACGGAGACAAACAGAAACCATTGGTACCGTATCAGTCACCACTGAAATCAATGGTGATGTAAACGGAAACCTATGGTTTCTGTTTGTGTCTGTCAGGGCTCTGTTCCGACGGAAAGCTCAGACGGAACGGAGCCCTAGCGCAGATGTGAACGAAGCCTTCGAGGTAAAGTACGGTTGTCCTTGACAGCCAAAAATTCAGCTTTTGACCAAGTGGCACAACTGTTGTGCCTGCAACATCATCACTATGTAAACGTATGTCCAGTTCCAGGAACTACCTCACACCTGCAATGTACATTTACATCAGTGTGCAGGAAGGAATTAAATGGGTTTTCAGGTTTTAGCAAATAAAGTTTATTCATTGCATAATTAAAATTTATAAAAATGTTCTAATATAATTTGTGAATCAATTGCTCTCCCCAGAGGCCTGCTGTCAAGAGCTGTCATAGAATAGACAGAATGGATTTTTCCTAGCAAGGTTGGCTGCATTACTTACAAGGAATTGTATCAATAGCTGTAAATCTCATCAGTGAAGTGGTTAATTTCCAGATATGGGGTTGGCATTATATATGTTCCCCATCTAAAGCTATATCAGTAGCAATGAGCTTACTAGAGGCTCTGGCCTTTTTTTGCATCCACATACAGTACTTCACGAACAATTAACAAAAAGTTGGACTTGATGGATCAGGAGTACAGTCAATCTAGCTACGTACAGTATGTTATATGTATTTTATATGTGAGTGTGCTGGAAATTTCAGACAGTCAAAAATGCAACACATTTGGGATCCTTTCTGTCTGACTTGTCTTCCCCAGCACTGACCTATGACTGCAGATATTGGCACAGGAAGACATTAAAGGGGTTCTCCAGGAGTTTAACATTGATGGCCTATCCACCATAATATTTGATCGGTGGGGATCCGACCTCTAAAATCCCTACCAATCAGCACAGTGCTGCTGGGGCAAGCTGCAGTACCAGGAACAGATGCTCACATTAATATAAACAAAAAAAATGAGCGCAGCAACGACAGCGTTGTGACCCCTCCACTGTGCTGATGGGCGGGGGTCTGACCCAACAATCAAACATTAGTGGCCTTTCCTAAGGATAGGCCATCAATGTTAAAGTACTAGAAAACCGCTTTAAGTGGATGCGGATTCACCGCTTGCATGTAAGTTCTTGTTTTAGGAGCAGAGAACCATGTAGAATTATGGAAGAGATCAGCATGTTGTGTTAGAACGGCAATGAGCCTGGCACATCTGAATGCACTTCTTTGGCTGGTACATTATTATTGTTATTACTCTGGCTGACACATATATATGGTTACTGTTGTAGCAGTAACTGTTCTGTGGGCACTGCTATGTGGTTGGAATTATTTTATGGACTCTGCTATGTGGCTGGCATAATATTATGGGTAAATCTGTGTAGTGAGAACAATGATATAGACAGCTTGTATTGATTTTATTACTGTGCTGGCACTTCCATCTAACCTCCAGTTTTCCACGGCACAAAAGTGTATAACAGCTGCAAGATGGCACTACTATTTGGAACAATTCAGGGGCGTCATTTGTATCGCTAGTTTCTATGATTGAAGAGTAGAAACTTCCCAGTAATGGGGCTTCCTAAAAAAGTTAGCCAGCAACAAAGAGCAGTCAGCAATGTTAGATAATGCCATAAAAAATGTTAAGTTTAAATTTACCATTTGTCTATTTTAAAAATCCTGGCTTCAATAGTGGCAGACTGCAGCATGCTTCACATGGGCAACTAGACATGTTTAAGTATATAATCTCATCATAATCAAAACTTTAAAATATCTTTTTTCATGTCAGGCCTTGCTACAATGCACCACTATTCACCAACATGTCATTTTTTTCCTCACATAGTGGCATCAACAATATGATAGTGACATAACTGTAGATGGTTGTCCGAAACATGTATCTAATATGGCAGCCAGTAAAACACAAATCAATAGTCTGGGCTGAAAATTATACATACATATTAATATAGCTTGTATGACTATGTAAGGAAAAGTGGTACCCTGTCCATATTAAAATGTACGGCACATTTATCACATGTGATTTGGCACAAATAGCGCAGTTTACAAAATAATATATTTAACTTAATACATGAAATACTAAATACACTTAGCCCCCTCTTTGCTGTTATACGTTCATAAACTAATAATACACTTTGATGCATATTTTTTCAAACCTATCATACAGGTGGCAGAACAAGATTAAAAATGGCACTAGACTTTCATAAATATGGCATGACCACCATTTTTCTGATGCAAATTATTCTACCTTTCCTGGCCATTGCATTTGGTGAATGTGTTCCATTGTATGTATGCATCCCATATCATGACCTGTATGCACATCACATCACATAAATAAATATATATATATATACACATACCGTTAGTGAAAGGAACCTACAGTAGTAGTTTACAACAGGGGTCACTTGCTAACGAAATAACATCTTAGATATTTACTAGAATGTCCATATGCAAATAATAAGGACCCTGTTCACATCACGTTTGCCTTCAGTTTGGTCTTTCCGTTCATCTGGTCCGTCAGAGGAACAGATCAACAGAAAGACAAACGGAAAGTAGTGTTTCCGTTTGCAATACCATTGATTTCAATAGTATTTTTTCTCTTTCAGTTGGTTTCAGTTTGCGTCCGTTCCGCTAGGTTTCCGTTTTTTCGAGCACAGGATATAAAAAAAAACCACTGAAATCAATGGTATTACAAATGGAAATGCTACATTCCGTTTGTCTTTCCGTTCATCTGACGGAACAGATGAACAGAAAGACCAAACTGAAGGCAAACGTGATGTGAACAGGGACTTAACAATGTGATGTAGACTTGTT
Source organism: Rhinoderma darwinii (assembly GCF_050947455.1). Lineage (NCBI taxonomy): Eukaryota > Metazoa > Chordata > Amphibia > Anura > Rhinodermatidae > Rhinoderma > Rhinoderma darwinii. The sequence goes on from NC_134690.1 coordinate 172,661,004, forward strand.
GGCGTTAACAGCTCCAATATGAATGGCTAGTTCCGATTTAATCTTTCACCACGATAAAAGATAATTCCATAACTTAGAGGATAATTGTTGTGCCTGTAGTATGTACTGCTCCCCAGCTTTTACTTATGGGGGGATCCTCAGATTTTTTTATTTGAGGGGGATGCTGTTCTATCCCTTGGCAGCTGTTCTGATGCAGGATAGATAGGAATAACCGAATGGGAATGAATGTCTTGCTTCGTCCCCAGTCCCTGAGTAATAACATACAGATTCTACTGTTATCCTATAAAAAAAATGACAGGTCTGCTGATCAGATACCACTGATCTCCATACATGTCATCTTGCTTTGCTGTGTTATATTACTGGAGCTCAATAGATGTGATAGCTCCCAATTGGCTTGACATTGCTGTAAGTGGATAATGGCCTTTAGAACAGGTAATGCAGAAAAGTTAATAAAAACATTTATGAATTGAACAGAAGGTAATATAAATTCAGAATCAAGTAAGACTGATAAAACAGATGCTGTATTTTCAGCCAACTTTGCTTCATCACTGTAAAACCATTAAAACAGGATAAAATAACTTGTTCTAGTAAGAGATATATTTTTAGTGATTTCCAATGTAACATATTGGCTGACACAATAACTACTACTAACATTTTTCATGACCAACTACTGACAATAATATCTTAGAAAATCTATATAAAGAATCACATCTAAATGTGACAGTGAAAATATTTTAGTTAAAGTTTTTTTTTCCTTTAAATGTTTATATTCTACAATTATGTTGCTAAAGATTGGACGCATATAGTACATAAACTTATATACATTTACACTTAAAATGCAGAAATAAACCCAATATTTTCAAAATACAACATTACTATGTGGGACAGGATGAAATACATAAAAGAATAAGTGACATGCCAAAAACTTTCCAAACTATTATAGAAATGCTCACAATTCAGGCAATAAAATTTGGTACAGACCCTGTGGCTACATGGATGAAGACACTAATATCAAAAGAAGACTTTACAAAGTGGAGGTGAGATACATGTAACAACCTCTAAAAGATGAAGAGGAATCAAGGCGATAGATAGATAGATAGATAGATAGATAGATAGATAGATAGATAGATAGATAGATAGATAGATAGATAGATAGATAGATAGATAGATAGATAGATAGATAGATAGATAGATAGATAGATAGATAGATAGATAGATAGATGAGCATAGTGTTGCATGTGTGTATATTTTAAAGTGAACATATCAGGAAAACTATTATGATATACATTATGAATATATATATATCTACGCCTACATCCATGAATGTTACATATAGGCTTGTATACACCTCCTTTTGCACGTCAGTGTATATGGATGATCAGAAATGAATTAGTGTGCATCCAGTGTATAAAGATCTCCCTTGGCACTCACGCTGTTGCTGAGATTCTGAAGCGCAACGTTCATCCTGGTAATGATGGAGCAGCATCTACATGAGCCAAGCCAAAAAATGCAGAGCCATGCACAAGAGCCAAGGGATACAGTGCCCGCTGCCCATCCCCGGATCGCCCTACAGATCCTAGCTAGCCTTGGCAAACTGCAGGGAGATAAGGCCTGAGAGAGGGGGAGGGAGAGGCAGGGCGAAGGAGGGAGGGAGTGAGGCTGGGGCTGCTAACTGGGAACGCTCTGGTTACCATGACAAAACCCTATTGTATCCTTCAACAGGAAGGACAGGAGAGCATCAGATGTTACAGGGAGGGGGTAGAAGAAAAACAGACTATAGATCATTTGTAAAGAGGAAAAGAGATTTTGGTGAGATTCAGAGAATGGAGAAAGGCAGATGACACAGAAAAAAAAGATACACAAAAACTACAGATAAAAAAGGTTGACGTAGTAACCAAAAAAAAAAAAAAAAAAAAAAAAACTGGAAGCACTTACTATTATGATTAATTGTAGTAGAGCAAAGGAAATAGAAGAAGAAGAAGAACAAGAAGAAGAAGAAGAAGAACAAGAAGAAGAAGAAGAAGAACAAGAAGAAGCAAATGTACAACTAGTACCTCCATGTAATTCATTGCTGTGCCTGAAGCTGGTATATGAGTGTAATATGCAATTATATGTAGATATAACAATATTTCCTTATCACACTCATACTGTTATATTTGCTTTAAATCATGTCTGCTAACAAAGTAACCTTTCTTACTTATTTTCTTTTATATTAGTAATAAGCTTTCAAGTGGTTTCAAAATGTTGTTCTTGCCAACCAGCAAGTAATGAAAATCATAGCAGTTATATATTTTTACAATACCTGTTCAGATGTAGACACAAGTAAAGGACCTAACAGGTGTTTTCTTCTGTGTGACATACTCTACAATTAATAATGGAGTATTTCTAAAAGCATAGAGTATTTACCATATTGCTCCCTGTGTATGTGTATATTGTTCTGCAAACCTAGGCACAGATACGTTTGCAACAATCATCAATTTTCAGACATTTTATCAGATTAGGAACTGAGCATTTACAGAAGTGATTCATGGCACATATACAGCACTGTGCATGTTATATATATTTTTTTTACCAGTCTTTAAACTGAACCTTGGAATACACCATGGTAGCATGGAAACCTAATCACAGTTTTGGTTTGTACCAGTTATATTTATTTGATGTTCATATCCCCTGCAGTAGAATTATATAACTACAATGATTGTACAGAAATAATCCATTCTCCAATGATCATGACTGTTTGACGGCATTCTGCACTGATATCTTGAAACTAGCATTTGTGAATCCTAAAAAGGCAGGCAAAATGTGGCAGCTTAATATTAATACATATATACAGAAAATGGAGATGAGTAGAATCAATTACATCACTATGCTCTTCTCAACAGAACAATAAGGTACAAATACTGCAAGTATAATTATACAATATTTGTCATTTGAAGGGGTTGTCCAGTTTTGTTAATTTCTGATGTGTCACACGGATATCTCAGATGATAACAATGGCAGGAGTTGAGGAATTGGGATACCTCACAATGTTCTGAAGGAAGGGGTGTTGGCATGCATGTCCTTTGCAACATTATATTCAATGTGTTTTCATGGATAAACTGAGCTATGGGAATACGTGAATGGACAATCAGGGCCAAAAGTGTGAAGCCACTTTACTCAATACTACAACTACATTATTCTAGAAATTAATGGGGGTTCAAATAATATTATATTCTAAAATAATAAAACTGGAGAATCCCTTTAAAGAGGCTCTGTCACCACATTATAAGTGGCCTATCTTGTACATAATGTGATTGGCGCTGTAATGTAGATTACAACAGTGTTTTTTATTTTGAAAAACGATCATTTTTGAGCAAGTTATGAGCAATTTTAGATTTATGCTAATTCGTTTCTTAATAGACAACTGGGCATTGTAAAGAGAAGTGTATGAAGCTGACCAATCAGCGTCATACACTCCTCTCCATTCATGTCCATCTGTATTCACAGCACGGCGTGATCTCGCGAGATCACGCTGTGCTGTCACATACACTCACATTAACTTTACTGAAGTGTCTTTAGAGTGAATAGACATTGCCTCCAGCCAGGAAGAGATGTCTATTCACACTTCCGACACTTCGGTAAAGTTTCTGTGGGACTTACTCACTTACTCGTGAGATCACGCTGTGCTGTCACATACTCCCACAGTAACTTTACCGAAGTGTCGGGAGTGTGAATAGACATCGCGTCCTGGCTGGAGGCAATGTCTATTCACTCTCAAGACACTTAAGTAAAATTAATGTGGAAGTATGTGACAGCACAGCGTGATATCGCGAGATCACGCTGTGCTTTGAATACAGATGGACATGAATGGAGAGAAGTGTATGATGCTGATTGGTCAGCAAAATACACGTCTCTTTACAACGCCCAGTTGGTAAAAAGGTAAAAAACGCCCAGTTGTCTATTAAGAAACTAATTAGCATAAATCTAAAATTCATAATTTGCTAAAAAATTCTAATCTGCACTTCTAATCTGGTGACAGAGCCTCTTTACTATCAGATGCGGGTCCCACCTCTGGCAACCACACCTATCTATAGAACGTGATCCCCTAAACCCCCGTTCTAACATTTTCTGCTCCATCTGTCTCTCCGGCCACTTCCTGCTTACATGGTCTGGAGTTACGAAAAAAGAGTAGCTCACTGAGCCAGGGGCGTAGCTAGGGGGGGGGGGCAGGTGGGGCATGTGCCCCGGGCGCAACTTAGGTGAGCTTCTGGCCTCAGGCGCAGGGCACAGCAGCTAAGAACTGCCGCCCGACTGTAACAGCAGCTGTAGTCTGTGCTGCTAACAAATCTCCCCCTCCAGCCCCCCTCCCTAATCTTTACACCTCTCCTCAGGCTGCTGCTGCTGTTATCATTCGGGACTTGAGGGAGGGGGAGGGGAGACTGTCTGCGGCACTGTGTCGGGCCATAGAGCTGCAGAACTCCCTTCACAATTATCCTACATAAAAGGTAAGTGCATATGAGGTTACAATATGTACTTTATATGATATGTATAATGTGTGCATGTAATGTGCATATTTGTGATGTGTACATATGTGTGTGTGTGTGTGTGTGTGTGTGTGTGTGTTTATATAGTGTATGTGATGTGTACATGTATATATATAGTGTATGTGATGTGTTTATGTGTGTATTTATAGTGTATGTGATGTGTACATGTGTATATATAGTGTATGTGATGTGTACATGTGTATATATAGTGTATATGATGTGTACATATGTATATATAGTGTATGTGATGTGTATATATATTGTATGTGATGTGTTCATGTGTATATATAGTGTATGTGATGTGTACATGTGTATATATAGTGTATGTGATGTGTACATGTGTATATATAGTGTATGTGATGTGTACATGTGTATATATAGTGTATGTGATGTGTACATGTGTATATATAGTGTATGTGATGTGTACATGTATATATATAGTGTATGTGATGTGTACATGTGCATATATAGTGTGTGATGTGCTCATGTGTATATTTAGTGTGTGATGTGTTAATGTGTATATTTAGTGTGTGATGTGTACATGTGTGTATATATAGTGCATGTGATGTGTACATGTGTATATATGAAATTTTCTGCAGCAATTCTGTTGTGTGTGTGGACAAATCCTAAATCCACAGTATAAGGGCTTCTCCACACGTATTGGAATTGCTGCAGAAAATTTCTGCAGCAACTAGCAGAAATTCTGCTGTGGAAAAGCAGCACCATTTCTTGCTTTTTTTGCTGCATAAAATGGTGCGGATTTTGCTGCGTTTTTCACAATGCTAGGGGATGGTGACATCTCTGAAAAACGCAGCAATTCAGTCCACTTTCCGCAGCAGGAATTGACATGCTGCAGTACGAAAAATACACACCGCAGGTAAATTTCTGGTCAGAAATTTTACGCAGCGTGTGGATGGGATTTGAAGTATCACCCACTTTGCTGCTACTGTATTTTGCTGCGTTTTTAAATACGCAGCAATTCTGTTACGTGTGGACAATACCAAATGCAGTAGCAACAGAGTGGATGAGATTTGAACAAATCTCACCCACATGATGAGCGGGAAAAAGGCTCAGTAATTGACCTGAGGTCCGTTTTTTTAATCCGCATCATGTTAATTGTATTTGCGTAAATGCTGCTTATTTGTTTCGGGTTTTTCCCATTTAATTCAATGGGGAAGTAAAACTTGCAACAAATAGCAGATGTGTTTTTCGCGGCGGAAATGCAGCAATTCTGCTGCAAAAAACGCAACTCAGGAAAAATTGTAATCTTATACTTACCTAGAATTCTGTTTCTTTTTCCGGGCCGACCTCCTGGGACAACGTTTCATCCCATGTGACCGCTGCAGTCAATCGCAGGCTGCAGCGGTCACATGGGATGAAACATCATCCCAGGGCTGCAGGATGTAGGAGGGAAGCGTTGCCATGGTAAGTATCCATTTTTTTTTCTGCTCAGTTTTCCGCAGCGGCCATTCATGGCCGTAAAACTGCACCACAGGGCAGTGCTTTTACACAGCGTATCTGCCCTGTGTCAGAGGCGTAGCTAGGTTCCCCAGCACCCGTGGCAAAGATTCAGTTTGGCGCCCCCCCCAACCTCTTTCCCGACATCTCCTTCCCCCTCGCCGTGTTTGTTTTCTCTACCAATCGACGTGTTATTTCTTTTCCACATTTCTTTTTATGTAACGCGAGCATAAAAACATTTGTACATTTTACAAGCAATATGGTTCTATACACAACACCAGAACCAAGCTCAGTACATATATACAGCACCAGCACAAATACAGCTCAATTTAGTGCAACCCCTTCCGTATAGGTATGTACAGCGTAAAACTACAGCTAGCAGCATGGCCCGAACAATGATAAGGATATGCTGGGAGATGCTGTTTCACAAAAATAAATCCTATCATTCATACCACCATCTCGCTGCAGATCATACAGTGACTACATTACTGATTAGAGGCAGAATGAACATTTACAATAGGTGACTCACCGGTGACGTCTCAGATTCTAGTTCTTTTTCTCCATCCGGTCCAGACCTCTATGATGACTTCTCCCGGTCACAGCCCATTTCTGCAGTTTGCCGCTCACATGTCTTCAGCTTCTCACTTTTCCAACATTTCTGCACCTATAAATAAAGATAAAGTTATCATTATACCACACACTACGCCCCTAAATATAATAGCGCCATACACTGCACCTCTAATTATAATAGCACCATACACTGTGTCCCACACACACACTGTCCCCCCTGTAGATAGTGCCTGCCATAGAGCCCCCTGTAGATAGTGCCTGCCATATAGCCCACCCCTGTATACAGTGTCCCACAAATAACTCCCCCTATAGTGCTCTACAGATAGCCCACCCCTGTATATAGCCCCCTGTAGATATAGCCCAGCCCTGTATATAGTGCTCCACGTATAGCCCAACCCTGTATATAGCCCCCTGTAGATATAGCCCACCCCTGAATATAGTGCTCTACAGATAGCCCACCCCTGTATATAGCCCCCTGTAGATATAGCCCAGCCCTGTATATAGTGCTCCACGTATAGCCCAACCCTGTATATAGCCCCCTGTAGATATAGCCCACCCCTGTATATAGTGCTCCACAGATAGCCCACCCCTGTATATAGCCCCCCTGTAGATATAGCCTACCCCTGTATATAGTGCTCCACAGATAGCCCAACCCTGTATGTAGCCCCCCTGTAGATATAGCCCACCCCTGTATATAGTGCTCCACATATAGTCCAACCCTGTATATAGTGCTCCACATATAGTCCACCCCTGTATATAGTGTTTCAAAGATAGCCCACCCCTGTATATAGCCCCTCTGTACATATAGTCCACCCCTGTATATAGTGCTCCACTAGATAGTCCACCCCTGTATATAGTGCTCCACAGATATCCCACCCCTGTATATACTATATATAGGGGTGGGCTATCTGTGGAGCACTATATACAGGGGTGGACTATATGTACAGGGGGGCTATATACAGGGGTGGGCTTTCTGTGGAGCACTATAGGAAGAGCTTTTTGTGGGATACTATATACAGGGGTGGGCTATATCTACAGGGGGACTATATACAGGGGTGGGCTATATCTACATGGGGACTATATACAGGGGTGGGCTATATCTACAGGGGGACTATATCTACAGGGGGACTATATCTACAGGGGGACTATATCTCCAGGGGGACTATATCTCCAGGGGTGGGCTATATCTACAGGGGGACTATATCTACAGGGGTGGGCTATATCTACTGGGGTGGGCTATATCTACAGGGGTGGGCTATATCTACAGGGGTGGGCTATATCTACAGGGGGACTATATCTACAGGGGTGGGCTATATCTACAGGGGTGGGCTATATCTACAGGGGGACTATATACACGGGTGGGCTATATCTACAGGGGGGGCTATATCTACATGGGGGCTATATACAGGGGTGGGCTAAATCTACAGGGGGGCTATATACTATATAGCCCCCCCTGTAGCTATAGCCCACCCCTGTATATGGTGCTCGATAGATAGCCCATCCCAGTATATAGCCCCCCCTGTAGATAAACACCCCCACATAGATAAAGTCCCCCCATAGATAAAGCCCCCCCCGTGTAGACAAAGTCCCCCCTCCGTAGATAAAGCCCCCCCCCCCGTGTAGACAAAGTCCCCCCTCCGTAGATAAAGCCCCCCCATGTAGATAAAGTCCCCCCTGTAGATAAAGTCCCCCTTGTAGTTAAAGCCCCCCCCCCCGTGTAGACAAAGTCCCCCCCCCCCCCGTAGATAAAGTCCTCCCTGTAGATACAGCCACACATTTTTATTACAATTAAAAAAAGCAACTATTCAAACTCACCTTATTTCCGCTCCCACGCCGTCCGGCAGCCATGGATACCTGCTCTCTTCTGCGCAAGTCTCCTGGGGTTTGAACGCAGCGTCTATGAAAGGCGATGATTGGCTGGGCAGGATGACTTTCCCTGTGAATCAGCGCCTTTCATCGACGGAAGCTTCACTGGTACAAAAGGTACCAATCGCTTCACTAGTGGAAAGGTGCTGAATGGCCGGGCACGGAACGTGCCCGGTCATTCATTGCTTCTAATTGTACCTGTGTCCTTGCGACACAGGTACAATTATAGTGCAGGAGGAGGTGGCGCTGGCGCCCCCCTCTAAGTTGCGCCCGGGGCACATGCCCCGCCGCCCCCCCCCTAGCTACGCCTCTGCCCTGTGTGAACATACCCGTACAATATATACATATAGTAGCTGCTGTCTTACAACGATACAGCTGCCAACCACGTCAATATGCTGCATTCCCACGAGTCAGCGCAATTTTCAAATGATTGTTAATGTCCATGGAGTTTTTTGCAGACATTAACAATCATTTAAAAACTGCACCGACTTTTGGTAAAACTGCATGTGCTGCGTGTTTTACTGGACAATGGTTGTTACGATCTGATTGTTTGCATTAAAGGTTATGTACACCTTTGAAAGGGATTTTTTTTTACATGTCAGTCAGTGTGTTTTGTGCAACTTTATAATTAGTTTTTATTAAAAAATCTTTTTACTTTTTGAGATACAGCTGCTCTGTATCCTGTATACAGAGCAGCTGTATCTTACGCTGAATCCTGAACTTGTCAGGTCTGTGGGACTGATGGGTTCAGTGTCAGCGGGTCCTGTGTGTCTCTGACACATCACATTTAAGTTAGATGTGATAGATTACAGGTGGATACAGTCGGCTACTCTACACCGCGTTCCAAATTATTATGCAAATGTTATTTTTCACTGATTTTCCTAAATAGTCGATGCAAATGACAGTCAGTATAATCTTCAAGCCATCAACCGTTGGAGTATAATGCAAATTTTATTGAACAAATCTCCAAATGATAACAGATTTTTTTTTAGAAGTTAAAAACTCAAAATGCACTGTTTCAAATTATTATGCACAACAGAGATCAAAACATTTTAAAGGTTGTAAAGAGAACTAAAATGGTAATTTGTTGAATTTGCAGCATCAGGAGGTCATATTTACAGAAATCAAAAGCTCTTTCAATCAAAAAAAACTTAACAGGCCAAGTTACATGTTAACATAGGACCCCTTCTTTGATATCACCTTCACAATTCTTGCATCCATTGAATTTGTGAGTATTTGGACAGTTTCTGCTTGAATATCTTTGCAGGATGTCAGAATAGCCTCCCAGAGCTTCTGTTTTGATGTGAACTGCCTCCCACCCTCATATATATTTTGCTTGAGGATGCTCCAAAGGTTCTCAATAGGATTGAGGTCAGGGGAACATGGGAGCCACACCATGAGTTTCTCTCCTTTTATGCCCATAGCAGCCAATGACACAGAGGTATTCTTTGCAGCATGAGATGGTGCATTGTCATGCATGAAGATCATCTTGCTACGGAAGGCACGGTTCTTCTTTTTGTACCACGGAAGAAAGTGGTCAGTCATGAACTCTACGGACTTTGAAGAGGTAATTTTCACACCGTCAGGGACCCTAAAGGGGCCTACCAGCTCTCTCCCCATGATTCCAGCCCAAAACACCTCTTTGCTGACGTCGCAGCGTTGTTGGGACATGGTGGCCATTCACCAACCATCCACTACTCCATCCATCTGGACTATCCAGGGTTGCACGGCACTCATCAGTAAACAACATGGTTTGAAAATTAGCCTTCATGTATTTCTGAGCCCACTGCAACCGTTTCTGCTTGTGAGAATTGTTTAGGGGTGGCCGAATAATAGCTTTATGCACACTTGCAAACCTCTGGAGGATCCTACAGCTTGAGGTTTGCGGGACTCCAGAGGCACCAGTGGCTTCAAATACCTGTTTGCTGCTTTGCAATGGCATTTTAGCAGCTGCTCTCCTAACCCTATTAATTTGTCTGGCAGAAACCTTTCTCATTATGCCTTTATCTGAACGAACCCGTCTGTGCTCTGAATCAGCCACAAATCTTTTCACAGTACGATGATCACGCTTACGTTTTCTTGAAATATCCAATGTTTTCATACCTTGTCCAAGGTATTGCACTATTTCACGCTTTTCAGCAGCAGAGAGATCCTTTTTCTTTCCCATAGTGCTTGAAACCTGTGGCCTGCTTAATAATGTGGAACGTCCTTCTTAAGTAGTTTTCCTTTGATTGGGCACACCTGGCAAACTAATTATCACAGGTGTCTGAGATTGATTACAATGATCCAAAGAGCCCTAAGACACAATACCATCCATGAGTTTAATTGAAAAACTAATAATTAAATGTTTATGACACTTAAATCCAATGTGCATAATAATTTGGAACACGGTATATTGATACCGCCAATAAAACGGAAACCTTGTGAAACAGAGACAAACAGAAACCATTAGCAATTGAAGCGTTACCAGTGAAATGGTAACGGAAAGCTATGGTTTCCGTTTGGTTTCAGTTCGTGGGTTCCCCTGACAGAAAGGTCTGACGGAACCCCTGAACGGAACCACGACGCAGGTGAGAACGAAGCCTAATTATTACTGTATGATCTTTACAGATGGTGGAGGGTACTATTTTTTGGGGTATAAGCAACTCCTAGTATATGATTACCATTATTCAGGTCATACTGGAAACTGCTAACCTGACTTTGCAAATGATCTCTGTACTGAAATGTATTTGTACTGAGCTCTGTTCTGGTGTTGTATTCATGTACTGAGCTTTGTTCCGGTGTTGTATATATATAATGAGCTTTGTTCTGGCACTGTATATATGTAATGAGCTTGGTTCTGGTGTTGTGTATAGAACTATATTGCTTGTAAAATGTACAAATGTTTTTTTTCTCGAGTTACATAAAAAAAATGTGGAAAAGAAATGACACGTCATTGATTGGAGAAAACAAACATGGTGAGGGGGAAGGAGCTGTCGGGAAAGAGGTTGGGGGGGCGCCAAACTGAATCTTTGCCCCGGGTGCTGGAGAACCTAGCTACGCCTCTGCACTGAGCTACGCTGTTTCCGTAACTCCGATAGTAGTAAATTGCGGTTACAGAAGCAGCGTAGCATGTGAGATTCGCTGTTTTCCGTAACTACCATTCAGTTCCATGGGACTCACGGAAACAGCGTAGCTCAGGGAGCTACACTGTTACCTAATTCATGGTCGAAATTCATCTGCTTCTGCCGCAACACAAAGCGGCAGAACGGGTTTTAGGGGGCCCCGTTCTATAGATAGGTGCATCTATCTGACATTCATAAGATATCCTGTGGATAGGTCATAAATGTCTCTCATGGGAAAACCCCTTTAAGGTTCTTTTACATGACGAGATTTCATGGGCGGTAGCGATTGCCGATTGATGGCGATCGATTTTTGTTTGCTCCATTTATATGGAACAATGATCGTGAGTGTGGGGACAAACAATTGTTAAAACGTATTAGCACAATACTATATAAAGCATCAAAGATGTCAAAAAGGAACAGAAAAGTTGTAACAGCACTACTTTTTGAATGTATTGAAATGCAGATACCTACAATAATTTTGAAGTAAAAACTGCTGTTCTCAGTTGTTCTGGCTTTTCATGTTTTCAATCCGATGTTAATATGTTTGTTCTTTATTCTATTGGAGAAAAAAATAATGTCGACAGTTTTGATCTTCAGCAGCAGTTGCAAGAATGCCACAAGTGCTGGGATGGTGTCATTCAGCCATCACTCAATTCTCCCTTTTACACATACACTTGTCACGTACCTTGTCAGCCCCAGACCTTTATGCCATACACACATCTAAGGGTATGTTGACACGACAACGGCAAATACATCTGAAATTACGGAGCTGTTTTCAGGAGAAAACAGCTCCTGAATTTCAGACGTTTTTACAAGTGCACGCGTTTTTCCGGCGTCTTTTACGGACATAATTGGAGCTGGTTTTCATTGGAGTCAAGGGAAAACGGCTCCAATTACGTCCCAAGAAGTGTCCTGCACTTCTTTGACGCGGCTGTAATTTTACATGCCGTCTTTTGACAGCGACGCGTAAAATGACAGCTCGTCTGCACAGAACATCGTAAGACCCATTGCAAGCAATGGGCAGATGTTTGCCGACGTATTGGAGCCCTCTTTTCAGGCGTAATTCGAGGCGTAAAACGCCTCCATTACGCCTGAAAAGAGGTTGTGTGCACATACCCTAAATGTTCTGCAATGTACTTGTACAATGATATTCACTGGCATAGGTTTGAGATGTAGATGTATTTCTGCACTTTCTAGCACATCAGGAAGGGTGTGAACTTTTCCTTCCACTGTAATTAATGCGTCTTAAAACATAATACTGAACAATAGTCCCTTGAGTGAAATAGTTTGCAAAATAATATATGCAAGATCTATGGGCAGTGGCACATGGGTGTTCTTTTTTGTTGGAGTTTTTTGGTTCTTTAACCCCTTCAGGACGAAGCTCATTTTGGCCTTCAGGACCAGCCCCATTTTTTCAAATCTGACATGTGTCACTTTATGTGTTAATAACTTGGGAATGCTTTTATCTATCCAAGCGATTATGAGATGGTTTTCTCATGACATATTGTACTTTATGGTAGTGGAAAAATTTGGTCCATAAATTCATTGCTTATTTGTGAAAAACACCAAAATTTTGAGAAAGTTTGCAAAAATTATGATTTTTCTAGTTTTAAATGTTTCTGCTTATAAAAAAGATAGTAATACCACCCAAAATAGTTACTATTTCACATATTCCAAATATCTACTTAATGTTGGCATCGTTTTTTGAACAACCTTTTATTTTTCTAGGTCGTTACAAGGCTTAGAACTTTAGCAGCAATTTCTCACATTTTCAAGAAAATTTCAAAAGGCTATATTTTCAGGGACGAGTTCAGTTCTGAAGTGGCTTTGAGGGGAAAATATTTTAGAAACGTCAATAAAACACCCCATTTTGAAACCTGCACCCCCTCAAAGTATTCAAAACAGCATTCAGAAAATGTTTTAAATCTTTAGTTATTTCACAGGATTTAAAGGGAATGTGTCGCAAATGAAACCTTTTTTTTTAAGTGTCGTTACTTATTTCTATTATATTTTTTTACGTTTTTTGCTGTATTTTAATTTTTTTTCTTCCATATGGTGGAAAGTATTAAAAATCAAATAATAATTTGACATGTTTTCCTATGTTGGCCACCAGGGGGGAGCACTTCCCAGAATTACAGCAAGGTGAATAAGGCAAAGCAACCTGACTCACAGCTGCTGTAAATGTGGGAGGGAATCTCACCCCCCCTCCCACAAGCCAGGAAAAGGTGTCTTCAAATTGCTAAGCAGTGTCCGGCAGCCATTTTGGGTGTGTTATAGGACACACCAAAAGGCTAAGGGTATGTTCACACGCTTACTAAACAAAGGGAAAACAGCTCATGATTTTCATCAAACTCGCGTTTTTTAACGGCCGTTTTTGGAGCTGTTTTTCTATAAAGTCAATGAAAATCGGCTCCAAAAACGTCCCAAGAAGTGATGCGCCCTTCATTTTGGTGGGCGTCTTTTTACGTGTCGGTTTTGGAAAACGAACACGTAAAAAACGCCCTGTCGGAACAGAACGCCGTATTTCACATTGAAACCAATGGGCAGATGCTTGTAGGCGTTCTGCTTCCGATTTTTCAGCTGTAAACATTGTGTGTGGCCTTACCTTTAGGGCTTATTCAAACTAACGGGATATACGTCCGTGCAACGTGCGTTGCACAGACCTATATTAGTCTATGGGGCCGTGCAGACAGGTGCGTGATTTTCATGCATCGTGAGTCCGCTGCGTAAAAGTCACGACATGTCCGTTCTTTGAGCGTTTTTCGCGCATCACGCACCCATTGAAGTCAATGGGTGCGTGAAAACCATCCATGTCGCACGGAAGCACTTCCGTGGGATGCGCGTTATTCGCGCAACCGCGGTGAAAAGGATGGATGAAAACAGAAAAGCACAACGTGCTTTTCTGTTTACAAACATCCAAACGGAGTGTCATAATCTCGCAGCCGCGCATCATACGGGGCTGACACACGGAGCTGTTAAGTGGCTTTTGCGCAGGCAAAACGCTGCGTTTTTTGCGTGCGCAAAAAGCCCACGCTCGTGTGAATCCAGCCTTGCCACTTAACATCATGTGTCCTGCATACAGGGGGGGGGCCGTTAGGAGGGGGTCCCGTCGGGGGGGGGGCATTAGGGGGGGGTCCCGTCGGGGGGGCGTTGTGGGGGGCCGTTAGGGGTGGGGGCCCATCGGGGGGCCGTTGGGGGGGCCGTCGGGGGGGGGCCATCGGGGGTCACGAGAGTGGGGGTCTGTGAGATAGAGAGTAGGACAAACAGAGACACACATCTTACCTGCAGTGCAGCTGGTCTTCAGTATGGCGCCTGCTATCTCCCTGCAAACAGCTGATCTGCTGTGTGACTCTGACCTGCGTCTGCGCAGTACAGAGCCAGAGAGCAGAGTCAATGGAACGGCTCCCGTTCATTGTGCCCTATGCACTGTAGCCTGCCGTATTCCATCTCAGTATGTGTCGTTAATCGATACAGAGATGAAAAACAAAATGGCAGCCCCCATAGAGAAGTAAAAGTTAGAAAAAAGAAAAAAGTAAAACACAAACACACAAATAAATAAAATTTATTTTAATAACATACTAAAAGCAATATTATATATCATACACTCCTCTGTACAACGCCCACTTGGTCAATAATAAAACACGCCCAGTTGTCCATTGAGAAACTCATTAGCATAAAGCTAAAATCGCTAATAACATGGTAAAAATAGATCGGTTTTTTTTAAAATAAAAAGCACTGCTGTCACCTACATTATAGCACCCATCTCCTTATGTAGGAGATAGGGCACTTATAATGTGGTGACAGAGCCTCTTTAAGATTTCTCTTCACTGGAAATAACCAACTCCTGAAAAACAACCCCATAGCATTATTCCTCCTCCACCAAACTTTACAGTTGGCACAATGCAGTAGGCAGGTAACGTTCTCCTGGCATTCACCAAACCCAGACTCATCCAGCAGACTGCCAGATAGAGAAGCATGATTCGTAACTCCACAGATCACGTTTCCACTGCTCCATAGTCCAGTGACAGCGTGCTTTACACCACTCCATCCGACCATATCGGCCATGGAAACCCATGTCATGAAGCTTCCGGGGCACAGTTTGTGTGCTGATGTTAATGTCAGAGGAGGTTTGGAACTCTGAAGTTATTGAGTCAGCAGAGCGTTAGTGAGTTAGCACTCGGCAACCCCCTTTTGTAACTTTATGTGGTCTGCCACTTCGTGGCTGAGCAGCTGTGGTCCCTAAACACTTCCACTTAATAATACCACTGACAGTTGATCGTGAAATATCTAGGAGAGAAGAAATTTCATGAACGGAGTTGTAGGTATGGTGGCGTCCTATTATAGTGCCACGCTCTAATTCAGTGAGCTCTTTAGAACGACCCATTCTTTCTCAAATGTTTATAAAGGCAAGACGGCATGGCTAGGTGAAGGATTTTATATAATTGTGGCAATGGGACTGAAAGAAACACCTGAACCCAATGATTAAGAGGAGTGCGACAATACTTTTGTACATATAGGGTATTTATATATTCCAATGGCACAATGAACATATAAATGTAGTGTAGCGTCCATGTCCGGGGTCCCTCGAGCCGAACCCCACCTGACGGCCGCAGCCATGGATCTGTGAGCGCTGGCTCGTATCTCCTTCCTAGGAGACGTCAGTGCTCACTTCCGCTCCAATCCGCTGTTTCCCGTAGGAATGGAAATAATCATTATCAACTACACATGATTTCCTGTACTATAAGAAGGGCCCTGCCCTTCTGATCCTTGCCTGAGCGTTGTTAGTTTATCCCATGTCAGTCTTGCAAATGGTCCCTTAGTGTTATCCCGTTCCTGTAGTTACCCGTGCCCTGTTACCTGTATCCTGTTTCCCGTGCTGTGTTCTCGTTCCTGAGCCTGTAGTGTTGGAGTCGTGTTTCACTGCATCTGCTGTCGTCTGCCACGTCCTGTGTCGTCTGCCACAACCTGTGTCATCTGCCACGTCCAGTGTCATCTTCCACGTTCAGTGTGGTCCGCCACCTCTGGCACATCTGGCGTAACCTGCTGCACCCACCTCCATCCATGCCAAAGTCTCAGCTACTGTCTGGACTCAGTGGCGTAGCTATAGGGGTCGCAGCGGTCGCAGTTGCGACCGGGCCCCTAAGCCTGAGGGGCCCACGGGCCCCCCTCGCCACACTTAGTGTCCGTATCATTGCTTCTTAGATAAAATCGATCTTTACACAGCGCATGAGCAGTAGCTTGTGTGTATCAGCGTGTGTACTCCCCCTCCCTTCTTGTGCTCTGAGGCACTGGATTGGAGGAGACAGGGGAGGAGGAGCCTAGATACACACACTGCCGCACGCTGTGTAAGGAAAAAGCTCATGTCTCATCCCTGCTCGTTTCCCCACATCCATGTGAGTTCTGGACAGGCATCACTTGTAATTACATTGTCTCTCTTTAGTGTTTTTTCCTATACTGTTTGATCTTTGCTGTCTCTCTCTGTTCTTTCCATCCTGCAAATAGAGGACAGAACGGGAGGATTCAGCAGTGAGAGCAGCGCAGACAGGACACTGATAAGAGGTTACTGAGGGTCATAATTCATCACAGGACAGCTCAGCCTCCAGTTATCGGGAAGACACTGATAAGGGGGCTAGAGGTTACTGTGGGTCATGAATGATTGCACATTACTGGAGGTCTGGAGCTGTGCTGTAATGTGAAGCACACAGCTCTGCTATGCCAGTGTCTATTAGGAAACTATAAAAAATAAAGAGGCTGCTCCTAAAGGTTTATAAAGTTGTTTTTTTTTTGCCAGAATCATAAATTATCACCTATCCTTAGTGATCATTTTGTTTTCGCTGGGACACCCACCAATCATGAGAACTGGGGTTCCAAACCCCCCCATTCCTCCTCACTGTAAGCAGGACATTGAATGGAGCAGTGATCGTGCATGCACTCTACATTGCTCCATTCAAAGTCTATTTACGTCATTGTCATAGACCGTGAATGGTGCGGCGGGCGTATGCTCAACAGCCGCTCCATTCAAGCTCCTCTTTACTGCAGGGGTGCAGTGAGGAGGCTCAGAGGGTTTGGGACCCCTGGTCTCTCGATCGCCTCCAGCAATAAGAGAATGATCAAATATACTGTGGGGGGCAAAAAAGTTGGTATTGTGGCTGTATAAGGCACAAAGGAGGGTATTACTGTGGGGCACAAAAAAGGCATTCTGATTTTGTGGTGGGGGCACTATTACTTTGTAGGGAACAAAAGGGGGCACTAGTACAGTTTGGGGCACAAATGGGGCCACTATTAAGGTGGAGAGGGCACTAAGAGGGCTATTGGGGCTAACAGCATAATTTGTAGTTTGTGTGAAGAGACAAGTGGTGGCTGGAAGAAGTCATGCCGGTCTGGCATGGATAGAGTAGAAAAGGGAAATCGGGATACAACTGTAGTGTATTCATTTTTCACTGTGTAGAGCTGGTATATGACCTTTATTTGGTGACTTCATTATTTAGGTATACTATCATACATGGAACTGCGCCGCTTTAAGCCTGCCGTGTTATAAAAGTTGTTTTATTAGTCTCTGATGTATATATTTTTGTTTTGAGGGGTTACTTTAGAGACCCAGTAATGCAGCTGAAAGTTAGAGAGAAGATGCGTAGGGGGGCCCAAACTCAAAGTTTGCACCTGGGCCCATGAGCCTTTAGCTACGCCCCTGTCTGGACTATTCAGGTACCCTAGTGCGGGACTATGTATTGCTGGTGTGCTCTGTTGTTTGGCCAGCTGCCTATCCGCTACAGTGGTGCGGCCTAGTGGGTCCACTAACCCACAGATCATGCAATGTAGGAAATGCTGCTTTAAAAACAAGAAAAATAGCTCTCCTACAGAAGGAAGAAAACGGTCTCTCTAGTGCCACCTATAGGTGACTAACCTATAAGTCAATGTCCGACCCTTCATAGAGCATTGACACATGACTGAGGTAAAGAAGTTGTCCAGTTTCAGCAAGTTAACGTTATTTTTTTGTATAATTAAAAGTTATACAATTTTCCAATATGCTTTCTTCATTATTTCTCACCATTTTCAAGATCTATGTTTGTTGTTATTCAATAAGAACCTTTATTGCTTACTTCCAGTGGATAAAATTCTGTCCATGGTCATGTGATGATCACACAGGTGCACGGCTCGTTACAGTTACAGTATATGTATCATTGCTCTGTACCTTTATGTGTTCACTTCAAATTATAATTATCTCCTCACATGCTTATTTTGGGCTATATTTTCACACCGTGGTCAAAACATGTTTTTTTTTGCCGCAATTCGTGGCAAATCTGGGCTGTTTTACCACGGAAAGACGTGATGTGTGAACCCAGACTTACAAGTAAAGTGTTTGGCCCTAATTAGACAGGAATTCCAATTATTATAATTTCTCATTGTTATTAACAATCATTGTCAGGTCTGCTCTGGTTATTTACCATCCTGTCGGTGATGAGGGTGTCCAATTGTGGGCGAAAGAGGAAAAGAAAAAAGTTTAAGGTCACATGAAAACTAAGTCAGATTAATGGTGTGACGATGCTTTTATATCAACAAGAAGAGCACTACATCATTCTGTTTCAGCAGTGATAACTCTTTGATACTGCCAAGTGGCTGAAATATTTTCATATATTTACATGTATATGTATGTAGATGTTACATAATGCTCTTTGGAACAAGCACAAGTTGTAATTTAATTAGTTCTGCACCAATGAGATTTCTGAAAAGATTGAGTTCTTAACCTCACAGTGCCATCTAGAGGGATTTCTTTTTGTAAGTCTTAAAGTAAACCTCCAGTTTTCTTCCAGTAAACTCATAAAGGCATATTATTATCATTTTTTTTTTAAATTACTGTTGCTTGTATAGCACCAACATATTTTGCGGAGATTGTCATCACTCCAATCAAGTCCCTGTCCCCAACAGGCCTTGATTTGCATGTGGTTTGGATTTCAGAATGTTGGACAGTATGAGATAGCATTGGTATATTCTGTCAGCTTGGATCCCCACCGATTTCTAAAATGAAAGGACCCCCTAAACGTCAAGTTCCTTCAACTTTTTGAACAGAACTATTGTCAATCATGCCATGGGAATGAATGGGTTGTACATCGGCATAGCGCTTGAAAGAGTAATGGCGGTTCCTTTGTTCTAACAATTGGTGGAAGTCTCATCTCAAGTACTCCACCAATGCTTCTGACTTGTAAAGATTGAAAAAGCTGGAGGGTCACTTTAATTGTAAAGTGTTAGGAATTAAGAGATTATCCGATTTGGGCAACCCCTTTTCATATTGGGGGCCCTTTTTGAGTTCATTTTAATTAAAACAAAGTAAAACTATGAAAAATGTTCTATATCAAAGGAACTTTTCGTTCTGTTTTGGGAATTTTTAAACTTTAGTAAGTGGGCAAAGATATATCAAAGTGAAATTATGCAGCTTTGAAAATCAATTTAGAATGGCCAATCTGGGGTATATGAATAAAAAAAAAATATTTAAAACTCTGTAGAGGAGTGATAAATCTAAATCATTCATTATTGCATAGGCCTGCCACACTGGGTCATATCTTGCATTGGTGGATGGGGTCTTTTCTGATGCCTCTTTTCTGGGGTATTTTTTTCTACTGGGTGGGGGATATTTCTGAGGGAAAATGATGGCCTCGGATTATACGGCAGCTGTAACTTCTAGGAGTGGCCTCCTCTTATGGGCCACTAAATACAAGGGCTTTGATAATTTTCTCCCAAAATTGGAGAAGAGTATTGCGACTGCCTAGGTATTTGGACACCACAAACGCATTATACAATGTCATTTGGGTGAGGTGGACTGCCAGCTTTTTAAACCAGGTACTAGAGGGCTTTATTACCTGATCAGATAGAACCACCCCACCCATGAAGCAGTTGTAATCCAGTACGCAGGCAGGATTGGGAGTTGTGTTGCTGAAGCCACAAACTGGAATGTGAATGCTGCTGTCCTTATGAATGCTGGAAAAAATATGGACGTCTTTTTTGCCCCTGTATTTGTCAAGCAGTATATTTTTGCCGCACATAGCTCTACTCTCTTTTTTTAGCAGTGTATGGCCACCAAGGTTTTGGGGAGGCCCTTTTGACTTTTTCCTAATTGTACCACATGCCACTGTCGATCTTAATAAAAGACATTTCTGGGAAGGGATGCTGTTATAACAATTGTCTATGTAGATATAACATCCCTGGCCATATAGCGGGTGTATAAGATCCCAGACAATTTTTCTGCTAACACCTAGGGAAAGGGGGCGATCTGGGGGATTCATTTTATAATCCTTTCTCTCATAAACTCTAAAACGGTGTGTGTACCCGTTGGCACTTTCAAAGCCCTCATGCAGTTTTGTTCTGTATTAAAAGTTACCAGGGACTCGTTGACTGCAATGATTTTTTTCTAGGGTTTAAATTTGCATGAATTTAAGATTAAAGTGTTCTATGATAGGCCTTATATAACATGTCTCCATAGTTAGAATCTATGGGGGGGGGGGGGGTAATATAACTATAATACAGGAATTTGAGGATACCTCAAATCTTTTCCTGCTCCTATTGGTTAGATAAAGGGGGTGTTTTAATATAGGACATCAGAGGACCAGTAGTCCCTGACGCTAGTTTGTTTTTTTTAGCCCATATTTAGTAACAGGCCTAAAAATTTGCATAGCTCCTTAGGTTTGTGGGGTCCAAACTTGGCCTTTGCTATAGTATGACACAGGGTTGCGGGTGAGGAATTGCTCTGAATATAAATTGGTCTCCTCAGCCATGAAAGTTATATATTCAGTAAATAAAAATTATGTAAAAAAATAAAATTCTCTACACTTGGATTCACGAGGATACGGTGAGGGGTATCATCATAGTTTGTTAAGCCAAACTTGTCCAACGAATTCAGCCTATTATTCTGCAATGTTGATCCAGAGGAAGGCAAAATCTCCGTGAGGCAAAAGCCAATTTTTCTCTTCCCAGGGAAAATGTCTTCCTGAGGCCCCATTCAAACGACCGTAAAAAAACGATGAAATTTAGGACCACAATGAGGTCCGCAATTACGGACCTACCCGGTTCTATTGGCAGCGGACACCTTTCCGTATCGCTACGGAAAGGTGTCCGTGCCATAGAACTGTGCCAGGAAATATGGAGCATGTCCTACTTTTCGTTTTTTGCGGGCCGTGCTCCCATACTTTGTATGGGAGCACGGCACGAATCTGCGGCCCGTGGGTGTCGGAGGATGGCCGTGCCCGCAATTGTGGGCCGTGATTATGGGCACGGCCGTGTGCATGAGGAGTGACACCAATATGGCAATCAGAATAAATCACCTGATCAACGACCCATCTACAGTAATCTAGTAACCATAAATTGTAATATGACTACATCCAAGCCACCTTGTTATAGTTACAGTCCCGAGTATAAATAGATTATGAGCAAGATCTCTGCATTGACCTTTGATATATTTATACATAGTTATTAGTTCAACCCTCAGACGTCTTTTTTTCTAAACTAAATAACCCTCATTTTGATAATGTTTTTTGGGTACTTTAGCTCACCCATTCCAGCTCTATGACTTTTTTTTTTTAAACTTGTTTTTATTGAAAAGTGAGTTTGTTTTATCACATTATGAAGTATACAAAAAAAAACAAATGTATAGGACAACAGCGTCCCAATCAATACAACTAAGCACTCGCAGGTGCTGTACAAATCTCAACAATATTGCCATCCTGTTTACTTCACTACCCAAAAGAGGCATAATAAAAATTCACAGATATTACATCCATTCACTTACATTTTCACAACTGTATAATGTTTGTACAATATGTTTATATGTGAGAGGTCCGGGAGATCCACTACTTTATCCGTCTCTTCCCTACCTGTCTATCGTCTCCTCCCTCCCCTCCTCGCATCCACTGCCATCTCTAGTTCCCTCGGGGTGTACGTTGTCTCAGTGCTGTTGCACCATATGTCCCATATTTTATGGAAGTTGTCCGGCCGATCTCTATGTTTAAAAATGATACGTTCATATGATATAGTGGAATTAACCATCTGCTTCCATGCTGCAACCTTAGGAGGTCGGCGATCCATCCATCTCATAGAGATGCCTTTGCGGGCCAAGAAAAGGGTCTCCTGCAGAAATATTTTGGTATGACGGGACCATATGTCTTCCTCCAGTATTCCAAATAGACACAATTCTGGAGTCCCTTCAACAGGAAAAGGTAGCATTAAGTTGAGGAAACCAATAATCTCTGACCAGTAAGAGCGGAGGTGTGGGCACATCCATACCATATGCCAGAAGTCAGCTGGGGCATGTGAACATTTCGGGCAAGCCGGTTCTGGTATGTATTTCATTTGAAATAGGCGCTGAGGCGTCAGATACGCCTGATGGATATAGTACAGCTGGATGAGCTTATTATTAGCAGCAGGTGACACATGTAAGTGTGATTGTAGTAGGTCTTCAATGGAGTCCTCCGTCAAAGAAGGGATTAGTTGAGACCACCTGGAAATAATCGGCAGTGGAGTCGCATTAGCCTTCTGTTCAATCAAGTGAGCGTAAATAGTAGAGATCAGACCTCTGGGGCCCTGTGACCGGACCACCCCGATGAGTGGGTAGGAGGAGATGGGTTGACGCTGTCTCGGGAACTGCTCAGCAAGGAGGTGACGCATCTGCAGATATTTGAAGAAATGTTGTCGAGGAAGCCGAAATTTTTCTTGCATTTGTTCGAAAGACAGAAGGATATTATTTTCATACACGTCTCCGAGCACTGTGACACCTGCATCAATCCAGTATGCGGCATCTGGGAACTTTACCAAGGATTCCAACACCGTGTTATGCCACAGAGGAGTTTCCGCGGGGATGTCTGAAGAACTCGAGATAGTCATAGCCACTTTCCAGACTTCCCTTGCCACTCGACAGACAGGCAGTAAAGAGGATCTTGGCACGTCCTGATGAAACAACACCGGCCACAATGACTTATGTGCAGAATAGTCCAGTAACATACCCTCAAGGCCCGGGGGGCGTTTGGCTTGCGTCCAGGTGCCTAGGTATTTGAGTTGGCCGGCCAGATAGTTGTAATGGATCTGCCAGGCACTACGTCTGTGGAGACTCCCAGGGTTAATCAGTCGACACCTGAGGCCAGACCTCTTAGACTGACACCGGCTCCCACCAATCAGGGTGGCAGGCTCAGGAGTGGGAGAGCCTATCGCGGCCTGGTCAGTCAGAGTTAGCTCCGCCCCCTGTCCATTTATACCTGCAGTTTTCTCTTCCTCATTGCTTGTTATTCTTTTGGATTCCTGGCCCCACTGCTGCTTGCTCCAGCCTGCTTCTGCCGTGCTTCTGCCTTGCTGCAGTTCCCCTTGTCTTGCTTTGCTTTGCCCCTGGCTTGCTTCTGTCTCCGTGCCCGCTCGGGTTACTCACTTCGTCCTGGTCCTGACTGTTCGTTCGCCGCTCCGTTTCCTCGTGGCGTTCCGTGGCTACTGCCCCTTCCCTTGCGTGTTCCCTGTTTGTTTTCCTGTGCACTTAGACAGCGTAGGGACCGCCGCCCAGTTGTACCTCGTCGCCTAGGGCGGGTCGTTGCAAGTAGGCAGGGACAGGGCGGTGGGTAGATTAGGGCTCACTTTCCCTTCACCTCCTTCCTGCCATCACAGAATAACAAGCCCTTACCTAGTCTACCATTTCTCCTACGCTGTCGCTATCATGGACCCCCTTGAGACCCTGACCCAGCAGATGCAGGGCCTCTCCCTACAGGTCCAGGCCCTGGCCCAAGGGGTTGGGCGCACCACCTCACCTCTAGAACCCGACCTCAAGTTACCTGACCGGTTTTCAGGGGACCGTAAGACGTTTCTCTCCTTCCGGGAGAGTTGCAGACTATATTTCCGCCTTAAGCCCCACTCCTCAGGTTCCGAGAACCAGCGGGTGGGTATCATCATATCCCGACTCCAGGAAGGGCCCCAAGAGTGGGCCTTCTCCTTGGCTCCTGACGCCCCTGAACTTTCCTCTGTTGATCGTTTTTTCTCTGCCCTCGGACTCATTTACGACGAGACTGACAGGACTGCTTTAGCCGAGAGTCAGCTGGTGACCTTACGTCAGGGTAGGAGACCGGTTGAGGAATACTGTTCTGATTTTAGGAAGTGGTGCGTAGCTTCTCAGTGGAACGATCCGGCCCTAAGGTGCCAGTTTAGGTTAGGATTATCTGACGCCCTGAAGGATCTGCTGGTTAGTTACCCCTCGTCTGACTCCCTTGACCAGGTTATGGCCCTAGCAGTACGACTTGACCGACGTCTCAGGGAACGTCAGCTAGAACGCTTCAGTGTGCTCCCCTCTGACTTTTCTGCGATCCCCCCCGAGGTCCCGCCTCCTCGCCCCTCCACGGAGGACTCGGAGGTACCCATGCAACTCGGGGCCTCCATGTCCCCTCGACAACGTAGGGAGTTTCGCAGAATGAACGGTCTCTGCTTCTACTGTGGGGACGACAAGCATCTACTGAACACCTGTCCCAGGCGCAAGAATAAGAAGCCGGAAAACCTTCCGCGCCTAAGTGATCATCGGGGAGGTCACTTGGGCGCACAGGTATTTCCCGTTAATGTGAAACGCAATAAAATTTTGCTTCCCTTTCAGGTCTCGTTTGCTGGCCGGTCTGCCACGGGCAGTGCTTTCGTGGATTCTGGTTCATCTGCTAATATCATGTCTGTGGAATTTGCTATGTCTCTAAAGATGCCTTGTATTGATTTACCTTATCCTATCCCTGTAGTAGGTATCGACTCGACTCCCCTTGCTAATGGTTATTTTACTCAGCATACTCCTGTTTTTGAACTCCTTGTTGGCTCCATGCATTTGGAGCAGTGCTCTGTACTGGTGATGCAGGGATTATCGTCTGATCTGGTATTAGGTCTTCCCTGGTTGCAGTTGCATAATCCCACGTTTGATTGGAATACTGGGGATCTCACCAAATGGGGTAATGAATGTCTTACGTCATGTCTCTCTGTTAACTCTATTTCTCCCCGGGAGGAGGTAAACACGCTTCCTGAGTTTGTTCAGGACTTCGCCGATGTGTTTTCTAAGGAGGCCTCCGAGGTGTTGCCCCCCCATAGAGATTACGATTGCGCTATCGATTTGGTGCCTGGTGCCAAGCTTCCTAAGGGTAGGATATTTAATCTTTCATGTCCTGAACGTGAAGCCATGAGGGTGTATATCCAGGAATGCCTGGCCAAGGGTTTCATTCGCCCGTCGACTTCTCCTGTAGGTGCTGGCTTCTTCTTCGTGGGGAAGAAGGATGGTGGTCTTAGGCCGTGCATTGATTATCGTAACCTGAATAAGGTCACTGTAAGGAACCAGTACCCACTTCCTTTGATTCCGGATCTTTTTAATCAGGTTCAGGGAGCCCAATGGTTTTCTAAGTTCGATCTACGGGGGGCATATAACCTTATCCGCATCAAAGAGGGGGATGAGTGGAAAACTGCGTTCAACACACCCGAGGGTCATTTCGAATACCTGGTCATGCCCTTTGGGTTGTGTAACGCCCCTGCTGTCTTCCAGAATTTTATTAATGAAATCCTGAGAGAGTACCTGGGTAATTTTCTTGTTGTGTACCTTGATGACATACTGGTGTTTTCCAAGGACTGGTCCTCTCACGTGGAGCATGTCAGGAAGGTGCTCCAGGTCCTTCGGGAGAATAATCTGTTTGCTAAGACTGAAAAATGTGTCTTTGGGGTACAGGAGATACCATTTTTAGGGCAAATCCTCACTCCTCATGAATTCCGCATGGACCCTGCCAAGGTTCAAGCTGTAGCGGAATGGGTCCAACCTGCCTCCCTTAAGGCGTTACAGTGTTTTTTAGGGTTCGCCAACTATTACAGGAGATTTATTGCCAACTTCTCGGTCGTCGCTAAGCCTCTTACGGACCTTACCCGCAAGGGTGCTGATGTCCTCCATTGGCCCCCTGAGGCCGTCCAGGCCTTTGAGACTCTCAAGAAGTGCTTTATCTCGGCCCCCGTGCTGATTCAGCCCAACCAAGAGGAGCCATTTATTGTGGAGGTTGACGCTTCCGAGGTGGGAGTGGGGGCCGTCTTGTCCCAGGGTACCAGCTCCCTCACCCATCTCCGCCCCTGTGCTTACTTCTCTAGGAAGTTTTCGCCCACGGAGAGTAACTATGATATTGGCAACCGCGAACTTCTAGCCATTAAATGGGCTTTTGAGGAGTGGCGGCACTTCCTGGAGGGGGCCAGACACCAGGTAACGGTCCTTACGGATCACAAGAATCTGGTTTTCCTAGAATCGGCCCGGAGGCTTAATCCTAGACAAGCTCGGTGGGCACTATTCTTTACCAGATTTAATTTCTTGGTTACCTATAGGGCTGGGTCCAAGAATATTAAGGCTGATGCTCTGTCACGTAGTTTCATGGCCAATCCTCCTTCCGAGAAGGATCCCGCTTGTATTTTACCCCCTGGTATAATCGTCTCTGCCACGGATTCTGATTTAGCTTCTGATATCGCGGCTGATCAGGGTGCAGCTCCCGGGAACGCCCCTGGGGACAAACTGTTTGTTCCCCTGCAATACCGGCTGAGGGTACTCAGGGAAAACCATGACTCCGCTCTATCTGGTCATCCTGGCATCTTGGGCACCAAACACCTCATTACCAGAAACTATTGGTGGCCTGGGTTGCCTAAAGATGTTAGGGCTTACGTCGCCGCTTGTGAGGTTTGCGCTAGGTCCAAAACCCCTAGGTCCCGACCTGCGGGCCTACTACGTCCCTTGCCCATTCCCCAGAGACCTTGGACCCATATCTCCATGGATTTTATCACCGATTTGCCTCCATCTCAGGGCAAGTCGGTGGTGTGGGTGGTAGTCGACCGCTTCAGCAAGATGTGCCACTTTGTGCCCCTTAAGAAGCTACCTAACGCCAAGACGTTAGCTTCTTTGTTTGTGAAGCACATCCTGCGTCTCCATGGGGCCCCAGTCAATATCGTTTCGGACAGAGGGGTACAATTTGTTTCCTTATTTTGGAGAGCCTTTTGTAAAAAGTTGGAGATTGATCTGTCCTTCTCCTCCGCCTTCCATCCCGAAACTAACGGCCAAACGGAAAGGACCAACCAATCCCTGGAACAATATTTAAGGTGTTTCATCTCTGACTGTCAATTCGATTGGGTCTCATTCCTTCCCCTTGCTGAATTTTCCCTGAATAACCGGGTCAGTAACTCGTCAGGGGTCTCCCCGTTTTTCTGTAATTTCGGGTTTAACCCAAGGTTCTCCTCCGTCTCCCCTGGTTGTTCCAATAATCCTGAGGTAGAGGATGTTCATCGGGAACTGTGCACTGTCTGGGCCCAGGTTCAGAAGAACCTAGAGGCGTCCCAGAGCGCACAAAAGATTCAGGCAGATAGTAGACGTTCTGCTAACCCCCGGTTTGTCGTCGGGGATTTGGTCTGGTTGTCGTCCAGGAACTTGCGCCTTAAGGTCTCGTCCAGGAAGTTTGCTCCCCGATTTATTGGGCCTTATAAGGTCATTGAAGTCCTCAACCCTGTATCCTTCCGTCTGGAGCTGCCCCCATCCTTCCGCATACACGACGTCTTTCATGCCTCCCTCCTTAAACGCTGCTCCCCGTCCTGGTCCCCCTCTAGGAAACCTCCTGTTCCCGTTCTCACCCCTGAGGGGGTGGAATTCGAGGTGGCCAAGATTGTGGACAGTAGGATGATCCAGGGCTCCCTCCAGTACCTGGTCCATTGGAGAGGATACGGGCCGGAGGAGAGGACTTGGGTACCTGCTCGAGATGTTCACGCTGGGGTATTGGTCAGGAGGTTCCACCTTCTCTTCCCCACTAAACCGGGTCCTCTTAGTAAGGGTCCGGTGGCCCCTCATAAAAGGGGGAGTACTGTAATGGATCTGCCAGGCACTACGTCTGTGGAGACTCCCAGGGTTAATCAGTCGACACCTGAGGCCAGACCTCTTAGACTGACACCGGCTCCCACCAATCAGGGTGGCAGGCTCAGGAGTGGGAGAGCCTATCGCGGCCTGGTCAGTCAGAGTTAGCTCCGCCCCCTGTCCATTTATACCTGCAGTTTTCTCTTCCTCATTGCTTGTTATTCTTTTGGATTCCTGGCCCCACTGCTGCTTGCTCCAGCCTGCTTCTGCCGTGCTTCTGCCTTGCTGCAGTTCCCCTTGTCTTGCTTTGCTTTGCCCCTGGCTTGCTTCTGTCTCCGTGCCCGCTCGGGTTACTCACTTCGTCCTGGTCCTGACTGTTCGTTCGCCGCTCCGTTTCCTCGTGGCGTTCCGTGGCTACTGCCCCTTCCCTTGCGTGTTCCCTGTTTGTTTTCCTGTGCACTTAGACAGCGTAGGGACCGCCGCCCAGTTGTACCTCGTCGCCTAGGGCGGGTCGTTGCAAGTAGGCAGGGACAGGGCGGTGGGTAGATTAGGGCTCACTTTCCCTTCACCTCCTTCCTGCCATCACAATAGTATAGATAAATGTCTGGGAGAGCAATACCAGCCATCTCCTTCGGTCTTTGTAGCTTCTGTAAGGCCAGTTTTGACCTAGACCTTCCCCAAATAAAGGAAATGATGAGGGACTCCAGTTGCCGGAAGAAGGACTTTGGTATAGGAGTGAATATATGTTGCAGAATATAAAGACTCTTAGGAAGTATCACCATTTTAATCAGATTAATTCGTCCCATGACCGACAATGGGAGGGCCGCCCATATCTTAAACTTTTCTCTGGCAATGGATAATAGAGGATACACATTGAGTTGTAGGTAGAGTGCCGCCTTTCTGGTAATAAGTATACCCAGGTATTTAAATTGGTCAACTACAGCAAGTCCTTCTCTCGTGGAGCCCGCCGACTGCGTATCCCCTGGCTGTAAAAACAAGATGGTCGATTTGGACCAGTTAATGCGAAGTCCAGAGTAATCTCCAAAGGTGTTGATAAGATGCATCATTCTCGGAAGGGAAGACTGTATCTGTGAAACAAATAACATAATATCATCTGCGTACAGTGCAATACGGTCCTCACCCGTCTTGTTTGGGACCCCTTTTACTTCCGGGTCTGATCTGATGAGTATTGCCAATGGTTCCATTGCCAGTGCAAAGAGCAGGGGTGACAGGGGGCAGCCCTGCCTAGTTCCCCTACCTAGGTCAAAGGAGGTAGATGTGAGGCCATTCAACGCTATATTAGCCCTGGGATGCTTGTAAATTATCTGTATCCATGACACAAATGCAGGGCCAAATCCAAAACTAGACAGAACACTGGCTAAGTAGGTCCATTCCACAGAGTCGAAAGCCTTAGCCACATCCAAGGAGGCCAGGGCCCAGTCATTTTTGTTACGTTCGCCTATCTGCGCCACCGTCTGGACTCTCCTCAGGTTATCAGACGTACTCCTCCCAGGAATGAACCCAGATTGATCCGGGTAAATAATATCAGAGATGACGGAGTTTAGTCTAAGTGCCAGTACTTTAGTCAGCAGTTTGTAATCTGTGTTGAGCAGAGAGATGGGCCTGTAAGATCCGCAATCCATTGGTGTTTTATCCGGCTTCAGAAGTACAATTATAGTCGCATCATACATTGAGGCTGGCAGAGTCCCTTTTCCAAAGGAGGCATTCAGTATTTCTAGCAATTGTGGTAGGCGTTGCTCCTGATATTTGGTGTATACCTCCAGGGGGAGTCCATCAGGGCCCGAGGCCTTGCCCTTTGCCATGGTGGTCAAAGCTTCCGATAGTTCAGGTAGCGTAATAGGGGCTTCCATATACTCCCTCTGTGACTCCGTTAGTTGTGGAATATCCATGTCCAACAGGTAATCCCTGATGTTCTGTGGAGACACCTGTATTTTAGATTCGTAGAGTTCTTTGTAGAATTCAGCGAAACGAGACATAATCCGCTCATTGTCGTGTACCACTTCCCCTGTCGCGGAGTGAATACGCAATATTGCTGGCGAGGTCGAATTACTATGAATCATGTGTGCCAGCAGACTGCTGGATTGATTACCCAGTTCAAAGTATTTCTGGTTGGAGAAGAATATGCGACGCTTTGTTTTTTCCTGAAGGAGATGTGTAAAGGATCTGCCAGGCACTACGTCTGGGTATACTCCCAGGATTAATCAGTCGACACCTGAGGCCAGACCTCTGAGACTGACACCTGCTCCCACCAATCAGGGTGGCAGGCTCAGGAGTGGGAGAGCCTATCGCGGCCTGGTCAGTCAGAGTTAGCTCCGCCCCCTGTCCATTTATACCTGCCGTTTTCTCTTCCTCCTTGCTTGTTATTCTTCTTGGATTCCTGGCCCCACTGCTGCCTTGCTCCAGCCTGCTTCTGCCGTGCTTCTGCCTTGCTTCAGTTCCGTTTATCCTGCGTTGCTCTGCCCCTGGCTTGCTTCTGCTCCGTGCTCCCGTTTGTATACTACACTACTTCCTGATCCTGACTGGCTCATTCACCGCTCCGTTTCCTCGCGGCGTTCCGTGGGCTACTGTATTCCCTTGTGTGTTCCCTGTTTGTACTCCTTGCACTTAGACAGCGTAGGGACCGCCGCCAAGTTGTACCCCGTCGCCTAGGGCGGGTCGTTGCAAGTAGGCAGGGACAGGGCGGTGGGTAGATTAGGGCTCACTTGTTCCCTTCACCTCCTTCCTGCCATTACATAATAACAAGCCCTTACCTAGTCTACCATTTCTTCTACGCTGACGCTATCATGGACCCCCTTGAGACCCTGACCCAGCAGATGCAGGGCCTCTCCCTACAGGTCCAGGCCCTGGCTCAGAGGGTCAATCAGTCTGACGCTGCCTTTGTAGTACCCCTCACCTCACCTTTAGAACCCAACCTCAAGTTACCTGACCGGTTCTCAGGGGACCGTAAGACTTTTCTCTCCTTCCGGGAGAGTTGCAGACTTTATTTCCGCCTAAGACCTCACTCCTCAGGTTCCGAGAACCAGCGGGTGGGTATCATTATATCCCGACTCCAGGAAGGGCCCCAAGAGTGGACCTTCTCCTTGGCTCCTGATGCCCCTGAACTTTCCTCCGTTGATCGGTTTTTCTCTGCCCTCGGTCTCATTTACGACGAGACTGACAGGACTGCCTTAGCCGAGAGTCAGCTGGTGACCTTACGTCAGGGTAGGAGACCTGTTGAGGAATACTGTTCTGATTTTAGAAAGTGGTGCGTAGCTTCTCGGTGGAACGACCCGGCCCTAAAGTGCCAGTTTAGGTTAGGATTATCTGACGCCCTGAAGGATCTGCTGGTTAGCTACGCCTCTTCTGACTCCCTAGACCAGGTTATGGCCCTAGCTGTACGACTTGACCGACGTCTCAGGGAACGTCAGCTTGAACGTTTCAATGTTTTCCCCTCTGACTGCCCTGCGATTCCCCCCAAGGTCCCGTCTCCTCGCTCTTCCACGGAGGACTCGGAGGTACCTATGCAACTCGGGGCCTCCATGTCCCCTCGACAACGTAGAGAGTTTCGCAGGAAGAATGGTCTCTGCTTCTATTGTGGGGACGACAAGCATCTACTGAACACCTGTCCCAGGCGCAAGAATAAGCAGCCGGAAAACTTCCACGCCTAAGTGATCATCGGGGAGGTCACTTGGGCGCACAGGTATTTCCCGTTAATACTAAACGCAATAAGATTTTGCTTCCCTTTCAGGTCTCGTTTGCTGGCCGGTCTGCCACTGGCAGTGCCTTCGTGGATTCGGGCTCATCTGCTAATATCATGTCCGTGGAATTTGCTATGTCTCTAAAAATGCCTTTTATTGATTTACCTTATCCTATCCCGGTAGTGGGTATCGACTCCACTCCTCTTGCTAATGGTTATTTTACTCAGCATACTCCTGTTTTTGAACTCCGTGTTGGCTCCAGCAGTGCTCTGTACTGGTGATGCAGGGATTATCGTCCGATCTGGTATTAGGTCTTCCCTGGTTGCAGCTGCATAATCCCACGTTTGATTGGAATACTGGGGATCTCACCAAATGGGGTAGTGATTGCCTGATGTCATGTCTTTCGGTTAACTCTATTTCTCCCTGGGAGGAGGTAAACACGCTTCCTGAGTTTGTTCAGGACTTCGCTGATGTGTTTTCTAAGGAGGCCTCCGAGGTGTTGCCCCCTCATAGAGATTACGATTGCGCCATCGATTTGGTGCCTGGTGCCAAGCTTCCTAAGGGGAGGATATTTAATCTTTCATGTCCTGAACGTAAAGCTATGAGGGAGTATATCCAAGAATGCCTGGCCAAGGGTTTCATTCGCCCCTCGACTTCTCCTGTAGGTGCTGGCTTCTTCTTCGTGGGGAAGAAGGATGGTGGTCTTAGGCCGTGCATTGATTATCGGAACTTGAATAAGGTCACAGTAAGGAACCAGTATCCTCTTCCTTTGATTCCGGATCTTTTTAATCAGGTTCAGGGGGCCCAATGGTTCTCTAAGTTCGATCTACGGGGGGCATATAACCTTATCCGCATCAAAGAGGGGGATGAGTGGAAAACTGCGTTCAACACGCCCGAAGGTCATTTCGAATACCTAGTCATGCCCTTTGGGTTGTGTAATGCCCCTGCCGTCTTCCAGAATTTTATTAATGAAATTCTGAGAGATTACCTGGGTAATTTTCTTGTAGTGTACCTTGATGACATACTGGTGTTTTCCAAGGACTGGTCCTCGCACGTGGAGCATGTCAGGAAGGTCCTCCAGGTCCTTAGGGAAAATAATCTGTTTGCGAAGACCGAAAAATGTGTGTTTGGGGTACAGGAGATACCATTTTTAGGTCAAATCCTCACTCCTCATGAATTCCGCATGGACCCTGCCAAGGTTCAGGCTGTGGCGGAATGGGTCCAACCTGCCTCCCTGAAGGCACTACAGTGTTTTTTGGGGTTCGCTAACTATTACAGGAGATTTATTGCCAACTTCTCGGTCGTCGCTAAGCCTCTTACGGACCTCACTCGCAAGGGTGCTGATGTCCTCCATTGGCCCCCTGAGGCCGTCCAGGCTTTTGAGACCCTCAAGAAGTGCTTTATCTCGGCCCCCGTGCTGGTTCAGCCCAACCAAATGGAGCCATTTATTGTGGAGGTTGACGCGTCCGAGGTGGGAGTGGGGGCCGTCTTGTCCCAGGGTACCAGCTCCCTCACCCATCTCCGCCCCTGTGCTTACTTCTCTAGGAAGTTTTCGCCCACGGAGTGTAACTATGATATTGGCAACCGCGAACTTTTAGCCATTAAATGGGCTTTTGAAGAGTGGCGTCACTTCTTGGAGGGGGCCAGACACCAGGTAATGGTCCTTACTGACCACAAGAATCTGGTTTTCCTAGAATCTGCCCGGAGGCTTAATCCTAGACAAGCTCGTTGGGCACTATTCTTTACAAGATTTAATTTCTTGGTTACCTATAGGGCTGGGTCCAAAAATATTAAGGCTGATGCACTGTCACGTAGTTTCATGGCTAATCCTCCTTCTGAGAAGGATCCTGCTTGTATTTTACCCCCTGGTATAATTGTTTCTGCCACTGATTCTGACTTAGCCTCTGACATCGCGGCTGATCAAGGTTCAGCTCCCGGGAACCTCCCTGGGGACAAACTGTTTGTCCCCCTGCAATACCGGCTAAGGGTACTCAGGGAAAACCATGACTCCGCTCTATCTGGTCATCCTGGCATCTTGGGTACCAAACTCCTCATTACCAGAAACTATTGGTGGCCTGGGTTGCCTAAAGACGTTAGGGCTTACGTCGCCGCTTGTGAGGTCTGTGCTAGGTCCAAGACCCCTAGGTCCCGACCTGCGGGCTTACTACGTTCCTTGCCCATTCCCCAGAGACCTTGGACCCATATCTCCATGGATTTTATCACCGATTTGCCTCCATCTCAGGGCAAGTCGGTGGTGTGGGTGGTAGTAGACCGCTTCAGCAAGATGTGCCACTTTGTGCCCCTTAAGAAACTACCTAACGCCAAGACGTTAGCTTCTTTGTTTGTGAAACACATTCTGCGTCTCCATGGGGCCCCAGTCAATATCGTTTCGGACAGAGGGGTACAATTTGTTTCCTTATTTTGGAGAGCTTTTTGTAAAAAGTTGGAGATTGATCTATCCTTCTCCTCCGCCTTCCATCCCGAAACTAATGGCCAAACGGAAAGGACTAACCAATCCCTGGAACAATATTTAAGGTGTTTCATTTCTGACTGTCAATTTGATTGGGTCTCATTCCTTCCCCTCGCCGAATTTTCCCTGAATAACCGGGTCAGTAACTCGTCAGGGGTCTCCCCGTTTTTCTGTAATTTCGGGTTTAATCCTAGGTTCTCCTCCGTTTCCCCTGGTTGTTCCAATAATCCCGAGGTAGAGGACGTTCATCGGGAACTGTGCACAGTCTGGGCCCAGGTTCAGAAGAACCTAGAGGCGTCCCAGAGCGTACAAAAGATTCAGGCTGATTGTAGACGTTCTGCTAACCCCCGGTTTGTCGTCGGGGATCTGGTGTGGTTGTCGTCGAGGAACTTGCGCCTTAAGGTCCCGTCCAGGAAGTTTGCTCCCCGATTTATTGGACCTTATAAGGTCATTGAAGTCCTCAACCCTGTATCCTTCCGTCTGGAGCTGCCCCCATCCTTTCGCATACACGACGTCTTCCATGCCTCCCTCCTGAAACGCTGCTCCCCGTCCTGGTCCCCCTCGAGGAAACCTCCTGTTCCCGTTCTGACCCCTGAGGGGGTGGAATTCGAGGTGGACAAGATTGTGGACAGTAGGATGATCCAGGGCTCCCTCCAGTACCTGGTCCATTGGAGAGGATACGGGCCGGAGGAGAGGACTTGGGTACCTGCTCGAGATGTTCACGCTGGGGTATTGATCAGGAGGTTCCACCTTCTCTTCCTCACTAAACCGGGTCCTCTTAGTAAGGGTCCGGTGGCCCCTCATAAAAGGGGGAGTACTGTAAAGGATCTGCCAGGCACTACGTCTGGGTATACTCCCAGGATTAATCAGTCGACACCTGAGGCCAGACCTCTGAGACTGACACCTGCTCCCACCAATCAGGGTGGCAGGCTCAGGAGTGGGAGAGCCTATCGCGGCCTGGTCAGTCAGAGTTAGCTCCGCCCCCTGTCCATTTATACCTGCCGTTTTCTCTTCCTCCTTGCTTGTTATTCTTCTTGGATTCCTGGCCCCACTGCTGCCTTGCTCCAGCCTGCTTCTGCCGTGCTTCTGCCTTGCTTCAGTTCCGTTTATCCTGCGTTGCTCTGCCCCTGGCTTGCTTCTGCTCCGTGCTCCCGTTTGTATACTCCACTACTTCCTGATCCTGACTGGCTCATTCACCGCTCCGTTTCCTCGCGGCGTTCCGTGGGCTACTGTATTCCCTTGCGTGTTCCCTGTTTGTACTCCTTGCACTTAAGACAGTGTAGGGACCGCCGCCAAGTTGTACCCCGTCGCCTAGGGCGGGTCGTTGCAAGTAGGCAGGGACAGGGCGGTGGGTAGATTAGGGCTCACTTGTTCCCTTCACCTCCTTCCTGCCATTACAAGATGAACATATTCCCTGCCTCTCTGTAGCCACGTCTGTTGGTTTAACGGAGTGGGGTCCTCTATGAATGCGGCTTCCAAAGTTGTACATTCAGCTGCCAGCCGCTGTTCCACCCCAGAGGCCTGCCTTTTGTGGTAGGAGATCGAGGACTGCAAACACCCACGCAGGTATGCTTTCAGTGCGTCCCATAAGGCTGAGTGGTTGTCAAAGGGAAGATTTTCTGCAAAGAACACTGTCAGTTGATCCGGGATGCGGTCCTGATCCCCAAATACTTTAAGCCAGAATGGATGAACCTTCCTAGGCCCTCTATATAGGTGATGGGGTCGTAGATTGAGCTTTACTATTATAGGCGAGTGATCTGACATTGCTCTGGGTAAATGAGAGATACGTTCTAGCATGCCGTAAGTTTTGGCGTTACTGCACACATAATCCTGGATAGCGAGTTTCTCCCAGGTGTGAAGCATGTGTATTCGCGATCATTGGGATGGCGCTGTCTCCACATATCTATCCAACCCATCTCCCCCAAGAATCCAGCCAGCGGAGTAGACCCGGGTAGATGCCCAGGGACCGGTCCAGGATAAAACTTGTCTGTGGAAGGATCTAGAAGAAGGTTGAAGTCTCCCATACATATCACCCCAGCTGCCGGAAATTGGGATGCAAATTTAGCCGCCTCATATAACACATTCATGGAGGCCGGAGGAGGAAGATAAAGCCCAATCAGTACGAACTGCTGACCTTCAATCCATGCATGCACGAAAATTGACCTGCCCTCCTTGTCCGTCTGCACCACACCCGGTTCCCATCTGAGCGATCTATGTATCAAAATGGAAACCCCTCTAGAATATGTACTGTGCGTAGAATGGGCCGACCACTGAATCCATGTTCTATTTAAGCAGCTGGTGGTAGATTGTATAAGATGTGTTTCTTGAAGGCATATTATCTGCGGACCTTGCTGCCGGATAAATGAAAAAGTCAGGTTCCTCTTATGGGAGTCTCCCAGACCCCTCACATTCACAGAAAGAATAGATAATGTCATAATACTTCAATTGCAAGAATATACCAGTAAGAGAACAATGATAAATGCTTTCAGTTGAGATATGCAGTAAAACAGTCAGGTTATCAGCAATAACAAATATAGAACAACCAATGCTATGCACTGATTGCTACGCTTTTTTATTATCACAAAAGTGATAATTAAGGCAAAAACGGGGGATCACCTATATATCAGATGACTAATACAGGTGAGCAAGAACAAAGGAAAAAGAAGGAAGCACAATTGAGGTAAAAAGGAACCGGCGTTGTGATTCCCAATTTCGCGGGTAATTGTCCGCTAACTACAAACATTGCATACTGTTTTTCTAGAAAAGATAAGCCAGCTTCCACACGCCCATTATGCAAATTATCAGCTTAACTTGAGAGGTCATGTATACAGAGAGTAATACCCTTTATAGTCATCTGCCTTACATCGCCCATTACATCAATATAATAATAAACAACGGCATCACTACATGTTCCGCAATTCTTCTCTCAGAACTTTGCATATAAGAAATTACAAGAATGTTATAAGGCAGAACTTGCATGAGAACACCATTTCAGGATAAGATAGACTAATACTCATCTGGACATCTAAAACGAGATCCCGTGCAGGAAGACCGGTGTAACAGAGTGTTCACGGTGAACAGTTCCATATGTTGTTGCAGTCTCCAGTTCTATCTTAGAGGAGAGCGTCCCAGGGAAGACAGCCATTCATCCGCTTCCAACGGTGTGTTGAAGAAAACCGTCTTGTCTTGGTGTATAACTCGCAATCGCGCTGGAAACGCCATTGAATAAAGAATTTGATGATCTCGCAACCGTTTCTTGACTTGTATAAATGAAGCCCTCGTTTTCTGTAATGCCGCAGAAAAATCCGGAAAGAGCAGGATAGTGGTATTCTGGAATCGGATTTCTCCATGCGTACGGGCAGCTTGCAGGATCGCATCCCGGTCACGACTGCTGAGAAAGCGTGCTAGCAGGGGTCTCGGTGGGGCTCCAGGCGGCGGTGGTCTGCCAGGTACATGGTGCGCCCTTTCAATGGTATAAGACGGCGATAATACAGCCTTCGGTAGAATTTCTTTAAACCAGGTTTCAATAAAGGAACTGGGGTCTCTGCCTTCACAGCGCTCTGGGAGCCCAAGGATCCGTATATTATTGCGTCTCAGGCGATTTTCCAGGTCGTCTGCTCGCTGTAGCCATTGAGTAGCCACTCTGTCTAGCTGTGCCAGCTTTCCTGTCTGTGGCGCCACTTTATCTTCTAGCCCAGAAATGCGGTCCTCCGTCTCCCTCACCTGGTCCCTTAAGTTCTGCAGGTCCTGTCTGAGGAGACCCACATCCGACTTTACTTCAGCGATCTTTCCTGTCAGGGAAGAGGTGGAGAGCTGTATAGCGTCCAGGAGCCTGGTTGATACCTGTGCCAGCGTTAGTTCAGGCTCAGGGACAGGCTGAGCCTCTGGTTGTGCGCTCTCTGGTGGGGTAGGCGGCAAGGAGGAAGAGGCGTCGGCGCCATCTTGAGGAGCAGCGCGGGCAAACTCCTTCAACTTCTCTGCAGCCATGGAATGCCGTGTACGGTTCATGTTACCCTCTCTATGTCGGCGAGGTCGTCTTCTGGCTCTGTGAGGAATTGTAGCGGTATGTCAGCAGGATAAATGTAGGGAAATCGGGGCCGAAAGCGGAGCTCCTAAATCATGCGGCCGGTCCTGTCGGCAGTTGGCCACGCCCCCGCCCCCCCCCCCCCCACTCTATGACTTTCTTGTACTCTGGTGCCCAAAACTGTACACAATATTCCATGTTCGGTCTTACTAGAGATGTATAAAGTGGTACAACTGGTAGAGTCGTATATAACTTTCCGCGGGTGTCCAAGTCGCCTAACTTGTGCCGGGGAGCGTAGGACCAGTAACTCTTCTGCATTGCTGTGGGGTTCATCAGACTCGCTAGACGTGGATGATGACAGCTCGAACTGCATCTCATACCACCGCATATACCTGCTCTGTGCTGAAAAATGTCTGCGCCACATTGCTATATATTATAGCAAAATAACTAGGGAAGCTTAATCTGGGGGGATCGTTCTTCACAGTGACTGAGCTCTTCTTCCTCTCACTAGGACAATAATCTGGGGGATCAATATGAAATCTGACTCGGCTCTTCTTCCTGGGGCTATAAGAGGGAGATCTGGGGAGATCTCTATTAGCTTTTTACTACAAAATCGCTTTGGCAGGGCTCTTCTCCAGCTGTACACTGACAGTATCTCTGACAAAAATTAGCTTGTCAAAGCCAGTGATGCCAGTAAAACCAGCCTCCTTTCCCACACATTGCTGTGATTGGTTAGACAGTGGTGTCACTGGACCGCTTTAATTGTCATCGAGATGGGAATTGCGGATGTCCCTAGAAGCGGCAATCTTCTCATTGTCACCATGTCTTTTGACATTGTGACAGTTTATTGTCACATTCTAACTGTACATTTGAATGAGGCAAAGCACTGCCGATCCCGACATACAGTTACGTCATTGCGCGGGAAGGGGTTAAAATTTTATCTGCTCTTATAAAATAAAGCAGGAATTTGTGGTGCCCCTCTCACAATTTGTGGTGCCCTTCTCAGAACTCTCAGCAGCTTTTCCCTTGTCCCTCCCTGGTTGCCCCCCCCCCCCACATTACTATGATTGTCTACTTAAAGAGGCTCTGTCACCAGATTATAAGTGCCCTATCTCCTACATAATCTGATCGGCGCTGTAATGTAGATAAAAACAGTGGTTTTTATTTTTAAAAACTATAATTTTTGAGCAACTTATGAACAATTTTCGATTTATGCTAATTAACACTGACCAACACTTCTCTCCATTCATGTCCATCTGTATTCACAGCACAGCGTGATATCGCGAGATCACACTGTACTGTCACATACACCCACATTAACTTTACTGAAGTGTTTTGAGAGTGAATAGACATTTGCCTCCAAGCCAGGATGTGATGTCTATTGACACTCCTGACAATTCGGTAAAGTTTGTGTGGGACTTACTCACACAGCACAGCGAGATCACGCTGTACTGTCATTCACAGTCATTGTCTTCTTTTTTTGTAGTTTCCCATGATTTATATATATATATATATATATATATAGCAGATATAAAAAAATGGCGACAGCACCCTGCAACACTAATGCCACCTAAACCACTAAATATAAATAGATATGCACTAAAGCTCAATCTACCTACAAATAGGGAGGTTCTTAGTGCACATTTTGATCAAAAAGTGTTAGCCCACCTGCCACGACAAGGCGACCTCTGTAAGGTGGGAACCTACGCTGCACATACACCCAGAACTGGGACTAAGCCTACATATATACCTGGGGATGGTAGGATCCAGCATTGAACTGATATATATATATATATACATACCCCCCTCCAGCTCCATTGAAAGGGGACACTTCCCTTTACACTGTGCTGTGATTAAGTCCCACACAAACTTTACTGAAGTGTTGGCAGTGTGAATAGACATCGATTCCTGGCTGGAGGCAATGTCTATTCACTCTCAAGACACTTCAGTAAAGTTAATGTGGGTGTATGTGACAGCACGTGCATGAGCATGAGCATGTGATGTCACACAGATGTGCATGGGAGGGTTTAAAAGGACAAACTGTCCCACACTCTCCCTCATGTTCCTGCCCCTTTCAAGACACACCAACTCACTAACATTGGACCACATGAACCGCTAAGTATCCACATGTAGCAGCAGCTACACGTAACCCTCTCCCCCCTACACACTTAACCCTTACTTCTCCCCACTAACACAACACTTCCCTGGTCAACCCTTTCCCACCTGCCTGACCTGCATATCACCTGGTACCTGTACAACCCCTGGTACTTGTTTAACCATTTCTCACTATTTACCTGCTATCCCCTGGTACACAGCATCCCATTCCCCTTGTTAACCCTTGCTGCCCCTGAGTTAACCCTTGCTTACCTGCATATCCCCTGGTACACGTTGTTAACTCTTTTACCTGATTAACCCTTAGTGTACAGGGACAGTTATTGCTAGGAGGGAGTGGGATAGAAACAGTGAGCATGTGTATTGTATTGTAACGTAACTTCTATGTATTTTAGTTAGAACCAGGTGGGGGGAGGGTCTCACAGAAGCAAGCATGAGTGAATGCATTGTATGTTTAGGTAAGTGGGTGGTGGTATAAAGTAGGATTGTGATACTATGTTTATACTGTACTACGTATAGTGTGAGTATACTCAGTGTATATTAACTTGTTATATGTATTGGGGTATACTGATACTATACTGTGATTGGTTACTGTGTTCTGTCTTTGGTGTATTTTATATGTAAGTGTGATTATTGTTAGTAATAAATATTACCCTTTATTTACTATGCAGTTTTATATGCTTACTTAGTAGCAAATCAAGTAGACTAACGTTAGTATAAGAAAAAGGTAGGGGAACTAGGCATAACCCTAGTGACCCTGATTAATAAAGGAGGTAGTAATAATGGGTGACACGAGTAAGTGAACGCCTCTATTATACCAGCCCTTTAACACACAGAGTGATCTCGCGAGACCACGCTGTGAATGACAGCACAGCGTGATCTCGCTGTGCGAGTAAGTCCCACACAAACTTTACCGAATTGTCGGGAGTGTCAATAGACATCGCATCCTGGCTTGGAGGCAATGTCTATTCACTCTCAACACACTTCAGTAAAGTTAATGTGGGTGTATGTGACAGTACAGTGTGATCTCGCGAGTTCACGCTGTGCTGTGAATACATATGAACTTGAATGGAGAGAAGTGTATGACGCTGATCGGTCAGTATCATACACTCCTCTGTACAACGCCCACATGGTCAAAAGTAAAAAAACGCCCATTTCAGCATTGAAAAACAAATTAGCATAACACTAACAGTAGGCACTGTGGCTGTCAGGTATGGGGGCATTGTCATCTGTCACTGTTTTGTGGACACTGTGGCTGTAAGTTATGGGGGAATTATTGTCTGTCACTGTTTTGGGGGCACTGTGGCTGTAAGTTATGGGGGAATTGTTGTCTGTCACTGTTTTGGGGACACTGTGGCTGTAAGTTATTGGGGAATTGTCTGTTACTGTTTTGGGGACACTGTGGCTGTAAGTTATGGGGCATTGTCGTCTGTCACTGTTTTGGAGACACTGTGGCTGTAAGTTATGGGGCATTGTTGCCTGTCACTGTTTTGGGTGCACTGTGGCTGTAAGTTTTTGGGGAATTGTCTGTTACTGTTTTGGGGACACTGTGGCTGTAAGTTATGGGGCATTGTCGTCTGTCACTGTTTTGGGGGCACTTTGGCTGTAAGTTATGGGGCATTGTTGCCTGTCACTGTTTTGGGTGCACTGTGGCTGTAAGTTTTTGGGGAATTGTCTGTTACTGTTTTGGGGACACTGTGGCTGTAAGTTAAGGGGCATTGTCGTCTGTCACTGTTTTGGGGGCACTTTGGCTGTAAGTTATGGGGCATTGTCGTCTGTCACTGTTTTGGGGGCACTTTGGCTGTAAGTTATGGGGCATTTTCGTCTGTCACTGTTTTGGGGGCACTTTGGCTGTAAGTTATGGGGCATTGTCGTCTGTCACTGTTTTGGGGGCACTTTGGCTGTAAGTTATGGGGCATTGTCGTCTGTCACTGTTTTGGGGGCACTTTGGCTGTAAGTTATGGGGCATTGTCGTCTGTCACTGTTTTGGGGGCACTTTGGCTGTAAGTTATGGGGCATTGTCGTCTGTCACTGTTTTGGGGGCACTTTGGCTGTAAGTTATGGGGCATTGTCGTCTGTCACTGTTTTGGGGGCACTTTGGCTGTAAGTTATGGGGCATTGTCGTCTGTCAC
The DNA here is from genome assembly GCF_050947455.1 of Rhinoderma darwinii. NCBI lineage: Eukaryota > Metazoa > Chordata > Amphibia > Anura > Rhinodermatidae > Rhinoderma > Rhinoderma darwinii. The sequence continues at coordinate 172,703,801 of NC_134690.1, forward strand.
TGTTTTGGGGGCACTTTGGCTGTAAGTTATGAGGCATTGTCGTCTGTCACTGTTTTGGGGGCACTTTGGCTGTAAGTTATGGGGCATTGTCGTCTGTCACTGTTTTGGGGGCACTTTGGCTGTAAGTTATGAGGCATTGTCGTCTGTCACTGTTTTGGGGGCACTTTGGCTGTAAGTTATGGGGCATTGTTGCCTGCCACTGTTTTGGAGGCACTTTGGCTGTCACTGTTCTTCTATAAGCAATATCCAGAGCAATAAAACGAAAGTCCAGCATCCATAAACGTGCAATCCTTATTTCATGTGAAATGTTGGTGATGGAATATAGAAGTCACGACACGGTTTTGTTTTGCTGGCCGATCTTTTATCATTGCCCTGGGTATTGCCTAATCCTAGCGAGGTAAATCCGGTCCCGTGTACACACGATACATGTATACTTCTGCAAATTGCAACTGTATCCCCGCAGTTAAAACTGGAGATGTTGTGCTATTAAAACTCTGTGTGGAAGTTCTTACAATTACGGGTCTACTAGACAGGAGAAGGAATGTGACGCATTCATTTGTGTGGTAATGTAACACTACGGGAGTAATATTCCAATAGTAATATGGAGCAGCTACCAAAATGACGAGAATCACGTGACACACGACGCGCATGCTCCACACTCGGACAATGGAACTCCCAATGGGCAGCGCTTCTTTCTGCGTGTGCGTTTGCCGTCTAGTTACGTACTGTCGCGCATGCGTAGAACAGCCGGTCTGTATGCTTCTGAACTAAGACTCATCGGCGGACATGGAGGAACAGAGCCGGAGTCAACAGACAACCCCGAGCGGGAAAGGCAAGGAGGCCGGCAGTGAACAGCGCGATCCGGTGAAGGATAAGAAGGATAAAAAGGAGGAGCAGGAACTGGTGAGATAGTGAAGCGAATGAGCTGTGTCACGGTATGAGAGAGTCAGCGGCCTACATCGGAGGGAGCTGAGTCACCCGGGCCCATACATAACCGGTTCACATGTTCAGTCTCTGGAGAGCAGACCGGCAGAGCCGCTGTATATCAGGACGGATACCTTTTACTGCATAGGTTTTCTGTGTCATTATACCAGTGTGTGGATGTGAACGGGACCAGACTGGTAATAGAGGGGGCACGATAGTCACTACTGGGCGCACTGTTCGTGAATATGGGCAATAAGTCAAAGCAGGATCATTTATACACGTCAAAGCTTTATTAGAGAGAGTAAAACGCCAGGAATAAGAACAATGTCTAAAAATGACCTATTTTTACTGCGTTTATGAGAAAGATAAATACCGTAGACGTGCACCTAAATGTCTTGTATGTGGCAGGCGAGCATACTTAATACTTCATGCGTTGTGCAGATTGCTAATTCGCCCAGTAATGTAGGGGGAATTATGGGAATTGTAGTACACAGCTGAGCTGTGCAGGTCACGTGACCTTCATCTACAACCCGCCCCACTATAGCACCTGGGAAGTGAACAGAGGAGGACCGACAGGGATGGAAATTAGGGTAAGAAATATCATTGGGGGGGACAGAGCCATTGACAGGGTTTTCTTTTCCATAAATAAAAACATTGCGCAGTGGATAAAAAAGCCTCATTGGTTAAGTTAATAAAAAAAATTATTTACCCTGCACCCCTGTATACCCTGCATACTTTGCACCCCCGTATGCCCTGTATACTTCGCACCCCTGTATACCCTGCAACCCTGTATACATCGCACCCCTGTATACCCTGTATACTTTGCACCCCTGTATACTTCGCACCCCTGTATACCCTGAAAACTTTGCAGCCCTGTATACCCTGCAACCCTGTATACGTCGCACCCCTGTATACTTCGCACCCCTTTGTGCTGGTCTATCATATAATACTTGTGTTTACAATTTGCAAGTATTGTTATTCATACAGTAGGTTGGTTAGGAAATAATTGTAGGTTGGTTAGGAAATAATTGCCATGTCTACTAAATCTCTCTCTGTTAATCATCACGTTGCATGTGGTGTTCCTTCTGTTATACACAACGTAGCTAATCTACCGCTCCCTATGAGTAGCTGCGAGTCAGGTAATGGTGGAGTGCAGCAGCCAGGGAATCAAACTCCGGTAGCCGCTCTCCCCAGCATTGTCAGCAGAATAACGCTGCCCCAAGTGGTACCTGTGTTCTCTGAACTGAGAGTGGAGGAGGGACAAGCATCATGACAGTGCTACATCCTCCTTATTGACCCCTTAATGACCAGGCCTTTTGCGCATTAATGACCATTGATTGGTTTTTGGTTTTTCAGTCGCGTTCCAAGAAAAAAAGGCATAGCTTTTTATTTTATTTTTTTTAAAATATTCCCTCGACATATAAGGCCTTGTGTTTTTTTGTGGGACGAGTTTTATTTTTCAATTGCACCATTTTTGGATGCATATAATATATTGATTAACTTTTGTTAACTTTATTTTAGGAGAGAATTAAAAATAAACAACTATTCCAGCTTTGTTTTTTTGCGTTATAAATTTACGCTGTTCACTATGCGGCGTAAATATCATGTTAACTTTATTCTATGGGTTGGCACGATTACGAGGATACCAAATATGTATAGGTTTTATGTTTTTCTACGTTTGCACAATAAAAACCCAATACAATTAAAATGACTTGTTTTGCATCGCTGCATTCCATGAGTCGTAACTTTTATTTTTCAGTCAATGTAGCCTTGTTTTTTGCGGGACAAGGTGTAGTTTTTATTGGTTTTAATTTGGGGTAGATGGGACTTGTTGAATAACTGTTACTTTTATTTTTTTATCGTGGGAATGGGAGCAAAAAATTAATTTTGGTATTGTTTTTTGCATTTGTTTTGGACACCGTTCACCCAGCGGTTTATTTAATGTGTTAACTTTATTGTTCGAGTCGTTACGATCGCAGCGATACTGTGTATGTGTTATTTTTTTGACACTTTTACAAAATAAAACCAAATTTTTTTGGGAACATTTTTATTTTTACTGTAATTATATATTTTTTTCCAGAGACTTTATTTAGCAGCTTTACTTTTTTTTTGTCACTAGGTGACTTTACTTTGCAATCTTTTGATCTCCGATATAATGCTTTGGTATACTTAGTATACCAAAGCATTATTGCCTGTCAGTGTAAAACTGACAGGCAATCTATTAGGCCATGCCTCTGGTATGGACTAATAGGCGGTTGCGGAAGGCAGACATGGGCCCCCGGCTGCCATGGAAACCCATCGGTGCCCTGCGATCTAGTTGTGGGTGTGCCGATGGGGTGACAGAGGGAGCTTACTCTGTCAAACACATTAGATGCCGCGGTCGCTATTGACAGCAGCATCTAAGGTGTTAAACTGCTGGAATCGGAGAGCTCTTTGATCGCGGCAGGAGCCTGGCTGTGTATAACAGCCGTGCTCCTGCTGCTGATCTCGTGGGTATAGTGGCAGTACCCACGAGAACAGAGTGACTGATATATCCGTCGCTATGCGGGAAATAGCTTCTGCTTGTGACGGATATATTAGTCACTTGTCATTAAGGGGTTAATAGAATATACTCTACATAAAACCCTGATTAACACGCAGTCTAGGGGAATTTATTTGCACCTCAGCAGCTCTCCTTATATCGTCATTAAAGAGGCTCTGTCACCAGATTTTGCAGCCCCTATCTGCTATTGCAGCAGATAGGCGCTGCAATGTAGATTACAGTAACGTTTTTATTTTTAAAAAACGAGCATTTTTGGCCAAGTTATGACCATATTGTATTTATGCAAATGAGGCTTTCTAAAGTCCAACTGGGCGTGTTTACAGTAAAAGTCCAACTGGGCGTGTATTATGTGCGTACATCGGGGCGTTTTTACTACTTTTACTAGCTGGGCGTTCTGACGAGAAGTATCATCCACTTCTCTTCACAACGCCCAGCTTCTGGCAGTGCAGACACACAGCGTGTTCTTGAGATCATGCTGTGTCGTCACTCACAGGTCCTGCATCGTGTCAGACGAGCGAGGACACATCGGCACCAGAGGCTACAGATGATTCTGCAGCAGCATTGGCGTTTGCAGGTAAGTCGATGTAGCTACTTACCTGCAATTGCTGCTGCAGAATCAACTGAAGCCTCTGGTGCCGATGTGTCCTCGCTCGTCTGACACGATGCAGGACCTGTGAGTGACGTCACATCGTGATCTCTCGAGAACACGCTGTGTGTCTGCACTGCCAGAAGCTGGGCGTTCTGAAGAGAAGTGGATGATACTTCTCGTCAGAACGCCCAGCTAGTAAAAGTAGTAAAAACGCCCCGATGTACGCACATAATACACGCCCAGTTGTACTTTTACTTTTAAACACGCCCAGTTGTACTTTTGCAAGCCTCATTTGCATAAATACAAAAATGGTCATAACTTGGCCAAAAATGCTCGTTTTTTAAAAATAAAAACGTTACTGTAATCTACATTGCAGCGCCTATCTGCTGCAATAGCAGATAGGGGTTGCAAAATCTGGTGACAGAGCCTCTTTAAAGGGAAAGTGTCGCTAGAAAAATATTTTTTTTTTTTAGTTAAACTGTTAGTATATAAATGTTTAAACATTGTTCTAATTTTTTTATTTTTTTTTCACATGTCAGGAAATATTATAAATTAGATTCTAATTTATAACATTTCCATGTGCTGGTCACTAGAGGGAGCGATTCCCAAAATTGCAGCATTGGCATGTGGTAAAGCAACCTCATTGCTTTATGCTGCAAAATTGGAGAAGACACACTCGCTCTAGTGTCCTCAAACAATCCCCCCTCCTTTATCCTGGCTAGTGTCAGGGGAAAGGAGGGGGTTGAATGTTCAAACCTCCTACACTGTGTGCCGCCATTTTTTGAGCGAATGCACAGTGCAGGAGGATTAGATACAGTGGTTATAACACGAACATACACACAATCACATACACAAACATAACTTACCTGCTCCTTCCGCTCCCTCCGCGCCTAGTCCTTGCTTCTGAACATATCGACGGAAGCCGCGACCGGAAAATGGTGCCGGATGTCGCTTGGCCGAAGACCTTCCTTTTGGACTGTGTGGGAGCGGCGCATGCGCCGTTCCCACACAGATGGCGTACGCTATAGTGAATGGAACGGCTCCCGTTCGCATTCCCTATCGGGATGTATGTGCCGTATTCCATCTCTGTGTGTGTCGTTAATCGACACATACAGAGATGAAAATTAAAATGGCAGCCCCCATAGAGAAGTAAAAGTAAGAAAATAGTACAACACAAAAACACAAATAAATAACATTTATTTTAATAACACACTAAAAGCAATAACATATAAAAAATAATAATTTTGCGACACCTTCCCTTTAAGGTAACAATATTTTGGGAAATTGCTGAATATGCAATTCTATTGTTTAAAAAAAGTTGAAGGCTCTCTTTAACACCAAGTACACAGCATCGTTTGGACCTTAATGACCAGCCTATTTTAGACCTTAAAGGGAACCCGTCACCAGCATTTCACCTATTGAACTTTACTTATCCCTCACTGGCCGCTGCTATAAAAGTTCATTGCCGTTATCCCCTCTCCTAAACTCCTCCTCTGACTGTAAATAACGGTCTGCAAACATTTTGCGCCTTTTATCGTAATAATTCGGTGTCCCGTTGTACGCTCACACCAGAAGAGGACGTCAATGCACAAGCGCAGTATTTTGTGTGCTGGAGGAAGGTGAGGAGCTGTCAATCAAAAGTAAGGCGACGGGATATAACTCTGAAAGACTTGAGGAATGAAGATATGACTCTTTTCAAACGAAGATATGACTCTCTTCTGCTCATTAGCATACGGTGCAGGAACACTAGAAAACTGAATAATAAAGGTACAGAGCCGGCTAAGAAGACAATTATAGGTTATATAAAAATTATTTTTCACCCACTACCACCAGGTATTGCTGGTTTAATAGGTGAAATGCTTGTGGCAGGTTCCCTTTAAAGAGGCTCTGTTCCCAGTTTATAAGTGCCCTATCTCCTACATAATGTGATCGGCGCTGTAATGTAGATAAGTGGTTTTTATTTTGAATAAACGATCATTTTTGACGAAGTTATAAACAATTTTAGATTTATGCTAATTACTTTCTTAATAGACAATTGGGCGTGTTTTTACTTTTTACCAAGTGGGTGTTGTACAGAGGAGTGTATGATGCTGACCAATCAGTGACCAATCAGTGTCATACACTTCTCATTGTTCCAGTCCAGCTTCTTTCACTGCACAATCACACTGGGCTGGAACAATAAGAAATGTATGAGCGCCGCATCTGAAGGGTTAAACGGGTGAGATCGATACTAATATTGATCTCACCCGGTCGAACAGGGATGCCCCCAGCCCTCAGCTACATCTGACAGCTGGGAGATTTAACGACTCCCTGCTCTGTTTATTTATTCCGATGCAGCGCCGTAAAAAGGTTATTGCACCGGAATAAATCCCGTTAGTGGCCGCCGTAAAAAAACACTATGGGGCGGTCACTAACGGGTTAAAGGGATTGTATCACCTACTTTTTATTTTTCCTAATTTAAAACCAGACCGTGAAAAAAAATGTTTTTTTATATTCTATTTTCTGTACATAGTTATGAGGACAGCCATCTTTATGCTGTTAACAGCATTTAGAGATTTGCTTTACAGCAGCCACATTGGCCATATGAACCTGTATACTGGAGATGTTCATTTACTATGGGAGCGTTTTCTAGGCTTTCTCTGTGACCTGTGCAGGAAGGAATAGGAGGAAAGCTGTGTCCATCACCTATTGTCAATGGAGAATCCTGTGTTCTCTATATAGAGGTGTTACCTTTCATAGTAATCCTGCCTGTAATGACAACGAGATGACTGCTGAGAAGTGATCTCTACAGAACAGGAAGTGTCAGTCTATTATGAATGGTGGATCTTGTGTTATCTACCGTATATAAATGTGTAAAGGCCCTTTTACACAGGCTGATATTCGGCTGGTACAGCGAGCACGTTGATCGGCGCTCGTTTGCTCCTGTCACACGGCGCTATGGATGGGGATGAACGGTCGTTACTCTGATCGCTCGTCCCCATACGTTATCATCATGTCGGCAACGTGTCTCCCTATTTACACAGGCAGATGTGCTGCCAGCAACGATAATCTTTTACATTTTTAAAACGATATAACCAGCAGACGTTGACCTCTTTGAACGCTCGTTTGCCCGATAATCGCCCAGTGTAGAATCCCCTTTAAAACCGTGATCTCTACAGAACAGGAAGTTTCAGTCTACTGTGAGGCTCAGTGGTCAGTGTGAAAACTGCAAGATTTTAGTATTTATTTAACCCCTTCAGGACACAGACTATTTTTTTCAAATCTGACGTGTTACTTTATGTGGTAATAACTCCGGAATGCTTTTACCTATCCAAGCGATTCTGAGATTTGTTTTCTCGTGACATGTTATACTTTTTATGTTAGTGAAAAAATGTGGTCGATAAATTTTGGTATTTATTTCTGAAAAACACCAACATTTTAAGAAAATTTGCAAAAACTGATAGTAATACCACACAAAATAATTACTAATTAACATTTTCAAACTTTGTTTGCATCGTTTTTTGAACGTCCTTTTATTTTTCTAGGACGTTACAAGGCTTAGAACTTTAGCAGCAATTTCACATATTTTAAAGAAAATTTAAAAAGGCTATTTTTTCAGGGACCAGTTCAGTTCTGAAGTGGCTTTGAGGGCCTTATATATTAGAAAGTCCCCATAAATCACCCCATTTTGAAAACTGCACCCCTCAAGGTATTCGAATCAGCATTCACAGTGTTTTAACCCTTTAGGCGTTTCACAGGAATTAACCCCTTCCCGCTCCTTGACGTACTATTACGTCATGGCAGCTGTATCGTTCGCGCTCCATGCCGTAATAGTACGTCTCGGGAGTAACGGCCGTTTCGGCCGTCCTCCCGACACATACAGGAGCTGTGACGCTGCTGTCTTGTTCAGCAGCTGTCACAGCTCCTACAGCGGGGACCGATCGCTGTGTCCCCGCTGATTAACCCCTTAAAAGCCGCGTTCTATAGAGATCGCGGCTTTTTAGGGGTTAAGCTGCCATCGCCGGCCTGCTACGCGATAGCGGCCGGCGATGGTGACTATGGCAACCGGACACCAAACAATGGCGTCCGGCTATGCCATAGACGGAAGCCTAGTGGGTCCTGACAACGTCAGGACCCACTATGCTTGCTGTCAGTGAGTAGCTGACAGTTCTAATACACTGCACTACGCATGTAGTGCAGTGTATTAGAATAGCGATCAGGGCCTCCTGCCCTCATGTCCCCTAGTGGGACAAAGTAATAAAGTAAAAAAAAAGTTAAAAAAAGATGTGTAAAAATAAGAAAATAAAAGTTTTAAAAGTAATAAAAGTAAAAGTCCCACTTTTTCCCTTATCAGGCCTTTATTATTAATAAAAATATATAAACAAACAAATAAACTATACATAATTGGTATCGCCGCGTCCGTAACGGCCTGAACTACAAAATTATTTTGTTATTTATCCCGCACGGTGAACGCCGTAAAAAAAAATATTAATAAACCGTACCACAATCACAATTGTTTGGTCACTTCACCTCCCAAAAAATGGAATAAAAAGAGATCAAAAAGTCGCATGTACCTAAAAATGGTACTGATTGAAACTACAGTTCGTTACGCAAAAAATAAGTCCTCGCACGGCTTTATTGATTGAAAAATAAAACAGTTCTGGCTCTTAGAATAAGGTAACACAAAAAGTGAATGATTGTTTACAAAACGTATTTTATTGTGCAAACGCCATAAGACATAAAAAAAACCTATAAACATCTGGTATCGCCGTAATCGTATCGCCCCGCAGAATAAAGTGAATATGTCATTTATAGCGCACGGTGAACGCTGAAAAAAAAATAGTATACAAAAACAATAGTAGAATTGCTGTTTATTAGTCACCACGCCACCTAAAAATGGAATAAAAACTGATCAAAAAGCCGCATGCACCCCAAGAAAACTACAATGGATTCCTCAAGGGGTCTAGTTTCCAAATTGGGGTCACTTTTGGGGGGTTTCCAATGTTTTGGCACCACAAGACCTCTTCAAACCGGACATGGTGCCTAATAAAAAAGAGGGCTCAAAATCCGCTAGGTGCTCCTTTGCTTCGGAGGCCGGTGCTTCAGTCCATTACCGCCCGAGGGCCACATGTGGGATATTTCTCTAAACTGCAGAATCTGGGCAATAAGTATTGAGTTGCGTTTCTCTGATAAATCCTTTTGTGTTATAAAAAAAATGGTATAAAAAGAGTAAATTTCACCTCTACTTTGCTCTAAATTTCTGTGAAACACCTAAAGGGTTCATAAACTTTCTAAATGCTGTTGTGAATACTTTGAGGGGTCTAGAATGGGGTGTTTGATAGGGGTTTCTAATATATGGGCCCCTCAAAGCAACTTCAGAAATGAACTGGAACCTAAAAAAATAAATAAATGAGGCAATACTTCGCTTCTTACATTATACTGATAATGAGCCGTGCCCACTCCGAGATGACCCCAGTTTTGACCGTTTGTATAAACGGAGACCCCTATTAGACCGTTCCAGTGCCCGGTTTTCCCAAGCATACACCCCCGAGAAGTGTTTTTCTATTGATGAGTCCCTGGTACATTTTAAAGGGAGGGTTCAATTCCGCCAGTACCTGCCAGGTAAGAGGGCAAGGTATGGCGTGAAGATGTATAAGCTGTGCGAGAGTGCATCAGGGTATACCTACAGGTTTAGGATATATGAAGGAAAGGCCACCCCCAAACCAGACTGCATCCTGGACTACAATAGGTACATGGGAGGGATGGACTTGTCAAATCAAGTCCTGAAGCCCTACAGCGCCATGCGGTGTAGTATAAGAAGCTGGCCGGGCACATCATACAGATGGCTTTGTACAATGCGTATGTGCTACGTCGATGTGCAGGCCAGAGGGGAACTTTCCTGGAATTTCAAGATCTAATCTTTAGGGACCAGGAAGGGGGGGCGCATCGTACCAGGGCAACACTTTCCAGGAGAAGGTCCCCAAACCGGTGGAAAGGGAAAGAGTCAAAAGAGGTGCAGAGTCTGCTATAAGAGGGGGATAAGGAAGAACACAATATACCAATGTGACACGTGTCCCGAAAAACCAGGGCTCTGTATAAAAGATTGTTTTAAAATGTATCATACATCCCTTGATTTTCAATTTACCCTGATGCACTCCGCACAGCTTACCCCCCTCATCTTTCCCTTCTGAGCCCTGCCGTATGCCCAGGCAGCTGATAACAGCCACATGTAGGGTATTGTCGTACCCAGGAGAACCCACATTACAATTTAAGGGGTGTATATCTCCGGTGGCGCATGCTGGGCACACTATATTGGACACTGAAATGGCATATACATATATAAAATTGCAAATCTCACACTGCACCATCTGCTGCGCATTATCTTTTACACAGTACCTGTGGGGTCAAAATGCTCACTACACCTCTAGATGAATGTCTTAAGGGGTGTAGTTTTTAAAATGGGGTCACTTCTCGGGGGTTTCAACTGTACTGGTACCTCAGGGGCTTCTGCACACATGACTTAGCACCAGAAAAGCTCCAGTAGGCCAAATGGTGGTCCTTTCCTTCTGAGCCCTCCCATGGGCCCAAAGGGCAGTTTATCACCACAAATGGGGTATTGCCGCACTAAGGACAAATTGGGCAACAAAATGGGGTATGTTGTTCCTTGTGAAAATAAGAAATTTTGATCAAAAATGACATCTTATTGGAAAAAATATCATTTTTTTCATTTCACAGCCCAATTCAAATAGGTGCTGTGAAAAAACTGTGCGGTCAAAATGATAACAAAAACCATAAATGAATTCCTTGAGGGGTGTAGTTTCCAAAATGGGGTCACTTCTGGTGGGTTTCCATTGCTTTGATACCTCTGGGGCTCTGCAAATGCAACATGGCACCCGAAAACCAATCCAGCAAAATCTGGACTCCAACAAACACATAGCGCTCCTTTCCTTCTGAGCCCTCCCATGGGCCCAAACGGCAGTTTATCACCACAAATGGGGTATTGCCGCACTAAGGACAAATTGGGCAACAAAATGGGGTATGTTGTTCCCTGTGAAAATAAGAAAATTTGATCAAAAATGACATTTTATTGGAAAAAATATCATTTTTTTCATTTCACAGCCCAATTCAAATAGGTGCTGTGAAAAAACTGTGCGGTCAAAATGATAACAAAAACCATAAATGAATTCCTTGAGGGGTGTAATTTCCAAAATGGGGTCACTTCTGGTGGGTTTCCATTGTTTTGATACCTCAACGCCTCTTCAAACCTGGCATGCTGCCTAAAATATATTCTATTAAAAAAGAGGCCTCAAAATGCACTAGGTGCTTCTTTGCTTCTAGGGCTTGTGTTTTAGTCCACGAGCGCACTAGAGCCACATGTGGGACATTTCTAAAAACTGCAGAATCTGGACAATACATATTTAGTAGTGTTTCTCTGGTAAAACCTTCTCTGTTACTAAAAAAAAATTTAATAAAATTGAAATTCAGCAGAAAAAATGAAATTTGCAAATTTAATTTCCACTTTGCTTTAATTCCTGTGAAATGCCTGAAGGGTTAAAAAACTTTCTATATGCTGTTTTGAATACTTTGAGGGGTCTAGTTTTTAAAATGGGGTGTTTTATGGGGGTTTCTAATACATAGGCCCCTCAAATCCACTTCAGAACTGAACTGGCACCTTCAAAAAAAGGCTTTTGAAATTTTCTTAAGAATATGAGAAATTTCTGTTTATGTTCTAAGCCTTGTAACGTCCAAGAAAAATAAAAGAATGTTCAAAAAACGATGCCAATCTAAAGTAGACATATGGGAAATGTGAACTAGTAACTATTTTGGGTGGTATAACCGTCTGTTTTTCAAGCAGATGCATTTAAATTCTGAAAAATGCTATTTTTTGTAAATTTTCTCTAAATTTTGCAATTTTTCACAAATAAAGACTGAATATATCGACCAAATTTTACCACGAACATGAAGCCCAAAGTGTCACGAGAAAACAATCTCAGAATCGCTTGGATAGGTTTAAGCATTCCGACGTTATTACCACATAAAGTGAAATATGTCAGATTTGAAAAATGGGCTCTGAGCCTTAAGGCCCAAACTAGGCTGCGTCCTTAAGGGGTTAAAGCAAAGTAGAGGTGAAATGTACAAATTTTATTTTTTTTGCCGACATTCATTTCTAATACATTTTTTCTGTAACACAGAAAGTTTTATGCAACTCAATATTCATTGCCCAGATTCTGCAATTTTTACAAATATCCCATATGTGGCCCTAGTGCGCTAATGGACTGAAGCACCGGCCTCCGAAGCAAAGGAGCACCTAGAGGATTTTGGGCCTCCTTTTTTTTTTAGAATATATTTTAGGCACCTTGTCAGGTTTGAAGAGGTCTTGTGGTGCCAAAACAGTGGAAACCCCCAAAGTGACAGCCCGTTTTGGAAACTACACCCCTCAAGGAATTTATCTAGGGGTATAGTGAGCACTTTGACCACACAGGTTTTTCACTAAATATGGAATTAGTCTGTAAAATGAAAATCTACTTTTTTTCTGAAAAAACATAGAAATTTTTAATATTTACAAGGAATAACAAAGAAAATGTACCCCAACATTTGTAAAGCATTATAGCTGGGGTTGTTACAAACGTGGTGATACCAAATATGTGTACTTTTTTTTCCTATAATGAAAGTCTTATTATAGGAAAAAACTAATTTTTTGTTTATATAACTTTTAAAAAAGGTGTAAAAATAAAACATTTTTATTACTTTTTTTTTTTTCTTGTCCCACTAGGGGACATTTAGACTTGCAGCTTTGATCGCTGCTAGAGTACATTACACTACCTACGTAGTGTAATGTATTCTAACCGTCATTGTGATGTGACAGTCACACTGACAGGAAGCCAAGGAGGACCGCCCAGAGGCTGCTCCTCCAAGGCTTCCGTACATGGCAACCCGGAGGTCATTGTCTGGCCTCCGATTGCCACGACAAGCATTGGCAGCCCCCACAATTACTTCGTGGGGGCTGCCGATGTGCTTCAAACCCCTTAAATGCGGCGATCGCAATCGGTCGCCGCTTTTATGGGGTTAATTGCCTAAATCAGCGGCGATGGTCTGCTGACCGGCAAGACTGGTGTCAGCTGTCGGGGACAGCTGACCTCCCGTTCCCGGACACTGTCCGTTAAGACAGTGTGCGCCGGGAACCGCTCCGCAACTGTACGTCCTGGTGCGGGAAGCAAGCCCTCTCCAGGACGTACAGTTGCGGTGCAGCGCGGGAAGAGGTTAATATAGATAATCTAAATAAAAATCTCAATATTTTTGGTGAACGTAAAAACTTGATTTAAATAGTATGTTTTCTGCTGACATTCTCTTTACGGCTTGTCCACACGTAGCGGAATTGCTGCAGAAAATGTTTAATTTTGCAATTCAGCAGAAAGTAGCAGGATTTCCGCTGCAGAAAAACCGCACCATTTCCTGCATGTTTTACAGCAGAAAATGGTGTGGAATTTGCTGCATTTTTCCCAATGCTGGGAAATTGTGATATCTTTTCTGAAAAACACAGCAGTTCTGTCCACTTTCTGTAGCAGGAATTTACGTGCTGCGGTACGAAAAATATGCACCGCGGGTCAATTTCTGGTCGGAAATTTTATGCAGCGTGTGGATCAGATTTGTTAAATCTCACCCACTATGCTGCTACTGTATTCTGCTGCGTATTTTCCGTCCGCAATGCCTGACAGAAAATCCGCAGCAATTCCGCTACGTGTGGACAAGCCCTAAAGGGGTTGCCCCAAGATTAAAAATGATCACTTACCCACTGCTTGGAAACAAGTGATCTCTGTACTCAACTGTATCTGTCAGTTCCATTGACTTGATTGGCAGGGTGCATTGTCGTCTCAATTCAAATTTCTCCTCGTTGAGATTGTGCAGTGCGGAAGTTTCTGAGAGTTTGCGACCCCCGTTCTAGTGATCTACAGAAGTCAACATTCCAAAAGCCATAACTGTCTGTTTTTTTTTTTTTTCCATAGCCATATTAGAGCTTGTTTTTTTGCAGAATTGGTTGTATGTTTTTAATGGCCCCATAATTTGGGCTACATATAATGTATTAAAAAACTCTTATAAAAAATTTTTTTCCGGTGATTGGAAAAACAAACCGCAATTCTCCTGTTCTGGGGGTCTTATTTTTACAGTGTGGTGCATCTGCATTCCAAGAGCAATTTTTTAGTCCCGCTAGGGGTTTTGACTCTGCAATAGGGATGTCACGATACCAGAATTTAAACTTCGATACCGATACTTCGTTTAGTATTGCGATTTCGATACCAATTTCGATACTTTGCCAACCGTAATAAAAAAAAAAGTTCTTCCGTTTTCTGATGTGAGGCGCGTGGTGTGATGATGAATTTAACCTCCACGTGCCTCACATTAATAGTAATTAACTCCATGTTTCTCAGTCATAATGGGTTAATGTGTAAGGTACATGATGGGGTTAATTACTATTAATGTGAGGAACATGGAGGGTAAATTCATCATCACACCTCGCGCCTCACATTAATAAGTGAAAGAAAGCCGTGTTTATTTTTTTTTTTTTTACAGCGTACGGCTCATAAATGATGCAAAAAAATTGTTGTGCGCACCAATACTGAATGTGTATATTTTATGTATTGAGACTTATTTTAATGTTTATTGTAAAAAAGGTGTATGTGTTTTTTTTTTTTTTTTAAATTTGACATTACTTTGTTTTTACTTTTATTTTTAAACTTTAATATACTGGCATATATCCGATATGTGCCAGTACATTAGCCTGTGGACGGATAGTACACAGGCTGTTGTTAGGACATACCCAAGTATTCCCTAACAGGAAATATGGTAAGACAGCCCTGGGGTCCGTCAATAGACCCTGGGCTGTCTGCCCATATATGGTATGGCCCTCGATCGCGTCACAGGAATTCCCTGTGATGCGAGACATGGGCATCTCCCTTCTCATTTTCTCCTGAATACTGCAGTCCGCTGTGATCGCAGCATTCATGGGAATAGCGGCAGAGATGAGCGATTTCTATGATCTCCACCAGCAGGGCTGCAGCTGTGTAATACAACCATTGTCCCACTCCTGACAGGAAGTGCACGCGCGGTCAGCATGAGGAGATTTGGCAGGCGCTGCATATTAATGAGCGGCGGTTCAGGCACTGAAGACAGAACATCGGGGTGTTTTGCAGTGCACCCACCGTGTTCTGTCTTCAGTGCCGCTGCTCATTAGTGCAGCGCCGGCCGCATCACATCATACTGACCCCGCGCACTTGTTATCAGGACTTAGGAGCGCGGCAATGACTGTATTACACAGCCGCAGCCTCGCTCTCATACATTCATGTATTACTATACTTAGCTGTGCGGCTGCGCAGCTAAGTATCGAAATACAGGAAATAGCGGTATCGAACCGTTTGGGGATGCACAGTATCGAAACAGTATCGAAGTTTCGATGCATCGTGCATCCCTACTCTGCAATCATTTGATCGTCAACTTACTAAACTGCAGTACTCCTGTATTGCAGTGTATTATTGTGGTCATTATTACAGGCAGCCTATTAGGTCTTCCCATACCTCAGGGCTCATTCAGACGAGCGTAAAACTCGTCCCTGTGCGATGCATGGAAATCACTCACACCACACGGACCCATTGATTTCAATGGGGCTGTTCACACGTGTGAGTTTTCATATAGCGACAGTCCTATATTGGTGCGTTTTCAAAATGAAGACAATGGGTGCGTGAAAACCACGCACCGCACGCAAGGGAGCCTCCTGCCTCTAAAACCATTAAGACATCTGAGGGGTTAAGCGGCCACAATTGGAGTTATTTCCTAGTATAAATCCTACCACAATGTGGTCCCTGTTAGCGGATTTCAGGGACTGCAGCTGCCATTTCTTGTTTGTTTATACACGAATACACCATGTGCATAGGCGCTGTGTATATAGTGCATCCATGCACGGTCAGGCTTTATGTAAACGCTATGTACGCGCTACCTCCGGACCACATTTTAGTAAGGTATGTATCAGTAATTGCTCAGAGATATTTGTCCTTTTCTAAAAGTCTTGATTGAAAAGAAGAGCATGTGACCTTTTTCTTTTTGAGTTTTATAGTATGTCTACTATTGGTATGAGCAGGTCAGGAGTACAGTACAACAATGAGACTTGCCACTACATATGCTACTTGTTCTTACAGTCTGAAGAAGACAAGCAACTGCAAGATGAACTTGAAATGCTGGTGGAAAGACTGGGGGTCAGTATCCTGCCGTTTTTTGTCTGTCCACTATTTATTGGAGAACACATCCATCATTTTGTTGTCTTATAAATGCATTTGTCGTTCCATAAATGTTTTGTATTTTTTTTTCCCTATAGGAGAATGACAGCTCACTTTACAAACCGGCTCTGGAAGAACTGCGTAGACAGATTCGCTCTTCCACCACCTCTATGACCTCTGTTCCCAAACCTCTGAAGTTCTTGAGGCCACACTATGGAAAACTTAAGGAGGTTTATGAGAATATGGAACCAGGAGAAAATAAGGTGAATATTAGTATGTTGGTTGTTTTTTTTAGCAGCCTAGGGTATTATGGGTTGTGAAGAGCTGCCTTTCTAATGATAAATACATTTTTGGAAATCAACGTTGAGCTGTTTTTTTTTTCGTTTTTTTTTATGTGCTTTTTAATTCTGTTTTTCTCCTTGTTAAATACTCATTTATGCCAACTTGACCGTTGCTCATCCCAGCCCTGTTCTCTTAAAACTACTGGCAGCCTTGTTTAGATGCCGACAGAAGGTTCTCTCACACATGTGGCATGTCCAGGACAGTCCAAACATGATTGTCATGCCTCTCGACTATTAAACATTGTGCAGGGCAATGATGTGGAGCATGACCATGAGAATTGGCCTTATAGAATAGAAAAAGAGGTTGGCTTGATAAAAATACTTTCTGCTGATATTTCAATACTAAGAGATGTAAGGGAATGGGTTAGGTGAGTGTTATGGGAAGACCCTGGTAATTGAGTTTTTCCTAGAATATGTTTAAACTACAGATCTCGTAGGTGGGTTAAGGTTTCTTTATATCTATATGTGTAAATTCTATAAAAGTGGAAGAACTCTGTGTGTTCTGATGGTTTTGGTTATTTGGAATTCATGCATAAATCCAAATATTACAATCCATATAGTGGTATTTTGGGTCAAATTCTGATCAATAATGACTATTTTTTTTTCTTAGCGTTTTGCAGCTGATATAATATCTGTTCTTGCTATGACTATGAGTGCTGAAAGAGAATGTCTCAAGTACAGACTCTTAGGTTCACAGGAGGAACTGGCATCATGGGGACATGAGTATGTAAGGTAAGGCACAGAATCCTGTTTGGGTATTCAAAATCGCTTTTGTGTAGCCATTGTTTTAAATGTTAGGTGTTAGTAAATCCCTTTTACTGATATATTGTTATGATTTTAAAGTATGTATTCCTCCAATATGTATGGATTGCTTCTGCATCGGACTGAAAGTAATATGTAACTTAAATGTGACCAAAAATGCCATCTAGATTCAATCTTTATTACAGTCTCCCTCGAATGTGTGCAGTTATTTTTGTATGAATATAAAACCGAAATATGTGTTATAATTTCGGTTCTCACTTTGATCTTTGTTAGGCACTTGGCTGGGGAGGTGGCCAAAGAATGGCAAGAAGTGGAGGAATCTGATAAATCCCAGAGGGATACTCTGCTGACATTGGTAAAGGAAATTATCCCATACAATATGGCGCACAATGCTGAACATGAAGCCTGTGACCTGCTCATGGAAATAGAGCAAATGGACATGCTGGAAAAGTACATTGATGATAATGCATATTCTAAAGTTTGCCTCTACCTCACCAGGTGAGTCCCATATGCCTGTCCAGTATACCAGTCCTTTTTAAAAAATAAAAAAAATTACACCAGTTATCAAATGTAAGTCGCAATCTGGGAGAAGTTAAGACTTCCTGATGAATAATTCCAGCAGCTTACCTGAGCTTTGTTAGTTAGGGAATTCGTTCAGGAGACGGTCTACCAACAGCACTGCCATCAGTGACTTAAACTGCTCGATCGTCGTGCTCCTGGTGATTTAGCAGTGTCGTGACGTAAAGGGCAGAAGGGCTGGTGGCACCTATTGATCCGTGCTATTAGCATTTCCGCCCCCTACTCTTTGTTGGAGAAGTTAGCGGCGGGTCCTTAGTGTGTGTGTGTGTGTGTGTGTGTGTGTGTGGATTCTAAAATGAGGTGGGCTGAGGCAGTTTGCAAGGTGGGACGTTGGGTTTGATGTATGAAAACTATCTATAGCAACTAATGAGTTCTGCTTTAATTTAGTAAATTGCACTAGCAAAAAATATAGTCCCAAATTTGATACAGGAAGACCATTACCTCCTGGAGAGTTTATTTAGCCATTGTATTTTTTAGTCTGGACGGTTTTCCTAATGTGCTGCTAATACACTTAAAGTTTTTGTCCTCAGTTGAAGTTTTATGCAGGATCACTGGGGATGTACTGGTCCTGTATCACTGTTTAGAACTGTTCTGTAATATTTACTTTTGAGTGATATTCACCCAGTTTACCCGGCGCCAGTATCTAGTTTTCTATCAGCTTGGGGGCGTGGAAGTCTGGCAATATTACTCTGTGCCAGACTTCCCTACCCTCACTTCCCCTGAGGCTTTCCGGCTTACTCGGGGGCGTGCACGAAGCCTCTGCCAATCGGCTTCAATCCCTGCCCCTCTGTGTATCCCGGTCGGCTGGTACACAGAGGGGGTCTGCAACATGCCTTCCGGCCAATCGCATTCAAGAACCATCAAAATGCTCGACCCTCTGTTTTGCCTGCTCGGCTTCTGTACATGCAGGAGCAACGGATGTTCCTATCAGACTGCACAATGGTAAGTCCACTGCCCGTGCTTTGCCTGTGATTTACTTTATTACATTGTTTCACTGCATACGAAGTATCTTTCTCTATGTATGCAACGGAGCAATGTAATATGGATACAGAGGCTCTATTTCTGTTGCCTGAAGAGACCCGCCCACCAACTTCCTGCATTCCGTCTCAGCATCCTCTGCTGCTATAGACGGAATTCTCTTCCTAACAGGCAGCGGGCAGCAAGTTCCAAAGATAGGAGCCCCCTAGTGGTAGGACATTATGAACAGAGTTTCACACAGAAAATCTCAGAATTGCAACAACGAATTGCAATTATGGTCAGCCTCAGCGGAACTATTTAATGAGAATAAGTTGTGGCCATTTAACTATTCTTTTTTTTTTTTTTTTTTTTTTTTTTTCATTTTCATTCAGTTGTGTGAGTTATGTTCCTGAACCTGAGAATTCTTCCCTCTTGCGCTGCGCACTCTCCATCTTTCGCAAGTTCAATCGTTCTCCAGAGGCGCTGCGCCTTGCTCTCATCCTCAATGACATGGAGCTTGTGGAAGACATCTTCACTTCTTGCAAGGATGTGTAAGTTTGTTTTTATGTTTATTTGCCGTTAATATATAATGGTTTCTTACTGGGCATATAATTCAATCCAGTAATTTTTACTGACTTATAATGTAGCATATTCTGTTATGCTTTTTTACCCAAAAAAAGACTCCATTACACACACATGCAATGACCGTTCTCTAATAACCTGGGGCACCTATGTTTTACAGCCTAACCTAATGTTTTTGTGAGAAAACAGTATAACAACTCAAAGTATCGAATATAAAAAAAGGCAAGATGAGAGGTGGTCCATGCAGGCCGGGCAAAGAGGACTACTCCACATCAGAGACATAAAACAAAGGAAACCAAGGCAATGAACATAAACAGGAGCGTCGAGGTCAAAATATGCATATAACAAAGAAGCATTAGGACTTAACCTAGTTGGGGAGAAAAAGAGACCGCCATTAGGCTACAAACATAGTTGAAAAAAATAAGTCCAGGCCTTGATTTAAGATACGAAATACCTCAATTCGGGTACACTTGTTATAGGGAGGTGGTAGAGAGAAGGGGAGGGGAATGGCAATAGGTGTACAGGAAGACATAATAGACTTCTATTCATCCACCTCCATATAGAGGATCCTGTAGAACCACGTTTTAGCTAATTTATCAGTGGTATGATGTACACTTGTAGTGAGATCCTCCATGAGTATGATCTCTCTGGTTTTGGCAAACCAGAGCTGTAATGCTGGACTCTTACTGCCCCACAGAACTGGGATGCATGCATGTGCAGCATTTATAAGACGCTGAATGACATGACGTTGTGATTGCACCGAGGTGTCACAATCCTGGAGTAGAAAGAGAGCCTGAGAACAAAGTCTATAAATGTAGAGGAGATTTGCCAGAGCTCCTCCCAAAAACCCTGCTTCCTTCTTTGTTCCCTTGCTCCTCCCCTTTTTTTTTTTTTTTTTTTTTTTTATTTAACTTCATATTTGTGACATCCTGGTGCAATCATACCACCGTTCTGTCATTCAGCATCTTACTAATCTTCAGGCCACATCACCAGCAAATTGGGGAGACTGATAGGAACATCTGGTGGAGCCAACAGGGGACCCTGTACCAGTGTTAAAGCAGCTAGACGCCTGCTTCTTGATATCGGCTGGAGTGGAAGTACTTGTGGGTAAACTAATAAATGATCGCATTGTTCTTAGGTAAAGTGTAATTCCAAGGTCAGGTTCCCAGTGGGGGAGGTAGCTAGGGGGGGTGCTCCTGATGAGTAGATGACGACAAAATAGCATACATTAGAGAGCGGGAACATCTAATGGGGCAGTTGCCACAGCAGAGCAATTCAAAGGAGGTTTGAGCTTGCGAGAAAGACGGGGAGGTAGTGAAAGCAGAAAGTGTAGCAGCTGGAACTCTTTCCAGAAACCAAGCACAAATCCAAGTCGGTAAACAGGGAGGCATTGGTTGTACTCCAGAAACTGAGGCTCAAAGCCAGTTGTGCTCAGACCATTTAGAAAACCAGACATCTGATGTTCTGAAGGGAAAGCACTATTACATAGAATTGGAAAATAAAGGTGAGGGGAAATTGCTGTCCGGGTGAGGAAAGGGTGAGTGGGCGGTATAGTGGCGCCTATGACAGGATGTTTGGGCAACTGAGGGAGATTGTTGATGTCTTCTGAAGAAATCCAACCAGGGTAGGGGCTTGTCCACATGGAATTGCTGCTAAAAATTTCTGCAGCAATTCTGGATAAACCGCACAATTTCCTGCAGAAATTGGTGCGGATTTTGCGGCGTTTTTCTTTATGCTGGGAGATGGTGAGATCTCCTGAAAAACGCAGCAATTTAGTCCAGTCTCCAAAGGTGGAATTAACGTGCTGCGGTACGAAAAATACACACCGCAGGTGAATTTCTGCGCCGATTTTACGCAGCGTTTGGATGAGATTTGTTAAATCTCATTCACTTTGCTGCTACTGTTTTTCTTCTGTAACTGTGGCTGCCATAGAAACCTAAGTAACCTAAACAGCCCTTATATTGTGAAGGGAAGTGTCTGGTAAAGCCCAGCAGCTGTGCCCTGCAGTGGGCACCCGGTGGTCACATGATCTCTCACTACTGGGTAATAAAACAAGATGTAACTCGTGAATAAATAAACTTGATTAGTTGACCTTTCCTACATAAGCCTCTACCAGGTCTGCTATTTTAACATGTAACTTTTGAATACAATAAAATTAGTTTAATTTGGTCTTATCAAAATTTCAGAGTTGAGTATCGGACTAAATCTCAATGTGTTCAGTTCTTCTATTTCATATGTACGATATATAAATAGTGAGATTGATAAATCCAAGCCAAGTGTTACTAGGGTTAAAATGTTTCTTCCTGAATTTTTGAATGTTCTCTCTACTCACATTTAAAGACGTGTTTTTCCAGGGTTATTCAGAAACAGATGGCTTTTATGCTTGGCCGACATGGCGTCTACCTCAGTCTGAATGAAGATGTAGAGGAGTATGAGGATTTAACCGAAATAATGTCCAACGTCCAACTTAATAGCAATTTCCTTGCCTTGGCCCGGGAGGTGAGTTCTCTGATTTGACCCTTCTTTTTCCACATTCTTTTGTACTGTAATCTATATACCCACCTCTTGTTCTATTTGCCGCCTTTAGCTTGACATCATGGAGCCCAAAGTGCCAGATGATATTTACAAAACGCACCTGGAGAATAACCGTAAGTTGCGTAAAGTGATTCCATGTGTAGAAAGTAAGCGAGAGTCATGTATGTATCCCTTTTATAATATCTGTATATTTATTGAAAGGATTTGGAGGTAGTGGATCTCAAGTGGATTCAGCAAGGATGAATTTGGCTTCCTCCTTTGTGAATGGATTTGTTAATGCAGCCTTTGGTCAAGACAAGCTGCTGACCGATGATGGGAACAAGTGGCTGTATAAAAACAAGGATCATGGTAAGCGTAACTAGCGCGCGTTGCTTCTTTATTCCGCTCATTCTGCAGTACGTAGCTCACTAGTTTCCATTTGTCTTTAGGAATGTTGAGTGCAGCTGCTTCTTTGGGAATGATCCTTCTCTGGGATGTGGATGGAGGTCTTACTCAAATAGACAAGTACTTATATTCTTCAGAGGACTACATTAAGGTAAGAATCGCTTCATAGGAAGAGAATACAGAGTTCACATTCTTGATTTCAGGTTTCAAAATAATTAGTGTTTTTCATCGTACATTTTACTGTTTGCGCAGCTATGAGAGCTTACAGGGATGTTAGTGGATGCTACTTCATCCGCCACATTTCCTTAAAGGGGTTGGTCAGTCTTTTATGAAAACGGCATTCCTGGTACTCACGGCTGCTGTTTACTTTAAGCACTTCGGCCCCATGTGCACAACCGTAGATTTCATCTGTAATTACAGACCCATCACTTCTTTTGACCACTGACACCTTCCCGTATATTTACAAGAAGGTGTCCGCGCCGTAGAAAGGCTCCGCAAATGATAGGACATGCCCTATTATTTTCTTTTACGGACCATGCTTTATAATGTGGGTGGCTGTCGCCGGCCGTGTACGTAATCGTGGACCGTGATTACGGTCACGGTCGTGTGCAGGGGGCCTAAGATGATTCTGTCTCTCCATCACGTAGCCAAAGCCAGAATGCCATCATAGTGCAAGTGGGGGAAGGGCCTGAGAACAAGTGGCATTGATGCAATGGTTTTAAGTGTATAGTACTTTTTTTGTTTTGTTTTTTTTTTTACTAAATAGTTATTGGTTTTTAAAAGAAAATAAAGATTACAGACATATCAATAATAGAGCAAACAAAGGTAGCCCTTCAAGAGCAAAAATACTGAGCAGTACAAATCGAACGCTAAGGCTTCATTCACATCTGCATTGTGGCATCCGTTTTAGCGGATCTGTAGAAACGAAAAAAATAAATAAAACAATGTTTTTTTTAGTTAGTTTTTTTGACTGATCAGTTTAACGGATCTGTGAAAAGGACTATTTTCTTTCCGTTTGTGTATTTGTCATCAGTAAGGCTTCGTTGAAGTCTGCGCCAGGTTTCCGTTGCAACGGGACCCTGACTGAGGTTTCCGTTTCCATCACCATTGATTTCAATGGTGACGGATCCGCTGCCAATGGTTTCCATTTGTCTCCATTGTGTAAGGGTTCCGTCGTTTTGACAGAATCAATAGCGTAATTGACTACACTATTGATTCAGTCGAAACGACTGAACCCTTGCACAACTGAGACAGATGTAAACCATTGGCACCGGATCCGTCACCATTGAAATCAGTGGTGATGGAAACGGAAACCTTTTCGTTTGTGTCAGTCAGGGTCCCGTTCTGATGGAAAGCTCCGTCGGAACGGAACTCTGGCGCAGATGTGAACGAAGCCTTATACTGCGTTTTTAACGGATCCGTTTTTATCTTTGCATCTTTCTTGCTTTCATTTTTAGTCCGCATGTGCAGAAAAAAGCCGGTTCCGTTAAACGTAATACATAACCGATGGCATTTCAGTTTGTACCAGTCATCCATTGACTTCAATGTTAAAAAAAAACAGAAACCTGATGGAACGGAGCCTAATTGAGCACAATTGATTAAAAAACAAAACCCATTGAAATCAACTGTTTTTTTTTTTTTTTACCGAAATGTTTACTTCCGTTCCTGTGGTCCTCTGACTGATCTGCTAGAACGGAAGGAACAAGGCAGATGTGAACGAAGCCTAAGATAGCCATGGAGTACAAACATTATGACTTTGACAAAAATAGATCACACACAGAATCGTATCATTTGAAGGTACATTAGTATAGTAAGGAAAACCTTTTAACTTTTTTTTTTTTAAACCAGGTGAAGGGGGACCAATCCTTGATGGAATGTAGTCTATATAGGGCATCCAAAAAAAAGAAAGGGGAGAAAAACACAAAAGGGGGGGGGGGGAGGGGTCAGTTCTACCATGTTTAAAAAAAACAAAAACTTATTGCAGCTTCCCACACCCTTTATTTAGAACAACACCTGTTCTGGGAAGAGTGGGGGGTTTGTCAAATAATATGCTAATGACTCGGCCTGAACCCTCTTATTCCCTAGTTAGCGCTACATGGGCTCACGTGTCGACCACTAGTAACATTCTTCTAGGGTTTCTAACGTTTAATATAATGGTACCCCTAGATTTTTCAGTTATTAAATATGCTGCTCTAATCTAGGATCACAAAGAAACAATCTGTCTTGTTAACTGTCTGACGCGAGGCATTTTTCCTATTCGTATTCTTCTCTACAGTCTGGCGCTCTCTTGGCCTGTGGTATTGTGAACTCCGGTGTGAGAAATGAATGCGACCCAGCTTTGGCTCTTCTCTCAGACTATGTCCTCCATAATAGCAACACAATGCGTCTTGGTGCCATTTTTGGGTGAGTGACATAGCGCAATAAGAACATATTTAAAACAGGATGGGCTCTAGTTCTATTGCGTGTGTGAAGGGGGGGGCTCTTGCAAGCATAATGACAGAAGAATTAGTTTGTTTATAAGAATGTTTTATGGTTATGGACTGAGCTTTATTTATATATATATGTGTGTGTGTTTATATTTATATATTAATATTATTATTTTTTTTTTTTTTTATTAGTTGGTAAGGGGTACCCCAATTTCATACTATATGTATTTTGAAAGACTGTTTTCAATCCGCTATATTGTCCAGATGTTCATGAGTAAAATATGTGCCCAGGTTGCACTCTTCCACAATTTGTACCTTTTGTAGTTGCAAGACTTGCCTAGACATAAGGGTTAAAGTGGCTGTCTCATCAAGACCACCCCTGTTCATATTCCCTATTAGGGCCCATGGATGTCATAGAAGGTGGTACACCAGAACTCTATAAGCCAGAACACAGAGATGCTAAGTAAGAGTGGCTCTGGTGGACTCGGCCTGCCATGTGTTACATTTCAAATTCTCAGAGAAATGTAGGGCCAGACAAACTACAATATGGCTGATCACTGGGGGTTCCAGATCAAGGGCTGTCTTGATGAGACAACCCTTTAAAGTGTCACTCCACTTTTATTTGTATTTAGCACATGCATCGATGCATTTTATTTTGAAGGATTTCTTTATATGATTAATTAAAGGGGGTCCATGTATCACCTATCCACACAGGTGAATACATATCTGATCGGTGTTCACAACAAGCGGAGCTAGTCTATATCCAGCTTCTAGTCACAGGGGGGGATAAGTTTGTCAGAGGCTTTAATTGATCATATGACATGATAGGTCATACTGCATAGATGGTTTAAATGTGTTCTTTATGTACCCAACAAATGGAAAACTACCTTGCTTTGCTATTTGTGTATTCCTTCTGCTTGTGCTTACCTTCACTAGAGCCAGGTCTCTTTTTTTTTTTTTTTTTATTGGATTTTTACATCCTAATGTTTTCTTCATCTAAAATCCCCTCGTTCCCTGTTTGCAGTCTGGGACTTGCATATGCTGGTTCCAATCGTGAGGATGTTCTGACACTTCTACTTCCAGTAATGGGGGATTCGAAGTCCAGCATGGAGGTAAGACATTACTAAGTGTGATGTGAATCCCCCTGTCTTTTCAGTACATTGTATGCTTGAGTTAGGCCTTGTTCACACGGGCGTGATCGGTCCGTGATGTACAGACCGCGTGTCGGCTGCATTTCCCGGGCTGGACATGGTTAAGGGAGCCGGGCTCCTAGCATCATAGTTATGTATGATGCTAGGTGTCCCTGCCTCCCCGCATGAATACTGTCCCGGGGGAGGCAGGGACCCCTAGCGTCATACAAAACTATGATACTAGGAGCCCAGCTCCCTGAACGGTGTTCGGTCTGGGAAATGTGGCCGGCATGCGGTCCGTTTGTCAAGACCGAACATGGCTGTGTGAATAAGGCCTTAGTGATCTTTTAGAAATATCGAATTGTGTGAATTTAGAAATAAAGGAGTTGTCTGATATTCTTATAAATGCCCGGAATAGACTAGACCTGCAAAATAAAGCTATTCTAATATACTTGCCACCAAAAAGATTTGATCCCTGTCGCTGTTGGGCCGGTGAATAAACTAGTCCTCTGTGACGTTGCTTCCATAGTGACAATGTCACGTGGACATGGCGTACGTTTTATTTTTAGTTCACTCATTTTCAAGTCTGATCTTGGAATTTTTTTTACAATTCCCGAGTATTGTTTTTTTGTAGGTAGTTGGAGTAACAGCCATTGCTTGTGGGATGATTGCTGTGGGATCATGCAATGGGGATGTGACCTCCACAATTCTTCAGACAATTATGGAGAAATCTGAGCAGGAACTAAAGGACACATTTGCTCGTTGGCTTCCACTTGGCCTGGGACTAAACCATCTGGGTAAGTAATTTTGTGTTGCCGGTCACAGTGACTTGTATAGCCAGAATGGTTTGTCGACGTTATTACTCCTTTTTACTTAATAGCATTCTCCTCCTATTTCTCATAAAGGAAAGGGTGAAGCTATTGAGGCCATCCTGGCTGCTTTGGAGGTTGTTTCTGAGCCGTTCCGAAGCTTTGCCAATACTCTTGTTGATATCTGTGCATATGCAGGTAGGTTCAGAGAAAGAGGTATAGTAGAATAAATTCACTTTTCTGAGGTTTACCGAGTCATCATGGGGTCCCATAGCAAAAGTTGGAATGGTTCTATAGTCTTCCATGGAACTCACTCACTCTCTCGTGTGTTGTCTGTCTCTCACTCTCTCGTGTGTTGTCTCTCACTCTCTCGTGTGTTGTCTCTCACTCTCTCGTGTGTTGTCTCTCACTCTCTCGTGTGTTGTCTCTCACTCTCTCGTGTGTTGTCTCTCACTCTCTCGTGTGTTGTCTCTCACTCTCTCGTGTGTTATCTGTCTCTCACTCTTTCGTGGGTTGTCGTTGTCTCTCACTCTCTCGTGTGTTGTCTCTCACTCTCTCGTGTTGTCTGTCTCTCACTCTTTCGTGGGTTGTCTATGTCTCTCACTCTCTCGTGGGTTGTCTATGTCTCTCACTCTCTCGTGGGTTGTCTCTCTCTTTTTGTCTCTCTCTTTTTGTCTCTCTCTTTTTGTCTCTCTCTTTTTGTCTCTCTCTTTTTGTCTCTCTCTTTTTGTCTCTCTCTTTTGGTCTCTCTCTTTTGGTCTCTCTCTTTTGGTCTCTCTTTTGGTCCCTCTCTTTTTGTCCCTCTCTTTTTGTCCCCCTCTTTTTGTCCCCCTCTTTTTGTCCCCCTCTTTTTGTCCCCCTCTTTTTGTCCCCCTCTTTTTGTCCCCCCCTTTTTGTCCCCCCCTTTTTGTCTCTCTCTGTCTCTGTCTGTCTGTCTCTCTCTGTCTCTGTCTCTCTCTGTCTGTCTCTGTCTGTCTGTCTGTCTCTCTCTGTCTGTCTCTCTCTGTCTGTCTCAAGATTTATTTTACTATTGATTTTATGGGTAAAAAAATATAATAATTAAACGACGGTTACACTTTAAGGACGTTATAAGAGCCCTAGAATCTTCTAACACTTTCTTTACTAAGCATAAATAACCGTTGCAACATTTTTTTTATTAGGTTCTGGAAATGTACTTAAGGTCCAGCAGCTTCTTCATATTTGCAGTGAACACTATGACTCCAAGGAGAAGGAAGAGGAGAAAAAAGACAAGAAGGAGAAGAAAGAGAGTGCTGCTGACATGGGATCACACCAGGTGCTGCTTTACTCTGGTCTTGCTGCTTATTTCATATGGTGACCTTAGATGAATGCAAAGGAGATTAACAAGTGATCGGATGTTCTCTGCGTACCAATGGAGCATCTGTCCTGCCTTTCCTTCACTATCTTTTTTCTTATAGGGTGTGGCAGTCCTTGGCATTGCTCTCATTGCAATGGGTGAAGAAATTGGATCAGAGATGGCACTTCGCACCTTTGGGCATTTGGTAATATATGTGATTTGATTCTACTGCCCTCCTATTGAAGAGCTATTTTAATTGTTTTTCTTGGGGTTTGTTGAGATTACTTTTTTAGTGAATACAGTAAGCACTTGATAGTTGTTGTTCTTATCACACATCTTCAGTCTTATTCATTTGTGCTCTGTGTTTTTTGAGCGCTACCCATACAAGCACTTCCCTGCAATAAAGGCCACGCCACTCAAGTGGCCTGGTGTGATGTTAATAGCAAAAGGATGAATTATGTTGTTGGACCAGGCCCATTTTTATTCACCTATGAAAGTCTGAAGTAGAGAAAAACAAAGTAGACAAAGTTGTTTTTTTTCTTTTTATATTTATAATCTGTTCTGAACCCTGTAAATCGCCCGTTAAAGAGCCAAATGTGTAGAACAATATTGCTTTCTCAAAAGCAGCCTATATAATATATATATATGCACAAAATGGTTTTAAAATATAGAAATGTACTTTTGTTATCCAAAGAGAGTGATGCTTTCTTCTACTGATGTATGTATATAAATGCGTACTAAAACGGGCTGCAAACCTTCCTCCCTTTAACAGAGTATTTGTGTTAGGAAGTTGTGTAAAACTTTCTCATAAGTTCATTAGCTCTTTCCCTTTAATAACTACTTTTTTTTGCTTCTCTACCGTAGCTAAGATATGGAGAGCCCACACTCCGGAGAGCAGTTCCTCTGGCTCTGGCCCTCATCTCTGTCTCCAATCCAAGGTTAAATATTTTGGACACATTGAGCAAGTTCTCCCATGATGCCGACCCTGAAGTGTCCTATAATTCCATCTTTGCCATGGGCATGGTGGGCAGTGGTAAGCAATTGTACAGCATTTGTTGTTCTTTCCATATATCTGTTCTATCGCTAGAGAAGTTTATCTATTTATTTTTCTCCATTCCCATAGGCACAAACAATGCTCGTCTTGCTGCTATGCTGAGACAGTTAGCCCAGTATCACGCAAAGGATCCCAATAATCTGTTTATGGTGCGACTGGCACAGGTAGATACAACCGCTTGAAACATTTGCTTACATATATGATCTTTTTTTTGTAGTATTGTTTAAAACCTGGGCTAATATATGTGACTTCCACTTCCTGGAGAATGGTCAATTTAGATTTGGTCAATTTCTAATGGTAAAACAAAGCAGAAATTCAGTTGGTCAAACAGTGCGATAGATGGTGATGCTGATTGTGAATAGTGTATGTAAATTCTCCTGTTTTTCTTAGGGACTCACTCATCTGGGAAAAGGGACACTCACGCTGTGCCCATACCATAGTGATCGGCAGCTCATGAGTCAAGTGGCGGTGGCTGGATTATTAACTGTTCTTGTGTCCTTCTTGGATGTTAGGAACAGTAAGTAATGGTTTATCGAATGACCATATTTTGTGTTTTTGCCTACTATGTGTATTTTTAACTTGGCTTTCTTTTCTTCTTTTTTTTTTCTACAGTTGTGTTGGGGAAGTCGCATTATATACTGTATGGTTTAGTAGCTGCAATGCAGCCTCGAATGTTGGTCACATTTGATGAGGAGCTTCGGCCTCTACCAGTTTCTGTCCGAGTGGGACAAGTACGTTTTCTATTCTGCATTTCTCTGAACAAAACAGGTCCTACTTACTGATACAACAGCTAGTTAATACGCCAGTTCTCGGGAGGGTTCAGACCAGCTACAATGTTTAATGGTCGCCTAATGGTCACACCCATATTATTAGACCAGGCGGGCTGCCCAGCATCTTCTTAGTACACCCCGCACAGTACCGACACCTTATTCTCCCCCCAACATCATGAGATGAATTTTTTATACCCTAGGTTTTTACATGATAATTCTATCCTAAAGTAAACCTTTACTCATTAAGCTTTCTTCTAGTCATACAATGTACACATTTCTATATAAATGACAATGAATTCAGAGAAATTGTATTTGTAAGATGATATATTAATGTCGTCCCTTTTTTTTTTTTTTTTTTTGAAGGCTGTGGACGTAGTTGGCCAGGCTGGTAAGCCCAAGACAATCACCGGATTCCAGACGCACACGACGCCTGTATTGCTGGCACATGGCGAGCGGGCAGAACTGGCTACAGAAGAGTATCTGCCTGTAACCCCCATTCTTGAGGGATTTGTCATCCTTCGAAAGAACCCTAATTATGATGTGTAGTGCTTAAAAAAAGTGCTGGGAGGGAAAGTTGTGGTATCATGGGACTAGTTGTGTTTTTTCTTTTTGTTACTAAATCTTATTAAATAATTTCACAACCATACCTATATTCTGAATTATCAGCCTATCCTTTCTTAAGCATAATTCATTCCAGGCTTTGATGCAGTACATTGGGTTTTTTCTTCTTGAACAGAAGCAAATCCAGTTGGTTACAATTCTGGTATGTATTGGGCCTTTGGAAATTGCTTACCATTGCAATAAGTGTCTCTGTGGATCCACTTAGACAATAAGCATCACTGGATCAATTTGGTTTCATTTTTAGCATTTTTATTGTATTGGCCTTTCAAATCCACCCAGGTCCAATCTGGATACATTGTATATGTATTTTACATGTTCTTTCTTCTAGACAAAGGGTAAGTGAAATAAGTAAAATTCCCTAACACAATACCCGAGGGCCTCTCCACATATACAGGAAGTAATTAATGGTCCTTTAAACCAACTGTTTCACTCATTTACAGGTGCAGAAAATAAAATAAATTCTGTTTTTATGGGTCTTGAGACAAAGTTCATGACAATTATTTTATTGTCTGAAATGCACAATGTATCTCAAAGCAGTTGTAGTAATCACATAGGTTTCCAAACCTCAGAGGGCTTGAATTCATATGTTAACTTTGTTTGCATTTAGGAAGAGTTGAGTAAAAGTTCTTAAGTATGTGTGTGTGAACCCTACCAACAAATATAATTTCGTCTTGAAGTGAATGTCCACCTTTAAACCCAGTGGGGGAATAAATGTAATTTTATTAAAATATCTCTTATAAAGGTCGACTTTTTTGTTTTTGTGATGAATTTTCTGTAAAGACCTAGTCAAACGATAAAATTCGAGCTGCCTGCAGGCATCACTTAAAGAGGCTCTGTCACCAGATTTTGCAACCCCTATCTCCTATTGCAGCAGATCGGCGCTGCAATGTAGATAACAGTAACGTTGTTTTTTTTCAAAAACGAGCATTTTTGGCCAAGTTATGGCCATTTTTATATTTATGCAAATGAGCCTTAAGTACAACTGGGCGTGTTTAAAGTTATGTCCAAGTGGGCGTGTATTATGTGTGTACATCTGGGCGTTTTTACTTGTTTTACTAGCAGGGCGTTGTGAATAGAAGTGTAGGATGCTGACGAATCCGCATCATCCACTTCTCTTCGTTACCACCCAGCTTCTGGCAGTGCACAGACACACAGCGTGTCCTCGCGAGATCACGCTGTGACGTCACTCACTTCCTCCCACAGGAACTTCATCGCGTCGGATGAGCGAGGACACGCTGTGTGTCTGAACTGCCAGAAGCTGGGTGGTAACGAAGAGAAGTGGATGATGCTGATTCGTCAGCATCATACACTTCTATTCACAACGCCCAGCTAGTAAAACAAGTAAAAACGCCCAGATGTACACACACAATACACGCCCACTTGGACATAACTTTAAACACGCCCAGTTGTTCTTAAGAAAGGCTCATTTGCATAAATATAAAAATGGTCATAACTTGGCCAAAAATGCTCGTTTAAAAAAACAAACAAAATGTTACTGTTCTCTACATTGCAGCGCCGATCTGCAGCAATACGAGATAGGGGTTTGAAAATCTGGTGACAGAGCCTCTTTAAGACCTATTAAAGCGGTTATCCAGTGCCATAAAACGTTATGGCAATCATGTAGTAACATAAAATTAGGGGACTTACTAATATGCTCCTTGTTTTTGTTGTGCGCCGATTTCCCGAATGAAAATACGGTCACATGGTCCCGGAAGTTCAGAACTTTTCTGCTTTGACGCGCTGACAGTCCCATGTGATCGAGAAAGCTTTTCCCTCCACTGCGTCGGAACGTCATCGAAGCACATGACCGCAAGGGTGCTGGCACAGGGACAAAGTTGAAGTAAGCCAGCCCCCTTCCACAGTGCTGCCTCTTTTTTTTTTTTTCCTGCGCATTGTAAGACCTCGCACAGCGCTGGGAATGATGGCTGCTGTAAACCTGGAAATGGGGAGAGTGGGTATGCATGCATTCATGAGCTGTGGGGAAAGTAGGGCGTGATCGGACTTGCAGTTTTCAAAGTGTGCTGAAACTGCAAATGCCACCCATAACACTGAAGTTTTACTGTGGCAATATCGTGCAGGCAGAGTGGATTTAGCAATATGTAATGTTAATTCCACATTTTATATTTTTTATTATTTATGATTTTAAAATATATAAATTTACTGTTATCCAAAGAGGGTGCCGCTTTCTCCTACTATTGATGTTAATATGTGAGGAATAAGAATCCTAATTCAATCAGTTCAAGTTGAACGAAATACTTAATTGTTTTTTTTCTTCTGGGTGATGGGAGTGTTCGTTTTATTTAAGTCAAGAATTATAAAATATTTTCTCCTCTGTATCATTGGGGGACACGGGAACCATAGGGAATAAAGCATGTCACTAGGAGGCATATACTAAGAACCTACGGGCACTGAGATAATCCATTTTTAGCTTAGTGTCAGTAGGAGGCAGACACATCTGGGTTCTCCAGACCTGTATCTTGCAACTGTCTAATTTTCTTTCTTTTTAAGATTACTGGGCCTCACTTTCTTCCCTAATGCGAGACAAGTTAAGTGCGCAGAAGCTGTCCTCTGTCAGTGAAGCGTACGTCGGGATGAACCCGGCAATAGAGCAGGGAAAGTACAATTGAGGGAGAGAATAGGATGTTTGCCCACCTAATGTGTTAAAGCTATCAGACTAAGGCCTGATGTGCACGACCGTAAAAAATCGCCGTAATTGCGGACCCGCCCGGTTCTTTTGGCCACGGACACCTTTCCGTATCGCTACGGATAGGTGTCCGTGCCATAGAACCGTGCCGGGAGTTATGGAGCATGTCCTACTTTTTTTTTTTTTACAGGCAGTGCTCCCATATGTGGGAAATGATGGACCACTTTATCCAGCCCTTCCCCCCCCCCCCCCCCCGCTATACTCTTCAAATCAAGGATGCAGAGGCCTCTACCTCACAAACGCAACCAAGTTTGCTGAAGTCAGGGAATGGAAGCAACATGTCAAGCATTTTTTTTTAAAAACCCAAACGCATGGATGTCTTTTGCCTCTGCCTGGCTGAGCTTTTGTCCCAAGTGGACGTCTTTGTTTACTGTGGATTCTCTAGTGTCTCGGCTCTCCAAATTGACCATGCTTCTTTTGGCAGATGCAGTTGCTCTGAAGGGTACAGATGGGTGCATTAAGGGTCTAGCTAAACCTAGTTTTGAAGTGGCCAGTTCAACTCTCCTAGCCGTTTCATCCACTTGGGTCTCTATGACAGTTTCCAAGTGGGACAAAGAGCTCAGACGGGATCCTAATCAGAGCTCTAGAGTATTTCGCTAACCGAATCATGCTAGCAAGTATCTTTTGTACGGCATCTTTGGAGTCAGCCATATGTTCCTCTCAACCAGCCAGAAACATTGTGGCCATTCGCAGGTTTTAGCGGCTGAAGACTTGGAGCACTGATGCAGCTACTATCAAATCCTTGGCTGGCCTTCTTTTACAGGAAGCAGTCTGACCTGCACGCAGCTGAACAAAATAATTTCTGAGCTCACCGGTGGCAAGAGTTCTCTTATCTTGCAGTTTCGACTAAGACATCCAGGCCATAGCAATAAGTCTGCTCTCTTTCGGTCCTTTCGTCAATTTGCAATACTCTTGTATGGAAAGACCATCTACCTCCCAGGAGAAGAGACCATCCTTCAAACTGCAACCCTCATGGCAACCCTGCAATCGTCCAGGCTACACATCTACAGTCCAGAGGCCTCTGCCTGTAAGGGCGCTCCCACCGGAGTCTCCCACTCAAAAGGTTGTATGGCTCTCGTGGAGGACGCGTGGGTCAGGGACATTGTTAGAACCGGTTACAAAGTAGAGTTTTCATCTATTCCTCCCAGTCAGTTTTTCCAGTCAAGTTTTTTTCGCCGTTCTACCTCTCTCGCTTCTGATTTATAAACTAGCATTATGTTCTCTGCTAGACCATGGTGGAATTTTTCCAGTTTTCTATTACGAAGGATTCACAGGTTTCTATTCAAACCTGTTGTTCCAAAAAGGGTTGGCATGGTCCATCCCATCCTAGACCTGAAGCGCCTCAATCCTGTTCAGGAGTCTCAATTTTGGATGGAGTCTCTCCACTCCGTCATCTCCTCCATGGAATCCGGGTTACAGTCATCGGTGGACATAGACGCATACCTACACATCCGCATTCTACCCTCCTCTCCCATCAGTGTTTTCTCTGCTTTGCGGTCGAATGCAAACACTTTTTTGTTTCGAGGCCCTCTGATTTGGGTTGGACACGACTCCGTGTCTTCACTAAGGGCCCATTGAGACTCTCTGAAGTTTTCTGCCCATCAACACCCTGGAGCTCAGAGCAATCTTACTCTCTCCTTCACTGGAAAAAAACTCCTGGCCGGATACCCCCTCTGGATTCAGAAGGACAATGCCACAGCCGGGTCATAATCAGCCCCTGGGTAACACCCACAGCAAAACAGTCATCAAGG
Source organism: Rhinoderma darwinii (assembly GCF_050947455.1). NCBI lineage: Eukaryota > Metazoa > Chordata > Amphibia > Anura > Rhinodermatidae > Rhinoderma > Rhinoderma darwinii. Next base: position 172,738,821 of record NC_134690.1, read on the forward strand.
AAGCAGTTAGAAAACCATGTTATGGCTTTATCTGCCATCCTCATTCCCGGAGTGTAGAATAGGGTCGCCCGCTGCCTAAGGTGACAACAGCTCTATTCTGGAGAGTGGACTATTCAACCAGCAATGAAACCCTTGGGGCAAACCAGACCTTGACCTCATGGCATCTCTGATAAACCATATGGTACCACGCTTCGTCAACAGAGCTCGTGACCATCTGGCAGTCATGACGAACACATTCATGATGCCGTGGACTCCGTTCTCACTGCCTTATCTCTCTCCCCTTCTCCCGCGGGTCCTCAAGAAGTTTAAGGTGGAAGGGATTTCTGTCAGACTAGTGGCTCTGGATTGGCCGAGACACTCTGACGTCATCCGTATACCAAATCTCGTGACACATGCTCCCTTGGCGTCGTCCTCTTCGTCCGGATCTGCTCTGTCATCATCCCCCCTCAACGGTTTTTCAGACCAGGTCATCAGGACTAAGATCTGGGCACAGAAGCCAGCCGCTTCTTGTATTTACCGTCACACCTTGAAAGCCCACTATGGGGGGTGCGAAGAGAAGACTAATCTCCCCTATCCTTCTTTTTTTTTTTTTTTTTTTTTTTTTTAAAGGTTTTATTTATTTTCCAAGTACAATAGTACAAACAAATAAACATACAATATAATTACCAACCCAAAAACTAGTTGGCAATAACAAGGCACCATGGTATACAATACATTCAAAGTTCAGAGAAGGCAGTTAACAAATAAAGGAGTATCTCAACACAGTCTATACTTTGCGGTTTATCAGAATAAGTGACCACAGTAAATGCCAAAGAAGAACTAAAATAACACACATGCACTCACCATTCAACCAAGCGCTCCAGTCATCCTGCATTGCTCCCGTTCCAGCCAGAAGGGCAAACAAAAATGAGATGGCAGTGTCAGAGGCGTCCAACCATCTAGACCAGATCTTCCTAAATTTGTCAGGGCATCTCCTGTTGAGGTAGTTTTTGATACATAGGTACATATTTATTTACGAATTGGATCCAGTGCTCCAGACACGGACACGTTGTGGCCTTCCACACCATAATCAGAACCTTCCTAGCACAAAGCAAAGCGTAAAAATATTTTATCATAATAGCCTTGTACAATCTCATTCATAACGCCCAAAAGGCACACTCGAGGGGCGAGGAGCCGAGGAAATTCTAATTTCTCATGAAGGAACACCACTAACTCAGATGGTGAAACCTTAGGACATAACCATGTTTAATGGAGGTATGTGCCAACAGCAGATTGACACCTAAAGCAGCTATCTGACCCGGAGGCCCCGATTCGCTGAAGTCTAACTGGGGTATAATCTATCCGGTGTATAAATCTCGACTATCAGGAAATCCCTTACACTGACAACTGAGTCAAGGAATGAAAGCTCCACCTCCCTCAACTCGTCTTCCAAGTCAGGAATATCTCTCCTCCACCCCACGAATGCCACTTTTTATAGTAGACAGCAACAAGACATAAGTTTTGAGTGAGGGTATGTTCTAACACTGACCAAAAACGTCTGAAAATACGGAGCTGTTTTCTGGCGAAAACAGCTCCTGATTTTCAGACTTTTTTGTAGCACCTCGCGTTTTTTGCGGCGTATTTTACGGACTTTATTGGAGCTGTTTTTCAATGGTCAATGAAAAACTGCTCCAAAAACGTCCCAAGAAGTGACATGCACTCTTTTTCGCGGACGTCTTTTTACGTGCTGTATTTTGAGCGATGCGTAATTACATCTGAAAACACTGCGTGTGAACATACCCTAAGAGTCTTGGGAAGGTCCGGGGTGCCAAGCAATTCCTCCACTCTAGAAAACTTCCCTATCCTTTTTTAACTCCCTACTCTTGTTTCCTTTTTACAGTTAGATCTAGATGCAAGGCTAGCCCTTAGTTTCCTGAATGTTCAGATTTCTGCTCTCGATCCTTTTTCAGCAATCTTTGGCCTCCAAGTCCCATTTTAGGACTTTCCTATAAGGGGTTTTGCAGTCAGGTACTCCATACACATCTCCAGTGCTCTCATGGGATCTGAACCTGGTTTTGGATGCACTTTTAGCTTCCTCCTTTCGAGCCCCTCAGAGAGGTGTCCTAGCGTCTTGTCGCTTGGAAGGTTGCTTGTGACCTCAATCAGACAGGTTTCCGAGCTGGCAGCTCTCTCCTGCTGCTCTCCGCCTTTCATCTAAATAAAGAGATCGTGTTGCCATCTTTCAGGTTTTTTTCCCATCCCAGGAAGTGGTCCATATATAAGTTTGATGTGGTGCTGGCTCTCCACCTGTGTCTTTCACTTTTACACTCCCAGAGCAGCCGTTCTACCATTGGAAACCATTACTTGCTCAGCTATATGTGAGGCCTACCGTGTGAAAGGACGAGATCCTCCCTTCCAGATTACATCACACTGTATCCAGGCAGAGGCAGCGTCACCAGGCTTCTGTGCTACAGGTGTACAAGGCCGCTACCTGATCTGTCATCCACACCTTCACTAGATTTTACAAGGTGCATACGCTCGACACGAGCCTTGGCCGCAAAGCGTTGCAGGTAGCAATGGCTCAACCTTCCTTCTATACGACACTTTTATTCCCACTCTAGGGACTGCTATATGACGTCCCATGGTTCCTGTGTCCCCCAATGATACGAACAGAAAAGGAGGATATTGTACTCATCTGTAAGTTCTCTTTTTTTTCTTGAGCTAATTGGGGATGCCGCTCCATCCCATTTATTCTTCTGTTTATATTATGACTCTTTTTGTGCTGCTTTCTCTTTTTATGGTTACCTGACATGTTTACTTTTGCTTCTCCTACTGCTGCAGTACAAACTGATTAGTTCAGTGCCTGTAGGCAGATTATAGTCTGCATTGGTTGGGAGTATCTGCATTTTTTTTTTGTTTTCTTAGTGTACACTTCCTAGTGGCAGGATCTATACCCATGGTACCTGTGGCCCCCAATGAAAGCTACAAAATAAGTTTTCTAGTGAGTACAAAAATCCTCTTAATGTAGGGGGACTTCTGATATAAAAATGGTGGGAAAAGAACTCCAATGTATATGGGGCTATAATTATTAGGAAAAATATATTTTACATTTTCACGGCCCAATTCTAATAAAATCTCCTCTGGGGTCAAAATTCTCACTACACTACTAGACCATTTCATTGAGGGTGTAATTTCCAAAATGCAGTCACTTCTTGGGGCGGGGGGTTCATCTGTTCTTGTACCTCAGGGAAACCAATCCCGCAGAATTTTCACTCTAAAAGTAAAAGGCCGCTCCTTCCCTCGTGAGCCCTGCGGTTTCTCCAAATAACAGTTTGATTACATATTAGGTAATGCTGGAGAAATTGCATAAGAAATTGTGGGGTGCTTTTTATCCCATATTTCCAGTAGAAATGAAAGACTTTTAGCTAAAACTGCAGTGCTGTGAAAAAAGTATTTGCCCCTGCCCCTATTTTTTGCTAATTTGTCACATTTTTAAATGTTTCAGATCATTTAACTAATTTTAGGATAAAGTATAAAACATTCATTGCGCTCTACCTGTTCGACGTGATCCGGGATATAGTAGTATTCCGTCGCCTCTGGTTCCACAAATGAGTTTAATTGACCTAGTTTCTTGAACCAGAGGCGAAGGAATACTACTATATCCCTCTTCACGTCGAACTGGTAGAGCGCAATGAATGTTTTATACTAAATATGACTTTGAAAGAAATTGGACACTGTTACTTCGAGAAATTGCTGCTCACAATTTTTATTGGTTATTGGACAGGTCTTATTAGTAATTTTAATGTAAGATAAAAATATGAGTAAACACAATACAGCGGATCATCCATTTAATGAGGATAAAAATGTATTCAAAATCTAGATCACCAGTGTGAAAAGGTAATTGCCCCCCTAAACCTAATAAACTGCTGCGCCACCGTTTGCAATGAAAACTGTAATCAAATATTTGCGATAACTTGTGATGAACCTTTTACATCGCTGTGGAGGGGTTTTCGGCCCACTATTCTTTGCAGTATTGTTTTTAATTTATCTACATTGGAGGGTATTCCAGCATGAACTGCCCATTTAAGATCTTGCCTCAACAACTCAATGGGATTCAAGTCAGGATTTTGACTGCCGCTCCATAACCAATTTTGTTTTCTTTTGAGCCATTCAGAGGTGGACTTGTTTGTGTGCTTCGGATCATTGTTCTGCTAAATAACACAACTGCGCTTGAGATTCAGGTCACAAACAGAAACGCAAACATTCTCCTGCAGGATTTCTTGATAAAGATTCCATCATTTATGACAAGTTGTCAAGGTCCTTCAGAAGCAAAGCAGCCCCAGACAATCACACTACCATCACCATGTTTGACTGTTGGTATGATGTTCTTATGGTGAAATACAGTGTTCGCTTTATGCAAGGTGTAACAAGACCCATATCTTGCAAAAATTTCCAATTTTGACTCTTCAATCAACAGAATATTATCCCAAAAATCTTGGTGGTCATCTTAACGGTTTTTGGAAAATTGCGAAACCTAGCCTTTTGTTTTATGTTTTGGTCAGCAGTGGATGCCATTTTTGCCAAGTGTGTATTTTTTTTTTTCTATTGCGAAATTATGTACATTGAGGCAAGTGAGGCCTGCATTTCTTTAGATAATCGTTTTGAGTTATTTTGTGAACTCTGGGATTAGTTGGCAATGTTCTCTTGGTGAAATTTTGGTTGGCCAACCCATCCTGGGAAAGTTGACCACTGTACCATGTTTTATCCATTCTTGGATAATGGCTCTCACTGTAAATAGCCGGAGTCCCAGAGCCTAAGCAACCCTCTCCAGTCTGCTAGATTTCAATGACTTGGTGTACAAATAAATATGTGAGGCACTACAGTCTCACACTGCAGAATATATTATATGATTTTAAAATAATTTCTCCAAAGACGTTGAAAAGGAGCATTTTGGCAATGCAGCCGATCAATCAATGGGATCACACCTGTCCTCCAAATGCGGGACTATGCTACTATACCTAAAGTTAACTGTTTTGTTTGGTTACACAAATGTGCCTTCCTTTTTATTCTGGACTTATTTGTTTCATGAGAAATATCGCCGGCAGATGGAAATGAGAATATGCTTGGAAATGTGGACATATTGTTCTTTGTATTATGTCTCCTATTGGTAGTGATTACTCTATTTTCACCCTCCTTTACTATACCATAGTGGTTGATTAATGTATACATGTCATGGAATGTCAGAGGATTGGGCACACCTCTCAAGAGAGTTAAAGTATTTTCCCACATTAGACAGTATAAGCCTTGTATTTTAGGTCTCCAAGAGACTCATATGACTACTGAATCGGTCAGGTGGCTAAAAAAAAATCATGTGTCTAATTGTCCGCTCATTCACTTCACACTTGCTATTCTAGGGGAGTATCTCTTCTTATACACGGATCACTTCGTTGGGAGGTTAAAGAGACTCTGTCACCACATTATAAGTGCCCTATCTCCTATATAAGGAGATTGGCGCTGTAATGTAGGTGACAGCAATGCTTTTTATTTAAAAAAAACGATCTATTTTCACAACGTTAGGAGCGATTTTGGTTTATGCTAATGAGCTTTCTTAATGCCCAAGTGGGCGTACTTTTACTTTCGACCAAGTGGGCGTTGTACAGAGGAGTGCATGACGCTGACCAATCAGCATCATGCACTCCTCTCCATTCATTTACACTGCACTAGCGATATAGTTTATATCACTATGTGCAGCTACATACACAAGCCCCAACATTACTACAGTGTCCTGATAATGAATACACATGACCATCCAGCCTGGACGTCATGTGTACTCAGAATCCTGACACTTCTAACTCTTTTTTTTTTTTTGTGAGATTCCGGCAAGTGAAACCAAATCTCGCGAGATTACGGATCTAAACGAGATTTGGTTTCACTTGCCGGAATCTCACAAAAAAAGAGTCAGAAGTGTCAGGATTCTGAGTACACATGACGTCCAGGCTGGATGGTCATGTGTATTCATTATCAGGACACTGTAGTAATGTTAGGGCTTGTGTATGAGGCTGCACATAGCGATATAACTATATCGCTAGTGCAGTGTAAATGAATGGAGAGGAGTGCATGATGCCGATTGGTCAGCGTCATGCACTCCTCTGTACAACGCCCACTTGGTCGAAAGTAAAAGTACGCCCACTTGGGCATTAAGAAAGCTCATTAGCATAAACCAAAATCGCTCCTAACGTTGTGAAAAAAGATAGTAATGCTTTTTATTTTAAAAAAAAACTGTCACCTACATTAAAGCATCGATCTCCTTATGTAGGAGATAGGGCACTTATAATGTGGTGACAGAGTCTCTTTAAGGTGACTCGCAGAGATCCAGAGGGCAGTTTTTTTTTATTACTATTTCAAGTCTCTTTCATTTTTCATGTAACAAATCATACATTAGGGACAATCCCCCAAGAATAAACCACAAAATTTCACATGCAAAGTATATATCCCATTCCCAACCCCCCCCCCCCCCCCTAACCATTCATTTTAATTTAGCGTTCTACAGTAAAAAAATTGTGTAGTATCGTGTTAGCCTGAAACAGTATGCAATGCTTTTGTGACAAAAGTATGGTAGGTATGATACCTTTTTATTGGCTAACCATAACAGTTCTATATGCAAACTTTCAGAGCACACAGGCTCCTTCTTCAGACAGGTTTACAAATGAATGACTTCGAAAAAAGCACAACATTTAAGATGTTACACAAAGACAATTAGTACATGAGGTGATAAATCGTTAGGATAAGCCGGCCCCTAAAACTGAGATTATAGGGGTGATGATCTAGGAGTTAAGGCATCTGGAGTCAGTAGGATGGGGGATGTGATGTGTGTCAATGTAGTGACTCATAAATCCAGGTGTTCGATTTGAGTGCTTGTTTCAATGACTGGAATCTGATCAGCTTGAATTTCCAATTTTTTTTTCCTCTGTTCTTAACCCCTTAAGGACGCAGCCTAGTTTTGGCCTTAAAGAGGCTCTGTCACCAGATTTTGCAACCCCTATCTGCTATTGCAGCAGATCGGCGCTGCAATGTAGATTACAGTAACGTTTTTATTTTTTAAAAACGAGCATTTTTGGCCAAGTTATGACCATTTTTGTAGTTATGCAAATGAGGCTTGCAAAAGTCCAAGTGGGTGTGTTTAAAAGTAAAAGTCCAAGTGGGCGTGTATTATGTGTGTACATCGGGGCGTTTTTAATACTTTACTAGCTGGGCGCTCTGAAGAGAAGTATCATCCACTTCTCTTCAGAACGCCCAGCTTCTGACAGTGCAGATCTGTGACGTCACTCACAGGTCCTGCATCGTGTCGGCCACATCGGCACCAGAGGCTACAGTTGATTCTGCAGCAGCATCAGCGTTTGCAGGTAAGTAGCTACATCGACTTACCTGCAAACGCCGATGCTGCTGCAGAATCAACTGTAGCCTCTGGTGCCGATGTGGCCGACACGATGCAGGACCTGTGAGTGACGTCACAGATCTGCACTGTCAGAAGCTGGGCGTTCTGAAGAGAAGTGGATGATACTTCTCTTCAGAGCGCCCAGCTAGTAAAGTATTAAAAACGCCCCGATGTACGCACATAATACACGCCCACTTGGACTTTTACTTTTAAACACACCCACTTGGACTTTTGCAAGCCTCATTTGCATAACTACAAAAATGGTCATAACTTGGCCAAAAATGCTCGTTTTTTAAAAATAAAAACGTTACTGTAATCTACATTGCAGCGCCTATCTGCTGCAATAGCAGATAGGGGTTGCAAAATCTGGTGACAGAGCCTCTTTAAGGCTCAGAGCCCATTTTTCAAATCTGACATATTTCACTTTATGTGGTAATAACGTGGGAATGCTTAAACCTACCCAAGCAATTCTGAGATTGTTTTCTCGTGACACATTGGGCTTCATGTTCGTGGTAAAATTTGGTCGATATATTCAGTGTTTATTGGTGAAAAATTGCAACATTTTGAGAAAATTTTGAAAAAATTGAATTTTTCAGAATTTAAATGCATCTGCTTGTAAAATAGACGGTTATACCACCCAAAATAGTGACTAGTTCACATTTCCCATATGTCTACTTCAGATTGGCATCGTTTTTTGAACATTCTTTTATTTTTCTTGGACTTTACAAGCCTTAGAACATAAACAGCAATTTCTCATATTTTTAAGAAAATTTCAAATGCCTTTTATTTAAGGTACCTGTTCAGTTCTGAAGTGGCTTTGAGGGGCCTATGTATTAGAAACCCAGATAAAACACCCCATTTTAAAAACTAGACCCCTCAAAGTATTCAAAACAGCATTTAGAAAGTTTTTTAACCCTTCAGGCATTCCACAGGAATTAAAGCAAAGTGGAGGTGAAATTTGCAAATTTCATTTTTCTTGCTGAATTTCAATTTTATTCATTTTTTTTTTCTGTAACACAGAAGGTTTTACCAGAGAAACACTACTAAATATGTATTGTCCAGATTCTGCAGTTTTTAGAAATGTCCCACATGTGGCCCTACTGCGCTCGTGGACTAAAACACAAGCCCTAGAAGCAAAGAAGCACCTAGTGCATTTTGAGTCCTCTTTTTTATTAGAATATATTTTAGGCAGCATGCCAGGTTTGAAGAGGTGCCAAAACAGTAGGAATCCCCCAATCGTGACCCCATTTTGGAAACTACACCCCTCAAGGAATTCATTTATGGTTGTTGTTACCATTTTGACCGCACAGTTTTTTCACAGCACGTATTTGAATTGGGCTGTGAAATTAAAAAAAATTTCATTTTTTCCAATAAAATGTCATTTGTGATCAAAATTTCTTATTTTCACAGAGAACAAAATACCCCATTTGGTTGCCCAATTTGTCCTTAGTGTGGCAATACCCCATTTGTGGTGATAAACTGCCGTTTGGGCCCATGGGAGGGCTCAGAAGGAAAGGAGCGCTATATGTTTGTTGGAGTCCAGATTTTGCTGGATTGGTTTTCGGGTGCCATGTCGCATTTGCAGAGCCCCAGAGCTATCAAAGCAATAGAAACCAATCACAAATGACCCCATTTTGGAAACTACACCCCTCAAGGAATTCATTTATGGGTGTTGTGACTATTTTGACCCCATAGTTTTTTCACAGAACTAATTTGAATTGGGCTGGGAATGAAAACAAAATTATTTTTTTCAAATAATATGTAGTTTTGGCTGAAAATTTCTTATTTTCACAAGAAACAAAATACCCCATTCTGTTGCGCAATTTGTTCTGAGGGCCGCAATACCCCATTTGTTGTGATAAACTGCCGTTTGGGCCCATGGGAGGGCTCAGAAGGAAAGGACCACCATTTGGCCTACTGGGGATTTTCTAGTGCGAAGTCATGTATGCAGAAGCACCTGAGGTACCAGTACAGTTGAAACCCGCAAGAAGTGACCCCGTTTTAAAAATTACACCCTTAAGGCATTCATCTAGAGGTGTAGTGAGCATTTTGACCGGAGACCTACACCCCATAAACTGTAATGTGGGTTCTCCCGGGTATGGCAATACCCTACATGTGGCTGTTATCAGCTGCCTGGGCACACAGCAGGGCTCAGAGGGGAAAGACGAGGGGGGATAAGCTGTGCGGAGTGCATCAGGGTAAGTAAAATTGGGGTAAATTATAAACCAAGGGATGTATGATAAATTTTAAAACACTCTTTCATACAGAGCTCTGGTTATTCGGGACACGTGTCACATTGATATATTGTGTCATCCCTTATCGCCCTCTTATAGCAGACTTTGCACCTCTTTTGACTTTTTCCCTTCTTGCCAGTTTGGGGAACTTCCCCTGGAAAGTGTTGCCGCCCTGGTACGATGTGTGTGGCCCCGCTTCCAGAAGTACTGGGTGCCCCCCCTTCTTGGTCCCTAAAGATTAGGTTCTTGATTATCACCTCTTGAAATTCCAGGAAAGTACCCGTCTGGCCTGCACATCGACGTAGCACGTACACATTGTACAAAGCCATCTGTATGATGTGCCCGGCCAGCTTCTTATACCACACCGCATAGCGCTGTAGGGCTTGATCTTACAAGTCCATCCCTCCCATGTACCTATTGTAGTCCAGGATGCAGTCTGGTTTGGGGGTGGCCTTTCCTTCAAATATCCTAAACCTGTAGGTATACCCTGATGCACTCTCGCAGCTTATACATCTTCATGCCATACCTTGCCCTCTTACCCGGCAGGTACTCGCGGAATTGAACCCTCCCTTTAAAATGTACCAGGGACTCATCAATAGAAATACACTTCTCGGGGGCGTATGCTTGGGAAAACCGGGCACTGGAACGGTCTAATAGGGTCTCCGTTTATACAAACGGTCACAACTGGGTTCATCTCGGGGTGGGCACGGCTCATTATCCGTATAATGTAAGAAGCGAAGTATTGCCTCATTTATTTATTTTTTTAGGTTCCAGTTCAGTTCTGAAGTTGCTTTGAGGGGCCCATATATTAGAAACCCCTATGAAATACCCCATTTTAGAAACTAGACCCCTCAAAGTATTCACAACAGCATTTAGAAAGTTTATGAACCCTTTAGGTGTTTCACAAAAATTTAGAGCAAAGTAGAGGTGAAATTAACTTTTTTTTTTTTGTCAGAAAATCCTCTTTATACCATTTTTTTTTTTTATAACATAAAAGGATTTATCAGTGAAACGCAAATTAATACGTATTGCCCAGATTCTGCAGTTTTTATAAATATCCCACATGTGGCCCTAGTGCGGTAATGGACTGATACACCGGCCTCAGAAGCAAAGGAGCACCTAGTGGATTTTGAGGCCTCTTTTTTAGGGTATGTGCACACACACTAATTACGTCCGTAATTGACGGACGTATTTCGGCCGCAGGTACCGGACCGAACACAGTGCAGGGATACGGGCTCCTAGCATCATACTTATGTACGATGCTAGGAGTCCCTGCCTCGCTGCAGGACAACAGTCCCGTACTGAAAACATGATTACAGTACGTGACAGTTGTCCTGCAGCGAGGCAGGGACTCCTAGCATCGTACATAAGTATGATGCTAGGAGCCCGGCTCCCTGCACTGTGTTCGGTCCGGTACTTGCGGCCGAAATACGTCCGTCAATTACGGACGTAAATAGTGTGTGTGCACATACCCTTATTAGGCACCATGTCCGGTTTGAAGAGGTCTTGTGGTGCCAAAACATTGGGAACCCCCCAAAAGTGACCCCAATTTGGAAACTAGACCCCTTGAGGAATCCATTGTAGTTTTCTTGGGGTGCATGCGGCTTTTTGATCAGTTTTTATTCTATTTTTAGGTGGCGTGGTGACTAAAAATCAGCAATTCTACTATTGTTTGTTTATTGGTTTTTTTTTTACAGCGTTCACCGTGCGCTATAAATGACACATTCACTTTATTCTGCGGGGTGATACGATTACGGCGATACTAGATGTTTATAGGTTTTTTTTGTGTCTTATGGCGTTTGCACAATAAAATACGTTTTGTAAACAATCATTCACTTTTTGTGTTACCTTATTCTAAGAGCCATAACGTTTTTATTTTTTAATCAATAAAGCCGTGCGAGGACTTATTTTTTGCGTAACGAACTGTAGTTTCGATCAGTACCATTTTTCGGTACATGCGACTTTTTGATCTCTTTTTATTCCATTTTTTGGGAGGTGAAGTGACCAAAGAATTGTGATTGTGGTACGGTTTATTATTATTTTATTTTACGGCGTTCACCGTGCGGGATAAATAATGAAATAATTTTGTAGTTCAGGCCGTTACGGACGCGGTGATACCAATTATGTATAGTTTATTTGTTTGTTTATATATTTTTATTAATAATAAAGGACTGATAAGGGAAAAGGGGGGATTTTTACTTTTATTACTTTCAAATCTTTTATTTTCTTATTTTTACACATCTTTTTTTAACTTTATTACTTTGTCCCACTAGGGGACATGAGGGCAGGAGGCCCTGATCGCTATTCTAATACACTGCACTACATGCGTAGTGCAGTGTATTAGAACTGTCAGCTACTCACTGACAGCAAGCATAGTGGGTCCTGACGTTGTCAGGACCCACTAGGCTTCCGTCTATGGCATAGCCGGACGCCATTGTTTGGTGTCCGGTTGCCATAGTCACCATCGCCGGCCGCTATCGCGTAGCAGGCCGGCGATGGCAGCTTAACCCCTAAAAAGCCGCGATCTCTATAGAACGCGGCTTTTAAGGTGTTAATCAGCGGGGACACAGCGATCGGTCCCCGCTGTAGGAGCTGTGACAGCTGCTGAACAAGACAGCAGCGTCACAGCTCCTGTATGTGTCGGGAGGACGGCCGAGACGGCCGTTACTCCCGAGACGTACTATTACGTCATGGAGCGTGAACGATACAGCTGCCATGACGTAATAGTACGTCAAGGAGCGGGAAGGGGTTAAAATAACCCTTCAGTATTAGGACCTTTAAATCTGCCAAACTGTGGTCTGATCCAGAGAAGTGATTTCCCACGGGTGTATCCAGCTGCTTTTTTTTTTTTATTGTAGGTCTGGGAAGATTCATCCTATATATTTATTTGCATTGTGCACAGAGAAATAAGTATTTGATCCCCTACCAACCATTAAGAGTTCAGCCTCCTCCAGACCAGTTACACGCTCCAAATCAACAATCAAAGTGATTGGGAGAAGGTGCTGTGGTCAGATGAGACTAAAATTGAGCTCTTTGGCATTAACTCAACTCGCCGTGTTTGGAGGAAGAGAAATGCTGCCTATGACCCAAAGAACACCGTCCCCACTGTCAAGCATGGAGGTGGAAACATTATGTTTTGGGGGTGTTTCTCTGCTAAGGGCACTGGACTACTTCACCGCATCAATGGGAGAATGGATGGAGCCATGTACCGTCAAATCCTGAGTGACAACCTCCTTCCCTCCACCAGGACATTAAAAATGGCTCGTGGCTGGGTCTTCCAGCACGACAATGACCCGAAACATACAACCAAGGCAACAAAGGAGTGGCTCAAAAAGAATCACATTAAGGTCATGGAGTGGCCTAGCCAGTCTCCAGACCTTAATCCCATCGAAAACTTATGGAGGGAGCTGAAGATCCGAGTTGCCAAGCGACAGCCTCGAAATCTTAATGATTTACAGATGATCTGCAAAGAGGAGTGGGCCAAAATTCCATCTATCATGTGTGCAAACCTCATCATCAACTACAAAAAACGTCTGACTGCTGTGCTTGCCAACAAGGGTTTTGCCACCAAGTATTAAGTCTTGTTTGCCAAAGGGATCAAATACTTATTTCTCTGTGCACAATGCAAATAAATATATATAATTTTGACTATGTGATCTTCTGTTTTTTTTTTTAATGTAATCTATCTCTCACTGGTAAAATTAACCTAGCCTAAAAATTCTAGACTGTTCATGTCTGATAGTGGGCAAACTTACAAAATCAGCAAGGGATCAAATACTTATTTCCTTCTCTCTGTGTGTATATATATATATATATCTCCGTATATTCCACAAATAACTCGAATGTAACAAAATGGAGCCTGAATCGGGAACACGCCTATGGAGACACCACCCCTGGAATGCAGGAGGAGTGTACAGATGAACTTACAGCTGAATAGAGCCAATAGGGCTTAAGCACATCCCACCTACCTACAGAGAAGATTTTTTTTTGTAACCTCTTTGTTTAATCTTACTTCACTGAGGGAGGATGTGTACCAACTTGTCTGCCTGGTATATTTCTTCCATGCATGCACTCAGTTTCCAATTTGCAGAGGTGGCTATTCGGTGTGAAATAACAGGGAGAAGGAAGTTACCCTGACAATTGGCACCCGAAACGTGGGGCCACACTCTAGGGGATCTCTGAATCCGGACAACCGACGATTACAGGGTGAAGCAGACGACCCGGGACTGCCCACTGAAGGAGCCTGATCACCTCCACAATAACACGGTAAGTCAGTTGGTTTTATAAATCTTCGACTTATCTGTGTTAGTGGACGGTCTTGTGGTAGTCTGTAGAACCCTGGTCGATTGCCTGGATTAGCTCAGGCGACAGGAGCGACATCCCCGCTGTGGTCACGAACCCGTAAGAAATTAGTCGCGCCCGACTAACCATCCTTTGGGTAATTAAGGACTAGATAGAAAATATAACCTGTCTTATGTCTTATACAGGGGCACGATAAGACGTGTGATGAGAAATTGTAATATTCCAGCCAGACCTAGTGAGTTGCAAACTGAGAAATTTTAATATTCCAGCCAGACCAGGAGAGTTGCAGACTGAAATGATGTTAAATGTTGGCCAGACTACGGTGAAACCGGTCACCAGAGAGTTGCAGACCAAACATTGTTATATAGATTACGTGAAGGATATAGAAGGTTATAATGGATGGTTTACGGTCCATATTCAAATCATCAGGATCACCCGTACCCGGACGATCCTATTCGTATGATTTGGTGAAGGGAAGGGAAACAGTATGTGAGTAAAACGAAGAAATAGATGGAAGTGGCGGGATGCATAGGGGAGGGCGGCTACAAGCCGGAGACTGGGCAAAAGGTATTCAGAGAGAACAAAGGGAAGTTAGAAATAAGAAAGGCATTGTATTATGTTATATGTATTAGAAACCACAGGACCAGCCACCGCCCTATAATGGCGGCAGTCCCTCATGTTGGGTGTGTCCTCATTGTGGGCAGCAAAACTCCTCACAGCTGAGCAGTGTGTTTCCTGTGGGAGAGGCTGCCCCCCACCCCCTGATGAGGTCACGCCCGGCCCAACCAAATCAGTATGAAATGATAGCCTTGTTAATTTTGTCATTTCCCTCAGTAAAGAGTTGCCAGTAACACATGCTGCAGTGTTTTCTTCTATTCTAGATTCCGTCCCAGGGGTGCAGGACACTATGCACTGGTGAAAAGACACGTCATCATAATATAGAGATAGTGGCCGACAGATTGGACACTGTCACAGATTGTGTTTGATGTTTTGAACGTAGATCATTCCTATATAATAGTGTGTTGAATGATTGCAGATACGTACGTTATCTTGGGTTGTTGTACAGATGTGTGACTCTTGGAGGTTCATTGTATGGGAGAATTTTTGCTGGCAGTGAAATTGTTAAGATTGTGAGAACAGAAGCTGTGAGGAGTGAGTGCGTGACCCCCTCCTGTAGAATTTGATGTAACGTGTGTGATAGAGTGTGACGGGGAGGGGGGCTGTGTGCAGTGTGAAGTCTGAGAAGCAGAACTGGTATAAGCTTGTACATAGAGCATGGGCTGATGACACAAGGGATTACAATATTGCACTGATTTTAGATCTATATTGTATGCTCTTATTTTTAACAGCAGTAATGTCTAAAAAAAATTCTTAGTGTTTTGTGTATGGGGTTAAAATCAGTTTCTTTTTTCTGGGTAAAGGAAAGTTTATTATCTTTGCGCATGCGCTGTTGTCCGTAACTTCACCAAGCGAGAAAAATATTACAGACCGCTGGATTTGTCTGCAAAATTATAAGTTACGCTGCACATTTATGTGTTATGTGATCAGATTTAATGTTGGAATGTTTTGATGTTAATTCAAATGAATTAAAATAAAGATATTGTGAGACACGAGGTCTTGAAAATGTATGTACCCCCACTGTTCCCTATTTTTATATACAGTTTATTGGTTTGCAGTAATTAATATTAGCAGATATATATAATTTTCTGTTTTATTGGATAACTAATTACAATTGTTTTGTTTTTGTTTTCACACATGAGGCGGGTGCTATAGTGCTGCCTGAATGTTATTTTTGATAATATGATGTTTTACAGGTAAATGATTGCAAGTCATTTTTAAGATGTATTTTTGTCAGGAGAAAGTCATTTTTGTTCCAGGCTGTTGTGTATTACAGGGGGTTAAACTAGTGCCCCCCAGATAGAGTGCCTGTCCTTATTATGTTGAGATGTAGTTTTGTACCCTGCTACATTACTTTCGCAGAGTCCAAAAAGGGGGGAATGGTGAAGGGACTGATCAGGTACAATTTTGGTTTGTTTTGAGTTAATGAATTTGGTTCCAGGAGATCTACAAAATGTGTAAGAGACCCCAATGAGTAATCCACATTAAATGTGTATGAGAGTAACCTAAATGTTGAGGTTTTTCTGTGTAGATCCTTCCAGAACGGTAAATATGGCACTGGGTATGCTATGCTGTAGTCTCCACCCAATATGAGGTATTGTGTAAGAGACCATCCCCCTCCAGCAAATTTACACAAGAGGCCAAGGTCACTCACAGATCAGTCTTTACAGATTTAGTAGGGAAGGAGGTGAAAATGATCTGAACATTGTTAATTTTATGTAAAGATTTTAGTAATTTAGATTTGTTTTTGTATTAATCAAGTATTTACAGAACCTGATAAAAGTGAGATTCTCAGTGTTCTGGATTATCAGATGAGTGTGGAGAAGTGTATAACATTTGTTTTATTTTAGAGAATGAAGACGCCACCTCTTTGAAATGTTCTATCAATCTGTGACATGGGTTTTAATGTAAATTTGTAATGTAGAAATACTTCATCATATACGGTATGTGCAAGACAGGATACGAGGCACCAGGTAAATTATCAAGAAACCACTCTCACCTTCTTGTTTATCTCAAGGAGCAGAGCTGGAGGTGCTCGCTGAGGCTGTAACCTGGCAGAAGGTAAGACGGCCGACATTTACACTGACTCTAGGTACGCTTTTGGCATCGCCCACAATTATGGGCCCATTGGTAGTAGGAACTTTATTGGATCATCGAGTAAGCCAATTGAGCACGTAAGAGAAGACAGACCTGACAACAAGGGTATGTGCAGCCAGGTGTCAGTAAATTGGCTTGTCCCTAGATACAATAATGCCACCACTCGGTTTGTAGCAGCCTGCATGATATGCGCACGGCATGACATAGGTAAAACCGCAAAGGTACCTGTGAAAAGTGCAGCCCGGCCAGATTACCCGTCCCAGCGACTGCATAACATACAACTACCCGAGGTAGAAGTGTATGACAATGTGCTCGTGTGTGTAGACCTGTTCTCAGGGGGGCCTGAAGCCCGGCCAGTATCTTCCCCACTACAGACGTGTGTAGTGACAGGGGAACAGTGCTTATCCCAAGTATTGACCTTGTGTTTGTACAATGATAAGATGTCAGCAGTTCTCCAGATGTTATTTCAAAGTTAGTTTGTTCAATAACGATATTTAGAAAGTGTGGGAATATTAAATACTGAAGTTAAGTTTTATGTAAAGTTCTGGACCAGCCTTAGCATTGAACTATTGGAGGCATGCGTCAGTAGTATGTTTGTGTAGATGATAACTTCTTGGTTCAAGTAGATTCCCATTTGAAAATATTTGTGTTGTGAAAGGAAAATTTTAGAGCAGAGAATTCTGTGCAGTGTATATGTGTATGTATAGATATATATAAAGAGGAGGATCCGTTTTGTATGTATCAATTTTAGTTACTGCCCAGTGTGAACGTTTAATGTAAAGATGTTATTTGTTAATGTTTTTCTTCAAATTAATTATCTGATTAAGATCAATTACTGATTATGTGATGAAAAGATTGTTCTCCACAGGAAGTGTCCAACTGGGAGCGGAAGGCGTGAGAACCAGATTCTGACAGAATGTGTACGGATAAAGGAAGGTAAACCGGTAGCACCCAAGGCACTCTTGATGGCACTTGTATTGATGGTGTGACCTCACATATGCCCCAAACCTGCAAGGATCGATATGGTAAGATCTAATTGGAATGTCCCAGGCTTTACAGCTGATGCTGCTAAATTCTGTTAGAGCTGTTTGATTTGCCTACAGAACAGTCCTGGCAGACCGGTGCCAACCTTATCATACCCGCCTCCCACGAAGAGAACAGACCTTGAGAGGTCTTCCCAGGTAAAATGAACCAGAGTAGGGGAGAAAAATTGGTTTGAGACACTTGTCAGATAAACATGTGGAATCTGTGTATATTTCTGTGAGTAGGAGCTGTTCTAGGTAATCAGCTGAGATCAAAGTACAAATCCTGCTAGAAAGTGTAACACCAAGTGCAAAATACAATGTACCCAGTAATTACACGTCTTCTATGTGCCCTGTCCAGTGGAACAGAGTTTTTCTTACATAAAGGTGTTTGCTTGATGTCGTGTAAGGGCCTGCCATTATTACTGTATGTACTTAGAACAACGTTTATAGTGTATGCGGATGATATCCCCAGATTAGTATTACTTTTAACAATTGACAAGGGTTGGGGGTCCCCAGCAAGTGCCAGTAAACATGAACTAGAAGACTTTTAATATGATGAACTCCATCACTGAGATGTGGCAGGCGCAGCCGGAGCCAGTACAACGCGTTTGTCATGAACTGACGGCAGTGTCACAATTCTAAACAGCCGCCCAGACAAGTAACTTGCCAGAGGAAGAGGACAGATGCGGACGGTTTGTGGTAGTCACAATAAAACTCCACCACTCTGTCTACGTGGGAACTCACCCCAGGCTCACAGCATGAGGTGCTATGTACAGCCCGGTGACATATACTAAAAGAGACGGTGTCTGACAGATGAGAAGGACCAAACCAAGTCCTGATGACATCAGCAAAGATCAAAGTAAAGACCTGAGTGAATCCGTCAGCAGTATCAAGTGTTTTAATAAGTAAGTGACCAGGTGGAGGATAATAATAAATCCCCCACTGGACACCACTGTGCAGTCTGACTCCACAGAAGAGCAGAAGACAGGAGAAGAAGAGGACGATGATGTACAGGACTTGCAATGAACTGATGGGACCCAAAACCTGAGGGTGATCGCATGAGATTGGTGATAGCATTATATTATTAATTGAGGCCCTATTGTTTATATTGTCTGAGGTTTATAATTATAATGTGTGTAATTAATAAAACTGCAGCAGAACTGCTTTCTTTCTGCATTTTAGCAAAAAAGTCAAATAATGTATTTGTACCAAAAAATGTTACCTACATAAAGTATAACTCGTTCCGCAAAAAACAAAGTTAAGAGCGTCAGGATGCAAAGAGGGAAATATAAAAAAATTGTTCTGTCCTCAAGGCCAAAATTGGCCGTGTCCTTAAGGGTTTAATCAGGGTGTTTCTGAGAGTTGTCTGTGTGCCTCCTGGATGTAATCAGATGTATTCAGAATTACTTTAGCCCCTCTATCAGCTGGTTTAATGATGATGTCTTTGTTGGATTTTAGTGATTTTGTGTGGCGTTCCGTTCCTCCATTCTGAGATTGTGTGTTACCTTGTGCTGTTGGTCCAAGATCTCAGATATAACTTTTTTCTGAAACAGTCTATGTAGTAATCCAGAGTTGGATTGTATCCAGGTTATGGGATCCAGTTTGTCTTCTCCTTTCTTGATGTTTCTTTTCCCATCCCAGCTTGTGATATTGTCATATCTGTTTTGTCAGGAAAATAATTCTTTCAGCCGCAATCTGTGGAAATATTCCTCCACGTCACTGCAAAACTGGGCTCTGCCAAGTGGTTTAGTGGGACTAAATGTAAGTCCTTTAGATAGTGTTCTAAAACTGCAATATATTATCTACCAAATTAGTTTGTAACTAGCTTAATATATCTTAATCCCCCCCCCCAAAAAAACACACCCTACCATTCTTCCCTCATTCATATAACTCTCCTGTCGCATCGCACCCCCCTTCTCCACTAAATACTGTCAATTTCTTCTCTTTTGGTTTCTCCAAAATGGCTTTCAATCCATGGAGACCATTCACGAAAAACAAATCTGGATTGTTCTTTTTTTTTTTCTATATGCTATTTTTTCCAAAATTATATTTCTATTACCATATTTATTATCTATGGAGGACATTTATTTTTCCAATTTAGTAGGATACATTTCCTTGCATAGTATAGCAATTTTCCCACCGCAATATCCTTCCCCTTATACCCCTCTTTCGGCTCTAATACTCCCAACAAACATAACCATGGATCCAAAGGTATTTGAATTTAAAAAATCCCATTGATTTCACTACATATATTTTTCCAGAAACTATTTATTTTTGGAGTCCAAAATAAGTGCAAATTATCTGCCTCCAATCTGTTATGTTTTGGGCATCTAGCTTCCTGAAGCTTATAGAACTTGGCTATATTAGCCGGTCAAAAATGTAAATTATGCTATACATAGATGGAGAACACCAAGAAAATCCCCAAAATATATATTGTAAATGTACATCCCTATTGGTATGTAATGTCTAAAGGGGGACGGGTATACAGGCCCATAATAAACATGGTGGTAACGGTGGATAACCCGCTGAATGAAACAAATACCTACAGATCGGAGTCTGACACACCAAAGATTAATTAAAAATATATACATTTATTGAATCAAATGTAAATAAACATAACAAATACATTAACCCCTTCCCGACATTTGACGTAAATGTACGTCATGGAAAGCATTGACTTCCCGCAAAATGCCGTACATTTACGTCAAATGTTTGGCACCGGCTCAGAAGCTGAGTCGGTGCCATCATCGTCGGATCTCAGCTGTATCTTACAGCTGACATCCTACTGTAACGGCGGGGACCGAAATTAGCTTCGATCCCCGCCATTAACCCCTTAAGTGCAGCGCTCAAACGCGATCGCTGCACTTAAGGTGTTTGCAGCTGATCGGAGCCCCAGCAATGAAATTGCTGGGGTTCCGGTGGCTGCAATGGCAACCGGAGGCCTAATACTGGCCTCCCGGTCTGCCTAGCACCGAAGCCGGTCAAGATCCGCCCGGTGGCGGAGCCTTATCGGCTTCCATAGCTGCCGGCAAGATGGCGCCGGGTCAGGAGCTGATCCGGCGTCATCAGCGGTGGAAGTCAGCTGTACTGTACAGCTGACATCCATCTGTAACGGCAGGAACCGGAGCTAGCTCCGATCCCTGCCATTAACCCCTTCGATGCAGCAATCGAAAGCGATTGCTGCATCGTAGCGGTTACTAGCAGATCGCCAGCCCTGAGAGGCAATCGGGACTGGCGACTGCTGTTATGCTCTGCCATTACGGAAGCCGATTTAGGCCCCGCCGGGAGGCGAAGCCTAATCGGCTTGCTGTCAGTGAATGACTGACAGATCTAATACATTGCACTACATAGGTAGTGCAATGTATTAGAAAAAAAAAAATCTGACCGTTGGACCTTCAAGTCCCCTAGTGGGACTTGAAGAAAAGTGTAAAAAAAGTATAAAAAGGTGCAAAAAATAAAAGTTTGAAAACAATAAAAGTTTCAAGTAATCAAATAAAACACAATCCCCCTTTTACTCTTATCAAGTCCTTTATTATTGAAAAATAATAATAAACCATATGTATTTGGTATCGCCACGACTGTAACGACCTGAGGTATCAAAATATTATATTATTTATTGCACGCGGTGAACAGCGTAAAAAAAAAAACGTAAAAAACTTTACCAGAGTTTCTGTTTTTTGGTCACTTTGCCCTACATATATTAGAATAAAAAGTGATCAAAAAGTCGCACGTATCCAAAAATGGTACCTATAAAAACTATAGCTCGTCCCGCAAAAAACAAGCCCTCATACACCTCCGTCGACAAAAAAATTAAAAAGTTATGGTTCTCACAACTTGGCGAAAAAATACATTCTTTTTACAAAAGTAATTTTATTGTGCAAAAAGTTGTAAAACATAAAAAAGTGCTATAAATTAGGTACCGCCAGAATCGTACTGACCCACAGAATAAAGTTAACATGTAATTTATAACGCATGGTGAACGCTGTATAAAAAAACCGAAAAAAACTGTGCCAGAATTGCGTTTTTTTGTTTACCTGGCATCCCAAAAAATAAGATAAAAGGTGATCAAAAAGTCACATGTACCCCAAAATGGTACCAATAATAACTACAGCTCGTCCCGCAACAAACCAGCCCTCATACCGCTACGTCTATGAAAAATAAAATTAGTTATGGCTCCAATAAGTCAGGAAATAAAAAAATATGCAGTTGTGCCCGAGGGGAACATTTCTTCTGTTTCAAGAGGCGATTTATCAAGGACCTAAAATTAGGGAACCAGGAAGGGGAGAGCCCAAACATATCCGCTGGAAGCGACGGTGCCCGTATTATACCAGGACAACACTTTCCCAGCAAAATTCCCCAAACTACAAAAGGTGCGGCGTGTGGACCAAAAGGGGGATAAGAAATGACACCATTTATCAGTGCGACACTGGCCTGTGCGGAAAGGATTGCTTCACAGCGTAACACACATCTATGGATTATTTTATTTTTTTTATACCACCTGACTATGCCCCTTATATACTCCGCCCCGCTTACATGTACCCCCACATTATAAAACACCAGCAATACTCAAACAAATATAGTACCAAGCAAAATCCGCTCTCCAAAAGCCAAATGGTGCTCCCTCGGCTCTGAACCCTACAGCGTCCCCAAACAGCAGTTTCCTTCAACATATATGGCATCGTCATACCCGGGAGAAACCTTTTAACAATTTTTGGGGTGTGTGTCTCCAGCGTCATAAGCTGGGCATGACATATTTGCCACTGAATGGCATATCTAGGGAAAAATATAAATTTTAAATTTGCACCATCCGCAGCGCATTCATTTATGGAAAAGACCTGTGGGGTGAAAATGCTCACTACACCCCTTAATAAATGCCTTGAGGGGTGCAGTTTCCATAGTGGGGGTCACTTATCAGGGGTTTCTTTTTATTATTTCACATCTGAGCCTCTGCAGTTGTGAACCAATACTTTGTAAATCGCCAAATTAGGCCTCCACTCCGCATGGTACTCTTCACTTATGAGCCCTGTCATATGTCCAGACAAAAGATTAGGGCCACATGTAGGGTGTTTCTAAAACCGGGAAACACAGCATAATAATTAGAGAGCTGTCTTGTTATGGTGGCACAAGCCGGGCACCACATATTGGCATATCTATGGAAAAAAATCCCATTTTCACTCTGCAACATCGAGTGAACACTAATTTCTACAAAACACCTGCAGGGTTAAAATGCTTACTACACCCCTTGGTAAATGCATTGAGGGGTGTAGTTTCCAAAATGGGGTCACTCCTGGGGGGTTTCCACTGTTTTGGGCCCACAGGCGCCCAGAAACCAATCCAGCAACATCTGCACTCCAAATGGTGGTCCTTCCCTTCTGAGCCCTGCCGTTTGCCCAAACAGCAGTTTATGACCACATATGGGGTATTGCCGTACTCGGGAGAAATTGCTTTACAAATGTTGGGTTCTTTTTTTCCTTTATTTGTTGAGAAAATGAAAAAATTTGCGCTAAAGCTACGTCTTATTGAAGAAAAAGGACTGTTTTTATTTTCACTGCCTAATTCTAATAAATTCTATGAAACATCTGTGGGGTCAAAATGCTCACTACACTCCTAGATGAATTCCTCAAGAGGTGTAGTTTCCTAAATGGAGTCCCTTTTTGGGCGTTTTCATTGTTTTGTCCCCTCAGGGGCTTTGCAAATGTGACCTGGCCTCCGTAAATCATTCCTGCTAAATGTGATCTCAAAAAGCCAAATAGTGCTCTTTCCCTTCTAAGCCCTGCCGTGTGTCCAAACAGCCGTTTATTACCACATGTGGGGTATTGTTTTACTCGGGAGAAATTGCTTTACAAATTTTGTGGCGCTTTTTCTCCTTTAGTCCTTGTGGAAATGAAAAAAAATTAGCTAAACCTACATTTTATTTGAAAAAATGTAGATTTTCATTTTCACAGCCTACTTGCAAAAATTTCTGCAAAAAACCTGTGGGGTCAAAATGCTCACTATACCCCTAGATAATTTCCTCAAGGGGTATAGTTTCCAAAATGGGGTCACTTGTTGGGGGTTTCCACTGTTTTGTCACCTCAGGGGCTTTGTAAATGTGACATGGCCTCCGCAAACCATTCCTGCTAAATGTGAACTCCAAAAGCCAAATAGCGCTCTTTCCCTTCTCAGCCACGCCGTGTCTCCAAACAACCGTTTATTACCACATGTGAGGTATTGTTTTACTCGGGAGAAATTGCTTTACAAATTTTGCGGTGCTTTTTCTCCTTTAGTCCTTGTGGAAATGAGAAAAAAAATCGCTAAACCTACATTTTCTTTGAAGAAATGTTGATTTTAATTTTCACGGCCTACTTCCAATAATTTCTGTAAAAAACCTGTGCGGTCAAAATGCTCACTACACCCCTAGATAATTTCCTTGAGGTGTCTAGTTTTCCAGATGGGGTCACTTTTGGGGGATTTTTACTGTTTTGTCACTGCAAGAGCCCTTCAAACCTGACATGGTGCCTAAAATATATTCTAACAAAAATAAGGCCCCAAAATCCACTAGGTGCTCCTTTGCTTCTGAGGCCGGTGCTTCATTCCAGTAGCACGCTACGGCCACATGTGGGATATTTTCTAAAACTGCAGAAACTGGGCAACAAATATTGAGTTGCATTTCTCTGGTAAAACCTTCTGTGTTATAAAAAAAATTGTATTAAAAATTTATTTCTGCAGAAAAATATGAAATTTGTAAATTTCACCTCTACTTTGCTTTAATTCCTGTGAAATGTGTAAAGGGTTAAGACATTTTCTAAATGCTGTTTTGAATACTTTGAGGGGTGAAGTTTTTAAAATGGGGTGACTTTTTTGGGGTTTCTAATATATAAGGCCCTCAAAACCACTTCACAACTGAACTGGCCCCTGTAAAAATAGCCTTTTGAAATTTTCTTGAAAATGTGAGAAATTGCTGCTAAAGTTCTAAGCCTTGTGAGGTCATAGAAAAATAAAAGGATGTTCAAAAAACGATGCCAATCTAAAGTAGACATATGGGTGATGTTAATTAGCAACAATTTTGTGTGGTATAACTGCCTGTCTTACAAGCAGATACATTTAAATTGAGAAAACTGCTAATTTTTGCAATTTTTCGCTAATTTTTGATGTTTTTCACAATTAAATACTGAACATATCGAGCAAATTTTGCCAGTAACATAAAGTCCAATATGTCACGAGAAAACAATCTCAGAATCGCTTGGATAGGTGAAAGCATTCCGGAGTTATTACCACATAAAGTGACACATGTCAGATTTGAAAAATGAGGCTCTGTCAGGAAGGTCAAAAGTGGCTAAAGAGGGAAGGGGTTAAAAGCATAGAGATGATTGCCACAGTGCGGATAGACAACCAGACAATAAAGTACAAAAGATGGCACTGTATAGACAATGAGAGAGGGGCTGTATAGTACAATGCACTGAATGTGCATAAATAAGGGCCACATAGACCAAAAAAACCTGCTCACCTGATGTCAATTGAAACTATACATAGAAAGATAATCACAGCAGCCAAATGTATATGGACATGGTATGGTACAATATTGGATGTAGCAGTGCATACACCGATGTATTACCTCTGCACAATGTGCTAGAGCCCCTTACCCATGTCAGGAACCATGCTGGCTGGCGTCAACCCCGACGCGCGTTTCGGCTGAAAGCCTTCGTCTGGGGGTGGTGTAGGAGAGTGAAAACGAGCCATTTAAACCTAAATGGGCACATCACAGCCGAGGATGCAGAGACCCGGACTGAGAAGCCCCGCATGCGCACCAAGACTTGTAATACAGCAGTCGGGAATGTCAGAAAGTACCACTCCAGGGGGACAATGATTCAGGGTAGGAGACATTATAGAACGAATCAAAAAAACATCGCAAGTGTTGAGAGAGTGCATATGCATGTTTACATATAATTGTCTGTCCCTATCCTTTTCCCTACAAGCAATAAAAGCATCAATGGTGTTAGATAGGAGATATATACAACAAATAAGAGGTAAGACATATGTTAAATTAAATTTAAAGTGGAACAGCAACATATGAATATAAATACAATTAAATATAACAGTGCATTGACCAGTAATATATACATGAAAATACAAATAGTGCAAAAACAAATATATACACGTATCCACATACACATACCATTGAAATATATATTACCATTTTAAAGTGCATATGTGCATCAGAAGAACTAAATGTAATACATATATCACACATA
Organism: Rhinoderma darwinii; assembly: GCF_050947455.1. Lineage (NCBI taxonomy): Eukaryota > Metazoa > Chordata > Amphibia > Anura > Rhinodermatidae > Rhinoderma > Rhinoderma darwinii. The sequence goes on from NC_134690.1 coordinate 172,764,742, forward strand.
TGATAGCTCATATATTAGTTCATAGTGTATTAATTCATATGCTGTGCAAATTGAATATAGAAACAGATCTATCATAACCGAGTGATTTGTGCATAAATTTGATAAATAGTGGTTTTAATTTTATTCTTATGAATATGAAACATAATAGAAAATACATACCAATGACATAATTTTTGCATTATTAAAAGTGTATGTGAAAAGGGGAAAACAAACCATAAAACTTCAACAAAATGTGTCCAACAGCAAAAATATATATATATGTTTGTGTGCGTAAAAATATATAAATGTGTAAATGTTATTGTGTGCGGGATATGCATGTATATTGCTGGTGTATGTGACAAAGGGTGAAAAATAGAAAATATGTATGAAGAGATCATAAATGATAGATGATAAAAAATATATATACATATATATATAAAAGATAACTAGAAATGGAAACTGTAAAAAACCCCAGCATTAATACTATTGTACCACTAAACAAATAATCAGTGAATAGATAAAATAAATGAATTTTTCCTAAACACCTACTAACAAGTACGTGTGAGTGCATATGGTGATAAAATAATTTTTTAAAAATAATACATAAAACCAATACATATAAAAATCAATACATGAAAGTTCAAAGTCAGAGTATGTAAATAGCAGTTACAAGAATAGACAAGCATAAATATGTGCATAGGTACATTGTACCCATGCATATTCGAATAAACACCGACAAAGAGAATCACATAAGATACGTCCCCTGGTGGGCTGCTCATAGATTGAATGAAAGATTGGATAAAACGTAATTATAGGCTCGAAAAGACATCAATTGGTAGGTCACAGCAAATTCATAAGTGTTAAATGGCAATCTGAAAGAACTAAAAACAGAAAAGGTTAAAAAAACGAACTTGCTAGAATCATAGCTAAAAATATTAAAAACAACACCATGAGAAATCCTAACACCCTACAGGAAAGCTGCAAATCCCAAATTTTCATTTAACCCATTAGGTTAATTCAATTTCCAGATCCATCTGGATTCCAATTTTAACAGTTTTTTCATCAATGACCCCCCTCTCAGGTCAAGTTCCACATGATCTTTGCCTTTAATTTTTAGGTCTTTAGATTCGCCTCTATGATGCAAAATGTAAATGATGTCTTATGAAAAATTGTGACCTCCTATGAGCAAGGCTATATAAAACCTTTAACCACCCCTTAAGAACCAGAGGCCAATTCTTTCGATTCTCTACTCCCCAAGGTCTTTTCCCAAAATTTCCTAGATCTATCTGGATTTTCCTAAATTTGTTTCTTCATATACAACCGGTATAGTTTAGACATCAAGCCTTTATTAAAATGGAATATCATTATTAGCCTAACACAGTCTGGAACATCTGCAATTCTGACAACTATCTTCTAGACAAAACGCTCGTTGTAGCTGAGCAAAGAAAAAACATCCTCCCTTACCCAGATTGAGGTTTTTTTTTGTCCAAGGTCTCAAAATCTAATAGGACTCCTCTCTCTACTATTTGTTCAATATAGATGATAGATCTTCTCTCCCAGTATTTCTGATTTAATGATCTTATTCAGTTCCGGGAAATAATTATTTCCCCATATTGGACTAAAACCAAATCTCCCCTCTATCTTCCATTTATCTTTGATATCCCTCCATAACTTATCCATTATAAATAAAGTTGGGTATTTCTTCAAGGGATCTCTCTGAACAGTTCCCATTTCAAGCTGCTTAAAAATGTTAAATCCCAGCCCCCACCTCACATCCACCTTGTAATCTTTCCCTATTTCTCAAATCCCTATCCCAATCAGCCAATGTTTTTTCATTTGGGAGGCTATATAATATAATCGGAGGTCCGGGACAGCCAGGCCTCCACTTTTAACAGGATATTGCAAATACTCCAGCTTCATTCTTGGTTGTCTCCCTCTCCAAACCAACTCTCTTAATAAGCCTTCTGAGTTTTTTTAAAAGTCTTCTTTGGGATTACTACAGGAGAATTTCCAACAATATACAATATTTAGGGAAGAAGAATCAATTTATTCAATGCCAGTCTTCCAGGAAACGAAAAAAACTTCTTCCACACCTGAATTCGTTCTTGAACGAGCCATCAATAGCTCTACATTCAATTTAAGAAACATTCTGCACAAATTTTAGTTAGATCTATCCCCAGATATTTTTTATGTTGATCCTCTTCAACCACCGGAATCTGCCCAAAAGGAAAATTATTTATTTGTTCTATTGTGACACATACTGATTTATCCTAATTAATTCTGAGCCTAAAAAATAGTCCGTAATACTCACATTTTTCAATGGCTTTATTAATGGAGGAGAGGGAACCCATATAGAGCAGAACATCGTCCGCATAGAGGGATATTTTTTCAACTATACCTCCATATTGAAAACCAACTATATTCTTATCCTCACGAATACTTATTGCCAATGGCTCCATTATCAAAGAAAAAAGAAAGGGGGATAAAGGAGATCCCTGCCTAGTACTCCGTTCTATTTTAAAATCCCCTGAGACTAAGCCATTGGATTGTCACTCCAGCTCTCCTACTACACTCCTTCTTAACTGAAATAATCTGTGTATCAATATCCTTATGTATTCGTATAGAAACTCCTCTAGCGTGTGAAGGAAATACTGAGTGGAAGGATTTCTGTACCCATTTTTTCTCTATTATATGAAGTGTGGTTTTATCCAAATGAGTCTCCTGTTGGCAGCCTATTGCGAGAAGAAAATTCTTAATGAAATTAAACACAGCAACTCTTTTAAGTCTCGAGCCCATGCCCATATTCTGTGACAATATTCTTACCCCTTTATTTTGTGCCATTTACAATATAATTGTGGAAAATGAGGGAGAAAGGGATCAAGAGATCCAACTGACTAACCATGCACACACAAAAACAAATAAGAAAAAAATAGAAAACATTTTTAAATGCATAAACTCTTCCTTCCTTCCCTCCTCTTCCCCAACCCCCTGAATAGCCCATCTAGCGCTATACAAGTAACGCTAAATAGAATCCTTTTACACTATCTAACTCTGCTTCTATGCCACCTAATCATGCTAATACATTTTTTCCATTAATATACAAATTTCCACTGTTTCCCAAGCCCCCCCCCCCTCCACTCTATCCCTTCTTTCATAGTTTACACTATATTTTGTCAAATTCAACACCGCCCACTCCGTAACCTCTACTGGATTTGTAAAAATTAAAGAAGTCCTTCCATACTATTTTCAACTTCGCAGGGAATATCAGAGTATTTTACTCCATGCTCCCGTAATACTTTTTTGATCTCTATAAATTTAGCACAGTCTTTTTGTGTCTCCACAGCATAGTCTGGAAAAGCCATAATTCTCTGTCCATTATATTCCATATTTGTTGGACTCCTTAGGGACCTTAGAATTAAATCTGTCACTTGAAGTCATCACTTTTATTAACATCTGTCTTGGTCTATTCCCTGGAATGGCCTGTTCTGAGGGAACCCTATGTGCTCTTTCTATAAAGCTTCTCTCCCACTCTTTCTGTTATCCATTTTTTAATAAAAGTAATGGGGTCTTACTCTTCCGCTCCCTCTGGAAAACCCAAAAATCTCAAATTGGCTCTTCTCGATCTATTCTCAAGATCTATAATCTTGAACTTAATTTCTTTATTATCTGCTTTTAACAAATGCATCGCTTTTTGTAAAATTGTTACTGTATCCAAGTTGAGAGGTTCTGGTTTCCACTGTTTTTAACTGCTCTTTATATTTAAAGGGAACCTGTCACCAGCATTTTAGCTATAAAGCCAGCAATACCGGGTTAAAGTGGGTGAAAAATCATTGTCATCTAAGCTATAAATATGTTCTAAGTAAGCTCTGCAGCTTTAGTATTCCGTTTTTCAGTGGTCCCACGCCATATGGAAATGAGCAGAAAAGAGTCAAATCTTCATCTGAAAAGAGTCAGATTTTCATTCCTCCAGCGTCTCAGAGTGGACTCCACCTCCTTCTTTTTGATTGACAGCTGCTTGGCCGGACAGGTGTCAGTGGTGGGCGAGTCCCAGAGGGAAAAATAATTACCATAAAAGGCGGGAAAAGTTTAAACGATTACATTTACTGACAGAGGAGGACTTCAGGAAAGAAAAGAACAGGAACGAACTCTGGACAGCTGCGGCCATTGAGGGGTCAGGCGAGTTTGACAGGTAAGATGTTGATGACAGGATCCCTTTAACCATACTGTTTTTCAGGAAATTCACCTGGTTCCCTAGTTTGCCCATCTGAGATGCCACTGATGTTATAGACGCATTACACTGACCGCAGATAAAATGACATTAGACAAGGGGACCCAATATCTGTCACCTCCAACAGTTTCATACTATTTTCAGCCCTCTCCTCCATTTCTCCCGCTACTCCCACTTGTCTGATACCTGCTTTATTTTTGCTGTCCATTGCAGGTATTATTCACATTGCCTTTTCCTCCTACACCTCCAAGCGACATTCTTTTTTAAGTAATTGCTGGAGACAGTGCAAATTGGCCTAATTTAGCAACTGCTGCCTCTAGCTTTTTCTGTTCTTTTAACCGCCACAGGGGTAGTTACTGGAGTAGTTGTAGGTGATTTACCCTTTTTTTGTTGCCGTCTGTAGTGTAATTTTTAAACTGTACGCCATAAACAATGAAACCGCTTATCCAGAATCTTAGCTTCTGCACTGTTGCTGGAGACTAATATATTCAAAGAAAAATGTGCCCAATTACAACTTGGCGTCGATGCACTTCTACAATGTGTTTTCACCTTATGCAGCAAATTCATATGATTTCAATGAAAAAAAAAAACCATAAGAAGTAGAGGTAAAATACTACTTTGCTTTAGTACTCCATAATCTGAGCTCAGCAGATAGATAATAATTGTGGAATGATAGATTCCAGGTCCTATGTTAAATTTTCTAGACCTCAATTCCAGGGTATTCAAACCGCAGGAGCACAGGCAGGGATAACAAAAAAGAATGAGGGCGGCCTTCGGAACATCGTTACTCAGCCATGTAAGGAGGAGAGGACAGAGGCGGAGGACAGTGGTATCCAAGACCTCACTTCACCCACACCACACAGAGCCCAGAACGGCCGTCCGTCCGTCAAGGCCACAGCAAAGAGTGCAGCAGAGTGGACAACAGCGACGGATGCAGCAGAGACAGAAAAAGATTAAGGGAAGGAGAGTTTGGCGCCGGTCAGCCGGGAGTTAAACGCTAATAGTCACGTGGTGCAGAGCATTCCCTGGCAGCATGGAGCACAGAGCAGAGCGCACGATCCCGCGTCCGCTCACATAGCGCCTTACCTTTGTCTTTTACTGACGATGAGATTAATTATAAGAGCTATATAATTTTATGCATTTATAACCCACATTCGGCTTCTTTGGAGGTGCTCCATTGGCCAGTTAGCTTTGCCTGAGATTACCCTGACGCATCTATTTTATGTTTGGGAGAATTTAATTTATTGATTGATAACCATTTGGATAGATTTCGTGCTTCTGCTGCTTCACAGCTGGGACCCAATACTACCGTACTACCGCTGCTTTCTCTACTTTTGTGACTGGGACGGGCTGGTTAGACTTGCAGCGTTTTCAATACCCTACTGTGTTGGAATATAAATGTCACTTCTCAACCACACGTACATTATCACGTTTAGATTATATCTTTGGCACACACAACCTTGCAATTCATATAACCTCTATACAACATAGACCTAGGGGAATATCGGATCATAATCCGGTTATTCTTTCTATCCATAACCGATCCACTATGATCAGGCCCTCATGGGGCGTTCACCTATTCAGGTTCTCTTTCATTGCTCCAGCTGACAGAATACCAGACCAATTGGAGTGTTTTACTTCCACTCACGACCCCCAAACAGATGCTGCCCTTCTCTGGGATACTTTAACCCCTTAATGACTGCAGATTAGCCTTTTCACGGTGGTCATTAGTGGGCTTTATTCTGATTCAATAGCCGTTTCACGGCGCTGCATCAGGATAAATAAACAGAGCAGGGAGGCGTTAAATCTCCCTGCTCTCAGCTGCCAGAGGTAGCTGGGGGCATCCCTGCTCGAACGTGTGAGATCGATATTAGTATCGATCTCATCCATTTAACCCCTCGGATGCGGTGCTAAATAGCGTGTGCCGCATCTGAGTGGTTTTGGAGAGAGGGAGGGAGCTCCCTCTCATCCCACTGACACCCGGCGATAGTATTGCAGTGTATTAAAAGCGATGGAATGATCGCATGTTAAAGTCCTCTAGTAGGACAAGTAAAAAAAAAAGGAAAAACCCACTTTTTCCCCTTACAAAATGCTTTACTATTAAAAAAACCAAAATAAAGCAAAAAAGTTACACATATTTAGTATCGCCGCATCCGTAACGACCCCGACTATAAATCTATTACATTATTTAACCCGCACGGTGAACGCCGTAAAAAATTAAATAAAAAACAATGGAACAATTGCTGTTTTCTGTGAATCCTGACTTAAAAAAAAGTCGCATCTACTCCAAAATGGTACCAATAAAAACTACAAGTTTTCCTGCAAAAAACAAGCCCCCATACAACTGCATCGGCGGAACAATAAAAAAGTTAGGGCTCTTCAAATATGGAGACACAAAAACAAATAATTTTGAAAAAAAAGCGTTTTTACTGTGTAAAAGTAGTAAAACATACAAAATCTATACAAATTTGGTATCTTTGCAATCGTAACAACCCGCTGAATAAAGTTATTGTGTTATTTATACCACACGGTAAACGGCGTAGATTTAGGATGCAAAAAAGTGGGGCGAAATTTCAGGTTTTCTTCTACCCCCCAAAAAAAAGTTAATAAAAGTTAATGAATAAATTATATGTACCCCAAAATGGTGCTATTAAAAAAAAAATACAACTTGTCCCGCAAAAAACAAGACCTTATACAGCTATGTCGACGCAAAAATAAAAAAAGTTATAGCTCTTCGAATGTGACGATGGAAAACGTAAAAAATGGCTTGGTCATTAGGGCCCAGAATGCAAGCAGGGGGAAGGGGTTAAAAGCATATTTGCGTGGCTGTTTATCTTCCACCATTTTGTACATTAAACTCACTTCTGCCAGAGATGATGAGGCCTTGACTTCCCAATTGAAATTAGCTGAACAAACATATCTGAACCTATGACGCCTGCAGGTCTGACTGGTTGGGTCTCCACATACTATATGCTCAATAACAACATGTCAAATCTAAATGTAAGTTGTTTTTCTCTAGACAGCCCTGTTTCGACCTGGGTAATCAATCTAGCAAATAACTAGCTTTTATGGTTAAAGCGTAAATAAACATTCAATCAACTTTTTATTGTCTAGCAGCATGTGTAATATAAATATGTTTTGTAATATACTTTATTAATTAATCTGGGCTCCTTTTTGTGTTATATGTGTTTTATATGGCCACTCTGACACTTTTCGACTAAATTTTATTTCTTGTATTTTTCCTGTTGCTAGCTCTGCTGCCTGTATGCATCGGTGGGCAGCGGCCCCATCCTGATGTCAGATGTGCACGCCGCTATCGTGATGTCAGGAAGGTCTCTCTGCCTCTATGTACTATACAGTTCTCTATAGAATAGCAGGCAGCAGCAGAGCGCACAGAAGAGAATGTGATGAGCTTTGCTGCTGTCCGGTCTCTAGTATGTGAAAGGCGCTTCACTAGAAGAAATTAATTTGGCTATCAAGCAAATGGCTAGGGGTAAAGCTCCCGGCCCAGATGAGCTTCCCATAGAAATCTATATTAACCCCTTCAGGACGCAGCCTATTTTGGCCTTGTGGCACAGCCGATTTTTTTTAAAATCTGACGTGTCACTTTATGTGGTGATAACTTGGGAATGCATTTACCTATCCAAGCGATTCTGAGACTGTTTTCTCGTTACATATTGTAATTTATGATAGTGGAAAAATTTGGTCGATAAATTCAATATTTATTAGTGAAAAACACCAACATTTTTAGAAAATTTGCATTGTTATAAATTTAAATGTATTGTAAAACAGATAGTAATACCACACAAAATAGTCACTAGTTACCATCCCCCGTATGTCTACTTTATGTTGGCATCATTTTTTGAACGTCTTTTTATTTTTTAGGACGTTACAAGGCTTAGAACTTTTGCAGCAATTTCTCACATTTTCAAGAAAATTTCAAAAGGCTATTTTTACAGGTACCAGTTTAGTTCTGAAGTGGTTTTGAAGGCCTTATATATTAGAATCCCCAATAAATCACCCCATTTTAAAAACTGCACCCCTCAAAGTATTCAAAACAGCATTCAGTAAATTTCTTAACCCTTTAGGCGTTTCACAGCAAATAAAGCAACGTAGAGGGGAAATTTACAAATTTCATTATTTTTTTTTGCCGAAATTCATTTGTAATAAAAAAAAATCTGTAACACAGAAGGTTTTACCAGAGAAACGCAATAAATATTTATTGCCCAGGTTCTGCAGTTTTTAAAAATATCCCACATGTGGCCCTAGTGCCCTAATGGAAACACCGGCCTCAGAAGCAAAAGAGCACCTACAGGATTTTGGGGTCTGCTTTTTTTTTAGATTATATTTTAGGCACCATGTCAGGTTTGAAGAGGTGTTGTGGTGCCAAAAGAGTGGAAACTGCCCAAAAGTGACCCCATTTTGGAAACCTATACCCCTCAAGGAATTTATCTAGGTTATAGGTATAGTTAGTATTTTGACCCCACAGGTATTTTTCTCTATTTATTGGAGTTAGTCTGTGAAAATTAAAATCGACTTTTTTCTGAAAAAAATAGACATTTGTAATATTTACAAGGAATAAAGAAGAAAATGCACCCTGACATTTGTAAAGCATCTTCTCCCAATTACGGAAATACCCCATATGTGGTAATAAACTGCTGTTTGGACCCACAGCAGGGCTCAGAAGGGAAGGAGCGCCATTTGGATTTTGCAGCGCAGATTTTGCTGGATTGGTTTTCAGTGCCATGTCGTGTTTATAACGCCCTGGAGGGACCAAAACAGTGGAAACCCCCCAAAAGTGACCCCATTTGGGAAACTACACCCCTCAAGAAATTTTTCTAGGGGTATAGTGAGCATTTAGACCACACAGGTTTTTGCAGAATTTAGTAGAATTAGGCCGTGAAAATGAATATCAAAATTTTTGTCCACTAAAATTTTAAATTTTTTCCCTTTCACAAGGGATAAAGGAGAAAAAGTCACCCTACATTTGTAACCCAATCTCTCCCGAGTATGACAATACCCCACATGTGGTAATAATTGATTTTTTTTTAATAGAAATTAATTAACCTTTGCAGGACTGATCCTTTTTTGCTTTTTCATTTTAGTTTTTCACTTTCCGCCTTCCAAACGCTATAACTTTTTTATTTTTCCATCAATAGATCGGTGTGAGGGCTTATTTTTTGCGGGAGGAGTTGTAGTTTCTATTGACACCATTTAAAGTCCCATATAATGTACTAGGAAACCGAAAATAAAATTTTTGCGGGGGAAAATTGGAAAAAACTGTGATTCCTCCATTGTTTTTTGGGTTTTAGTTTTTACCGCTTTCACCGTGCGGTAAAAACGTCAACTTAACTCTATTCTGCAGGTCAATACGATTACAGTGATACCAAATGTATATAGTTGTTTTGATATTTTACTACTTTTACAAAGAAAAAACTATTTGTTAAAAAAAATAAGTTTTGTATCAACACATTCTGAGAGCCATAACTTTTTTATCTTTTGGTCGATTTGAGCGGTGTGAGGGCTTATTTTTGGCGGGACGAGCTGTCATTTTTATTGGTACAATTTTTTGGTACATACAACTTTTTGATTACATTTTATTTAGAGATAAGGTGACCAAAAAACAGTGATTTTGGCGTTTTAAATTCTTTATTTCTTACGGCATTCATTATGCGGTAAAAATTTGTTTTCATTTGTTCTGCGGGTCGGCACGATCACGGCGATACCATATGTATATAGTTTTTTTTATGTTTTGCAGCGTTTGCACAATAAAATAACTTCTTTATAAAATAATTAATTTTTTGTGTCACCATATTTTGAGAGCCATAACTTTTTTATTTTTCAGTCAAAAAAGCAGAGTAAGGGCTTGTTTTTTGTGGGACGGGTTGTAGTTTTTATTGGTACTATTTTGGGGTACATGCGACTTTTTGATCACTTTTCATTCTATATTTTGGGAGGCGTGGTGACCAAAAAATAGTGATTCTGGCATTGTTTTTAGATGTTTTTTTGCGCCGTTCACGGTGCAGGAAAACTAACATCATAGTTTTATAGATTGCGTTGTTACGAACGCGGTGATACCAAATATGTGTACTGTTGTTTTTAACTTTTTCATTTTTTTCCTATAATAAGAGACTTATTATAGGAAAAAATACTTTTATTTTTACACTTTTGTAAAACATTTTTATTAACTTTTTTTACTTTTTTTTTTACTTTTTACACTTTCTTTTCTTTACCTGCAGCTCTGATCGCTGCTAGAATACATCACACTACCTAGGTAGTGTAATGTATTCCAACTGTCAGTGTGACGACACAATCACTCGGACAGTAAGTCTACGAGGACCAACCAGAGGCTTCCATACATGGCAGACCCAGAGGCCGTTATCTGGCCTCCGGATGCCATCACAAGCATCAGCAACGCCCACGATTGCATGGGGGCTGCTGATGTGCTACAAACCCCCTAAATGCAGCGATCGCAATCGAGCGCCGCATTTAACGGGTTAATTGCCTAAATCAGCGGGGATGAGCCGCTGATCGGCAACAGTGGAGTGTCAGCTGTCGGGGACAGCTGACCTCCCGGTTCCCGATGCACACTGTCACCTACCCTGTGCATCGGGAACGACAGTGACTTCCTGTCACTCTGACAGGATGTCTATCAGAAGGCTGGTCCTGATAGGCTTCCGTACATGGCAGACAGGGAGGCCATTACTTGGCCTCCGGTCACCATGCTGGCCATCTGAAAACCTCACGATTTCTTTGTGAGGTCTGCCGATGTGCTAGAAACCCCTAAAACGCAGCGATTGCAATTGATTGCAACATTTAAGGGGTTAATTGCCAAAATCAGCGGTAATGAGCTGCTGATCGGCTACAGTGGAGTGTCAGCTGTCGGGGACAGCTGGCCTCCCGTTTCCCGATGCACACTGCCGCCGACACTGCGTGGTTCCCGGTGCACACTAACTGTACTTCCTGGTGCGCTAAGACACTGGCCACCCGGACATACAGTTGCGTCGTGTTGCGCCTAGGGGTTAAAGAGGCTCTGTCCCCACATAAGTGCCCTATCTTCTACATAATGTGATCTGCGCTGTAATGTAGATTACAGCAGTGTTTTTAATTTAGAAAAACTATCAATTTTGACGGAGTTATGACCTATTTTAGATTTATTCTAATGACTTTCTTAATGGCCAACTGGGCGTGTTTTTACTTTTTGACTAAGTGGGCGTTGTAAAGAGAAGTGTATGACGCTGACCAATCGGCATCATACACTTCTCTCCATTCATTTACTCAGCACATAGTGCTCTTGCTAGATCATGATGTGCAGTCACATACTCGCACATTAACGTTACTGAAGTGTCTTGACAGTGAATAGACATCACTTCCAGCCAGACATGATGTCTATTCACAATCCCGACACTTCGGTAACATTTGTGAGCAAGCGTGATCTCGCGAAATGTAGAATATAGGGCACTTATAATGTGATGACAGAGCCTCTTTAAGTATAATGACCAGCTATCCCCCCAATTGCACAAAGTCCTTTTATCCGCCACATCTTCTGTGACATCTTCATTTTACGATGCCACTATAGTGGTACTACTTAAACCATAGAATGCGATTGTTACCGCCCCATTTCTCTGGTTAATGTTGGCTACAAAATTCTAACTAAAATTCTTGCCAAAAGGCTTAACGTTATTCTTGATCTGATACACCCCGACCAAACCGGATTCATGCCAGGATTCATTCTAACTAAAATTCTTGCCAAAAGGCTTAACGTTATTCTTGATCTGATACACCCTGACCAAACCGGATTCATGCCAGGTAAAAACACGTCTATAAGCATTAGGAGAGTTCAATCAGTAGTATAATATAGCACTTTACTGGAAAATAACTGGGCAATAGCTTCTCTAGATGCAACAAAGGCATTCGACTCAATTGAATGGCCCTTTTTATTTCAATGCTTAAAAAGTTAGCTTTTGGGCCTAAATTCTCTACCTGGATTCAGACTATATATGCCTCACCCCATGCTAATGTTTCTTGTAAATAATATATTCTCCCCATCCTTCCTCCTCCAAATGGGCACGCGCCAGGGATGCCCTCTGTCACCCGCCTTTTTTAGTTTAGCAATAGTGGCATTGGCTATTAAGATACGCTCCTCACCGCTCATTAAGTGTATCACCATCGCAGACCACACAGATACCATTGGACCATTGGACTCTATGCAGATGATATGGTAATCTTCATGGATCACATTCAGGACACTCTTCCCTCTGTCATTACCACTATTGAACAGTTTGGGAGATATCCAGGCCTCTCTATTAATTGGGGGAAGTTTTCCTTGATGTCTTTATCACACAACACTTTCCCGATTGTAGGAGCGGTCTCCATTATCCTTGGTAGACAACTTCAAATATTAGGGCATATTACAACAAACTCTGGCGTAGCTCTCTCTCTCTCTCTCTCCCCTGCCGTTACTTGGATACACTCGTTCTAAGTCCACTGTCTGGAGTATATTACGTTTATATGTCTCTGGACACATTAATTGGATTAGGATAATCCTCTTACCTAAATTTGTATACGCATTACAACACAGCCCACTTATTTCTAAATCTTTTTTTTTTTTTTAATGCACAGCGCTACTCGATTTTATCTGGCTGGTCAACTCAAGGCCTTAAGCCCTTGGATGCCAAAGATGCATCTCCCGAACTCGGAACATCATTTGGCGCACGCCATTTAGAGACGGTGTTTACCTTGCTCCCTTGAAGTGAAAACATTATGCCCCCCTAATAAATTACTACCCTTACACAAATTGGCCTGTGTGGTTTGGAGACCAACTAAACATATAATAGGTTATACCGATATCATCTCGGAAATGCCTTTATGGAACAACCCATTTCCTGATCGTCCTATGTCAGCACACTTAAAGGAACAGTGTCATCACAAATTATTTTTTTATATGTTAAAGATGTTAGTGCTTTATTAAAAACGTTTATATTCATTTGTGTGTTTGTGTTTTACTTTTTCTTATTTTTACACTTTTTCTTCCCTATGGGGGCTGCCATTTTTTGTTCCATTTCTGTGTGTGTCGATTAACGACACATACAGACATGGAATACGGCAGCCACAGTCCCATAGGGACTGCTAACGGCTCCCGTCCCATTGACTGCAGTGTACGGCGTCTGTGTGGGAACTGCGCATGCGCCGCTCCCACACAGTCCTATTCGAAATTGGCGCCGTCCGGCGCCATTTTCCTGTGGACCGGAAGTCGCGGCCGGACAGTAATATTACTACTTCCGGTCGCGGCTTCCGGATTTATGCACTTGCACCAGCGACATCAAACGGAGCGGACGGGCCGGAGGGAGCCGCGGCGGCAGGAGCAGGTAAGCGATTTCAATGTATGTTCGTGTTTTGTGTGTTTACTACTGTATGTAAACCTACTACACTGTGGGTTAGCTCAAAAAATGGCGACACACAGTGTAGGAGGTTCAAACCCCTCGTTTATCCCGGCACTAGCCAGGATAAAGGAGGGGGGGATGCCGAGAGCTCACTAGAGCGAGGGCTTTTAACCCAATGTTGCAATGCTGCAATTTTGGGAACAGCTCCATCTAGTGACCAAAAATGGGTAGTATTATAAATTATAAATAATTAATAATATTTCCTGGCTCGTGCAAAAAAAAAAAAAAAAATTTGAACAATGTTTAATCACCCACACACTAAATGTCTAATTTTTAAAAAAAAAACATGTTTTTCTGGCAACACATTCCCTTTAAGGGTTAAGATACTTCTTCTGACCGGATAGAAGAGACATATTACTCAGCAGTAATCAATGAAACAATTAGGAGGTCCCAGGTAGCCTTAAAGGGACTGTCGTGTATTAAACCTTTTTTTTTTTTTTTTTTTTTTTAAGTAAGTTACTTATTTCTATTATATTTTTTACGTTTTTTGCGGTATTTTTTTTTCTTCCACATGGTGGAAAGTATTAAAAATTAAATAATAATTTGACATGTTTTCCTACGTTGGCCACCAGAGGGAGCACCTCCCGGAATTACAGCAAGGTGAATAAGGCAAAGCAACCTGACTCACAGCTGCCGCAAATGTGGGAGGGAATCTCACCCCCCCTCCTACAAGCCAGGAATAGGTGTCTTCAAATTGCTAAGTAGTGTCCCGCTGTCATTTTGGGTGTGATTGTTGAAATGCAGCTCGCAGAAGCTATAGGACACACCAAAAGGCTAAGGCTCTGTTCACACGCTTACTAAACAAAGGGAAAATAGCTCCTGATTTTCAGCAATTTTTTAATAAAACTCACGTTTTTTGCGGCGTTTTTTTACAGCCGTTTTTGGAGCTGTTTTTCTATAGTCAATGAAAAACTGCTCCAAAAAAGTCCCAAGAAGTGACATGCACTTCTTTTTGCGGGCGACTTTTTCGTGCCGTTTTTGGAAAATGTAGAGGAAGGCAAGAAAAAAATGCAGTCTATTGACGGGCATCGGCGCCATGCTCAAGAGGAGAAGGAACGGTGTCATGTAAGTATGATCAAGGAGATCTTTAATTTAGAGGATGACGCGTTTCTGGACCGGACTGGTCCCTTCGTCAGGTCAGTATACACTCGTTGCACGTGTAGTGTGCACATATATATAGTAAAAAAGCTGGGAACACACCGGTGCACAGCAGTTCACTATTCATTCATGATTTCAATAGCCGTTACAGGATTAAAATCCTCCGTGGCTTAAAATTTTAACAGCATGATATACTCAAACAGTACATGTTATTTACATATTGTAAAGGATCTGCCAGACACAGCTTCTGTGTCGACGCCCGTGGTTAGTCAGTCTGCACCTGCTCCTAAGTCTGATAGAGTGACTCCTTCTTCTACCACTCGGGCTGGGAGGCTGAGGAGTGGGAGAGCCTATCACTGCCTGGCCAGACGGAGCTAGCTCCCGCCCTCTATCTATTTATATCTTCATTTCCTGCTTCTCCTTTGCCTGTGATTCTGCTTAGTGATTCTGAGAGTAGGGACCGTCGCCCAGTTGTACGCCGTCGCCTAGGACGGGCTGTTGCAAGTAGACAGGGACTGAGTGGCGGGTAGGTTAGGCCTCACCTGTCTGTCTCCCTACCCCGTCATTACACATATATTCTTATACACTTATTCATAAAGGTGTATATTCTGTTTAACAACATATGTCTCACATATATTCACATACACCTATTCGTAGAGGCGTTTTTGAACACTTATACCTTATGACATTATTGCAAAACTATAATGTTCCATAATTTATATTCATTCACATATGTAAGGTGAAAATAAACACATCTTAGCATATTTTTATAAAAACATGTTGTCACTTTATTTATTTATTATCTGAACGTATGTAACGTGCTGTTACTTTATTGCGATGCATTTGTGACTCGTTCCATAGTAATCCTCTTTGTATCTTGTTATCCATCCATGGAGGAGCGTTTTGGGATAGAGATTTTGATTATTATTATTATTTATAATTCGAGTGGCTTAAAAATTTTTTATAATACTTTTAAAGTGCCGGACTGCGTCTTTCTACATTGCCTGCAGTAGTGGTTTATTTAAACAAGCAAAAAAACTATAAAAACTCTGGAATTTCTCCATGTTAAAATCTCATAAAAAATTATTGCTATAAAATGAGCTTTAAAATTTCAATAAAAAACTGTCAGTTTCTTTTATTTCGTTTTGTGTAGAAATATGAGGATGTACAGATCCAGATGGTCAGAGTTTTTAAATCGTACTCTACTTCATGCATTCCCTGAGTTTTTTTGTACTCAGACTTTTTTTGGCTAAGAGTGAAATATATATATATATATATATATATATATATATATATACACACACACACACATATATATATATATATATATATATATATATATGAGAATCCAAATGACCATCAGGATTGTATGGTGACGCTGGAGGAGACTGTCACCAAGATTGGGTGGTGATGATGGAGGAGACTGTCAGCGAGATTAGGTGGGGACGCATCACCATACAATCTTGCTGACAGTCTCCTCCAGCATCACCACCCAATACTGCTGACAGTATCCTCCATCGTCCCCATGCAATCTTGCTGACTGTCTCCTCCGTCGTCCCCATGCAATCTTGCTGACGGTCTCCTCCGTCGTCCCCATGCAATCTTGCTGACGGTCTCCTCCGCAGTAGAGGAGACTGTCACACCACTCTGTGATGGGAATAACCATCTGCTTCTGACAGTCTCCTTCACAACCTCCTGCTGACGGATACCTCACCTCCACACCCGATCACAGACAGCACACCGTCCATACTGACAATACATCTCACACTCAGCACTGCTACACACACACACACACACACACACACACACACACACACACACACATCTCTGCTACATCTGACAAGCTTAGCTCCGCACACCGTCCACACTGAGAATACATCTCACACTCAGCACTGCTACATACATACATATACTCCGCTCTACTACACAGACACACACACTCAGCTCTACTACATCTGACAAGCTTAGCTCCGCACACCATCCACACTGAGAATACATCTCACACTCAGCACTGCTACATACATACACACACACACACACACACACACACACACTCGGCTCTACTACATCTGACAAGCTTAGCTTCGCACACCGTCCACACTGAGAATACATCTCATACTCAGCACTGCCACATACATACATACATACATACATACATACATACATACATACATACATACATACATACATATACACACACTCCGCTCTGCTACACAGACACACACACACACTCAGCTCTACTACATCTGACAAGCTTAGCTCCGCACACCGTCCACACTTAGAATACATCCCACATTCAGCACTGCTACATACATACATGCATACATACATACATACATACACACACACACACACACACACACACACACACTCCGCTCTACTACACAGACACACACACACACTCCGCTCTACTACATCTGACAAGCTTTGCTCCACACACCGTCCACACTGAGAATACATCTAGCAACGGGGGGGGGGGGGCGGCTTCGGCCCGTCGTGGCTAACGACAGCATGGGTCTGTGTGTGAGTGAGAAAGAGAGAGAGAGACAGACAGAGACACACACCTTACCTGCAGTGCAGCTGGTCTTCATAATGGCGCCTGCTATCTCCCTCCAAACTGGCTTCTCTGCTGTGTGACTCTGACCTGCGTCTGCGCAGTAGAGCCAGATAGCAGAAGCAATGAATGGCTCACGTTCATAGTGCCCTATGCCCTGTAGCTGCCGTATTCCATCTGTGTATGTGTCGTTAGTCGACACATACAGAGATGAAAATAAAATGGCAGCCCCCATAGAGAAGTAAAAGTATGAATACATTAAAAAGTAGAAAGTGACAACACACATAAATAAAATTTTCGTTTACATTATATTAAAAGCAATATAATAATAAAATAAATCCTGACACCTTCCCTTTAAATAGAGCCCAAATCTCTTCAGAAAGCATATTTTTTTTTCTCTTCTATGAACATGGATAGTGAAGACATCTAGACTGAATGCTTTATACAGAGGGTTTCCTCTGTTCCTAAGATGCGACCCATGAGGACATGTGGGGCTGTATACTGGGGGTTTCCTCAGTCCCTCGGCCTGGCTTCTAAGTCTTACCTGGGATAGAAGTCACGCTTCCATTCTGGAGCGGCATACAAGTTTACCTGTCCCTCGGCTCCTAGACGTGGATCCCATACACCTCTGGATGGATATTCCAAGATGGCCACTGTCAAAGTAAGGTGTACACCGGCTTCCGGCGCATGTGCCGGCCTGGTGTGTGCTGCGCATGCGTGAGAACGGAAGTCTCGCTGGATCCCGGCGGTTCAAGATAGGACTGTGAATCTGGGGCTACGGCGCTGGTTAAGCTGCTTGACCCTGGAGAATTAAGGTACCTAACTTTCATTGTGTTAATGTTAGAGGGGTTTTCTTCCTTGAGGCCACTTACAGGTTAGATTGTAAATTGCATGCCTCTTTTCCCAGATGGCAAGTCTTGCATCTCAGGGGAAACGCAAGAGAAAATCCAAGCACAATATGTGTAAAGGTTGTCCGCAACAGTTGCCAGGGGACTGGGATCAGTTTCTGCTCCTCTTGCAGACCTCCTGAACAATCCCTCCATACTGAAGCCAAGGGGTTTCTGTCCTGGTTTAAGGATCCGCTTACGGACAACTTTCAGGAGATGAAGTCTGCTGCTATGCCGAAAAAATATAAAGGTAGAAAGCGGATGCCCTCTCCGCATTCCCCTTCCGTATATGATATATCAGAGGATGATCTGGATTGAGAGGACTCTGATGGGGAATCTCTAGATAACATTTATCTGTTAGATAAAGACAAGGTCCCGCACTTGCTGAAAGCAGTCAAATTGACCGTCGAGACTGATAAAGATGTGTCTCATAAACTTAAAAAGGAACAACTTTATTATTTTCCGGTCAACAAAGACAGAGTCCTTCCCTCCCATCCTGTTAACACTGATTGGTTCCAGAAAGATTGGGATAAGCCAAGGGGTGAGGTTTAAACACACCTACATTTTATTTAATGTGACAAACCGCTGGATGTCTTGAAGTTTTCTTCTAGATCCCTAGCTCTCTCTAATGTGGCGTGTAAAACCCTTTTGGATCAAGCAATGGACAGGAGACGTGCCATCCCAGAATCATTTCTGTTCCATACCATTTCATCCCTCTTCTCTCTTCGGATCTCAGCTGGAAGACTTCCTTAAGTTGATAAATTATGAAAAAGGGATTTCCTTCCCACGCCTTCTAAAGAGGCTGTCATTCAAAACCTTTCAAACCCGTTCCAAAAGGTTCCCAGGGGTCAAAAATATTTTTGCGGGGATGACGGGCAGCGTAGGTTCAAAAGCAAGCAAGAGGGTAACCCCCCCCCCCTTCAGGAAGAAATCCCCCTTTCAAAGAAGTCCTAACTTATGACACCAAGAGAGAGGAGTGTCCAGTAGGTTGAAGACTAGGAAAGTTTGTTCACCTATGGCTAAAAACGTCCTCAGACGCCTGGGTCAGATCCACCATCCAGAATGGCTACTCGTTGGAACTAAACACCATTCCAAAAAACAAATTCTGTATAAACAGAGGAAGAAATCTGGTGGTGGTTCTCAGTCTCATTCAAGCCTTCATAAGGAACTGAGCATTGGAAGAAGTCCCGTATCAGCAGTGGGGTCAGGGAGTGTACTCCTCTATCTTTCCAAAAAAGGAAGACAAGTGGCGGTTAGTGATAGATTTGACATACCTGAACAAAGTCTTTGTAAAGAGAAAGTTCAAAATGGAATCCATACAATCGGTCATAAATATTATTCAAGAAGGAGATTTTCTGGGGGCGTGGCCTAGCGGTGAATGTGAGAGGACGTGTGTGACCGGAGATCCTGCTGTATTCATCCTGTTAGCCCTATATATCCCGCAGAATTCGGTAAAAAAGGTTTCCCCTGTGACTTCCCTAAGTTTGGAGGTGGAGGTGCACGAGTGTCCGGCCATAATGACGCACTCGAAGAAGCAAAAATCGCCGCCAGCGAGTCCCGGGTCCCGCTCTCAAGATGGCGCCGGCGAGACGGAGGGCCGCACTAGAGGCCTCCGGCAGGAAGCAGCAGAGAAGCTGGAAAGGTTCGCCCGCACGCCGAGATCAGGGGGTGCGGCAGCACTGCAGAGAACGTCGGCTGGAGATCAGGCTGCTGGAGGCTCCTCTTATGGATCCAGGTACTCTCCTTTGGCAGGGGACATGAGAAGTGAGGATGAGGAGGAGATGTGCGGTGCCATGCGGGATCAGCCAGGTGCTGGAGGGAAAAGTGGAGCAAGGAAGGGGGAACCCTCATTAAAGGACATTTTTGCCGCAGTGAAGCAAAATTCTATGGTCCTTACTGCCTTATCATGCCAGATGGGTGGATTGAAGGAGGACATTTTGTTGCTCAGGAATGATTTGCAAAAAGTAGCGGAACGCACCACTGCTGTGGAGGGGAGAGTATCAGAAATGGAGGATGCGATTCCTAATATAAGGCAGGATGTACAAGCACACTCTCAGGCTGTGGCTGCATTGCTGGCAAAGACAGATGATATGGAGAACCGGCTGAGACGGAACAACGTTCGCCTCGTGGGGGTTCCGGAAAGAGTGGAGGGAATGAATCCGGATGATTTCTTTGAAAAATGGCTGATAGACACATTTGGCAGAGAGGAATTGACCCCTCTATTCGCAGTGGAGAGAGCGCACTGGGGAGACCGCCGAGACCCGTTCTAATAAAAATTCTACACTACAAGGACAGAGATAAGATCCTGAGGAAAGCTAGAGAACGTCAAGATATCTCCTTCAATGGGGTGAAGGTGTCCTTCTTCCCTGATTTCTCTATGGAAGTGCAACGGAAAAGATCGCAGTTTATGGATATAAAGAGACGCCTAAGGGCGTTACAAGTGCAATATTCTATGATGTATCCTGCCTGCCTGAGAGTGGTGGCCCTGGGCACGACTTCCTTTTTTGAGACACCGAGAGAAGCGGTTAGATGGTTGGCCAGATAGAGTACCTACAGAGAGCTTTATCGGATCATTCTCCTTTGTTAATGAAGGTAGTGACGGAGGGGAGGACAGGGCGGGGGCAAGGGTGCTGGAAGCTCAATGCCTTTTGGCTAAAGTTGATAGATAATAAACAGATTTTAGACCTCATAAAGGAATATTTTCAGTTCAACTCGGGTACTGTACCGCAAGAGATACTGTGGGACGCGATGAAGGCGTGGCTGAGAGGGGTGTTCATCCAGCACATTTCGGCAGTAAAAACCAGGTCTAGACAGTTAGGGGAAGTGCTGTTGGAAAGGGTGACTGAGACAGAAAGGGTACATATTGCGGATAATACACCAGACACTTTGAAGCATTGGGTAGAGGCACAGAAGTTGTTAAAGCAGCACCAGTTGAAGAGGGCGGATAACAAACGGATGTTTTTAAAACGCCAATATTATGAGGAGGGGGAGACCACAGGACGGTTGTTGGCAAGAATGGCGCAGGCTCAGAGGGAGAATAATTATATACATACTATTAGGGGGGAGGGGGGATAAGCCAGAGACAGATACAGGACAGATATTGAAAGTCTTTCAGAAGTTTTACTCCAATTTATATACCTCTAGAGCAGCACACACACCTCAACAGTTGGAAGAGTATATAAGGGAAATTGACCTTCCCAGGTTGGGAGGGGAGGAGAGACTGACATTGGAGGAACCTATCTCTCTGGAGGAGCTCCAGGCAGCCATAGGGATACTCGCCAGTGAAAAGGCTCCGGGGCCAGATGGTCTTCCGGTGGAGGTATTTAAGGAATATGGGGAGGAACTCACACCTCAGTTACTGGCTACTCTTCTGGACAGCTTTGATAGGGGGCGGCTCCCGGAATCAATGTATGAAGCTACTATAGTGGTTCTGCCTAAGGAGGGTAAGGATCCTCAGCTGCCGGGCTCCTATAGACCAGTGTCTCCATTGACGGCGGAAATTAAAATGATAGCAAAGGTCTTGGCGTTTCGACTTTCTAGAGTAGTGGCTGGGGTGGTACATGGAGACCAGGCCAGCTTTATGCCATCTAAATCGACGGCGGTGAATCTGAGACGGCTGTTCTTGAATTTGCAGGTGCTTCCGGAGAATCATGGGGGGAGAGTGTAAAGGATCTGCCAGGCACAGCTTCGGGGTTAACGCCCATAGATAATCAGTCTGCACCTGCTTCTATGTCTGTGAGACTGACTCCATCTTCCACCACTCAGGGTGGCAGGCTTAGGAGTGGGAGAGCCTATCACAGCCTGGCCAGACGGAGCTAGCTCCCGCCCTCTGTCTATTTATACCTGCCTTTCCTGTTCCTCCTTTGCTTGTGATTCTTCTCGTTTGGTTTCCTGGCCATGCTGCAGCTTCTTGTACCATTGTCCTTGCTTCATATTGACCCCGGCTTGCTGACTACTCTCCTGCTCTGCGTTTGGGACCTTGTACACTCCTGGTTTGACTCGGCTTGTTTACTACTCTTCTGCTCTGCGTTTGGCACCTCGTACTCTCCTGGTTTGACTCGGCTTGTTCACTTCTCTTGTTGCTCACGGTTTTGCCGTGGGCAACTGCCCCTTTCTCCCCCTAGCTCTGTGTACCCTTGTCTGTTTGTCTGTCGTGCACTTATTGAGCGTAGGGACCGTCGCCCAGTTGTACCCCGTCGCCTAGGGCGGGTCGTTGCAAGTAGGCAGGGACTGAGTGGTGGGGTGGGTAGATTAGGGTTCACTTGTCTGTCTCCCCACCCCCGTCATTAGAGAGAGCCATTCTTTCCTTAGATGCTGCTAAAGCGTTCGATTGCGTGGAATGGGGCTATTTGTGGTCAGTCCTGGGAAAAATGGGATTCGGTCCTAATTTCATAAAATGGGTAAGGTTGTTATATGTAGCCCCGACTGCAAGACTAAGGGTGAATGGGGCCCTTTCTGATCGGTTTGCGCTGGCGCGGGGAACACGTCAGGGATGTCCCTTGTCTCCGTTGTTATTTGCGCTAGCGGGTGGAACCATTGCCGTGTGCAGTACGACAACATGAGCACATACAGGGGTTGAGATATGGGGGAGTGGAGGAACGAATTGCATTATACGCGGATGATATGCTGTTGTTCATGGCGGATACCGAGCGCACACTACCATTAGTTATGGCCCTGATTAAAAGTTTTGGGAAATATTCGGGATTGCTCATTAATTGGTCGAAATCGGCTCTTATGTTCATAGATCCGGGAGTTATCCAGAATGGGGAGGAGGATGTGGAGATACCGGTGGTGACGGAGTTTAAATATTTGGGGGTTAGGGTGACGGCAAAAGTGCAGGATTATATGTCCCTTAATGTGATGCCACTGTTAACAACGATAAAGGCCAAAGTGGAGGCTTGGAACAAGCTCCCGCTATCTGCTCTGGGGAGGACGAATTTGATTAAAATGATCCTTATGCCTCAAGTGCTGTACGTCCTCCATAATTCCCCGGTATGGATCCCCAAATATTGGTTTAGGAGGTTGCATAACCTTTTTAGAGACCTAGTGTGGAAGAAGGGGGTGCCCCGGATTAAACTGGAGAAGCTCCAATTGCCTAAGGAGGAGGGGGGCCTGGCTCTGCCCAATGCTTGGGTGTATTACTTAGCTGCCCAATGTCAGCATTTTTGGGGGTGGGAGCGGGAGGAAACCTGGGGGTCCTATCATATCCTATCTCGGGGGGGGGGGGGAGAATCCGTTGGCAGGACTGGAAGCACACAGCTATAAAAGGTTGGCGAGTAATCGACCCACCCTCCTTCTCATACATAAGGTGTGGTGGCAGTGTAAGCACTTGTTGGCGATAGGGGATTGTACTAAATACACTCCACTCTGGCGGAATTCATATCTGTGGGAACTGTGCAAATTGGAAGGGATGCAGGGGTGGGAGCAGTGAGGCATAATACGATTGAGTCAGTTGTATGAGGGAGACATATTCAAATCCTTTCAGCAATTAAGGGAGGGGTTTCAGTTGGATTCCCGCATGTTCTATCAGTACCTGCAGATTCGGCATGCTGTGCAGACACAAGCCGCTAGTCTAGACATGACGATTCATGCCACCGGAGTGTTGGAATCTATTGCGAAAGCAGTTACGTCAAGGGGGTTGATCTCATTGGTCTATCGCAGGTTACTGTCGGAACATCTGGGAGATCTTATGGCACCAGTCAAAGCTACATGGGAAAGAGATGTGGGTCCTATTCCTACGGACCACTGGGAGGCTGTCTTGGCGTCATCATGTACTTTGTCTATCAATGTAGCGCAACGGAGGTCCCAATTATTTCTGATACATCGGGTGTATAGGACCCCCTGGGTTCTGAAACAGATGGGATTACGGGCAGATGCCAGGTGCCCTAGATGTCCGGAAGAAAAGACAGACATCCTTCACATGTTCTGGTCCTGCGGGAGATTGGGGACCTTATGGACAGAAATGTCAGGGTTACTGGGTCGAGTGTTTGAGGTGCAGATTCCATTGGATACTGTGGTAATGCTGCTGGGGTATGTTGGTGATTTGGAGGGGGATAGGTTGTCCGGTTTGGCAATTGCAAAAATATTATACCAAGTTAGGAAGGGAATAGCAAAACACTGGCTGGATGCGGAACCACCCTCGAAGCAAGAAATTATAGGTGCGCTTAACTCTCAGGTTCTGATGGAATATAGGATATATTCCAAGAGGGGGTCCAAGAATATGTTTGAAAAACAATGGGCTAGGTGGATTGATCAATCTGGGTGTTCTTCCTCGGAACTCCTGGCGCTCCGCGCGCTTGTTTCAATCTAAATGTTCCTGAGATTCCAGGGAATACTACTGGCACAGGGGGCACTGGAGTAGGGGTGGCAGGGGCCCACATTCAGGAATGGTGCTACTGACGGGTGTGTACATGTGGAGAGTTGGAGTGGAAATGGTAAGGAGAAGGAGATAGGATAAGGAAGCTTGTAACGTGATGGCCGGCTGGGGGTTGCAGGGGGGAGTTGGGGAAAGGGGAATGTTTTGTTGGTAATACATGCTTGGGTCTTTGGAGATATGTTCTCACAATGTATAAGATTGTATAATAACCTGTACTGATGTGGAGTTTGTTGAATAAACTTGAACTGATTAGAAAAAAAAAAAGAAGGAGATTTTCTAGCCACTATCGATCTGCAAGATGCATACCTTCGTATCCCGGTCCTGAAGAAACACAGGAAATTCCTACGGGTAGCAGTTCTTCTTCATCATGAGGTTTTACATTTTCAGTTCACCTGCCTGCCCTTTGGGATAACATCAGTATCCCGAGTGTTTACGAAAGTAGCGGTGGTACTGTCTGCAGTACTACACATGAAAGGGATCTTCGTATGTCCTTACCTGGATGACTGGCTGGTGAGAGCCCCGTCAGAAGACATCCTTACAAAGCACCTAAAAGTCACTCTAGACATGCTCATCTCGCACGGTTTCATGATAAACCTCCAAAAGTCTAATCTAATGCCATGCACCAGGTTGAAGTACTTAGGCTTCATTGTAGACACACAAGAAATGGCGCTGACATTGTCCAGCAACCGGATATATTCTATCCGTCAAGGAGTTCAACGACTAATATCACTGAGTCACTGCTCCATCCGTCAGGCAATGAGAGTGTTAGGCCTTCTAACATCGGCTATCGAGGTGGTACCCTGGGCAAGGGCACACATCCAAATGCTACAATCCAACATACTGAAATGTTGGGACAAGAAAATAGTGTGTCTAGACACCCTAATGTCAATGCCTTCGGATGTGAGACGAGACCTCCAGTGGTAGCTGGTACCCTACCATCTCGATTGAGGCATTTTTCTGAGACCAGTTCGTCGGATGCTCCTCATTACGGATGCCTCAGGCTGGAGTGCACATGTGGGAACATCATGGGTGCAAAAGAAATGGTCCAAACACGACAGCTGCCTTTCTTCCAACATGAAGGAGCTCAGGGTGATCAAGCTAGCCCTATTACATTTTCAGTCTGTACTCCATCGTCGCGATGTCCAAATTCAGTCAGACATCCTCCCCGCAGTTTTTTATGTGAACAAATGGGGGCACCAGAAGAAATTCCCTCAAAAAGGAATGCAGTCAGATCATGCGGTCGGCAGAACATAATCTGAGATCAATCTCCACAGTCCAAGTTCGAGGAGTGTTGAATCTGAAAGCGAATTGGCTGAGCAGGAATCTGATTCACCCAGGAGAGTGGAGCTTGAATCTGGAAGTCTTCCTTCAAATCACCAGGAAGATGGGCAAACCATCTTTAGACGTCATGGCAACCGCAAAGAATACCAAATTAAGGAAGTTCGGCTCCCTCAGCAGGTCGGATCACCCCCTATGCCATAGACAGCCTATCATTGAGTTGGGAAAAGACCTTCATTTATGTCTTTCCACCCATTTCTCTCATTCCTTGGGTATTGAGGAAAATAAGGGACGAGAAAGTGAAGTCCATAGCGATCATTCCTCATTGGCCCAGAAGGGCATGGTTTCCGCTTGTGTTGAATCTCTCGAACGGCAACTTCTGACAACTTCCATTACGTCCAGATCTCCTACTACAGGAGGGTTAGTTTCATCCCACGTTAGACAGGTTACAGTTAATGGCATGGAAACTGAACGACAGTCTCTGAAAAATAAGGGCTTCTCCGATGAGGTAGTCAATACCTTATTAGCCTCCAGGAAACCCAGTACATATTCTTGAATATGGCTTATTTTTTCTAAATGGTGTCAGGACAATGACAGGTTACCAGATACAGTGTCTACAGTATTGCAATTTCTACAAGAGGAATACCAAATAGGCCTCAAGCCCAATACGTTAAAAGTGCATTTGACGGCCATTAATGCTAATTCAGAGAGAGGTTCTCCAACCATCCACTGAAAACTAGATTCCTGAAAGCGGTACAAAAATTAAGGCCATACTATCACAATCCTCTGCCCTCTTAGGAGTTGCCCATTGTTTTGAAACACGTCAGCCGTGCCCCATTTGAACCACTTCACAGTATAAGCCTTAAGCTTCTCTCATATAAAACCCTATTCTTGATAGCAATTACCTCCACAAGACGGGTTGGCAAGTTGCAAGCTCTGTCCTGTAAAGAGCCTTATCTTAGGACCTTACCCGAGTGTGTTATCCTTAGAACAATGCCAGGGTTCTTACCAAAAGTACAATCCAGCTCCAACTTGAATCAAGAGTTAGTTTTGCCAGTCTTACCATTAGACTCAGCCTCTAATACCCCTACTAATTCACAATGCTTAGACGTAAGGAGGTCCCTACTTGCGTATCTGGAAATAACGGCCCCTTTTAGACAATCCAAAGGGCTGTTTCTCCAATTCTAGAGGCCAAATAAGGGGAAAAAAGCCAGCAAAGCTTTACTAGCTAGATGGCTCAAAGAAATCATCAGGGACTGCTACACCTTGGAAGGCCTAGAGTTACCCTTAGATATTCGGGCCCACTCAACCAGATCCAGATCCACATCTACATCGTGGGCAGAAAGATGCCATGTCCCCTATGAAGTATCTTAGTGTTCAATTTTTTTTATTAAATTTGCAATACTGGAAACACAACCAACATACAAAATAGCCACCTCAATGACCAACATGTCACTTCAGCGGCACAAATAAAACCGTCTAGTGACAAATAATATTAAAGGTGCAACATCACGACAGAACAGAGAGTCAATACATTGCTATAAGCATCTAACAATTCAAGCATGAATAACGCAGAATATGATGCATCAGCTCATGACCAGCAATAAGCCGGATGCACCCGTAAACATAGGTATGCGCTTAGTTGTGCAGTAAATAAAATAAGAACCTAACAGTAGAAAAGGAAAAGAAGGAGGAAGCACTGAAAGGTAGGAAGAAAGGAAGACAGAAAGGGAGAGGGAGACAGGGAGACACCCAGGGAAACAGAGGAGGGTACATTAAATGGCCAAATATCATTTCCATGGAGCCCAAGTCTTGTCGAATTGAACCTGTCGATCTAGGAGCTGACTGTGAAGCTGATCATTAATCATTATACAGGATAGTTTAGTTCTAACTAAGTCCATAGGGATCGTGATGGTACGCCAAGATCGAGCAATAGCCAATTTGGCCGCCAACAGTACATAACGAATCAATTGTTTGAGGTGTCCAGACATCAGGGGCAGTGAACCATTAAGTAAAGCAACAGAGACATCCACTGGGACCAAGCTGTTGGTTAGAGACTCATGTCCACAATTTCGAAAGCAACTCGAATCATAAGAGGGATAGATCTTAGAGAGCCTGGAGGGAACCATGTACCATCGAAGTAGAACCTTATCCAGCTTCAATTAAGGAAGTGTTAATGGACATTTTAGACACCTGGAACGCCATATCCCGCCATTGATTAAGATTCAACTCCCTTCTAAGCTCCGACTCCCATCTAGTCATATAAGATAATTTAATACTGGGAGTAACCAACCCTGAATAAATAGACGAGATCTTACCTCCAGAAAGAGGAAATAGGCATAGTCTCTCTAGGGAAGTCATAGTGGGCACGTCCTTAAATTTAGCCTTCCATGAAAAGTAAGAAATGCTGGAGCGGACGATGTCTGAAAAATTCAGAACCAGGGAGGGAGTGGGTCTCTTTGAAAAACTACAAGGTCTTCATATCACACCCTACAAAAAAGTCCCTAATCCTATAAAATCCTTTGTTTACCCACCACTGGAATGTTCGCATCTGTAACCCCGGAGGGAAGTCAGGATTACAACAGATGGTTGCCAATGGAGCATGTGGTGACTTTAAGCAATACCTATCAGCAAGGGCGTCCCACAATCCAAGCATTTGTGATAATATTGGTGCCATTATTGGAGGTCTATCCCGAGGGTGGAGCCACAATATAGTCTCAAGCGGTATATGCCCGCACGCAACACTCTCCAGCTGCATCCATTGAGGATGGTACGGTTTCATATAGATGTCCGTCATTTGTGCCACTCAAGCTGAATGATAACGTAAAAGCTGCGGAACCCCAACCCCCCCGCCACCCTAGGAGTATACATCATACTTCTAAGAATACAGGATCTCTTGTTACCCCAAAGGAATCCCATTATTTTGGACTGTACGACATGTATATCTTTATAAGGGACTCTAATCGGGAGTGTGCGGAAAAGATAGAGTATTCTAGGCAAGAGAGTCATTTTGACTGAAGCAATTCTACCAAAGCATGACAATGGGTATTGAGACCAAGCATGCAGATCGGCTTCTATGCGTTTATAGAGAGGTAAATAATTAGACTTGTAAAGGGTATCCACGGAAGTTGTAAGCTTAATTCCCAAATAAGTGCGGAAGTTGAATGCCTATGCAAAGTCAAAATTTAATTGTAACAACTTAACTAATCAATTTGGAAGGGACAAATTTAAAGCCACCGATTTATGATTATTGACTCGAAGACCCGATATGTCACCAAACTGGGTAATTGTATGGAAAAGGTTGGGGAGCGTAGTAAGAGGGGGGGGGGGGGGAACGTTATAAATAGCAGGATATAATTTGCAAATAAAGCACATTTATGTTCAACTAGACCAACCGTAACTCCCTTAATATCCAAGTTGGAGCTAATTAAAATAGCCAAAGGCTCTATGGCTAGCGCAAACAATGCTGGTGACCCTGTCTCGTGCCCCTCCCAATAGGAATGGGATCAGACAAGAACCCCTTAAAACACACCCGCACTGAAGGCTGAGCATAGAGAGCCCGGGGGAGCGTAATAAAATGAGGGCCAAATTTCATCTTATCCAGTACAAAAAATAGTCCCATGAAAGCGAATCAAAAGCTTTTTGCAAATCTAGGCTTAAAAGAATGCCCTGGGGCTTACTTCCCCCAGACCATCCTGAGCGCACCTCGGTGATCAAGTTTATAGCCCGCCTTGTTTGGTCGCCTGCCTGTCTACACGGTACAAAACCAGTTTGATCAGCATGTATGTAACCAGGGAGGAAACCATTAAGTCTGGTCGCTAAAATCTTCGTCATAAGCTTAAGATCTACATTTATTAACGAGAGAGGGCGATAATTTGCTCTATCACTATGATCTTTATTTGGCTTAGGTATAACATGTATAAAAGCCGTATTAGAATGTGGAGGAACCACCCCACCATTCCTATAAGCATTAAATAAAAGCGCTAAATGAGGTGCCAGAATGTCTTTAAAGTTTTTGTAATATGAAGAAGAAAACCCATCAGGTCCGGGCGCCTTATTAGAATGAGTCACTTTAATAGCCGCAATAATCTCATCAATTGAAAAATCAGCTTCCAGAGAATCCCTGTCCCCAGAAGAGAGCACTTTAGGTAACATTTGAGAGAAAAAGGATTCAGCCCTCAAAGAGGGGAATGAGGGAGGACGCGCATATATTTTACAGTAAAACGTATGAAATTCCTGGTTAATTTTAGTCGGTTCTGGGACAGGGATCCATCCGACAAGCGAAGCTTTGGAAGAGAATGTACCAACGGCCTAGGAGTCAATTGTCTAGCTAACATAGTACCTGGCTTATCTCCCTGACTGAAAAAACTATGCGAAGACCAACGCAGGCTTTTTTGCCGCCCCAACTAGTCAAACTTAAGTTAAGATCTGTTTGCGCTGTTTCAAACCGGTGTTGGATGACATCTGAGGGATTGCGTTTGAGCTGATTCGAAAGATCTAGGAACAATTTTTCTTTATGTGCTAAAGCTTCTCTAGAGCGTTTTTTTTCCGTCGCGAGGCTATTTGGATAAGCTTTCCCCTCATAGTGGCCTTATGAGCTTCCCAATTCACAACCGGTGAGGTATCGTGCGAAAGATTGATTAGGAAATACGCTGTGCGAAGTTCCTCTACAACTTCAGGATCAGACAACAATGAGTCATTGAGTCTCCAAGAGGACAATGGGGGTCGTTCACACAGATCAAGAATGCGCATTTGAAGGGGATCATGGTCCGACCACGGGGTAGATATTATGCAAGCCTGACTAACCTTAGGGACAAGACACGATGATACAAAAATATGGTCAATACTGGTAAATACATGATGGGCGGAAGAATAAAACATGTAGTCACGGGAGGTAGGATTACATTCCCTCCAAATATCCACCACATCTATAGAATGGAGAAACCACGCTACAGAGAGACTAGTTTTATTACGAGGTATATTCCTGGAGGAAAGGTCCTTACATTTATCCATAGAGGCATCCAAAGCTACATTAGAATCTCCAGCTAGAATCAGTGGGCCCTCGATCAATGGGTGCAACTGTTTCCAAATAGAATGACAGAACTGCTGCTGGTGCGTATTGGGAGCATAGTAATTTATAAACGTTACTGGGGAATCAGGAATTGTAACTGATACCAAAATGAATCAACCCTCAGGATCTCGAATCACATTATGCATGGTGAATGGAACAGAACGCGCCACCCATATGCCGACTCCGCGTTGTTTGGTAGACGCACTTGCTAGGTAGTATTGCGGGTAGGACTTGTGAAAATATGCTGGGGAAGAAATCGTCGAAAAATGAGTTTCCTGTAAAAATAAAATATCTGCATGAATTGACTTGTAGTAAAGAAAAGCTTTGCGACGTTTCACAGGTGAATTCAATCCCTGCAGGATTGAACACTATGAGTAACAATAGAAAGGGTGTTAGTGTCAGCAACCATCATGGTACCCTAAACAAAAATGGCAATAGACACATAACCTCCTCTGCCATGGGAAAGGGTAAAGGAACACAAATAGAAAGAAAAAGAGGGGAAAAAAGAAATAAGAACAGGTGGTCAATAGACCGGTCAGTCTCAATGACTGAATGTAGAGGTGCAGACCCTCGACCAGGCCAAGCCTAAAACAGAGCATTGACAGCAGCGGACTGGATCCGCACATAACATCAAGAGGTATCAGCACAGAGAAATGTGGAGAACATATGATCTATCAATGGGACCCCCCATCCCCCCCCCCCCACTCAGAGGAAGGGAAAGACACAAGGCCCTAAAGTTGCTGTCATATACCCAGTATAAAAAAGCAAAAAATATATCCCAAACTAGATAAACACAGCCCACTTACCTATACAAATCCCGAGAATATAATACATAAGGTGTACCCCAGAACTCAAACAGGCAATTTAAATCACTCTTAGCATAGTAATAATACAGGTAGAGAAACAAAAATAACCCCACACATGCTGGAAATTAGAATGACATATCTAAAATAGGCACTTAATAGAATCCACTATTCACAGCTACATACATCTGAAGTACGCCAAGTGGTGGTGATGAATGGTGTTCCGGATGTGGCAAAATCTTCAATTTAGCTAGAACAGTCTCCCCTTCTTGGAAAGTGGAAAAACTGTACTGTCTGTTGTTGTATATGAACCATAGACGAAAAGGAAACGCCCATCTGTAATTGATATCATGCAAACATAAAATTTGTAACCGGGCGCAAGGCCCGTCTTTTCTGAATAGTAGATGGAGCTATACCCGCAAACATTTGAATGTCTGTATTCATCAGCAAAAGTTTTGGCTGCTTTCTCGCCATTGCCATCACCTTCTCTTTGATAGAATAAAAATGGGGTTTAACAATTATATCCCTTGGGAGGCCATTGCGCATTGCAGTCAGAGATCTATGAGTCCGATCAATTTCCAAATGAGATTCCGGTACGTGCGGTATTAGCAATTTAATTAATGTACGAGCCATATCAGAAGCATCAGTAAAGGATTCAGGAAACCCCCTTATGCGAAAATTATACCGCGTGAGCAGTTCTCCAAGTCCTCGATACGTGATGTCACGATATCTAGCTGCTCCTGGAGATCTTGTACACCTCCTGGATTTCTGATTGACTCTGCTAACCATCAAATCCAGTTTAGACTCTATAGCCTCTATATGTGACTCCATTTTGTGGAGATCATCGTGAACCGCAGATAGTTTTGAGGACAGAGCGTCCATCTCACCTTTTAACCCCTTAATGGCCGGGCCTGTTTGGGTCTTAAAGAGGCTCTGTCACCAGATTTTGCAACCCCTATCTGCTATTGCAGCAGATAGGCGCTGCAATGTAGATTACAGTAACGTTTTTATTTTTAAAAAACGAGCATTTTTGGCCAAGTTATGACCATTTTTGTAGTTATGCAAATGAGGCTTGCAAAAGTCCAAGTGGGTGTGTTTAAAAGTAAAAGTCCAAGTGGGCGTGTATTATGTGCGTACATCGGGGCGTTTTTAATACTTTTACTAGCTGGGCGTTCTGATGAGAAGTATCATCCACTTCTCTTCACAACGCCCAGCTTCTGGCAGTGCAGATCTGTGACGTCACTCACAGGTCCTGCATCGTGTCGGACACATCGACACCAGAGGCTACAGTTGATTCTGCAGCAGCATCAGCATTTGCAGGTAAGTAGCTACATCGATTTACCTGCAAACGCCGATGCTGCTGCAGAATCATCTGTAGCCTCTGGTGCCGATGTGTCCTCGCTCGTCTGACACGATGCAGGACCTGTGAGTGACGTCACAGCGTGATCTGGCAGAAGCTGGGCGTTCTAAAGAGAAGTGGATGATACGTCTCATCAGAACGCCCAGCTAGTAAAAGTAGTAAAAACGCCCCGATGTACGCACATAATACACACCCACTTGGACTTTTGCAAGCCTCATTCATTTGCATAACTACAAAAATGGTCATAACTTGGCCAAAAATGCTCGTTTTTTAAAAATAAAAACGTTACTGTAATCTACATTGCAGCGCCGATCTGCTGCAATAGCAGATAGGAGTTGCAAAATCTGGTGACAGAGCCTCTTTAATGACCAAGCCAGATTTATTAAATCTGGTATGTGTGACTTTATCAGAGAATAACTCAGCGAAAGTTTTGAATATCCAAGTAATTCTGACATTGTTTTTTCGTCACATGTTGTACTTTATTTTAGTGGTAAATGTAGACTGATACGATTTACGGAAATTAATAAAAAAATAGAAAAAATGAAGAAATTTTGTAAAAATTATCATTTTTCCCTATATTTAACGACAATATGTCACATATGTACATACATACAGTACAATTTTTTTTATTAAATATATATTTCCATCTCTTTACTCTATTTTGGCAGCACTTTTGAAAACAAATTTTTTTTTTTGAGCAATTTAGAAGACTTACAAGTTTAGTAATAATTTTATACATTTTGAAGTACATTTGGTTTTCCAGCACCAAGCCAGGTTTTCAGAGGCTCATAGGTGTCAGAATGGTGGAAACCCCCACAAGTGACCCCATTTTGCAAACTACACCCCTTAAGGTATTTATTAAGGGGTGTTGTAAGTATTTTGACCCCACAGTTTTTTTGTAAGAATTCATGCAAAGCAGGCGTAAAAAAATATAATCTCACTTTTTTCATAAAAGTATCACTTTAAAGACCGATTTCTTTGTAAAGCGACCATGAGAATGAAGAAACACACCCCAAAATCTATCACCCTGTTTCTCCTGTTTTCAAAAATGCCCACATTGTGACCCTAATGCATTGCCTGGACACACGGCAGGGCCCGAAAGGAAGTGAACACCCGGAGACTTTCAGGTCTCATATTTTGCTTGAAAATGTTTTAGGCCCCACTGTATATTTGGAGAGGTTTTGAACTACCAGAACGATAGAAACTCCCCATAAACGACCCCATTTAGAAAACTAGACCCCTTAAGGTATTTATCTAGGGGTGTACTGAGTATTTTGACCCCACAGTTTTTTGCTAAATTTAATGCATAGCAGGTGAAAAAAAATACAAAAACACTTTTTCCATAAAAGTATCACTTTGAAGACCGATTTCTGTGTAAAGCGACCATAAGAATGAAGAAACACACGCCAAAATCTATCACCCTGTTTCTCCTGTTTTCAAAAATGCCCCCATTGTGACTCTAATGCATTGCCTGGACACACAGCAGGGCTTGAAAGGAAGGGAGCACCCGTTGGCTTTCAGGACTCATATTTTGCTTGAAAATGTTTTAGGCCCCACTATATATTTGGAGAGGTTTTAAACTACCAGAACGATAGAAACTCCCCATAAACTACCCCATTTGGAAAACTAGACCCCTTAAGGTATTTATCTAGGGGTGTAGTGAGTATTTTGACCCCACAGTTTTTTGCTAAATTGAATGCATAGCAGGTGAAAAAAAAAAAAAAAATCACTTTTTTCATAAAAGTATCAGTTTGAAGACCGATTTCTTTGTAAAGCGAACATGAAAATGAAGAAACACACCCCAAAATCAATCACCCGGTTTCTCCTGTTTTCAAAAATACTCTCATTGTTGCCCGAATCTGCTTATTAGACGTGTGGCTGGGCCAAAAAGAGAGGGAGCACCCTTTGGCTTTCAGGGCACAATTGAATAAATTCTAGGCCCCATATCATGCATTTAGAGGCATTGAGCTGCCTGAACAAAAAAAAAAAACACGCAGAAATGACCCCATTTTAAAAACTAAACCCCTAAAGGTATTCATCTAGTGGTGTAGTGGGCATGCGGACCAAAAAATTTTTAAAGGAGGAAATAATGGGTATCATTTCAGACACTATGGGTATATAATGTTTTCTTCAAACTCTTATTACGTTTCCACATGAAATAGAGGAGACGTGGTAGAAGGTTATTTTGTTAGAAATATGCCACATTAATAAATTTGTGCGGCACACAGAAGAGAAGTGAAGCCGTGTATTCATAACGGATACATGTTGCTATAGACGTATTTGCCTGTACTTATGACTATGTCTTGCTGAAGAAGCAGTTGGTGCCATTATGATGTCATTGTGGACAGAATTCTGTCCTAATATAAAATCAGTCAGAGAGGAAAAAATAAACTGTACTGGAGTGACGGGCAATATCTTCAAACAAATGGAGGAAAATGTATCCAACTATGTTGCAAACTCGAGTCTGTTCACTAGATAGAAGAACACCTGCAGGGCTGTCATGACAAGCTTTTTTTTTTTCAGTGACTGGTTGTACAACGTCTCTTTAGCTCCATCAATCCTTATGAGGGACGAATGTGCCAAGTGATGCGGTACACCATAACAGGCCCCTGCCCGGCAAGGTAGGAACCGCTATGTGCACAAAACAACCAATCACCTACAGAATATATAAAGGGACAGTGTCCAAAACCATCTATAGGAACAGTAAAGGATCACTAATCCCCAAAATTATGTCAGTATTTCCAGAAGAACCGTAACAAAGCCCATGGTGTATTGATAAGGAACAGCTCGATTATTAGAGATCCTCCCAAAAAAAAATATCATGCCCGTATCACGGTACAGAATTAGGAATGTAACAGCCGTATGTGGCAGGACATAGTCATAAGAAAAAGGAAATACATCCCCAATTTATTCTTGTAACCATTGCTAAAATGCACGACTTCCACTAATTCAGGGGCGGCACGGGCCGCAGGTGTTGGATTTATCTACTAATAAATGCAATGCCCACATTTATTTTTTATTTCAAGAACACTTGTGGGGTCCATGTTCTGAATAGACAGATGTGGGCTCCTGCACAATAAACTGTATTCATTTGTGAGTGATCAAGTCCTGGATTTAATTGTCCAAGAAATGTATAAAAAAAAAAAAAAAAAAAAAGGGGCAAATTAGTTTTACAGTCTGAAATAAATACTTTACTACCTCCCCGTGAGAATCCCTCCCTCCCTTGGAAAGCTCAGAAACGAAAAATAAAATATCAATAAATGAAATTGACTCCCTAAAAAGAATCCCCCCACCCCACCCTTTTTGGTGTTCCCTAAATTATAGATAAAATTAATAATCAGAAACGGTGTGGTAGGTCTCAAAACAGGGGTAGTTGTGCAGGCCTGGATTTGAAGGGCACATGGGGCAGTAAAACCGGGTATCCCTCCTCCTTCCGTGTTTACTGCACACCCGGCATCTCCTTTGGGGGTATTCCTTACTCTCAGTGGCAGGGACGGGGTGAAGGAAGTGGCGCTCAGTGAGCCTTTTAACATTCTCTGACTCAAAGGAGTCTCCAGGTTTCGGGGGAGTCAAACAGGAGGTGCTCTATAATTTTCTCCTGATACTGGAGGAAACTGAGCGTTCCCTGGGTCTTGTACAGCACATAGCTGTTGTAAGTGGCCATCTGGATAAGGTAGATCGCTACCTTTTTATACCAGGCCCTAGTTTTGCGCTTGACCAGGTACGGTTGTAGGACCTGGTCAGATAGATCGACTCCCCCCATGAACTTGTTATAGTCCACCACGCAGACCGGTTTCCTCTTATCAGAGGTAGCGCCCCTCTCTCTCACTGCCACTGTGCTGTCCTCGTGCACGGTGGAGAGCATGTACACGTCCTTTTTGTCACTCCATTTTATTGCGAGCAACTGGTCACTGGTGAATGAGAGTGACACACCCCTTACTAGTCTCCTGGACACCAGCTGTTGAGGGAAGCCGACTCTATTTTTTCGTACCGTCCCACAGGCCCCTGTATTCGCAGCATGGAGGGACTTATACAGGGGGACACTGGTGTAGTAATTGTCGGTGTACACATGGTACCCTTTCTGTAGGAATGGCACCATGAGTTCCCAGACAATTTTCCCACTAATGCCAATATCCTCTGGGCATCCTGGGGGATTAAGGTGGCGGTCCCTGCCCTCATAAATGAAAAAGCCACAGGTGTAGCCCGTTGTGCTCTCGCACACCTTATAGAGTTTCACTCCGTATCGGGCTCTTTTGGAGGGGATATATTGGCAAAACGATAGACGGCCCTTGAAGGCCATAAGGGACTCGTCTACCGCTATTTTTTGGCCTGGGGTGTACAAATTTAGAAAAGACTCAGATAGGAGGGAGATGAGGGTCTCAACTTGTTGAGGTGATCATGGCCTGGGTCACTTCTTGGGGGGATTTGGGAGATGTCCGAGAAGTGCATGAAGCACATTAGCGTTTCATAGCGCATTCGGGTCATGACAGCAGCAAATACAGTGGTGCTATGGATAGCGCTAGTAGCCCAGTAAGAGCGGATAGAAGGTTTATTTACTATCCCCATATTTAGTGTAATTCCCAAAAAATTGTTCATTTCACAGACGGTTGTGGGGATCCATCCTCTGGAATAGTAAGAACTGGGATTTTGGGTGACAAATTGCCTGGCGTATAAATTCGTCTGCTGGACGATTAGTTCCAGGACCTGATCGCCTATAAACAAATTAAAAAAATTATAGGGGGTAAAATTTGTGACATCAGAGTTGATGTCTAGAGTCGCTGTAAATGGCGGAATTTGGGGGGAAAAAGAAACTGCAGGATCCCACATTGCGGGAGGGACTGCAGTACTAGGCCCGGCTCCTGACGCTTCACCGGTGACCGCTGCGTCCACCACCATAGGGCTGGGGGGTCCAGTGGCAGAAGCAGAACTTGTGTCGCTTTCTTAGCCAAGTTCTGCTTCTGACGCAGTGTCCGTATCACTGCCGGAACCGCTAGAGCATAGCATGGCGTATGCCTGCTCTGCAGAGAACATTCTGCGGCTTCTGCGGTTCATTATTTTCTAACACTAAACTAACAAGTAAAATTTTTGGGGATTTTTTTTTTTTATATAATATAGACACAACACTAACGGAAAAAAATAAAAAAATACGGTAAACCGCAGTTAATTACAGCAACTAAAACGAATTCAGCGGAAAAAAAAAGAATTACGGAGATAACAAGTAATTACCGGTAATCTGGCGTGATTACGGGTAATCTGGCGTGATTACGGGTAATCTGGGGTGATTACGGGTAATCTGGGGTGATTACGGACAATATCGGAACACTGGCGAGTAAGTATGCGGTGTATTTTACAGTATAATACAGCACAAGATTTCTATAGTATTTCTCTCTCTCCTCTCACAGATCAACTACAGTGAGAGGAGGGAGGGAAAGAGCACAAATCTTGTGCTGTATTGTGAAAATATGGGACTATGGTCACTGTGATAGGTATATCACAGTGACCATCTGATCAGGGACCAATTATCAGGGTCCCTGATCAGTTTCTATTTACAGGCAGAATAGCTGCCTTAGACTCGCAGCGCACGCGTGCGCCATTTTCTTTTTTTTCCCGGCAGTTAGGGACGGGGGGGGGGGGGGGGGCACGGGGGACACGATCGGAGGCAGCAGGGGGCCTAAGCAGCAGTTTTTTTTATCTCCTCTCACCAAACATACATGGTGAGAGGAGATAAAATCATAATTTGCATCGGCACATTTATTGTAATCTCCGGTATGGGGACCGCAAACAGCGGTCCCCAGTCACTGCTCCAAGCCCTCAGCTACCTCTGCCAGCTGAGAGCAGGGAGCTAAACCTCCCCCCGGCGGCGCTATTTTATTCCGATGCCGCGACGTAAAAAGTCTATGGCATCGGAATAAAGCCCGTTAGTGACCGACGTAGAAACACGATGGGCCGGTCACTAACGGGTTAATGTTCTGGAGATGCAGGCCACGATCCTCCCCTCTGTGATGAATGGGAGCGGTGGCTTATGTAATGGCGGGTCCCATGTCAGAGACCATGAGGATGATGGCACAGGATCCATCGTAGCTCCCGGTGAGGAGGGGTGCAACGGGCTGCCAGTCCTCGGACTGAAAGCCGGAGAGTCTCTGAGGGCAGCCGGAAAATCCTGGGAGATCAGCGGCACGGAGTCCAGCGGGACTTCTGTAAGTGCAGAAAGGGGCAGTGGTAATGGCGCCGCTTCATTTGGCGCCAAAGTCAGCATGTCGGCAACCGATCGATGTGCCACTGCCTGTTTCCCTGGTTTAGGGTTCCCCTTCGCCATTTATCACTCACCGTACCCTCCGATGTCGAACAGGGTGAGTAAGAATGTCCAGTCGCTGTTGATAGCTATATAAAAGGCTTCAATGACCGGGCGAGGTACGGAGCTGAGCAGTTATGCAACCGCCATGTTCAGCTTTGCACATGCGCCTTCCAGATGAAGTATCTTAACACTTAAGTGTGCTACCTACGGACTCCAGGAAATGAAAATTTCAGGTCAATTTTTCACATTTTCCCTCATTGCTACCACATCTCTCCCAGGCTATCCAAACGGTAGGCGATATATATGATCAAAATGTTTTGATGTCATTCTCTCAGCTACAAACTCGTTATGATTTCCATGCACCCACGTTCATAGATATTTACAGGTTTGACATGCCTTACAATCCCAATTCCACCAATTAGGGACTGACCTGGCATTTCCTCATTCCCTGATAGGGATTCTTAAATCTTTCATGGCCCACAAGAGACTCATGTCTGCACTTTATACTTACCTGCTATCGACCATAGTGAACTCCTCTCCCCTTCCTGTGGAGGCTAGGTGGAAACTGCTAATACCTGATATCCAGCCAGATGACTGGACTGATATGTTGGAATCGCACCTTCATGTATCCCCGTCCGCAAATAATAAAATTATGCAATTATGCATCATTCATCAATCTTACTTCACCCCTGTTAGAATATTTAGGATGGGAAAGGATTTCTGGCACATGATATGGATGTGTGACCCCCATAGTAGATTTTGGTCTGAAGTTGTTTCCCTCTTATCTTCTTTATCTCATTCCCCTGCAGGGAACGTCATTTCTGGCACGTAAAACCATAGCACATCTTCAGATGAATGACCACCTTCCAACTCTTAACTAGTGGATTAGACTAGTAGATTCGGTTATGCCTTTTGAAGATATAGTTTATCAAAACCGTAGATGCGCTACCAAATTTTCTAAAATTTATGACTTTTGGAATAATTCCCCCTCAACGATAAATGCATCTAATGACCTCTAAGCAGTACAGTGTAGACGTGCAGTATGGCCCTGAGTACGCAAGTAACTTCTCAACATTTCAGGAATTTCTACCACCTCTATCGACTTAAAGAAACTAAGGTCCTTTATATATATTTCTCTACACGGTTTCATTTTATTTTGTTTAGGTTAATATATGTGTTGACTTATCTGAACTGTGTTCCACTTTTCCTGCTATACAGATTACTGCATTAATGTCATGCTTACTCAGTAATTTTTGTTTAAACATCCTCATCAATTCTGTAATATTCTATAGTTGGATGTTTCCAACTTTTGTATACTTGTTGTTGCACCAGATGTCAATATAACAGAGGGAAATGATAGGACAAATCCAAGTTCAAGTGTTTCAGCCACACCCATTGCAAACAGGTGCATAATATCAAGCACACAGTCATGCCATTTTCATAGTAGAATGGGTCATAATGCGGAGCTCAATGACTTTGAGGATATGTCCAAATGCGGCAATTCCGCAGAACAATCTTCATGTGAAACTTGCAGGGCTCAGATTTTATTTTAACATTAAATGGGTAAAATTTGCAGTAAAAACCTGTGGCATTTCTTCAACATAATGAGCATGAAAATCTGCTGGAAATTCTTGTTTTTTCCATCCAGATGTTTCCCATTACACGTAGTTAGGGTTTTCACAACCCCACCCCCGTGCATTGTGCTGTAAATTTCTGTGGATTTGTGGTGTGCAATATGCACCGCAAATTTGCAGCGTGTGAATTCACCTTAAAGAGGCTCTGTTACCACATTATAAGTGCCCTATCTCCTACATAAGGAGATGGGCGCTGTAATGTAGGCGACAGCAGTGATTTTCATTTAAAAAAAAACGATCTGTTTTAGCGATTTTAGATTTATGCTAATGAGTTGCTTAATGCCCAAGTGGGAGTATTTTTACTTTAGACCAAGTGGGCGTTGTACAGGGGAGTGTATGACGCTGACCAATCAGTGTCATGCACTCCTCTCCATTCATTTACTCAGCACATAGGGATCCTTTTAGATCACTATGTGCTGTCTTATACTAACACATTAACAATACTGAAGTGTTTAGACAGTGACTAGACATTCCACGGGATGTCTATTCGCAATCTCTGCACTTCGTTACTATTTCTGTAGTAGTTACAGCAGAGCAAAGCGTAATCTCGTTATAACCTGTCATCTACAGCGTAATCTCGCGAGATTACGCTTTGCTCTGCTGTAACTACCACAGAAACAGTAACGAAGTGCACAGATTGTGAATAGAAATCCCGTGGAATGTGACAGAGCCTCTTTAAGGCTGGGTCCATAAGGCTTCCATGTGGAAAATCCGCATCAGAATACAGTACCAGCCACATGCTGCGGAACATTTTCCACACGGATATCAGAGTATTCTGTTGTTTTTGTTTATATCTGCAGTATGCATTCTGTAGCAGCTGTACACAGCGGATTTCACCCTTTTCAATGTAGAAGGGGTAAAATCTGCAGCAAATACACTACATGTGTGGATACCTTAAAGGGGTTATCCCATCAGGGACATTTATGGCATATCCACAGGAAATGTCATAAATGTCAGATAGATGCGAGTCCCACCTCTGGGATCCGCACCTATATCTAAAATGGGGCCCCCAAACCCTGTACTACCTTTCTTTGTTCCCGCTGCCACATGTGATTTCCGACCATGTACGTAGAAAACAGCTGAGTTACGCTGTTTTCGCAACTCCCATAGAAGTGAATGCCAGTTATGGAAACAGCGTAGCTTGCCTGCTTCCGTAACTACCATTCACTTCTATGGGAGTTACGGAAACAGCGTAGCTCAACATGGTTGGAAATCACAAGTGGCAGTGGGAACACAGAAAGGTAGAACGTGGTTTAGGGGGCCCCGTTCTAGAGATAGGTGCTGGTCCTAGAGGTGGGACCTCCATCTATCTTATTTTAATGGCATATCCTGTGGCTATGCCATAAATGTCCGAGGGGAGAACCCCTTTAAATGTACCACTGTCAGAGGATGCCAACTTTGCCTCAAATCAGTTTGTGAAATTTCAGAACTGTTAAATTTACCCCAGTCTCTGCTATTATTATGGAATTATAGGAGTAACAACAGGTCAACCATAAGGTGGTAGACTACGCAAACTCACAGAGCAGCGCCACCGAGTTCAAAAGCGTGTAGCGTGTAAAAATCACCTATCCTATGTTGTATCACTCACTTCAGAGTGCCAAACTTTCTTGGAAGTGACATCAGTACAAGACATTTACAGCAGGAACTTCGTGCAATGGGTTTACATGGTCGAAGCCTTGCCTAAGTTCACTATGTACAAAACCAAGCGTTGGCTGAAGAGGTGTAAAGCATGACGCTACTGGACTCTGGAAACATGTTCTGTAGTGTTCTGATCACAACAGGATGTATTAGTAAGTCCGGTAGATGGCAGCTGTGCCCACACCATCAGCACCTGGTGCAATATACAGTACAGTCGACATACAGCTGCAACGGCTGGGATCGGAGATGACTTTATAAACATTTAATCCCTTAAATCCTAGGGTCAATTGCGGCGGCTATGACTTGTAACTTGTCAGACAGAAAGAGGGGGCTCTGTCTGTCACCCAATCGGCGCGATTCCTAACAAAGGATCTCAGGCCTGCCATGGCTATATGCCTAGTAAGACGTGCCACAGTTGTAATAGATTACTTTCATTTTATTACTGAGGCACAATAATGCTTTGGTATACTGACTACACCATATCATTACAGAATTGATCAATAGATCTCATTGGAAATTACCTTAACGGGACTAAAAAAGTAAAAAAAAAAAAATGTAAAGTAAAGAAAAAATAATTGAAACCACGACTCATCCAGCAAAAATACACCTTTATAACAGCTACATTGATTGGAAAAGAAAAAGTTTTGGCGGTGACGTAAACACTATTTTTTTTTCCTGTGAAAAAGTTTTATTGTGCAAAAGTAGTAAAACACAAATAAAACCTAGACGTATGTGGCATCGCCGTAAGAGTACCGACGCATAGAATAAAGTTAATGTTATTTATGCCACATGGTACATGTAAATTGTGTTGCATGCAGATCACCCTTTGCATTGTAAAAAATATGCTGTGAAAATCCACGTATTTCTGCAAAAGAATTGACCTGTGGATTTGAAAATGTGCAGCATGCAACAGGCATACTGGCTCACTGTCGCATATTTGGTGGGATTGCCCGCTTGTTCAACCCTTCTAACTGGCGATCTCCTCCTTTATCTCTTCCATCTGCAAAACTACCATTGACCTCAATGCTGCTTTGGTTCTCTTATGGAAACCAACCTTGGGGTTTCAGCCCTCAAAAAACAACCTGGCAACCTTTATGATAACTCCAGCAAAATGACTCATCCCAGTAAAATGGAAGTCCACCTTCTGTTCAAATGTGGGTAGAGAAAATGGAGGAGTTCGCAGGCTGGGAAGATAGGAAGCAGTCCAAATTTATCAGAATTTGGGGCCCCTGGATGGAAGCT
This sequence comes from Rhinoderma darwinii, assembly GCF_050947455.1. NCBI lineage: Eukaryota > Metazoa > Chordata > Amphibia > Anura > Rhinodermatidae > Rhinoderma > Rhinoderma darwinii. The sequence continues at coordinate 172,808,628 of NC_134690.1, forward strand.
AGATGTGATATTGCTGTAGACTGTTGACGTTTCTTATATTAGTCTCTAGAATCTTCTCCTGTAAATAGTTAATGTCCTTATTTTATTTTCCTTTTGTTTCTGTAAAGCTAGACTATTGCGGTCTGACCTGTTGTACTCTTCGCTTCCTTTGTATTTATGTATACTTTCAATATGTAATATTTCTCTACGATTTAGGGTACAAATATGCATGTTTTATTGCCTTGTCTTATTTGCTTAGAATTGATAACATTTGAGAAATAAAGAATTTTGAAAATGTGCAGCATTCCCTGAATTCCGCACAGGTTTTTTCTGCTACGTAAGGATGGTGTTTTGAAAAACCCATCCACATGTATACTACTTTAAATCGTCACCAATTTTTTGTGCGGAATGATGTCTGAACTCACCCTATGGCCTAGTTCGCATTATGCTTTTCTGCCTAAGTATGACATATGCTGGAGTCATGAGAGTTCATAACATATCTGTTAGGGCCTGTTCACATCACCGTTCATTTCCGTTCCGGAGTTCTGTCGGAGGTTTCCGTCGGGTGAACCCAGCAATGGAAAGTGAAAGCACAGCTTCCGTTTCAGTCACTATTGATATCAATGGTGACGGAAACATCGCTAATGGTTTCCGTTCGTCACCGTAACGGTGACGAACGGAAACCATTAGCGATGTTTCCGTTACCATTGATATCAATAGTGACTGAAACGGAAGCTGTGCTTTCACTTTCCATTGTGGGGTTCACCCGACGGAAACCTCCAACGGAACCCCGAAACGGAAATGAACGGTGATGTGAACAGGGCCTTAAACAGATACTATTATAGTCTATAGGTGATGGATGCCACTATTAGGCATACGTCAAAGGGAAAAGTCGCTCATAGACTAATATGGTATCCGTTTAACATATGTCATAAACAGCTATAGAAAAGCCCATGACATATACGTCAAAGTATACATGTGGCATACATCACCCATAAGCTCCCATGTTAATACAATGAATACCGTGCGGTATGTGTTTTTATGTGGGATCCCACAGGATGGAATAGCCTAGTCTGATGTAAGAGATCACGCCTGCTGTTATTAAGTCCCACACAAACGTTACCGAAGTGTCGGGATTGTGAATAGACATCGCGCCCTGGCTGGAAGCGATGTCTATTCACTCTCAAGATACTTCAGTGACGTTAATGTGTGAGTATGTGACTGCACATCATGATCTAGCAAGATCACTATGTGCTGAGTAAATGGAGAGAAGTGTATGACGCTGATTGGTCACTAATTGGTCAGCGTCATACACTTCTCTCCACAACGCCCACTTGGTCAAAAAGTAAAAACACGCCCAGTTGGGCATTAAGAAAGTCATTACCATAAATCTAAAATAGGTCATAACTCCGTCAAAATTGATCGTTTTTCTAAATAAAAAACAGAGTTTTCTACATTACAGAACCCGATCACAATATGCAGAAGATAGGGCACTTATAATGCGGTGACAGAGCCTCTTTAAGGGGGCCTAAGAAATCTGCAGACTTCGCAGCAAAGAAAATTCTGCAGCAAGCTCGTATTTCCGCCATGCGTGGATGTATTTTTTACAACCCTAAACACAGATTTTCTTCATACTTTTCTTTTTTATTAATTTCAAATGGCAGTATTTTGGTCAGTAAATTGCTTCAGTATTTGTGAGCCAAAACCAGGAGTGGGTCCATAACATTACACGTTTTCTCTGTATAGGTCCCACTGCTGGTTTTGGCTTCCAAATACTGAAGCAAAAAACGCGCTCTTCAGTATCAGGTTGTGGGTGGACAAAAGTGAACCTGTGAGTTGGGGTATCAAAAAATACAAGTTCTTTATATTGATACGTAATACAAGTTGGCCCATTCCACACAATGTCGATTAGCAAGAAAAGGTTGATGATGTCCGCGGCAGAAAGGGCAGGTGCGATAGGTATTTACATACCCCAGTCTGAAAACACTACAGCGGACTCAAGAAATCTCATATGCGGAGGTTTGCGGGTTTACTGCAGGCTAAAAGTGAGTTTAAAACCTACATACAAACCAAAAAGTAGGATATAACTCCCAACAAATATATAAATTACATCTTTATTACATTTATTATCAAATAACAATTATATCAAAAACATTATTTGTGTTTTTGTGTTGTACTTTTTTCTTCTTTCTTTTACTTCTCTATGGGGGCTGTCATTATTTTTTTTTTCATCTCTGTATGTGTCGATTAACGACACATACAGAGATGGAATACGGCACATACATCCCCATAGAGAATGCGAACAGGAGCCGTTCCTTTCATTATAGTGTACGCCGTCTGTGTTTTAACGGCGCATGCGCCACTCCCACACAGTCCAAAAGGAAGGTCTTCGGCAGAGCGACATCCAGCACCATTTTCATACGGACCGGAAGCCGCGGCCGGACAGTAAGATGATTACTTCCGGTCGCGCCTTCCGTCCATATGTTCAGAAGCAAGGATAGGGAGCGGAGGCAGCGGCAGCAGGAGCAGGTAAGTTATGTTTGTGTTTGTTCGTGTTTTACTATGTGATTACCACTGTATCTAATCCTCCTACACTGTGCATTCGCTCAAAAAATGGCGGAACACAGTGTAGGAGGTTTGAACATTCAACCCCCTCCTTTCTCCTGGCACTAGCCAGGAGAAAGGAGGGGGAATTGTTTGAGCACACTAGAGCGAGTGTGTCTTCTCCAATTTTGCAGCATAAAGCAATGAGGTTGCTTTACCACATGCCAATGCTGCAATTTTGGGAATTGCTCCCTCTAGTGACCAGCACATGGAAATGTTATAAATTAGAATCTAATTTATAATATTTCCTGACTTGTGAAAAAATGTAAAAAATTTGAACAATGTGTAATCATTTATATACTAACTGTTTAACTAAAATAAAAAAAAATTTTTTTTCTAGCGACACATTCCCTTTAAAGGGGTTTTCCAGGGACACTATTTTTTTCATGCCGGGCAGCACATGAGCACTGAGGAGTTTTATTAATGAGAGGCAAATGGGGCGGGCATTGAGGCGTAATCAAAGAGTTCAACGGGGCGGGCATTGAGGAGACTGTGGACCAATAGGATGCCTCAAACCCAGGTATACGTCAGAAGTCCCGGGTTTGAGGCATCCTATTGGTCCACAGCCTCCTCAATGTCCGCTCTCTGTTCATTCTTTGTTTCTGCTTCAATAGCGGCACCATTTTATTTTGTTATGATGGGGTATATATATTTCGGGATGATGGGGATTACATATATACAGGGATGATGGGGATCACATTAGATATCTGAGGTGCGGTCATGTGATTCTGTGACCGCACCTCAGATAAAGCAGGTGTGCGGGATAAACTAAAGTGGAAGAGAGAACTAGTGGGGAGGCCAATAGACACAGAGGGGACGGAATAATTAGTAAAGAACAGCCCTATGTCGTTACGTAGGTGTAATGACGGGGTAAGGAGAAAGACAGGTGAGCCCTAATCTACCCGCCACTCAGTCCCTGCCTACTTGCACGACCCGTCCTAGGCAAAGACAAGAAGCAAATGAAGGTATACATAGACTGAGGGCGGAAGCTAGAACCGTCTGGCCAGGCTGTGATAGGTTCTCCCACTCCTCAGCCTACCAGCCTGAGTGGTAGCAGATCGAGTCACTCTAAAAGTCCTAGGAGCAGATACAGACTGATTAACCACGGGCGTCGACACAGAAGCTGTGTCTGGCAGATCCTTTACAGTACCCCCCCTTTTATGAGGGGCCACTGGACCCTTCCTAGGTGGACATGGTTTATTGGGGAACCGAAGATGGAACCTCCTGAGTAATACCCCAGCATGAACATCCCGGGCAGGTACCCAAGTCCTCTCCTCAGGCCCGTATCCTGTCCAATGGACCAGGTACTGGAGGGAGCCTTGGACCATCCTGCTGTCCACAATCTTGGCCACCTCGAATTCTACCCCTTAAGGGGTGAGAACAGGGACCGGAGGTTTCCTCGAGGTAACCAAGAACGGGGAGCAGCGTTTCAGGAGGGAGGCATGAAACACGTTGTGTATTTGAAAAGAGGGGGGTAACTCCAGCCGGAAGGAGACAGGGTTAAGGACCTCAATGACCTTGTACGTCCCTATAAACCGGGGAGCACATTTTTTGGATGGAACCTTAAGGCGCAAATTTTTTGAAGATAGCCACACCAGATCCCCGACCACAAACAAGGGGTTAGCAGAACGTCTTCTATCTGCCTGAGTCTTTTGTATGCTCTGGGACGCCTCTAGGTTCTTCTGAACCTGGGCCCAGACTGTGCACACTTCCCGATCAACGACATCTACCTTGGGATTGTTGGAACCACCAGGTGAAATGGAGGAGAACCGTGGATTAAACACAAAATTACAGAAAAAGGGGGAGACCCCTGACGAGTTACTGACCCGGTAATTAAGGGAAAATTCGGCGAGGGAAATGAAGGAGACCCAATCATATTGACAGTCAGAGATAAAACACCTTAAATATTGTTCTAGAGACTGATTAGTCCTCTCAGTTTGGCCATTAGTTTCAGGATGGAAGGCCGAGGAGAAGGACAGATCAATCTCCAACTTTTTACATAAAGCTCTCCAAAACAATGAAACAAATTGTACCCGTCAGAAACAATATTGACAGGAACCCCATGGAGACGCAGGATGTGTTTGACAAACAAGGTAGCTAACGTCTTGGCATTGGGTAGTTTCTTGAGGGGCACAAAGTGGCACATCTTACTAAAGCGGTCTACTACAACCCACCCCACCGACTTGCCTTGAGATGGAGGCAGATCGGTGATAAAATCCATGGAGATATGGGTCCAAGGTCTCTGGGGAATGGGCAAAGAACATAGTAAGCCCGCTGGTCGGGACCTGGGAGTCTTGGACCTAGCACAAATTTCACAAGCGGCAACGTAGGCCTTAATGTCTTTAGGCAACCCAAGCCACCAATAGTTTCTAGCAATGAGGTGCTTGGTACCCAGGATGGCCAAATAGTGCAGAGTCATGATTTTCCCTGAGTACCCTTAGCCGGAATTGCAGGGGAACAAACAGCTTGTTCTCAGGAAGGTTCCCGGGAGCTGAACCTTGATCAGCCGCAATTTCGGAGACTAAGTCAGAATCAACAGAGGATATTATTATACCTGGGGGCAAAACACAAGCAGGATCTTCCTCCGAAGGAGGGCTGGCCATGAAGCTACGCGACAGCATCAGCTTTAACCCGTTAGTGACCAGCCCATCGTGTTTCTACGTCGGTCACTAACGGGCCTTATTCCGATGCCATAGACTTTTTACGTCGCGGCATCGGAATAAGTTTACAGAGCAGGGAGCTGTCAAATCTCCCTGCTCTCAGCTGCTAGAGGCAGCTGAGGGCTGGGAGCGTCCCTGCTCTGCCGTGTGAGATCGATATTAGTATCGATCTCACACGTTTAACCCCTCAGATGCGGTGCTCAATAGCGAGCACCGCATCTGAGTGGTTTTGGAGAGAGGGAGGGAGCTCCCTCTTTCTCCCACCGACACCCGGCGATACGATCGCCGAGTGTCTGTGTCTCTAATGGCAGCCGGGGGTCTAATAAAGGCCCCCAGGTCTGCCTGGAGTGAATGCCTGCTAGATCATGCCGCAGGCATGACCTAGCAGATACCTGTCCGTCTTAAACGGACAGGCAGTAATACACTGCAATACAAAAGTATTGCAGTGAATTATAAATGCGATCGCAGAATCGCATATTATAGTCCCCTAATGGGACTAGTAAAAAAGTGAAAAAAAAGTTTAATAAAGTTAATTTAAAAAAAAATGCGAAAAAAAATGAAAAACCCAGCTTTTCCCCTTACAAAATGCTTTACTGTTAAAAAAACAAAATAAAGTTAAAAAGTTACACATATTTGGTATCGCCGTGTCCGTAACGACCCCGACTATAAATCTATTACATTATTTAACCCGCACGGTGAACGCCGTAAAAAAATTAATAAAAAACTATGGAAAAATTGCTGTTTTCTGTGAATACTGACTTTAAAAAAATGTGATAAAAAGTGATCAAAAAGTCGCATCTACTCCAAAATAGTACCAATAAAAACTACAAGTCGTCCCGCAAAAAAAAAGCCCTCACACAACCGCATCGGCGAAAAAATAAAAACGTTACGGCTCTTCAAATATGGAGACACAAAAACAAATAATTTAGAAAAAAAAGCGTTTTTACTGTGTAAAAGTAGTAAAACATACAAAAACTATACAAATTTTGTATCGTTGCAATTGTAACAACCCGCTGAATAAAGTTATTGTGTTATTTATACCACACGGTAAACGGCGTAGATTTAGGACGCAAAAAAGAGTGGCGAAATTTCAGATTTTTTTCTATTCCCCCCCAAAAAAAAGTTAATAAAAGTTAATCAATAAATAATATGTACCTAAAAATGGTGCTATTAAAAAATACAACTTGTCCCGCAAAAAACAAGACCTTATACAGCTATGTCGACGCAAAAATAAAAAGGCTATAGCTCTTGGAATGCGACGATTGAAAAACGTAAAAAATAGCTTGGTCATTAAGGTCCAAAATAGGCTGGTCAATAAAGGGTTAATATTTTTAGACCCAGCCCTATAGGTGACCACAAAGTTAAATCTAGTAAAAAACAACGCCCATCGAGCTTGTCTCTGGTTTAGCCTCCGGGCAGATTCTAGGAAGACCAGATTCTTGTGGTCGGTAAGGACCGTTACCTGGTGCATAGCCCCCTCCAAGAAGTGGTGCCACTCTTCAAATGCCCATTTAATGGCTAAGAGTTTGCGGTTGCCCACGTCATAGTTACTCTCAGTGGGCGAGAATTTCCTGGAGAAGTAGGCACAGGGACGGAGATGGGTGAGGGACCTGGTACCCTGGGACAAGACAGCACCCACTCCCACCTCGGAGGCGTCAACCTCCACGATGAATGGCTCCATTTGGTTAGGCTGAATCAGCACTGGGGCAGAGATAAAGCACTTCTTAAGGATCTCAAAAGCCTGGACCGCCTCCGGAGGCCAGTGGTGGAGATCAGCACCTTTTGCGAGTGAGATCCGTAAGAGGCTTAGCAATGACCGAGAAGTTAGCAATGAATCTCCTGTAATAATTAGCAAACCCCAAAAAGCACTGTAACGCCTTCAGGGAGGCAGGTTGACCCATTCAGCCACAGCCTGAACCTTGGCAGGGTCCATGCGGAATTCATTGGGAGTGAGGATTTGACCCAAAAATTTAATCTCCTGCACCCCAAAAACACATTTTTCGGATTTAGCAGAGTTTGTTTTCCCGAAGGGCCTGGAGCACCTTCCTGACATGCTCAATGTGGGAGGACCAGTCCTTGGAAAACACAAGTATGTCATCAAGGTACACTACAAGAAATCCCCCCAGGTATTCTCTTAAAATCTCCTTTATGAAATTCTGGAAGACCGCGGGAGCATTACACAACCCAAAGTGCATGACGAGGTATTCGAAATGACCTTCGGGCGTGTTAAACGCAGTCTTCCACTCATCCCCATCTCTGACTCGGATAAGGTTATAAGCCCCCGAAGATCAAACTTAGAGAACCATTGGGCCCCCTGAACCTGATTGAAGAGATTAGGAATCAAAGGATGGGGATACTGGTTCCTTACAGTGACCTTATTCAAGTTTCGGTAATCGATGCACGGCCTAAGACCACCATCCTTCTTCCCTACGAAGAAGAAGCCAGCACCTACCGGAGAAGTAGAGGGGCGAATGTAACCCTTGGCCAGGCTTTCCTGGATATATTCTCTCATGGCCTCACGTTCGGGACAAGAGAGATTAAATATCCTACCCTTAGGGAGCTTAGCTCCTAGTACCAAATCGATTGCGCAATCGTATTCTCTATGAGGAGGTAACACTTCGGAGGCCTTTTTAGAAAAAACATCAGCGAAGTCCTGAATAAACTCAGGTAGAGTGTTCACCTCCTCAGGGAGAGAACTAAAATTAACAGAAAAACAGGACGTCATGCATTCATTACCCCATTTAGTAAGATCCCCAGTATTCCAGTTAAACGTGGGATTATGCATCTGCAACCAGGGAAGGCCTAAAACCAAATCGGACGATAATCCCTGCATCACCAGTACAGAACACTGCTCCAACTGAATGGAGCCAACAATGAGTTCAAAAACAGGGGTATGCTGCGTAAAATAATCATTAGCAAGTGGAGTGGAGTCGATACCCACTACCGGGACAGGTTTAGGCAAATCAATCAATGGCATAGCTAGAGACATAGCAAATTCCACAGACATAATATTAGCAGAAGACCCTGAATCCACGAAGGCACTACCGGTGGCAGACCTACCCTCAAAAGAGACCTGAAAGGGAAGCAAGATCTTATTAGGTTTCATATTTACGGGAAATACCTGTGCGCCCAAGCGACCTCCCCGATGATCACTTAGGCGCGGAAGTTTTCCGGCTGCTTATTCTTACGCCTAGGACAGTTGTTCACTTGATGCTTGTCATCCCCACAGTAGAAGCAGAGATCATTCTTCCTGCGGAGCTCTCTACGTTGTTGGGGAGACACCGAGGCCCCAAGTTGCATAGGTTCATCCGAGTTTTCCGTGGAAGAACCAAGCAACGGAACCTCGGGATCCATCATGGGGGAGCCAGAGGAGAAGGCACAAAAACGTTCAAGTCGTCGTTCCCTGAGACGTCAGTCAAGACGTACCGCTAAAGCCATAACCTGTGTGTACCTAAGTGGAGAACACCAAAAGTAATCCCTAGAGTGCTTGTTATAAACATGTGTTTCACTTAGTGTGCAATGTCTATAGGGACCTGGGCACAACAACCCATAATGAACATGGTGGTAACGGTGAAACCCGCTAATTTATAGAAAAACCTAAAGACTGGAGTCTGACACACCAAAAATAAGTTAAAACAATGTAAATGTATTAGATCAAATTAAAATTACAAAACATATTAAAAGCAGAGATGATTTCCACAGTGCAGAAAGACAACCAGATTGTACAAAAAATATGAATATATAAATATATGAATGACGCTGTGTAATCACAAAAAGATGAAGCTAAAGCACATTGCATTTGTATAGCATAATTATATCACAGCACGAAAAGGTAAGAGAACCTACTCAGCACTTTATGTATGGACTATGTTGTAAATTAATTCCAAAAGCCAAATGTAAGTGAACATATGGTGGTTCAGTAACTAATATAAATAATGATATATGCACCATGTATAGACTCTACATAATGCACACAGGGAATTGCTCGTGCAATTAAAAATGTTGTATAGATATGGCAAAAAAGGGGGGTATATACCATACATGATAAGTCTATTCAAATACTGAAGAGGGGCTCTTACCCATCACGGAGGTCACTGTCTCTGGTGTCAGCCCCGACGCGCGTTTCGGCCCGGAATCCTTGGTTAAAGCCATAACCTGATCTAGAGAGTCAGAAGAGGGATAACTAACTAACTAATTAATTAACTAACTAACTAACAGGTCTTTCAGGGCGTTCGACAGACCCAATCTAAACTGGCACCTCAAGGCAGGGTGATTCCAACGAGAAGCTACACACCACTTCCTAAAGTCAGAACAGTACTCTTCAACGGGTCTCTTACCCTGACGTAAGGTCACCAGCTGAGTCTCGGCAAAGGCAGTCTTGTCAGTCTCGTCATAGATGAGCCCGAGAGTGGAAAAAAAAGGTAAACAGAGGAATGTTCAGGGGCGTCAGGAGCCAAGGAGAAGGCCCATTCTTGGGGGCCGTCCTGGAGCCGGGAGACAATTATACCCACTCGCTGGCTCTCAGAACCTGAGGAGTGGGGCCTTTGATGGAAATAGAGTCTACAACTCTCCCGAAAGAAAAAAAAAAGTCTTCCGGTCCCCTGAGAACCGGTCAGGTAAATTGAGATGGGGTTCAAGAGGTGAGGTGGGGGGCACTAACTGGTTAGCATCACGCTGGTCGCACCTCTGAGCCAGGGCTTGGACCTGTAAGGAGAGACCCTGCATTTGCTGAGCCAGGGTCTCAAGGGGGTCCATAGTAGTAGGAACCAGGGTAGAAAAGGTATATGGGCCTGTGATTATGTAATGACGGGGTAAGGAGACAGACAGGTGAGCCCTAATCTACCCGCCACTCAGTCCCTGCCTACTTGCACGACCCGTCCTAGGCGACGGGCATACAACTGGGCGACGGTCCCTACGCTCAATACGTGCACGAGAGACAAACAGACAAGGGTACACAGAAGCTAAGGGAAATGGCAGTTGCCCACGGCAACACCGTGAGCAACAAGAGTAGTGAACGAGCCGAGTCAAACCAGGAGTGTACGAGGTACCAAACGCAGAGCAGGAGCGTAGTCAGTAAAGCCAGGGTCAGAATGAAGCAGAGGTCAATAATGATAGCAGGAGCAGCAGAGCCAGGAAACAAGAGAGAATCACAGGCAAAGACATGAAGCAAATGAAGGTATAAATAGACAGAGGGCGGGAGCTAGGACCGTCTGGCAAGGCTGTGATAGGTTCTCCCACTCCTCGGCCTACCAGCCTGAGTGGTAGCAGATCGAGTCACTCTATCAGACCTAGGAGCAGATGTAGACTGATTAACCACGGGCGTCGACACAGAAGCTGTGTCAGGCAGATCCTTTACAGTAGGTCAGTGAGGTATCGACACAGGGCTGTGTGTATTCTCAGGGTATGTTCACACGATAGCAGGCATTTACGGCTGAAATGACAGCCTGTTTTCAGAAGAAAACAGCTGCGTCGTTTCAGCCGTAAATGCTCCTCCTCGTAATATACGAGGCGTCTGTGATGCTCGTATATCTTGAGCTGCTCTTCATTGAGTTCAATGAAGAACGGCTCAAATTACGTTGCAAAGAAGTGCCCTGCACTTCTTTGCCGAGGCAGTCAATTTACGCGTCGTCGTTTGACAACTGTCAAACGACGACGCGTAAATTACAGGTCGTCTGCACAATACGTCGGCAAACCCATTCAAATGAATGGGCAGATGTTTGCCAACGTATTGTAGCCCTATTTTCAGACGTAAAACGAGGCATAATACGCCTCATTTACGTCTGAAAATAGGTCATGTGAACCCAGCCTAACTCTGGTGCACGACCATGTGTCGAGAGAAAAAAAGAGACAGATGAAAATCAGAACTTCTGGCAGGGCAGAGGTAGGGTGAATAGGAAGAAATGTGTTCAGATTTAATACAGACTATATATGAGGAACTTTATTAAATAGTTACATCGAATAATACTTCAAAGATTTTGGGTCCCTGGAAAACCCCTTTAACTACTTGAAGGGGTTGACCGCTTTTAATTTGTTTTAATAATTTACAGAATAGAAAATCATACAGATTTCTCATATATACGTATTTAAAATTCGGATCACATATCTGTCTCATACCAGTGTCGTTTCCTTTGTCTAAAAAATAAAAATGGTATAGCCCATAGATTAGTCCATAGAAATGCATCCATAGGATAACTGAATGGACTAAAGATGGCGGCAGTCATGTGACCCGTGGAATTCAGGTAACATTGTCCAGGTATATAACAGGTGAATAACAGGTTATTGAGGAGCAGGAGTTATAGAATATTTCTACCTCCAGCAGCATCTCATGTCTGTCAGTGTCTGTGAGGAGCAGATCTTACATTCTTCTCACTGTCTCCTGTGTGTGTTGTGGTTTTTCTCAATTTAATTTTAAGTGAAGTTGTCATGTTATTAATAGAGACAGGCGTTTAGATATATATCATCTAGGGACCGTGAATACGGGCACAGTGAAATAGCTGCTCATCATTATCCCACCATTAGTCCTATTCACCTAGCCCATGGATGTGTCTGCTATGTGGTCCCAGCACGTCATGTAAGGCCTTATTCACACGGACATGTCCGTTTTGCGCGCACAAAAAACACTGCGTTTTGTGCGAGCAAAAGGTCCGTGTGTCATCAGCATATGGTGCGTGGCTGCGTGATTTACACGCAGCCGCCATCATTATAACACTGGTTTTAGGTTTACAATCAGAAAAGCACGTGGTGCTTTTCTGTTTTCACTCATAGTTTTTACTACTGTAGCGCGCATCACCCGGAAGTGCGTAGCACAGACGTGTTATATGTTCATGTGAATAAGGCCTAACCCTGTAGCGAACTGAATGCGCGCGCGCGCGTGTGTGTGTGTGTGTGTGTGCTGGTCACATGACTGACGCCATGTTTAGCCATATTCAGTTAGCTTGTGGATGCCCTACACAGGACTAATCTGTGGGCTGTACCATTCCACTGTGACAGGGGCCTCATGCAGTGTAAGGCTATGTTCACACGGAGTATTTTGGGGGAGGAATATCTGCCTCAAAATTCCGTTTGGAACTTTGAGGCAGATATTCCTCTCCCTGCACGCCGATTTTCGCGCCGTTTTTCGCCCGCGGCCATTGAGCGGCGCGGGCATAAAACAGCGAGAAATACGCTCTCTCCTGCCTCCCATTGAAGTCAATGGGAGGTCAGAGGCGGAAGCGCCCGAAGATAGGGCATGTCGCTTCTTTTTCCCGCGAGGCAGTTTTACTGCTCGCGGGAAAAAGACGCCGACGCCTCCCATTGAAATCAATGGGAGGCGTTCTCGGGCCGTTTTTGCGACGCGGTTTCCGCGTCAAAAAACTCGGCAAAATACCCCGTATGAACATAGCCTAAGAAAGGTATGTGAGCATAATTTCTAATACGTGTATTCTAGCAAACTGTATGATTTCCTATACTACAAATAAGTAAAAATAAATAAAAACTAGACAACCCGTTAATTGACCTTATTGCAGACATGATTTGCCTCATCAGACATTGGTGGATTATTGGCATCTTGTTCTCGCGATCGGCAGCAGTCACAGCGGTTAGACTAGGACGATTGGGCATTAGCGGCATATGATCAATACCTGCACTTCTCGTCCGTTCTAGTTTTTTATACATGACGTCCATTATCTTTTGTTCTCCGCTATTGAACTGTGTTCACATACTTGCGGCTGCAATAACCACACACTAGGCTTCCATTGAATGCTTCCGCAGGTTACTCGTCATGTGACATCAATCACGCCCTCAACACTTGCCTGTCGCACACTCATCACGTGTCCGGCATGGAAGGCGACGCAGCGTTTCTGACGGCCCGCCTCTTCCGCTCATTTCTGTCACGTGGACATCGTGTGCGCCTGCGTAGTACGGCGCCGGGATCCGGAAATGGGCCATCTGGCTGGTGCGGCTGCGCCCGGCTGCGCGGACTAAGGAGAGCAGGTGAGACTTGGTGGGGCCAGGCTCGCAATCCATCACCATCCTTCGTCTCCTACGTTCCCACAGGTCCGAGGCAGTTGTCCGCCCGGTACGGCTAGGCTTATGTGCCCAGCCCAGCATGATATGTGTGTGTCTGTAGTCGGTTATGTCCACCTTGTATGATTCGGGCCCTCAGCCCTGCCAGCCTTCTCTGTGTCAGCCGGCATTTGTATCCGACACGGGTATAGTAGCTCTGCCCTAGCCCGTTTTTTTGCCACGTGTATTAATAGTCTGCGGTGTGACCTCTGGCACGGTTGGCCTCACCGTATGGCAGTGCCCGGCTATGTCTGCCGCTAGTGAATGACATCACACGTTGGCCGTGATATCATATGTCACCGCCGGGCTACAAGTCACCCGTACCGGTATGAATATGATGCCATAGTCCGCTGGTTGGGGTGGTAGGGAACCACGCCATGTAGCCGGTGACTTTCTCCTCTAGTGGGTAACCATCTTCGTTACGTCATTTTCACTGACGGGAGCATGAGGATCCCGGGTGAGGCCCGGCTGGCCGTGACAATAGGCTGGGGGTGGTGCGGGGCCGGTGTATTTTGTCTTCTACATTACCAGTGGTGTGGACGGTTTCCTAATCCTCATCCTCGCATCCATTGTTCATAGTTATTTCGTGGGCACACATGGGTTAGGCCCGTTTCATTCTGTACCTGTCATATGCTTGTCATGTCTGTGCCAGCCTCCCTTACCATGTAATGTACCCATGTGCTTGCTGTGTGATTTCTATAGAGCTGATGATAAGGCTTTGCTCAGTATATTCATCTTTGCTCGCAGGGATTGAGAATGTGATAGATTTCATTGTGTTCTACATTCCAGTACTCGGGGACATTGCAGTGAGCTGGGCATGTGGCCTTCTTCACATGGGGACTTTGAATGCATTTGGGAACTGTGCCAGCTATCAAGTCTTCAACAACGTATCTGATGGCACAAATGTCAGTGCAATTTTTATTTTTTATTTGATGCATCAATGGGATTTATTTGTAATGAAACCACTAATATCCAGTGAATGGTTACTACTAATAACTGCAAACCTTTTTTAGTGTCCTCATTGTGTGGCATCTGCAGGCGGTGTTAGCGCTGCATGTCTGAATGTTTAGCGGTTTCCTGGGATTAAAACACTGATAGAACGAAGCTGTTAAATTGGTTGTAAACTCATGAGAACCCCTCAGCTTGTGTGCCCCGCATGGACTACAAGCCTAATCATGCCCTTTCTAGCTCAGTATCATTAGAAGGGTCATCCCAGAGTCTCTAAGAACTCAATGGGTTTTGCTGGTGGCATACATCTGGCTGGTGGCATACATCTGGCTGCCACTATTTGTAGATGAAAGGCATAAGTACTATCATTTTCTGACTATATATATTCTACAAAGTGGTTATCTGTGTTTCTGGTGCACCAGCCATTATTGTTACCATTGTAGTGTGTAAATCTGGAGAAACGCAGGGGGTTATTCGGCCACGTTGGGATTAACTGTTCACAAGAAACCTCTCATCCTTGCACAAGACCTGTAACAATGTGAATGGTCCTGTGTGTCTGACTGCTGCGTGCATGCTTGTGGACGAGTGCTGAAACGTGGTGTTGCTATGAGCAGCAATGTGGTTTGGAGAAGTGATCACTCAGACGTTTAGGAAACTGAGTGGGAGAATGGGTGACTGTGCGTGTACCCCACAGAATCTGGTTATTTGCGATCTGTGACGTTTCCAGCATTTTGCTACACTGTTCCGTTGAACATTAGTCGTCAAGTTATCAATACGGTTGCTGTGCACATGTGATTCCCCCCCAATTCTACTTTATTCCATTCCTGATGGATCATGTGATTGGTGTGCTGGAGTCGCTGGCGCATATCCTGGTGATTTACATAAAGATTCTCCTCCGATCTTCACAGCATTACAATTTTACGTTTTTTGTTGGAGTCAGTACACACTGACGGATATTTGCTTAATGGAAGATACTGTTTTCATTGCTTCGTATACATTTTTTTTTTCCACGAACGCCAATGAAAATTTTTAAAGCAGGAGCTAGAATTGCGCAGTAAGTTGGGCAGCCAATTAATGCAGCCATTTTTTGGGCATAGTAATTCTTCATATGCGTTTTATTTCGCTTCTAGTAGCTTTATAAGTGTGTTGAGGTAGAGCTCCTAGCCGTGCTGTTGATACCATTTTTTGTTTCCACTGGTGTCAAAAAGTTCTTATTGAAGTGTTGTTTTTTTTTTTGCTTATATAGGCTACAACAGGGGTCAGCAACATTTCGCACTCCAGCTGTTGTAAAACGACAATTCCCAGCATGCCTTGCCGGCTTTTGGCTGGAATAAAGCATTTGTTTTTCGCGTCATGCTAGTAGTTGTAGTTCCACAACAGCTGGAGTTCCGAAAGTTGCTGACACCTGGGCTACAATAAACTGACCATCCAAGTTGGGCCTGATTCACACGAACGAGTGCAAATTTGGATGTTAAAAACGGTTTTCATGTCCGAGTCGCACCCATGCGTGACTTGTTTTCAGGTATACCACATAGACTTGTCTATTGAGGGATCCGTGAAAACGGACAAAAATAAGACATGTCCTATTTTTTTTCACGGGCCCTTCACATGGCCATTGTTTCAACGGACCGTGAACGGCCCCATTCAAATACATGCGTCCGGAATAAACCCTTAGACTCCATCTTTCTTCATTTCTTTGCAATGTTGCTTTTTTTTCTTTATAGAGAAAGATTAAAGCTTGTCTTCACTTTATGTGGCCATGGAATTAAAGGCTATGTACAACTTTGAAAACTATTTTTTTTTTTTGTAATTTTTATTAAAAACTATTTTTGCTAACAATTGTTTTTACTTTTTGAGATACAGCTAATTTGTATCCTGTATACAGAGCAGCTGTATTTTGCGCTGAAACCTGAATCTGTCAGTTCAGCGTCAGCTGGTCACGAGCTGTAACCGATCAAATCTAAGTTTATAACTTGGATGTGATCCATAACATGTTGATCTGGACCCACTGTCTCTGTAACCAGTCAGTCCCGCTTACAGCACTAGATACAGCTGCTCTGTATACAGGATACAAAGCAGCTGTATCTCATAACGTATTTTTTTTTTTTAAAGTGTATTGGGATGTTGCACCAATCACACTGAGACATTTAAAAAAAAAAAACCTAGTAGGTGTGCATAGCCTTTAATGATTTCATATCAGTAAGAATTGATACTGTGGTCATGTTATCAAAAGCAGTTGGTTCTAGGAGATGAAAATCTGCTCTATCGGTCGAATCACTTGTATTGTCTTGGTCTAGTGGTAAACTAGCATTTCATTATTAGAAATACATCTGGGGCAATGCAAGTGTACATCATTTTACAGAATATGAAGAATTCTTCTAAGGGAATATTGTTTGCATTGTGGGAAACCTTTTTTTATTGTATGGCCCCTTCTTGATAAGCTTTCAGATTGAAAATAAAATATCGGACTGTCATAAGAGTTGTTGGCACCAATACATATGAGGTTGTCAGCGTAATTGTAGATTCAATAAAGTCTTTTGGGTTTTTATCTATCTTTCTAGTTCAGTGTATCTGCTCGTCTGCTAATCTTTCAGAGGAAAATGGTGTGGACTGTACCGGAGTGCTCGGTCAGCAATGCTTGTGGGTGGGTTTGTGCTGCACAAGTCATTAGGTTGCTACATTAGGAGAAGACTGTGTTCATTGCGGGTAGTGAACTGAGCCGGAAGAGAAATTCTGTAGCCTAAAATATTTCTGTAGACGGTTTAAAAAAATGGTGGATTGCAATGTCACTTGCTACCAAAAGACATCCAATAGTACCCTTAACTGGTTCCCGACCGCTGGCTGTGTTTTTACGGCCAGCGGTCAGGGTCCTTAAAACCCGCGCCATAGACTTTTTACGGCTCGGGTTTTAACTTGCTGCCCAAGTGATCGGGCAGCTGAATGTCGGGTCTCCGGCTGTCAGTGACTGCCGGGGACCCTGAGGAGAAGATAGAAGCAGCTTTCGCTGCTTCTGTCTCCTCCGATCTCTTTTACACAGCGCTCAATGAACGCTGTGTATAGGAATAGAGGCAGCGGCTGCACCGCTGTCTATTGGTCCTAGTGTACTGGTCACATGATTGCCGGGTGACGTTACTGACAGACTGTTGCTGGGTCTTACTAGATCCAGCACAGCCCTATTCGTGACAATCGTCACTATGAGAGGGCTGATTTCCCCTGTAACTGGGGCTGTGCAGCTCCAGTTACAGTGGAAACACATGGTGTAAAAGAGAGAAAAAAAAAAATATATAAAGTTCCCCAAAGGTCTTTTTTGACCTTTGAGGGACAGACCATAGTAATAAAAAAAATAAGTGAAGTGCAATTTTTTTTTATAGTGAATACACATAAAATACCCACTCCAAAACAAACAGTCTCCCCCCCCCCCCCCCCCCGCCAATCATTGTCGTAACGCTAGCCCGGACCCATTACCCTAATATAGACAAGTAATATATTAAAATCTACGGTAAAAGGTCTATTTTAGGGTAAAACTGTGAGATTTCCAGCACGGGAAACAAAATCTCGTTTATCTCCGTAATCTCGCGAGATTTCGTTTCCCGTGCTGGAAATCTCAAAGAAAAGATTCAGAAGTGTCAGGATTCTGAGTACACATGACGTCCAGGACGGATGGTCATGTGTATTCATTATCAGGACACTTGATTAACGTTAATCAAGCAGAATCGCTGTGTATGTGGCTGCAGATCATGTTCTAGTAAGAACGCGGTTCTGCTGTGTAAATGAATGGAGAGGAGTGCATGATGCCGATTGGTCAGCGTCATACATTCCTCTGTACGACGCCCACTTGGTCGAAAGTAAAAATACGGCCACTTGGGCATTAAGAAAGCTCATTAGCATAAACCAAAATCGCTCCTAACGTTGTGAAAATAGATCGTTTTTTTTAAATAAAAAGCATTACTGTCACCTACATTATAGCGCCGCTCTCCTTATGTAGGAGATAGGGCACTTATAATGTGGTGACAGTCTCTTTAACCTCTTGAGGACCAAACAATTTTTGTAGATTTCCCTTTTTGCATCATGACACTCATAACTGTCTTTTTTTTTTTTTTTTGTCCGACTTAGTTGTATGAGACTTTGTTTTTTGCGGGACGAGTTGTACTTTATGTAGGTTCCATTTTTTTTAGGTACATTTACATTATCGTTTAATTTCTATCCATTTTTATTTTTGCAAAAAAAGCAGCAGTTGCGCTGCAGTTTTATAAATTTTGTTATTTACACCGATCGTCATAAATAATGTTACACATTTATTGTACAGGTTCTTACAGACGTGGCGATACCAAAAATGCGTATATTTCACGTTTTGGGACTTATATTTTGAAAAGTTTATTGTAAAAAATGTATTCCAGTGTTTGTTTTACAATTTATATTTTTTTCGATTATAACAAAAAATGTTTAACCTTTTTTTTTTTTTTTTTTAATCCCGTAGAGGGAGTTCTCATTTTTATTTTTGAGCATCAACGTACTGGCATATATCCATATGCCAGTACATTAGCCTGTGTACAGACAGTTAGGACATACCTCGCGGTATGCACTAACAGGAAATATGGGCAGACAGCCCTGGGGTCCTTCAATGGACCCTGGGCTGTCTGCCCATACCAGGTATAGCCATTGATCGCGTCACAGGGATTTCCTGTGATGCGATCAAAGGGGAGACCCCCTTCTCACTTTAGCTTTGATTGCCGCAATCAGCTTTGATCGTGGCATTCAAGGGGTTAATGGTGGAGAGAAGAGGTTTTTCTTCTCTCCGCCGATAGAGCAAGGTTGCGGCTGTGTATTTCAGCCGTTGCCCTGCTCATCATGGCGTGCCGACACAGCTGTCACACAGGACGAGAATACTCGTCCTGATGCACCAAGTACCCGCCGCTCAGGACGAGTATTCTCTTCCTGTGTTGGCAACCAGTTAAAATGGACTAAAGGCTGTTTTACACCGGCCGATAAGCGGCGAGTGCAGATCAACAAGACATCGTTGATCGGCACTCGTTTCATTCTGTCACGCGGAGCTATAGATGGGGACGAGCGCTCGTTACTCCAATCACTCGCCCTTATACGTTATCATGTCGGCAGCATGTCTCACTGTTTACAGACGGAGATGTGCTGCCGACAACAATATTACTTTCCTTTTTTTTTTTTTTTTAAACGATACAACCAGCAGATGATCGAGCGTTTGCGTGTTCATCTGCTGATCGCTGCCCTTTTTACACAGGGCAATTATCAGCAACGAGTGTTATACGAACGCTCATCTGCCTTATCGTCCTGTGTAAAACCCCCTTAAGGCCTCCCACACACGAGCATGTATGGTCCGTGATATACGGTCCGTATGTCTGCTGCATTTCCCGGACCGAACACTGCAGGGAGCCGGGCTTCTAGCATCATAGTTATCTATGACGCTAGATGTCACTGCCTCGCTGCGGGACAACTGTCCCCTACTGTAATCATGTTTTCAGTACAGGACAGTAGTTCCGCGGAGAGGCAGTGACACCTAGCGTCATAGATAAGTATTATGCTAGAAGCCCGGCTCCCTGTAGTGTGTTCAGTCTGGGAAATGCCCCCATGTTCTGTCTTCAGTGACTGAACCGCCGCTCATTAGTGCAGCGTCGGCCGCATCACCTCATGCTGACCGTGTGCACACTTATTGCCAGGAGCGGGGCAATGGCTGTATTACACACCCACAGCCCCGCTCTATAACAGCGGAGATGAGAGAAACCTCTGATCTCCGCCACTATTCCCCTGAATGCTGCGATCAAAGCTGACGGCAGCATTCAAGAGGAAAATGATCCCCTTGGATTGAGTCACAGGAATCCCTGTGATGCGATTGAGGGCCATACCATAAATGGGCAGACAGCCCAGGGTCCATTGAAGGACCCCAGGGCTGTCTTACCATATTTCCGGTTTTTGGGGCATTCTTGGGTATGTCCTAACAACTGCATGTGTACTATCCGTACACAGGCTAATGTACTGGCATATAGATATATGCCAGGACATTACAGTTTAAAAATAAAGTAAAAACATAGTAATATCAAATAAAATAAAAATACACCTTTTCTACAATTAAAAATTTAAATAAGTCTCAATACATAAAATATACACATATTCGGTATTGGTGCGGCCGTAATAACCTGCACAACAATTTTTTTGCGTCATTTATGATGTGTATGCTGTAAAAACCTAAAATAAAAAGTTCTTTCACTTATTATGAGGCACGAGGTGTGATTAATTTAATCTCCATGTGCCTCACAATAATCGTAATTAACCCCATTGGGTTAATTACTATTAGGGCTTATTCAGATGAACGTGATATACGTCCGTGCAACGCGCATGATTTTCACGTGCCATCACGGACCTATATTAGTCTATGGGGCCGTGTAGACAGTCCGTGAGTTTTACGCAGTGGGTGTCCGCTGCGTAAAACTCACGACATGTCCTATATTTGTCAACAAGTCAATAGGTGCGTGAAAATCACGCACAGCGCATGGAATCACTTCCGTGTAACACGCGTGATTCGCGCAACAGCAGTAAAAACTATGAATGAAAACAGAAAAGCACCACGTGCTTTTCTGTTTACAAACATACAAACAGTGTCATAATGATGGCGGCTGCGCGAAAAGCATGCAGCCGCGCATCATATGGTGATGACACATGGAGCTGTTAAGTGCCTTTTGCGCACACAAAACACTGCGTTTTTTGTGTGCGCAAAACGCACACGCTCGTGTGAATCCGGCCTTAAGGTGAGGCACATTCAAAGTTCATCACACCTTGTGCCTCACATCAGAAAATGGAAGAACTTTTTTTTTTTTTTTAATTACTGTTGGCAAAGTATCGTTTTGGTATCGAAATCGCAATACAACACACAGTATCGGTATCGAAGTCCATATTCTGGTATCGGGACAACCCTACCGCAGTGTATTCCGCCCGAAAAGACGCACTAATTTGTGGTGCAGCAATTCGGATGGAAACCAGTGCTTAGAAAAAAAAAAGCCTATTCTTGCACCCGGCCGTTGTCATGGCGGTGTTTCTCTGTTCTGTGCAGACCGGCCTCCTGGGACGATGCTTCAGCAATCGCATGGGATAAAACATCATCCCAGCAGGCCAGACTACATGGAGGAAAGACAGAAGCGTGTCTATGACAACGGCCGGGGGTAAGTATAGACTTATTTTATTTTAAACCAAAAAAGTGTTTTGTATTTTTTCTCTGCAGTTTTTGCTGCGGTGTCGCAGCGTCACACTGGCTATTTGTTGAATTTAATGGAGTTGTAAGGCACCATGCACACGAACGTGCTTTTGCGGCCGCAATTCCCCCGAAAATTCCACTGGAGAATTGCGGCCCCATTCATTTCTATGGGGCCATGTACACGACCGTAGTTTTTACGGTCCATGCGTGGCCCGGGATCCCGCACCGCAGAAAGAACGGACATGCCTTATTACGGCAGTCTTCTGCGGTCCGGGCTCATTGAAAATAATGGCCGCGGCCATATGCATGGCCCGCGATTTGCGTGCGGCTCACGGCTGACAGTCCGCAGCCGGCCGACCCGACCATCACGGCCGTGCACATGGCTACGTTCGTGTGCATGAGGCCTAAAACCTGCAAAAGAAGGGCAACGAAACCGCATCATAAATTGACATGCTGCAGATTTAAAATTGCACCGTTTTAGCGACAGATTTTTTTTTAATGCAGCGTCGGCATAATTTTAAATTTCATTCACTTTGCTGCTACTGTAAATGCTGCGGAATTTCCGCACCTAATTCCGCAGAATTGACGCTGCATGGGAATTCATTTTAGACTTCAGGTCCACACAGAATTTATTTTTTCTGGTGTTTTAAGCTGCATGTAACATACGTTTTGGCTACATGCACACGTTGTGTAATTTACATGCATATTTTTCTGCATCAAACAGGTAATTTCATAGGTAAATTCCGCACTTTATAGTGCGTTTTTCGATGCATTTAGGTGTGGTTTTTACACTTTTAGTTCAGAAATTATTGCGTTTTTTATGCTGAGGATTTTGGTGTTTTTTTTTTTATTCTAAACTTATTAGAAACAATTCTGAGACTGAAATGCAAGATGTATCGACATACTGCGAATTTTAAAATACGCAAAACATGTCAATTTTGGTGCAGAAAAATTCTGCAACGTGTAGATGAGATTACTTGAGATCACTTGAGATCTCATTTACTTTGCTACTACTGTATTACTGTGGATTTATTTCAGGACAGTCTGCTTTTTTGAAGTCCTTCACAAAGGCCCATGGGAAGAAGTCAGCACGTTGTGCTTGGAAAAAACGCTAATGACCACAAAAAAACAGCACAAACAAACTGCATGTAGTAGGGTTGTCACGATACCAGAATTTCAATACCGATACCTAGTGCCAACAAGAAGAATAATTAAAAATGTTTTCATTTTCTGATGTGAGGCACGAGGTGTGATGAATTTTGAACCTCCATGTGCCTCACATTAATAGTAATTAACACCATCATGTTTCTCAGTCATAATGGGCAACATTGGGTTAATGTGTGAGGTACATGATTGGGTTAATTACTATTAATGTGAGGTACATGGAGGTTCAAAATACATAACACCTTGTGCCTCACATTAATAAGTGAAATAATTTTATTTTTAAACTTTAATGTACTCGCATATATCTATATGCCAGTACATTAGCCTGTGTACTGATAGTACACAAGCAGTTGTTAGGGCATACTTAGGTATGTCCTAACAGGAAATATGGTCAGACAGCCCTGGGGTCCTTCAATGGACCCTGGGCTTTCTGCCCATATATGGTATGTCCCTCAATCGCGTCACAGGGATTCCCTGTGATGCGATCCAAAGGGCATCCCCCTTATTTACCCATTGAATGATGCAGTCAGCTTTGATCGCAGCATTCAGGGGACTAGCGGCAGAGATGACGTTTCTCTGATCTCCGCCGTTCGAGCGGGGCAGTGGCTGTATAATACAGCCATTGCCCCCCTCCTGACAAATGCACGCGGCCGGCGCTGCACTATTGAGTGGCGGCGCAGGCACTGAAGACGGAACGTGGGGGTGTTCTGCAGTGCGCCTGCCATTTTCTGTCTTCAGTCCTGTCAATCATTAGTGCATCGCTGGTCGCATCACATCTTGCTGACTGCGCGCACACGCTTATCAGGAGCGGTGCAATGGTTTTATTGCACTACCGCAGTCCCGCTCTAAATACTATACATTGCAGTGTGGCTGTACAGCTTAGTATAGAAAAACATGAATTAACGGTATTGAGGGTGCACAGTATCGAAGTTTCGATGCATCGTGCAACCCTAGCATGTAGTGCTCTTTATATTTTACTATAGACTTTAACCTCTTCCCGCAAAACGACGTGCCTGGTACATCGAGAATGCAAGTTACATAGAGCAATCCGACATACCAGGCATGTAAGTACTTTAAATTGTCAGTGTCAAGCGACGTTGTGACTGAACAGGCAACTATTCTCTAAAGCAGAGATGCCGACATGGGACCAATCGGAGTGGCCCTGTGCCGGTGATCGCTGTGATTTGGCCAGTGTACTGACTGGTCAATCACAGTGCAAAAGGAGTGTTTTGCCGGCATCTTTGGCTCTGTCAAGCTCACTTGTGTCCCAGAGCTTGACAGTCAGGCGGCACCGTCTTTCAGGGCCCAATTTAAGTTGACTAAAAAAAAAGCTGGCGATCAGTCCCCCTCGTCAGCTATTGTCACATATAAACCAGTGACCGCCACCTTTTGGTGCTGATTTGGTGATCAGTGTCACCAGACCGGTCATTACCTGTATGCAGGTGTATACCCCTGTGTACCCCTTGATTGCCCACTGTCCAAGGTACCCGGTTAGATGGCAAAGACACCTCAAATCTAGAATTTGGTAGGTAGGATATCCACACGTTCAAATACAGCAGGGTGGCCGCTCTGCTTAGTCGCCAGTCGCTCCCGTACTGTATAAAAAAAAAAAAAAAACCTGGTCCAAAGGCTTTACACTGCTGTTGAGGCATACAAAATATTATGCTCAGATGCAGACTCCGCAAGTGAAGGTGAAGCACAGTTTGCGCTTCCATCTGAGTCCTTATCATGCGACACTGACTCTGAACTCCTCCATCAGCGCCTGCTATTCCCGAATTGTTGTGAGCTGTGGACCATTCTAGCCTCCTGATGCCTGATTTCACAGCCTCAGGTACTCAATTTGATGTCATAGGGTTTGTTGCCATTGATTTATTTTTTTTTCCCCCCTTTTTTTTCGGACACCCTCCCTGGTTGAGGAGACGACACTTATGCTGCTCAGTTTATCTCCCAAACCCATGACTCCTACTGTGCCAGATACTGACATTAGACAAATGCAGCAGGGCTGCGTAAATTTTGGGGCATTTTTTTAAATTTCGGCATTATAAAAAAAAAAAGGCCACTAATTCCTCCATTTTAATGACAACAGTCGCTACCCACCCCTAGATGCCCCATAAGGCCATAAATTGACAATTGTCAGGCATTTTCCCAATATTATACCCCTAAACAGAATATTGCGGTGGTTGAAACCCTTGTTTGTTTTAAAGAGGCTCTGTCACCAGGTTAGGCCCCATGCACACGACCGTAAAAAACCTCTGTTTTTGCGGACCGCAATTGCGGTCCGCAAAAACGGAGGCATTCACTTTCATTGAACACTGACACCTTTCCGTAGCACTACGGAAGGATGTCCGTGCCGTGGAAATGTTCCGGGAATTATGGAACATGTCCGTTCTTTTGCATTTTGCGGGCCGTGCTCCCATACTTTGTATGGGAGCACGGCCCGAAAATGCGGCTGTCAGTCGGCGGCCGGCCGTGCCCGCAATCGCGTGATGCCGTGATTGCGGGCACGGTCGTGTGCATGGGGCCTTATAAGTGCCCTATCTCCTACATAATCTGATCGGCGCTGGAATGTAGATAACAGCAGTGGTTTTTATTTTGAAAAACGATCATTTTTTAGCAAGTTATGAGCAATTTTAGATTTAGTTTCTTAATGCCCAACTGGGCGTGTTTTTACTTTTGACCAAGTGGGTGTTGTAAAGAAGTGTATGAGGCTGACCAATCAGTGACCAATCAGTGACATACACTTCTCATTGTTCCAGCCCAGCTTCTTTCACTGCACAATCTCACTGTGCTGTGGCTCATGCTGGGCTGGAACAATGAGAAGTGCAGGACGCTGATTGGTCACTGATTGGTCGGCCTCATACACTTCTTTACAACACCCACTTGGTCAAAAGTAAAAACACGCCCAGTTGGGCATTAAGAAACTAAATCTAAAATTGCTCATAACTTGCTCAAAAATGATCGTTTTTCAAAATAAAAACCACTGCTCTTATCTACATTCCAGCGCCGATCAGATTATGTAGGAGATAGGGCACTTATAATCTGGTGACAGAGCCTCTTTAAGGGAAGGCTCAGGTTTAGGCAGTACCTTCCAAACAATAGGGCCCGGTATGTTATGAAATTGTACAAAATATGTGAGTGCCACCGGGTATACCCATCACTTCAGAGTTTGAGGGGAAGGTATTCCATACCTACTATACTTTTGTCTTTTTTTTTTTTGACACAA
Organism: Rhinoderma darwinii; assembly: GCF_050947455.1. Lineage (NCBI taxonomy): Eukaryota > Metazoa > Chordata > Amphibia > Anura > Rhinodermatidae > Rhinoderma > Rhinoderma darwinii. Next base: position 172,834,468 of record NC_134690.1, read on the forward strand.
AAGTATTTAACATTGCATAGGGAAAGGACTCTAAAATGTATCCACCTGAATGCCCCCCTTTAGGAGTCAGTGGGAAGATTGTATGGGACCTTGTGCATCCTCTGCAAAGGGTACCATTTATATATAGATTATTTTTTATAATAGTGTACCTTTGCTTAAAGTCCTTGCATCCCGATCCACAGTGGCCTGTAGCACAATCTGGAAAAACCAGAAAGGCCTCCCCAAAACTCTGCTGGTGGCTGTCAGTAAGGCACCATGCACACGACCGTATCCGCAAATACTGACCGTAAATACGGTTCCGTATTGCTTTATAGTAATCAGCAAATCATCAGCAACGTACCCATTTCTGCTGAATGGTATCCGAAAATACGGTCCGAATTGCATCCGTATATACGGATCCGCAACAAGAGGCTTGGTTGATGGGAAATCCCCGTTGTGTCGCTTAGCAACACTTTTGTATTTGCAGACACACCTCCGTTGCCACCCGCAATTTTGGCTTCCCCCAATAGACTTCTATGGAGGAGTCCGTGCCGCAATTGCGGACCAAGAACTGACGTACTCCATAATTCCCGACACAGTCCTGAGGCCTAAGGCACACGACCGTATTTTCATCTATCCTGAACTACTGTCCATAAATACGGACCCGTAGTCCTCCGTATTTCATCCGTATATACGGATCCGTAAAAAAAAAAGGGATGCAAGTGTTTTACCAACTGGGTGTTGTGGAGAGAAGTGTATGATGCTGACCAATCAGTGACCAATCAGTGTCATCAAATTGTTACAGCGTGATTGTGCAGTGAAAGAAGCTCGGCTGGAACAATGAGAAGTGTATGATGCTGATTGGTCAGCGTCATACACTCCTCTGCCAACCGGGCGTTAGACAACTTTGGCGTGGGCGGGTTTTTACTTTTTGTACATTAAGAAACTAGCATAAATCTAAAATTGCTCATAACTTGAAAACAAAAACCACTGTCATCTACATTACATCGCCGATCAGATTATGTAGGAGATAGGGCACTTATTATAATCTGGTGATTTCTTCTTTAAAGGGAATGTGTTGCCAGAAAAACATGTTGTTTTTTTTTTAATTAAACATTTAGTGTGTAGGTGATTAAACATTGTTCAAATTTTTTTTATTTTTTTCACGAGTCAGGAAATATTATAAATTAGATTCTAATTTATAATATTTCCCATTGCTGGTCACTAGATGGAGCTATTCCCAAAATTGCAGCATTGCAAAATTGGGTAAAAAGCCCTCGCTCTAGTGAGCTCTCAGCATCCCCCCCTCCTTTATCCTGGCTAGTGCCGGGATAAACGAGGGGTTTGAACGGTCTAACCTCCTACACTGTGTGTCGCCATTTTTTGAGCTAACACACAGTGTAGTAGGTTTACATACAGTAGTAAACGTACACAAACACGAACATACATTGAAATCTCTTACCTGCTCCTGCCGCCGCGGCTCCCTCCGGCCCGTCCGCTCCGTCTGCTGCCGCTGGTCCAAGTGCACAAGTCCGGAAGCCGCGACCGGAAGTAGTAATCTTACTGTCCGGCCGCAACTTCCGGTCCACAGGAAAATGGCGCCGGACGGCGCCAATTTCAAATTGGACTGTGTGGGAGCGGCGCATGCGCAGTTCCCACACAGACGGCGTACACAGAAGTGGATGGGACGGAAGCCGTTCGCAGTCCCTATGGGACTGTGGCTGCCGTATTCCATGTCTGTATGTGTCGTTAATCGACACATACAGAAATGGAACAAAAAATGGCAGCCCCCATAGGGAAGAAAAAGTGTAAAAATAAGAAAGTAAAACACAAACACACAAATATAAACGTTTTTAATAAAGCACTAACATCTTTAACATATGAAAAAAAAATTTGTGATGACACTGTTCCTTTAAAGGAAGTCTGTCATTACGTTTTTGCCTCTCAAACTACTAATACTACTATATAGGGTAGGATAATAGTTTTTCAAACATACTTCTGATGCCCAAGTCAGCCCATCGTGGACCATAAAGTGCTTTTATTCCTCTGGGTGCTGTATATAACTGAGAACTAAAGAGTCCTGCAATCCAGGAAGTGTCCTGCCCTCTTAGCAGAAACTATGTAGAATGCTGGACACTACCGAGATTGCAGGACTCTTCAGTGCTCATTTGCATTTGCCGCCCAACGGCATGCAAGCCCTTTTTTATGGTCCTTACCTATATAGCGGTATTGGCAGTTTGGGAGGTGAAAATGTGATGATGGACTTCCATTAAAGGGTAACTAAACGTTCGACAAACTTCTGACATGTCATAGTGACATGTGAGAAGTTTTGATTGGTGGGGGTCTGAGCATTGAGACCCCCACCAATCACTAAAACAAAGCAGCAGAAGCGCTCGTGTGAGCGCTAAGCTGTCTGTTAGACTTTTTACGGAAATCAATGTATCTAGTACGGGCTCAATAGAAAGTCTGAGCCCATACCCCGATACATCGGCATTCCGGAAAAAGCCGATCAGAAACTATGCGGCTTAGTACTCACACGAGCGATTCTGCCGCTTCGTTTTAACGATTGGTGGGTGTCTCCGTGCTCGGACCCCCACCAATTAAAACTTCAGACATGTCAGAAGGTTGTCGAATGTTTAGTTACCCATTAAACATCAGTTGATTTTGTGTGGTGCTCCTTTTTTGATTTGAGTTCTTTAGGAGTCGGCCAAGACTGCCACCTTATATACATATGCTTCTTTTTGACTTGCTAGTAAATCCAACTGCTTATTTGCCCACTAATAAAAGGTCAGCGGCTGTGCTACTTGGCATTCTGGTCTAGCTCCAGTGTACTGTGGTATGCCAAATGCGTTTTCTCAGATAGTTTGAAGCCAATGACGCTTGAGTCCCCCACATGGAAATGTTGATATGATGGTTTTGTGTATTTTATCTCACTTGACCAAATATTCCTTGCGGGGAAAAAAAAGCCTCAATGAAAGGCATTTTTGACAGTTTTTTTTTTTGGCGCGTTTTCTGACTTGGTTTCTGCGTCAAAGAACGTGTGAAACAACTGTGTGAACAGGGCCTAATTATCTGCTTTTTGACCTCCATTATGTGCGTACATACGGATATCGATGGATGAGCGGATGTTTGTTGGTCTGCAAATTAAAGGGGTATTCCAGCCTACAGCATAAATAGATCAGTGGGAGCCCGACTACTATATTCAGCTGTTTGTCTGTCCCACTTGAATGGAACGGAGGCCCCATATGCGCGGTGCCACTCTATTTAAACTCCTCCCAGCTGCCGTCGAACGGAGGACAGGTGTGGGGCCCAGCAGTCAGATCCCCACCGATCCTAGCATTTATCACCATAGGTGAAAAATGCTGTTGGGTAGATTGCCCCTTTGATGGGTATTTACAAGGGCAGGGTTGTTTAAAAACATACATAAATTAAATTTTCTATTCTTTATTGGTTAGCCAGGTTTCCTGAGGTCTTTCTATTTTGTCATGGGTGAGCCCCTAATACTTCCGTTGTGATTTTTAAAAGGGTTCTTCAGGGAAAAAAACAATGATGGCTTATCCCTTGTATAGTCTTCATATTTTCTTTTCCTTCCCCGTTCAGCACGGAGGTGCCCCAGTGAGTGCCTCAGCCACTCTGTTTATCCAGGAACAGTGGCTCATCTGTACATTTGTCTATGCCTGGTACTGCAGCATAGCCCACTTATGCTGATCCCCTGGACACCTATCGATCAAACATTGATGATCTTTTTTTAAGGATTGGCAATCGGCCCTAGAATACCCCTTTAATTTTGCCACTGGAGCCATCAGGAGTCCAGCACACACTGCATGCAGGTAGTTAGAAGAATTAGTGCAGGGACTATTAGCCAATTACAAATACTGCTCTCGTTTATAATAGGCCTTTTGGATAATGAAAGGAGCAGCTTGATTGGTAGATATGTGTACCGATTAATCTTTTCCTATAGTCCCCTAAGGCTCTGCACACTTCTGCGTAGGCCGGATTCTGCAGATTCCGTTGTTCTTACCAGGAAAAATGACGCTTCATACAGCACGAATTCTCCTGTTCATGTAATAAAAACTGAAGCTATGATATCCGTTTCGGCTTTCCGTTCATCGGTTCCTCCGACGGAAAGGTTGAATGGAACCCGACGCTGATGTGAACGTAGTTTTACAAAGGGAAGCCACAACGCAGATGTAAACATAGCCTAAGAGGAAACGCTTCTAAAGTGTAGCTAGTTAACATGCAAATGAAACGGCACATTTTAGTATTTTATATAATATATTGCATTATAAAATGTATTTACTGTAGAAAATGCTGCTATTTAGAGCTAGGATAAGCAGTCTTTGTATGCAATGGTCCATATTATGCTTTGTCCTTTTTATTTTGTGCAGCCTGTATTACAATGTGTACCTATTGTCATGCACAGAGCAATGCTTTCTGTCCTGTCAGAATTCCAGTATATAATAGCCTTCTGTTATGTTACACAGAACTTTCTTTTACAACGGTCTAAAGGTTCAGAAAGTTCTGGAAATACAATTTCAACACATGTAAAACACAAATTTGTCCTTGATCCAGTCTTGAATCTTTTTCGTGTTAACCCTGAGGCTGGATTCACACGAGCATGTTCGGTCCGTAAATGACGGAACATATTTCGGCCGCAAGTCCCGGACCGAACACACTGCAGGGAGCCGGGCTCCTAGCATCATACTTATGTACGATGCTAGGAGTCCCTGCCTCGCTGCCGGACAACTGTCCCGTACTGTAATCATGTTTTCAGTACTGGACATTAGTTCCACGGAGAGGCAGGGACTCCTAGCATCGTACATAAGTATGATGCTAGGAGCCCGGCTCCCTGCAGTGTGTTCGGTCCGGGACTTGCGGCCGAAATACGTTCCGTCCTTTACGGACCGAACATGCTCGTGCGAATCCAGCCTGAAGGGTGAGGCCTTATTCCCTCGAGTGTGTCTGATTTCAGTGTGACATCCGTTTTTCTTATGTTTTGCTCCTCTGCAAGCTCTTTCTGGTTGAACTTTTTTTTTCCTGAATTTCTTAGGCCCCATGCACACGACCGCAATTTTGATCCGCAATTACGGATCCATTATTGTCAATCAAAATACGGATACATTCATTTCTATGGCACACAGACACCCACCTGTATATTTACGGGAAGGTGTCCAGGCCGTATAAATGACCCACGAAAAATAGAACACGTCCTATTTTTGGTATTTGCGGACCATGTTCCTATACTTTATTATGGGAGCAGGGTCCGAAAATGCAGCAGATATTCTGCAGCCGTCCGTTCGCACGGCTACAGCCGTGTGCAAGGGGCCTTAGCAACTGATCCGTGAAATACTGATAGCACACAGATGTCGTATGTTGTCTGTGGTTGTCTTCAAGTGTCAATGGACTTCAATGTATGAGTCTGCAAATACATACCAGAATAGGACATGCTGTGAGTTTCTGGCATTGACACACGCCCCGTGAAAAAACGGATGTGTGAATAGCCCCGTTAAATCTGTTTACATCTGCGTTGGATGCTGCAGTAGGGGCCTCCGTCACGAAGATTCCAGAAAAAATAACAGCGTTCCGCGCTATTGTTTCTGGTAAAACCATGCACACCCCACGCGCTGAAGTTAATGGGTCTTGTCGGCTGCCGGTGGTGCCTGTTGTGCAACAGAACCGTCGCTTCCTGTTTTCCCTTGTTCTGCTCCTCTGACGGAGCTGCCTCCACATGGTATGATGCCCCCTCTAGCTGCCCTCCACGCGGCGTGTGATGCCCCCTCTAGCTGCCCTCCACGCGGCGTGTGATGCCCCCTCTAGCTGCTCTCCATGCGGCGTGTGATGCCACCTCTAGCTGCCCTCCACGCGGCGTGTGATGCCCCCTCTAGCTGCCCTATAAAATAGACTCCCCTAACCCCATTCCAATGACTAGTGGAGGAGATCCCTCTTCCTCCTCCCGTATGTGTGGTTTAGTGCCAACAGGCGCGATGGCATCATTGCCTCGCGCTTATCCGTGCGGAGCCATGAGCGTCTGGCGATATGTAGTGAATGGTAGAGCAGGGACCTTATGGCTCACTGCTCTACCATTGGATTCTACTGTATCTGTGTACTGAGGAAACCAGGGGGGGGGGAATAATTGAAAAAACCCGAAATGTGCAATATGACGTCTGTTAATTGCGCTTAATTTCTGTTTCGTTTTTATGTATTTTTCTATCAATTGCCTAGCCCTGCTATAGCACGTCAATCTGCGCTAGTTTGGCTTTATTTACTTGGAGCAATTATTGTTTTGTATGTGGACAAATAACATTCCCCATTAAATTTGCATCGTTGTCTGCCGCACAGCTTGTGCTTACACGGGCAGTTATGCTCTCGACCGATTTTTTTTTTTTACATACAAGATTCGATCAGCCAATAAACGTTTGCTCATTGAGTGATCGCCGGGCCCTTTTACACGGGCTGATGATCGGATCAAATGTTCCTTTCCCTTGACCATATGAAGGGCCTTAAATGGATTTTCCCATTAGACATTTATGGCTTCTCTACAAGATATGCCATAAATGTCAGCTAGATGTAGGTCCCTCCTCTGGGACCCGCATCTATCTCTAGAATGGGGCCCCCTAAACACTGTTCTTCCTTTTTTGGCTCCCGCTACCAATTGGAAGTTCCGACCATGTAATCAGAAAACAGCGTAGCTTTCTGAGCTATGCTGTTTCCATAACTCCCATAGACGTTGTTGGCAGTTAGGCTGGATTCACACGACCATGTTACGTCCGTAATGGACGGAACGTGTTTCGGCCGCAAGTCCCAGACTGAACACAGTGCAGGGAGCCGGGCTCCTAGCATCATAGTTAGGTACGATGCTAGGAGTCCCTGCCTCACTTCAGGACAAATGTCCCGTACTGAAAACATGATTACAGTACGGGACAGTTGTCCGGCAGGGACTCCTAGCATCGTACATAACTATGATGCTAGGAGCCCGGCTCCCTGCAGTGTGTTCGGTCCGGGACTTGCGGCCGAAATACGTTCCGTCCATTACGGACGTAATGTGCTCGTGTGAATCCAGCCTTAGGCTGGATTCACACGAGCGTGCCGTTTTTGCGCACGCAAAAACGTGGCGTTTTGCCTGCGCAAAAGGCACTTGACAGCTCCGTGTGGCCTCCGCATATGAGGCGTGCTTTTCATGCAGCCGCCATCATAATGACACTCCGTTTGGATGTTTGTAGACAGAAAAGCACGTGGTGCTTTTCTGTTTCCATTCATCCTTTTCACTGCTGTTGCGCGAATCACACAGTTCGCATGGAAGTGCTTCCGTGTGACATGCGTGGTTTTCACGCACCCATTGACTTCAATGGGTGCGTGATTCGCGCAAAACGCCCAAAGAACGGACATGTCGTGACTTTTTTTTTTCAGCGGACTCACGCTGAGTAAAAATCACGCACATGTCCGCACGGCCCCATAGACTAATATAGGTCCGTGCGACGCGCGTTAAAATCACGCGTGTTGCACGGACGTAATTCCCGTTCGTCTGAATAAAGCCTTAGGGTCTATTTACATGTGGCCGAATTGTTGCTGAAATTTCTATGATTGTCCCATTTATCTGAATGGAACTGGCAGTAATCCATGCACATGCTGCAGAAACAACCTCATTCAGATGAATGGAACTGTTTTTTAGCCACAGAAATTTCTGCAACAAGTCTGCTTCATGTAAATTCATCCTAAAGTTGATCTGGAAACAAATCTAAGGGTATGTTCACACGGCCTATTTACGGACGTAAATCGGGCGTTTTTGCCCCGAATTACGCCCGAAAATAGCGCCTCAATAGCGCTGACAAACATCTGCCCATTGAAAGCAATGGGCAGACGTATGTCTGTTCACACGAGGCGTATATTTACGCGCCGCTGTCAAATGACGGCGCGTAAATAGACGCCCGCGTCAAAGAAGTGACCTGTCACTTCTTTGGCCGTAAATAGAGCCGTTATTCATTGACTACAGTGAATAGCAGCGCTAATTATGCCCGTAATTGACGCGGCGTTCAAGCGCCTGCACATGCCGGTACGGCTGAAATTACGGGGATGTTTTCAGGCTGAAACATCCCCGTAATTTCAGCCGTTACGGACGCCCTCGTGTGAACATACCCTAATGGTAAAGGCTTTCCACCAAAATCCGGAAATAATTCCTTTAGCAGTCTCTTGATGTGAAGGTTTTTTATAGTCTATTCTGAAGCTTGCTTTCCCCATCGCATGTAAGATGCTGGGTTCCACCATTATTGGGGGTACATGCACAAGCAGGGGGTACCAGGTTAGTTTTGTCATAGTGTGCAATGGGCTGTTTTAAAGGCACATGTGAGGTAAAGGTGCAGCCCCAGTGTGACTTCTACTATTTTCTATGATGGGGGGTTGGGATAAAAAGTGAAATCGGGATTGCACCATTGAGGTCACGTGTCCCCCACGGCTCTGCCACAACTGCAGGAAGACTACAATAGGAAGAATTTCCTGCCAACTACCCCCCCCTCCCCCTCCTTTTAGGATCATGTTCTCACTTGCGTTGTGTCTTTCATAACCTATTAACAACATTCACCTGGATTAGTTGTATGACGGACCCCATTGACTTACAATGTATAATGCATCACTATTTTTCCCATCAAATTGAACTGAATCTGTGATGTAGCCTCTGATGCAGATGTCAGTGGAGAGAACACCGTGCTAAAACAGTGGTTGCTGTTTGTACTTGTGGCAATGCAGCGCTGCTCCCTGTACAAGCCGTTCTGGACATTGTCACGCTGATGGTGCAGCATCTAATGCCGTATATTGGACTGAGTTTTCACCTATACACATAGTACTGACACCCCATGTGCTATTCACAGCACTGATCCCTATTCATCACACTCCTTTATTTTTTATTACATTGTCACACAGTTCTGACACTTCCATACATACATTTCTTTTTTACCACACGTTTCACACCCTAGCACTACACTGACACTCATTTATCGCACACCTTTGAGCGCTTGGTTCACCACTCCCCTCAAGACTAGTGGGAGGGGCTATCACTATGTAATGCACCCTCCTTCTGCAGCATTTTTTGACCTGTCTGCGTCCTGCTGGGAATGGGTTTTCACCCACCCACCTACCTAGTAAGTATGGCCTTTTTGTGGTTTTGATGTTATCTATGTCCCATTTTTTTTCTGCTTGAGTTTTCACCTATAAGCACGAATTTAATCGATTCTAGGGTAAACCTCGATCTGTTGAATGCAATTTCATACGGAACGAAGTCATAAAGTTCCGCATTGTGAACTATATATCAGGCTGTAATGCGCAGTGGTTTTAGTGGTTTTTTTTTAGGGTGTATTCACACAGCGTTTTTTTGCCATGAAAACTGCATGTGTTTTTTACTGGGATTTGCAGTGATTTTGCTAACTGCTGTTAAAACGCATGCATTTTCAGTGCACTTTTCGGCCGTGTGGAAAAACCGCACCCTGTGAATACAGCCTTAGGCCTTATTTAGACGAACGTGTTTCACGTCCGTGATACGAGAATGAAAATCACGCGCGTCGCACAGACCTATGTAAGTCAATGGGGCCATTCAGACGTTCCGTGTTTTTCACGCAGCGTGTCTGCTGCGTGAAACTCACTGCATGTCCTATACTTTAGTGTTATTTGCGCATCACGCACCCATTGACGTTAATGGGTGCGTGAAAACCACGCGCAGCACACGAACGCACTTCTGTGTGCTGCGTGTGATTCGCGCAACAGTTCAAGAAATGTAGAGAAAAATAAAACCACTTCCTTCATTTCATTTTCTAAACCTCATAACCACGTGTCATAAGGATGGCATATGCGCAAAAATCACGCAGCCACGCACCAAACACTGATGACACACGGAACTGCAACGTGCAAAAAACGCACACGTTCGTGTAAATAAGGCCTTATACAGCCAATTTAATTAGTGACAGGAAGTTCAGAAACGTTCTCTATGGTTACTACTTTATCTCAAATTTGTCAAGAAACAATTCCTAAACGATGGTTTACATGTGGAAGTTTTCACATACCAGCCACTAGCCCACTTGCCCTCTACCCGTAGGCTACTTTCACATAACCGTGTCAGATTCACGCGTTTGAAAAACGTGTGTGAATCTCGTCTGTTTGTGTTATGCATCAGTGTGCTTTGCGAGTGGCAGGCGTTTTCCATGCACTCTCAAAGGACATCCTTTTTTCCCGTTTTTTTTCAAACTAATTGATGCGCAAATCACGCACCGCACATGGATGTGCGTCCATGTGCGGTACGTGGTTTTCACACACCCATTGATGGGCGCATAGGTGCGTTAAAATGCACCAATATAGGACATGTTATGAGTTTCACGCAGCGGACTCTCGCTGAGTGACGACTCACGCATGTATGAATGACCCCATTAAAATGAATGGGTCCGTGTGCTGTGCGTGATTTCCATTCGCAGCACATAGAAAAGGGCACACGTAACACGAGTGTGAATAACGTCTACCAGTAATTCCCTTTGGATACTTGATTGTAGTAAAATTATACAGACAACCTCTATTTCAATTCACCGTGGTAACACGATTACGGTTGCACGATGCATCAAAACTTTGATACGGTTTCAATGCCGTGCACCCTCAAACGGTTCAATACAGTTATTTCATGTATTTCGATACCAAGCTGTGTACCAGTGTAGTATAGTAACATATGAATGTAGTTGGAGCGGGGCTGCGGCCGTGTAATATAGCTATTGCCCCGCTCCTGAGTCCTGAGAAGTGCGCACGCGGTCAGCCTGATGTGATGCGGCCGGCACTGTACTAATGATTGCCGGCAATGAAGACCGAACATGGCGGGCGCACTTCAAAACATCACCATGTTTTGTCTTCAGTGCCTGAACCACCGCTCATTAGTGCAGCGCCGGCCACATTACGACAGGCTGACCGTGCTCGCACTTATTGTCAGGAGCAGGGCAATGGCTGTATTACACAGCCAGCCGCAGCCCCGCTCTAACGGCATAAATGAGAGAAACCTCATCTCTGCCGCTGTTCCCCTGAATGCTGCGATCAAAGCTGACCGCAGCATTCAAGGGGAAAATGAGGAGGATGCCCCTTGGATCACATCACAGGAGATCCCTGTGATGCGATTGAGGAACATACCATATAAGGGCAGACAGCCCGGTGTCCATTGAAGGTCTCCAGGACTGTCTGACCATATTTCCTGTTAGGGCATACTTGGGTATGTCCTAACAACTGCCTGTGTACTATCCGTACACAGTCTAATGTACAGGCATATAGATATATGCCAGCATATTAAAGTGTAGCTAAACGTTTGACAATCTTCTGACATGTCATAGTGACACGTCATAAGATTGGATTGATGGGGGGTCCAAGCAATGAGACCCCCAACAATCGCTACAAAGTCTATGAGCCCGTACTCCAATAAATCGGCTTTCCGGATAAAGCCGAACAGATACTATGACATGTCAGAAGTTTGTCAAACGTTTAGCTACACTTTACTTTCTTTTTACTTTATTTTTAAACTTTAATGTTCATAGTGACAAGTCAGAAGATTGGATTGGTGGGGTCCGAGCACTGAGACCCCAACCAATCACTACAACGAAGCCGCTGAACTCGTCTGAGCGCTCAGCTGCTTTGTGTCTGTTCGGCTTTATCCGGAAAGCCAATGTATCGGAGTACGGGCTCATAGACTTTCTATTGAGTCCGTACACTATACAAAAGCCGAACAGACAAGAAGCGGCTGAGCGCTCAAAACGAGCGCTTCAGCTGCTTCGTTGTAGCGATTGTTGGGGGTCTCAGTGCTCGGACCCCCCATCAATCCAATCTTATGATGTGTCACTATGACATGTCAGAAGTTTGTCAAACGTTTAGCTACACTTTACTTTGTTTTTACTTTATTTTTAAACTTTAATGTTTCATTAAAAAAAATATATATACACATTTTTTTTTTACAATAAACATTAAAATAAGTCTCAATACATAAAATATGCACATATTCGGTATTGGCGCGGCCGTAATAACCTGCACAACAATTTTTTGTGCGTAGTTTATGATGTGTACGCTGTAAAAAGTCAAAAGTGCTTTCTTTCACTTATTGTGAGGCACGAGGTGTGATGAATTGTGCCTCACATTAATAATTATCCCCATAATGTACCTTACACTAAGGGCTTATTCAGACAAACGTATAATACGTCCGTGCTACGCGCGTGGAATTCACGCGCATCGCACGGACCTATGTTACTGAATGGGGCCGTTCAGACTGTCAGTGAATTTCACGCAGCGTATGTGCGCTGCGTAAAACTCACGACATGTCCTATATTTTGGCCGTGTTGCGCGCTGCACGCACCCATTGAAGTCAATGGCTGCGTGCAAATTGCGCTGGGCATACTGAAGCACTTCTGGGTGCCACGCGTGATTTGCGCAACAGTACGAAAATTAATGAATGAATACAGAAAAGCACCACGTGCTTTTCTGTTTACAAACATAAAACCAGAGTGTCATCATGATGCCGGCTGCGTGAAAATCTTGCAGCCGCGCACCATATGCCGATGACACACGGACCTTTTGCGTGCGCAAAACGCCGCGTTTTTTTCGCGTGCTAAACGCACACGCTCATGTGAGTCCGGCCTAAGGCCTTATTCACACGAATGTGTATTATGTCCATGCCACGTGCGTGGAAATCATGCGCGTCGCACGGACTTATGTAAGTCAATGGGGCCGTTCTGACAGGTCGTGATTTTCACGGTGTATGTCCGCTGCGTAAAACTCGCGACATGTCCTATACTTGGCGGTTTTTCGGAACACGCACCCATTGAAGTCAATACCCATGCGTGAATTATGTGCATGGCACACGGAAGCACTTTTGGGTGACGCGCTTGATTTGCGCTACAGCTGTTAAAGAAGTGAAGGGAAACAAAGCCCCTCCTTCTTTGTTTTGATGTTTACGAAACAGTAGTGTCAATGATGCCAGTTGTGCGAAAATCACGCAGCCATGCACCATATACAGATGCCACACTGAACTTTTGCGCGCGCAAAACGCACACGCTCGCACACGCACACGTACCTAACATCAGAAAATGGAAGAACTTTTTTTATTGTTGGCAAAGTATTGTTTTGGTATCAAACGCAATACTACACGAAGTATCGGTATCGAAGTCCATATTCTGGTATTGTGACATCCCTACACATGATATTAACTTATATATTGACTATTAGTTTTGTGAATTTGTATCTTATTTACACAATGGTTTAGAAGGGGTTATTACGGTTATTTTGTTTGGTCATTCCAGAAATCACAACATGTGAATGTGCTTTAGGTTAGCTTCACACCACGCCTGTGGCCTTATGGCTGGAAGTATGGAGCGGGCTCGCGGCCTGAGCCCACTCCATGACACGCTCACTCTAACATCGGGGGTGAACTCTGATCATGGCTGTTTGACCACTTAGATGTTGCGATCAATACTGACCGACAAATCTGTAGCCCCATCACCCCCTCTCCCGCAAGTTGGTCATCTTGGTCCTCCAAAAAGGTCACATTTTTAAGCCCTGTAATGGGGTTAAAAAAAAATGAACAATTATATAAAGTTTGTAGGATTATAGGAGAGAAAAAAAATTAAGTTAAAAAAGAAACTTAATGTTTTTTCCCCTTTAAGAATGTAAACAATTAATAAAATTGTAAACCTAATTGGTATCACCATGTCCATAAAAGTCTGAACTATTACAATACAACAGCTTTTAAACCACAGGGTGAATGTCATAAAAAAAAAATTGGTTCCCCAGAATGGAATAAAAAGTGATAAAAAAAAAAAGCTGTATGTACCCCAAAAGTGTACCAATAAAAGCTGCCTTGACTTTTGCAAAAAAAAAAGCCCTTCAACATCTCCATCGATGTAAAAGTAAGTTATGGGTTTCTGGTCCGGATATGGTGACAATGTTTTTACATTGTTTTTATTTTGTAAATGTAAAAGATTTAAAAAAAACAAAATGAAAAAAAAAACGTAATTTTTGTGTTGACCTACAGAATAGTTATTTTTATGGCTGGGTGAGCGCTGTAAAAATAAAGGCCAAAAAGCAATGGAGAAACTGCTGCTTTTTGTTTTCTTCTGACCCCCACAAAATTGTTATTTTCCAGTACGTTATATGGAGCCATTAAAAACTACAACAAAAATGCAACTGCAACTACTGCAAAAAAAATAAAGATATGGCTATTATAATGCGAGTACAAAAAGAACAAAAACCAAAGTCTGCGTTTGGAAGGGGTTAAGGACACTTGTAGTGCTCATTGGCCATTTTCTGCTCTGTCCAGTGACCTGCTCAGGGGAGAGATGGCTGCACAGTGTTGAGGTCCAGTTTCTTCTTGCTCTGTCTGTTTTGTTGGCCTGGAAGATTTTCCATGAAATGTTTGTTTTTGGGTTGGGGGTGGGGGCCATCTGTGCATATCCTGCTGCCCCTTTCATATGCAATGAACTACCCCAACTACATCTCCTCCCCTGTTATCTGCTGGCTGCTAAGGGGGAAGGGTCAGGCCTATATCAGCTTTCAGTGTATGAGTGAGGGCATTGCAGCCTCATTATACAGTGTGGAAGGAAATATCAGCTCTGCATGCTGCAAATGTAAGTGTGGGCATTGTGTAATAGTTGTCTGTGTTGGCTGCACGTTTGTGTTTTCCTGATACATATTGTGTGTTCTGCTGTCTTCACTCCCACCTTGTGAACCTTTTATAGTCTGTATACATAGAACAGCTGATGAGTTCAAACACTTATGTATAATCTTAAATAATTTCCAGCCGATGTCTTAATAGTCAGTATAGTTGTGTGTGTGTGTGTGTGTGTGTGTACACAGTGGTTTTCTGTACGCCAGGTCCCACATTGTCGGTGAATTCCAGGTCAGTGTTAGTGAAGTCCCTTATTTCGTGGATCTTACTGTGCAGGAATGGTCTCTATCTGAGTGGAAGTTGTTACTTTCTGTAGGAGCTTCTTGCATACATGTAAATGCTTTAGAAGTTCTAAGGAATGAAGTTGTTACATTTGTGATTGTGGGGGTGAAGGGGTTAGGGATACTTTTCTGGACTTCCTGATAGTGATCCCATTGATGATCACTACAGTAAGTCTGCAATAGCTGAACACATGGAACAAAAGATTGCAGCGCATGTAGATAAACTTGTAGGCCTTGTTCACACAATGTATAATTGATGCAGATTTTGCATGCATTTTTTAAACTAAAACCAGAATTGGAGCCAGGTGAGCAGACCTGTAAGGCCTTTCTTTATATTTTTCTTGTCTAGGTTCAGTTACTGGTTTTAGCTTACAAAATCTGCACTATTTTTTATGTTTGTGAACAAGGCCGTACAGTTTAAAAACCAAGAAAAACTGAGTAACATTTAAAGTTTGTTTTATTTAACTTGAATAAAGTTTGTATTGCGCCGTGTTCTCGTCAATTCACATGGAAGGTAAATTCAGAGTTCTGCTGGCTTCCTGTTACCAGAGCAGTGCTTTGTGGGAGCTCAGATGACCGATAATAATTCTATGGAAAGGTTTAATATAATGACATAACTATGTCTATAATTAAAGGGGTCTTCCCACTTTAGACTTATAGCGCATCAACTGGTTATGCTATGTGACCTATAGATGGGGGTACCCCCCTCTGGAGTACCTAACTTATGCCCCCCTTCTTTCACCAACTACTTCTGCAAGACAAGGGGCTGTATCTGGACTGAATGGAAAATTGGCTGTGTATGAGCTCGTCTCAATGGGGGTTATGGAAACAGCCAAGCAAGCTTGATAAGAAGTAGGACCCCCCACTAATCAGACACTTTGTTGATTTGCCATATGTCTACAGTAGGATAATGGGATTTCAACTGAATAGGAAATGCTACAATTGTATGATTGAATAGTCTACAGACAAAAGAATACATGTGCAGCAATTCAGTTAAAGCCACGGGAAAATCATTCCAGATATGTTAAATGGGCCATTATTGACTAGCATCCATATAATAAATATCGGCATACAGGTTGGATTGGGGTCAGGTGTCAAGCTCTGGTCAGCTTAACTGATAGGTCATATGTCTTAAAGAGGCTCTGTCACCAGATGATCAAATCCCTATCTCCTATTGCATGTGATCGGCGCTGCAATGTAGATAACAGTAATGTGTTTTTTTGATCATTTTTGGCCAAGTTATGAGCAATTTTATATTTATGCAAATGAGCCTTTCTAATGGACAACTGGGCATGTTTTCTCATTTCCAACTGGGCGTGTATTGTGTTTGTAACATCTGGGCGTGTTTACTTCTTTTACTAGCTGGGCGTTGTGAATAGAAGTGTATGATGCTGACAAATCAGCATCATTCACTTCTCATCGTTACCACCCACCTTCTGGCAGTGCACAGACACACAGCGCGTTCTCGCTCGTCCGACGCGATGAAGTTCCTGTGGGAGGAAGTGACGTCACAGCGTGATCTCGCGAGATCACGCTGTGTGTCTGTGCACTGCCAGAAGCTGGGTGGTAACGATGAGAAGTGAATGATGCTGATTCGTCAGCATCATACACTTCTATTCACAACGCCCAGCTAGTAAAACAAGTAAACACGCCCAGATGTTACAAACACAATACACGCCCAGTTGGAAATGAGAGAAAACACGCCCAGTTGTCCATTAGAAAGGCTCATTTGCATAAATATAAAATTGCTCATAACTTTGCCAAAAATGGTAGTTTTTAAAAAAAAAAACAAAACGTTACTGTTCTCTACATTGCAGCGCTGATCACATGCAATAGGAGATAGGGATTTGATAATCTGGTGACAGAGCCTCTTTAATGCAAGGTGTTTCTAAGCGTAAACTGCAGTTTTGAATGCTGCAATGAATATGAATGGAGACGTAAGGCCGGATGCAGCTTCCTGTTGGTATAAAGTAAAAACAAATATTTCCAAAGTCAATCAACATTGTATTTAGATTTACCAACGTTTCCCGGAGGAGGAGGAGGAGGAGGAGTTACTGTCTTCCAAGATTTGTGATCTGCTATCCGCACAATATAAGGCTGAACGATGTCGTATTGTGTATATAAGGCGGGTAATGTGACTTTTATGTACAGAGCATCTTCCTGACCTTTTTATTGACTCTATGTATCTACACTAGTGTTATGAAGCGTGACTTATCTGTGTAGAATATCTCTGGAGTGGCCACATTCCTCATTGTCTTGCTTGTGACGACATGGAGATGAAAACCGCTAGTGTCATTCCTGCCACAGTAGACCATGTGAACACTGCTACTTCTCATATCCAAAAGAGCTGCTTCACTAGTGAGATGTGTTCGGTGTGGATGGACTCCCCTAGTCACGTGTGTACTTACATACTTTTGGTTTGGTGGTTCGGGATGGATGCCACCTTAAGCATGACAGGTGAATGGCAAAGCACAAGTGTATACATAGCATAAATCATGTCAGTCAGGCGGCTACTTTTGTCTGTGGGTCCTTCCGATTTTGATGTCCACTGACCATATATTACCTCAGGGGTTTGACAAATAATCCATTATGCCTTTTATTGGGAGAAACATGGATTGGTTTAACAATCTTTGCTCCTCCCAGGGATAAGCGTTGCTGAATGTGTTGGAAGCTTCAGGATGGAGGAGATGGTGCAAAACTGCCGCAAAGGAAAAGTGGAGTAGTTGCCCATGGCAACCAGTCAGATTTACATTTTTCAAACGCCCTTTGGAAAATGAAAGCAGCAACCTGATTAGTTGCCACGGGCAACTACTCAACATTTACTTTGCACCAGTTTTCATATGTTGATGGCTACAGGGCAGCTACAGAGCTATGATGGAATGAGTCCTTTTACACAGCGTTACTGGTTGTAGCTCGCCGCCAATTTTTCTGAATGGAAAATACTTTGGCATTGTAGCGCGACTTGTTTACAAGAAAATCCATACTACTTTCTTCTCACACTCTACAAGTGTTGGGAAATAGGGTACAGGCCTTAGTAACTGTGTCAAGCCTGAACGCTGCTTTTTTTTATTTTCAATCCAATTTTCCAATAGAATTGGCAGAATTGCATTGGTAAATATGCATTTTGTGTTGGAATCTTGCTGTATGGATCAGATCAGATGATATGACTCATTTTCATATTGAAGCCGGGGTGAATCCTTCTGCCTTAATATGGCGGGTGGACAGGGATGGTCTTCATGAGAGAGCCCCTTTAATAAAGCCGTATTGATAAATACCAATGGCTGTCCTCATTACTGAGCATATGGACAGCGGTTCTCCTGAGCAGACAGCCCCTATAACTGGTATAACCTGTTCATAAATGGAAGTCTTGTTGTGCCGATTGTGGTGTTTAATGCCCCTGTGCAAAGTGATCAGATTGCTTTGTATTTATTCATCCCATTACCTATTCTCTCCAAATATTACATGTAATAAAGTGGCTTAAAGCAGACCACAATAAAACAGAGGGTAATATTGAGGAGAGTGCTTCAAGATATTGAAGACAGCCATTGTTCAATACTAGTTTTCTATTATTTACCACTTAAAAATAAAGAGCTGTGGCATCTTTTTACTTGTTGCTGTTGTGATTAAATTAACTTGTCTTTACAGATGCAAACACTTTCTTTACATATCAGCTGTACATCTTAAACAAATGTTGTTACCATTTGTATGGCTGGCTGAGATGTTGCCTACTGGGCTCCTTGTCTGGGTGGGTCTGAACTTCTTGCCATAGAACACTTGCATTAGAATAGATTCTTCAATGAATTCCCTGTTGTCTGTTGTATTAAAATGATAATCGTTATGTATTCGTAGAAACTGGCTGTAACCTGGGTTAGATTTTTACCTGTTTATTCTTTTGTTTCCATGAAGATAAGCATTGCTTAACATGGCGTTTGGCTATCTTCTATTGAGGGTGGCTTTACATGCTGTATTAATTCAAACTATTTCTATGAAATTATTGCGTACGACTATTTACCAAGAAAGATTACTTGGTTTTGCGATCTGAACGATTGTTGGGAAATTGAAATGTAGTGAAAACCTATAAGAAATGGGATTAACAATTACGTTGTGGTACCAGCCAAACTACACACCACCTGCAAAAAGGTGCACAGGCTTAAAAAAAAAAAAAAACACATGTTCTAGATAAATTACCTTTATTAGAAAACTTCAAAACGATGCAAAATACAAGTAAAAATTGGTAAAACGTCACTCGCGTGAGAGATTGCTCATTCTGTTATATAATGTGTGAAAAATTGGTCATATATTCATGATTGAAATTGTAACCTAGAAGTGCACCTGTTTTGGGAAACTGTATTAAGTTACACATAAGAAAAAATTTATGTATTGTCCCTAATTGTCAAAAACCACCTAAATTTGTCCAGAGGCTTCTAACGTGTAGAGAGCCTGCCACCAAGCAATTGTATTTGTAAAATTTGGTGTCTAATCTTGAGATCTAAATTTCTAGGCCAGCGTACCAGATTTGTGAATTTGACTAACAAAATTGTGTAAGAATTTGTAAAACGCGTAACACTGGGGCTGTTATTTAAATTTATTGACGTCAGGTTTCCTGTTAAGGCGCGTTGAAAAATATTGCGTTTAGGCCAAATCCATATTTGATGCCCCATCGCTATTTTCTCACTTACAAATGTTATATCAATTTGGCAGGGCTACAGAGTTGCTCAGAGTGCAAATTATTTATCAGATTTCTAATACTTCTAACTAGAAAAGTGCTGAAAAATAATGGCCGGTCCGCACTTGCATTCTAAGATGCATCTGTGACCAGGTGTTGATACATCTGCTGAATTGAGGGAGACAAGCGACCGTACAACATTTATAAACCTCGTCCATTGTTTAAGTTGGGTCAAGTTTGTGTTTCTAGATATATAATGTATATAATATTGAATAATGATTATTTTTTTAACCTGTTGCATTGATCTGTTAATACTGGAAGAATACATGCGAGCTGCCAGGTTGACACAATCCCAGTTTAGACTAGAGGTCAGTAGTTGAGTCCAGAGTCCTTGAAGTGCTGTTTGCATATGTTAAGGAGGATCTGTCACTAGTTTAGTAATTCCCGATCTCCTAGCTAATCTGATGGGCGCTGTCACACTGATAATGCTAGTGAAAATTGTGTCCCAAAAAGTTTTGTAAAAAAGTTCATAACTTTTCAAATAAATATGTAAATGAGCCTTTATTAGACAAATGGGTGGTAACCGCAGCTATTCTCCTGAGGTGGAGCTACCTCACAGCCTCTGACGCTGTCCTATCAAAATGAAGCTGCTTCACACACCGTATGAGACAGTCTAGAGGGAAGTGGGATCACTTCAAAGAGCCATCTCTCCGGCTGTGGACAACCTGGAACAGCGGTTCTGGTGGCATTTAAAGGAAGATTCTAATCTTTCATATGACACCAGGATCACAGTTCTAGCTGTGACACAACCAGAGCCAGTTGAAAACTGTCGAATGGAAGCTGTGTACTATATGATGCAGGAAAGGGGGAGCGGCTGTATGCCGATAGGGCAGCGTCATACAGGAAACCTTACACTGCCCAGAGTGAAAAGTTACCTCCCATTTGGCTATTAGAGCCACGGTAGCATATTTAGAAAAATGCTCATAACTTTGCAAATAATAAAAGCTTTTTGAAACTAATCACACTGTAGTTATCAGCAGTAAAGCGCCTATTAGATCAGTTATGAGATAGGGAATTAATAAACTAGTGACAGTCTCTTTCAGGGGCCATTCACATATATCTGTTGCCCCTGTCCGTTTCCCTCCGGTGTGTTGCAGAACAGTAGTAGGGAAACTGATGCTAGAACGGCTCCCATAGCTTTCTATGGGATCCCTCCTGGCACAGTGGACATCAGTCATGGATCCGTACGGCGCTGGACCTGTGCAGGAGCCTGATCCAAAAACGTTTCCCGCAGCGTTTTTGTTTCCGGCGCTGTATCCTATCTATTTAAACCATTGTCGGGTGCTACCGCATCCTCCTTCCGGCAGGAAGGTGGCCGGGTGTATGTCTCACTGAGATGAACCAAAGCCTAAAGCAGGGAACCATCAGCTCACTGCCGTTAGTTTAGAGCAGAGGGAGCTCCTCTGTTTGCCGAGGACTCCCCTGGCACATCGCAACTTTAAGCACTGTTCTCGGGTAAGCCCTTGACGCCACTGTCCATATATCGACCGTGATGTCAGTGGCTACTGATAGTGCGGAATCACCGTTGCCGATCTGGCCAGGGATTCCGTTCCTAGAGGAAACCCCTGAAGTTACTGTCCATATATGGACATCGATATCAGGGAAGACTCCTGCAGCGGAGTCCAGGCCAGAGTCGGAAAAAGGAATTCCGCTCAAGCAGTAGCCACTGACGTCATTGTCCATATATGGACAGTGGCGTCTGAGTCGTCCTTGAGGGAAACCCCAGCCACAGCGTCTGCAATACTATGACTGGGCGTTCCGTTCAGGGAGTAACCCCTGACGTCACTGTCCATATATGGACAGTGATATCAGGAGATCCTCCTGGAGGGAATCCCCGGCCACAGCGTCTGCAGGGAGTTTCAGTGGCACTATCTATAGGGGTGTGCTGTGTGGCGCCATTTACCGGGGGGGGGGCTGCTGTGTGGCGCCATTTACCGGGGGGGGGGCTGCTGTGTGGCGCCATTTACCGGGGGGGGGCTGCTGTGTGGCGCCATTTACCGGGGGGGGGGCTGCTGTGTGGCGCCATTTACCGGGGGGGCTGCTGTGTGGCGCCATTTACCGGGGGGGCTGCTGTGTGGCGCCATTTACCGGGGGGGGCTGCTGTGTGGCGCCATTTACCGGGGGGGGCTGCTGTGTGGCGCCATTTACCGGGGGGGCTGCTGTGTGGCGCCATTTACCGGGGGGGCTGCTGTGTGGCGCCATTTACCGGGGGGGCTGCTGTGTGGCGCCATTTACCGGGGGGGCTGCTGTGTGGCGCCATTTACCGGGGGGGCTGCTGTGTGGCGCCATTTACCGGGGGGGCTGCTGTGTGGCGCCATTTACGGGGGGGCTGCTGTGTGGCGCCATTTACGGGGGGGCTGCTGTGTGGCGCCATTTACGGGGGGGCTGCTTTGTGGCGCGTTTTACGGGGGGGCTGCTGTGTGGCGCCATTTACGGGGGTACTGCTTCAAATCTACAGGGGGTACTGCTTCAAATCTACAGGGGGTACTGCGTGGCGCTATCTACAGGGGAAGGGAGTAGCGCTATCTACAGGGGGCACTGTGGCACATTCTACAGGGGGCGCTTTGAGATCTACAGGGGGTACTGTTTCATTATCTACACATGAAAAATGTGTCAAACGGAAAACACGGAACGGCTACAAAACCGATGCAAAACACCCCTCAAAAACTAACCTAGACGGCCATTTTTATCGTCCGACACCCGAACCCTATTGTGTGAATTGAAACCGCAATGCCGGTGGGGTGGGTAGAAGATGCGGGGTGGGATTGGGAAGCTGTAAAGGTGCCAAAAACTAGCTACTCCCTGAAGTTAGGGCTAGTGTTTGGCATCTTTGCAGGCTCACAAGGCTGCGTCGAAGATTTTACCTGAGGTGAGTGGATAGCAGCTGCCTTCTAGGCTCTCTGTGCCGGCCTTGGCGCTACACTGAATATTTCACACGTGACATTACAATGTGAGTGTCAGACTTCAGTGTAGCGCCAACGCCGGAGCAGAGGAGAGCCTGACATGGTACACAACATGTATCGAATCGCGGCAAAAAAAGCGTTAAACGCGTTTCCGTGGCAAAAACCGCGGCAAAAAAAACTCTGTGAACAGGGCCTAAAACATTCAGAAAAATGTGCCTCCTGATAGAAAAAGATTGAGAAGTTCACCTAAATATTAATAGATGATGCAACCCGCAAATGGCTTTCTTATGTAACTAATAGATATGGTTTAAAGGAGTTATCTGGGATTGTAAAATTTATGGGCTATTCATAGGATAGACCATCAGTATTCGATCGGTGGAGGTCTGACTCTCAGCACCCCAGCTGATCACCTGTTTGAAAGGGGTTGCGGCGCTAGTATGAGCGCTGCAGCCTCTTTATCGTATGATACTTTCAACCCACCGTTACTTTGATAGTGGCTGTGCAAGGTATTGCAGCACTGTCCTATTCACTTGAAATACCTTGCGCTGCCGCTATTAATGTAACAGCGCGTGCAAGTACGAAGATAAACAAAATAATGTAAACGTTAAAGAGGCTGCAGCGCTAGTAGGAGCGCTACGTGGCCCTTTCTGCTCATGGTCGGAGACTGCCGAGAGTTGGACCCCCACCAATCTAATACTGATAGTCTATCCTAAAGATAGGCCATCAATTTTGAAATCCCGGATGACCATATTAATTTTTCGGATCCCGGTGCAGATGCTTGCATGTAAGTTCTGTCTGTCTGCTCCTCTTTCCTATGTTTGTGGAAACTGTATAGTCCTCACTAAGAGGTTGCTGGTTGACAGCATGGATGTGAAATGCCCGCACTGCATGGAATATTTGTAGGAGCTCAATGTCCGCAAAGGGTTTTGGTGCTTTTTTCAATGAGTCAGGACGACTTCCAACGCCACTAGTTTTTTTTTACCACTGCAGTTGTCAAGTTCTAGGGTTCTTGACCCCCCCCCCTTTTTTTTTTTTTTGGGTGGTACAACAGTAAGCCTAGAATCAATAAGAGAATTTGCTGTAGTTTCTGCATGCTAATGAAAGTCCTGTAGAAATCTTGCAGAGAATAGAGGGCAGGCCGGATCGGTTTTATATATTTCTGTTTCTTTCATAAGACCGGATAGAATCAAGATGGAAATATATATTCGAGGAATTATTCATTTTCTATGATTTTATTGTCCCTTATTGTCGTATCTAACGGCCACGTATTTAATTCTAGACCTTGTGGGGGACCCTATGCAGCAGCACATGAGATGAGCAAAACCACACAGCCTATAGGAGGACCCCCTACTGCCCCTTCCCCTGGACTCCCACAGGTAAGTGTTCCAGCTTGAAACACAAGTCTTTCTGTATTTTCTACAACCGCATGCTGCGAGGAAGACTACTGTACTGGGAAATTATCAACAGCCCAGGTGAAGTTACTTGCAGTTTGTGGGAAGTATTAGTAGTTTTGTTCATAATCTATTGAATTTTGCATAATGGTGCACTGGGACAAACACAGATTTCTACTAATAATACTTGCCATAGATGAACCATAAAAAAAATGTGCACACAGGGCATATGAAGAGGCAGGGAATTTTAGGCAAAACTAGGAAAGTTTATTTTTGCATTTAAATGTAATCGCTAATTTGGTTTCTTACATTACATTTCATTCCAGTCAGCATTCCCCACTGCACCCACGGCCCCTGTGGTGTTTGGGCCTCCACAGACTCCACAAATGAATACACAGTCTCAACCTCGACAGGTAAGTGGCTTAAGTCTAGTGGCAGGACAAATATAAATAAATAGGCTACACGCACATGTTGCGTATTTTGCTACAGAAAATACACGGTGAAAGCACAAGAAATTCGCAGGGACAAAACGCACCAGAAAGTCAGTTTTTTATTGTTTTTTTTGCGTTTTCGGTACGGTTTTTACGTTTTGCTGCAAAAATAGCTGCGTCTTCATTCTGCGGGTTTTGCTGCGTATTTCTTTAGAACTACAGGGATAAAATTCGCTAGCGGAATCGCAAGAAATTTACATGCTGTAGTTTTGAAAATAAACACTGTGGGTCAATTTACGTAACGCAAAATACTGCACCGTGGACATGAGATCGCCTGGAATCGAATATACTTTGCTGGTACTGTATTATGCTGTGGTTTTGCTGCACGCAAATACGCGGCAAAACCACACGTAATACACAACGTTTGCATTCCGGTCAAAAGGAAACCGTGATAAAACGGAACTTTTAGCATGAGAGAACCCATTGTCCTAAGCCTTGTTACAAGTTGACACCCTCACTTGTGTATATTCACAGTATTAAGGTCAACAAGAGTTATTTTTGTGCAGTTTCTTAGGCGGCTCATGACAACCGCCCCTTGGAAAAGAACAGGGCATGCCTTGGCAGAGGCCTGCTGGAAGACCATCTCTGGGCAAAAGTTTCATTTTCAGTTATTGCCTGGAGTTTCTTTTTAAGAACTTGGTAAGCGGACTGTCTGTTTAACCCCTTAAGGACGCAGCCAATTTTGGCCTTGAAGACAGAACAATTTTTTTTATATTTCCCTCTTTGCGTCCCGATGCTCATTTTTATTTTTTTGCACGACATAGACTTGGTTTTTTTCGGGACTAGTTGTACTTAATGTAATTGTACCAAAAGATGGTACCTACATAATCGTTTAATTAAAAATTTTTATTTTGGCGAAAATGCAGAAACAAAGCAGTTCCGCAGCGGGTTTAATATTGTTTTTTGTTTGTTTTTTTTTACACCATACACCGATCATCATAAATGTTATACATTTGTTGTACAGGTTGTTACGGTCGCCACGACCGTAACAAACTGTATAACAAATGTATAATATTATTTATGATCGGTGTATGGTGTAAAAAAAAAAAAATATATATATTAAAACCGCTGCGGAACTGCTTTGTTTCTGCATTTTCGGGAAAATAAAAATTTGGTATCGCCACGATACTAAATGTCTAGTTCATGTTTTGGGACTTATTTGAAAAAATGTATTCATTATAAATGTGTTTGTTTTTTTTTTACTTTTTTATTTATTTATCATAGAAAATTTTTTAATACATTTAACTTTTTTTTTTTTTAATCCCATAAAGGGATTTTTCATTTTTATTTTTTAACTGTAATGTCCTGGCATATATCTATATGCCAGTACATTAGCCTGTGTACTGATTTGTACACAGGCAGTTGTTAGGGCATACCTCAGTATGCCCTGACAACAGGAAATATGTTCAGACAGCTCTGGGGGTCCTTCAATGGACCCTGGGGGTCCTTCAATGGACCCTGGGCTGTCTGGCCATAAAAGTTATGAGCTTTGGTCGCGATTAAAGTGCAGTCCCCCTTGAACGCCCGGATCAGCTTTTATCGTGGCATTCAAGGGGTTAACGACAGAGGATATTTCTCCTTTTCGCTGTTAGAGTGGGGCTGTGTATTACAGCCGTTGCCCCGCTCGCGATCGCGCTCAGAGACGGCTGTCACACAGGACGAGAATGCTCGTCCTAATGCGTGAAGTACACGCCGCTCAGGATGAGCATTATCGTCCTGTGTCGGCAACTAGTTAATGGGCTTGTCAAGCATTGCGTCACAAGTAAAGAGGCAGGTACTGTAGGGAGCATATTCCTAGGAATAGGTTTTATAGCCTTTACTTACCAGATTGGTGGATAAAGTCTTTACCGCCAATCACTGGCTTTTTCTGTGCATAGCACTTTTTTATCCTTTCGCTGTACTTAAAATGGTTATGTCCATGTTAGTATTTCCTTTCCAGTGTGTTTCACACCACACCTTTACCCACTATATGTTCTCAATTGTTTTGTGTACTGAGTCTAATATCCTGGCTGCATGTGTTTTTTTTATGCCTTGGCAACTTCCCCCTTCTGTTACTAATCTCTTCTGATCACCCCATCTTGGGTCGATTTTCACGTTTATCTCCTTCCACCCTCTGCTTCCTTTTTCTGCTGCTGCTTCTAACAGGCAGGATTCAGATCTATTCAGGTAATCCTTTCATTTGTCTTAGACCATACCACCTAATTGCTGTTCTCAATGAAGCAAAGTAGAGGATATTGTATTTTAAGAAACACTGTTTTGCCTGTAATATTGGATGAATATTGGTTTAATACCGAGAACTCAAAAGGTCTCCAATCTGTCATATGCCTTACATGCCACCTCTACTCCGCATTCATGCATTTTCCCCCAATGGTGATCCTCATAGTTGGTGACATACTTCCCTGCATTCACAGTAGTATGTCATTTATGTTCTGTACACATTAGCGTTGGGACACCATGACAACCCCGATGGACCCCATTATCAATGGGATCAGATGTGAACAGAGCCTTATACGTGGCAGAATATTCCTGCATGTAGGCAGAGTAGAGATGTGGGGGTGGGTGGAACAGCCAAAACACCTGCAAAAACGTAATGTTTGAATTTAATTTGTGTTTCTTTGAGGGTATGTTCACACGGCTTATTTATTTTCAGCCGTTTTTTGGGCCATAAACGCCCCAAAAAAAGGAAGCTGAACGCCTCCAAACATCTGACCATTGATTTCAATGTTCCGACGGGGCGTTTTTTTACGCAGGCGTTACAAAAACTGGAGCGTAGAAAAAGGCCCCGCAAAAAAAGCGTATGTTACTTCTTGAGCCGTTTTTCATTGTCAATAGAAAAACCGCTCCAAAAACTGCCTCAGAAAACGTTTGCTTAAAAAAAGGCTTAAAATCTGAGGCTGTTTTCCCATGAAACCAGCTCTGTATCTTACAGCCGCTTTTAGTTTAGCGTCTGAACATACCCGAACAGGTCACGTACAGTTAGAATATCTTTCCATCAATATAGTTTCTTGACCTGTGTTAAAATAGGGAAAAGTAATGGGCCGTATTCTCATGTGGCGGGTTAGTTGCTGATTATTCTGTGCAGAATGTGCTTTGAATATCTGAAAAAAACAACAAAATCATGTAAATTGGCTTTATTATACACATATGCAGCAACTTTTTTTTTATTCTTAAATTTATAACATTGCTCAAATGCATCTAAGGATTTTCTTTGGATTCAACCTTATAAAATTTTCCATTTGGGTACATGGCTATACAAGCATTTTTTTATTTTATTTGTCGGTTAGCAGTTTGAATATATTCTATGTGTCCTAGTAAAACAACACTCCCGTTATTACAGTTGAGTTTTTTTGCCCTTTTTTCAGGGCTGGGTTCACAGTGTTATTTTTTGCAGGAGGAAAATCTGCCTCAAAATTCCGTTTGGAATTTTGAGGCAGATTTTACTCTGCCTACATGCCGGTTTTCACAACGTTTTTCGTGGTGTTTTGTGCCTGCGGCCATTGAGCGCAGCGGACATAACACTGCGAAATACGCTTTCTCTGCCTCCCATTGATGTCAATGGGAGGGCGGTGGCGTAAACGCCCGAAGATATGGCTTGTCCCGCGAGCCAGTTTTTCCACTCGCGGGAAAAAAAAACAACTCCGCCTCCCATTGAAATCAATGGGAGGCATTTTCGGCCGTTGTTTGGCTCGTTTTCCGTGTCAAAAAAGTGTCAAAAAACTCAGTGTGAACTGGCCCTTATTTGGTGAATGTTTTCTAATTCTTCTACTCTCTCTCACCAGCATTACTATCCGAGCAGGACACAACCTCCTAGCACCGCCACTAGAGTTCAGACTGGATCTACAGCTCGTGCAGTGGCTCCTACCCATGTGTACCCCGCTGGTTCCCAGGTGATGATGATACCCTCACAATTATCCTACACTTCCCAGGGCTACTATATTCAAGGACAGGTTAGTCCACTGCTTTTTTTCCCCTGATCCCTGCTTGTCATGGTCGGTCCCGCCCCCCCCTTTCCTCTTCTGCATGTGCTCGATGTCCCTAAAACATTTAGTTTGATGCATATTTCTTTTAAGGGTCGCTCTTATGTGATGCCCACACAACAGTATCCTGTACAACCTGGCGCTCCTGGATTCTTTCCTAGTGCCAGCCCCACAGAGTACGGCACCTACGGTAAGTGTTGATAAGCAGTTCTGATATGGAGACCTAAATAACTTAAAGGGAACCTGTCAGAACATTCATGCTGCCCTAACCGCAGGGAGCATTGTTTAGTGACAAGTACCCTGATTCTATTAATTTATGCCTGGTACAGCTTTGACAGGTCTCTCCCTATTTGTCTAGGGAGAGACTGGTCATTCAAGTGAGGCAGAGCGAAGCCAGAGGGGAGCTGCCCAGCCGACATATCTCCCCGTGCTTGAGCCATGAGCCAATGTTCACTATGATTTCTCTAAAACGCTGCAGTGCTTAAAGCCTTGTTCACACGGCGCTCCCAATAAACCACCATGTAAACGTGTCAAACACTAGTGTTATATGCAGATGACACACTGGTATACCTGGCGGATGATGGTCCTTCCCTGGCTTCTGTTAGGCCAGAAAAATCTCCAAATGTATCAGTTCTGTCTGTGAATTGGGCTAAATCAGTTATGTATCCCCTTACTCCTGGATATTGCTCCTGACGGAGCCTCCCTGTACCATTGCATATAGTCTCCCAATTGACCTACCTGGGGATTAAGGTTTCCCTTTATTAAGATATGGTGAGCTTAACTTTGACCCTTTGGCTGTGGTTACTAAAAAGCAGCTTTGAACACCTGGTAAAATCTCCCTTTATCTTTGTATGGCAGGATTAATCTATTTTAAATGATATACCGTGTTTCCCCGATAGTAAGACACCCCCGATTGTAAGACGTATCGGGGGTTTCAGGGGGGTCGGCTAATATAAGCCGTACCCCGAAAGTAAGACATATGTCTTACTTTCGGGGAAACACGGGGGTATTGCCGCCACCCTCTCTATACGTCACCGCGCCGTCCTGTGATGGCGCGGGTACCGAGACTGTACCCATGCGATCAGCGGCAGGAGCACGGCTGTTATACACAGCCTGGCTCCTGCTGCAACTGCCGGAATCGAAGCGCGCGCCGATTCCGGCAGTTTAACCCATTAAATGCCGCTGTCAATAGTGACAGCGGCATTTAATGTGTTTAACAGAGGGGGGAGCCCCCTCTGTCACCCGATCGGCGCCCCCGCAAACAAATCGCGGGTCGCCGTCGGGTTTCCATGACAGCCGGGGGTCTAACAAAGACCCCCAGGTCTGCCTTCAGCATCTGCCTGTTAGGCGATGCCGGAGGCATGACCTAATAGGTTGCCTGTCAGTTTTACACTGACAGGCAATAATGCTTCGGTATACTAAGTATACCAAAGCATTATATATGCGATCGGCACATCGCATAGTGAAGTCCCCTGGTGGGACTAAAAAAAAAAATGTAAAACCGTTAAATAAAGTTTGTGAAAAAATAAATAAAAATAATTCGACAATTTTTTTCCAATATAAGACATACCCCGAAAGTAAGACATAGTGGGGCTTTTGGGGATAAAAAGAAAGTAAGACACTGTCTTACTTTCGGGGAAACACGGTACCTACCTAAATTTCTGTACTTATTTCATGCTTGTCCTATTGTGTTGTCTAAAAAAAAAATTAAATAGCGACTGTTTTATGATCCTTTTATTGGCAGGGTGTCGTTCCTAGGTACAGTCTTAGTGTACTGCAAGCCCCTAAACGCATGGGGGGAATGGCGCCGCCAAACCTTCATATGTACTGCTTAGCTTCTCAACTGGTGATTGCACGTTGGTGGATAGATATAGATCTGAGTAATGCAGCCACTGCACTGGCGGGTGCACTTATGACTTCTTATGAAAGTCTGACTAACTTGCTATATAGATTTAAATCCCTGGGTTGTGCACCCTTACCACTCCGGACGGCGGCTGTAGCCTGGACGGTGGCACACACTGTGAAGGTCCATACTCCCCTAGAACTCAGTTATGGAATAATCCTTGGTTGTCCCATCTTGAGTCCCTACTGGGAGCAGTGATTTGGTCGGGGACGATGGTCAAGTGTATAATGCAGACCCTGGCTTTGTATCCTTTTCTGAACTTAAGGATAGATTTAAAATTTCAGGGAAAGCCTTTTTTCATTACTTCCAGTTACGGCATGCTTGGTGTGCCCAATTTGGCTCTGTCACCTCAGGTAGGTTTCTCTAGGCTGGAGAACCACCTTGGCGCTCCAGACTGTTCAAAGGTCCTTACACAAATATACACTTTAATGGTATCCCGTGGCCATAGACCCTTTGATAAGGCATTTCTGCGATGGAGGGGAGATGTCCCTGATCTGGCAGAGGAAGGATGTGGAACTTTTCCTTTTTTGACTGGGTTGTAAGTGTAAGGGATTTTCTGATACAATCTCTGTTTTTACATCAGATTTATTGCACACCAGTCAGACTCCAGAAGATTGGAGCATTCACTTCGGATAGTAGTTTTAGATGCCAGTCAGATGTTGGTACTTATATGCATTGTGTGTGGGTGTGTCCCAGGATTTCCCCCCTTTTGGTCGGAGGTAGTGGAGTTCTTTTATACCCACTTTGAATTTCCACGACTTCTTACCCTCAGATGTGCCTTTTGGGCATCATGAATGAAATGATACAAAACCATTATAAGATATTTTTTCGTTTTTGTTCTCTTTTGTGCCAGAAAGATTGTGATTATGCTTGTAAAAATACGAAGGGTCCAAATTTGGTACACTGGAGGCACTTGGTGAATAAATATATACCTATGTACCAAAAACTGTATATTAGCAGAAAATGTCCAGATAAATTTGGTAAGATCTGGTCCAGGTGGTTGGAGACTTCAGAAACCGCAGTTTAGATGTTACTGGCACGGGCGGCGGAGATTTGGGGGGGGGGGTGGGGAAGATTAGAGCAGAGGGATGAATGTGTGTGTGAATGTCAGTTCTGATGTGCTAGGCATTAAACTATGGTAATTTTCTATATATCCTTCATATGCACTGTATCTGTTATGGATTACCATTCTTTTTGTTGTATTGATACCTCTCAGCATGTCTTCTGTTTTGTATTGTTTGACTTTTTGTACACGTTTGCACTACAAGAGATTTGAAAATAAAGCCTTTAAGAAAATAAAAAAAAATATAGCGTTTTTGTGAAGCGCTTTTTCAAATACAGGTGTTTTTGACAAGTGTCACGTTGATTTACGCATTTTCAGACCGTTTTTTTGGCGTGTAATTAGGTCTCCGATTTGATTATGGGAATTAGGCACGTTTTCGGAGCGTTTTACCTGACGCTGTTTTTTTTCTTCTCTACATTACGCAGTTTTTAAACCCGCGAGCGTAAAAAAACCCATGTCGTATGCACCACAATGCGTTTTACCATTGATGTCAATAGGAAGCTTAAAGCATGCGTTTTACCATTGATGTCAATAGGAAGCTTAAAGCATGTGTTTTACCATTGATGTCAATAGGAAGCTTAAAGCATGCGTTTTACCATTGATGTCAATAGGAAGCTTAAAGCATGCGTTTTACCATTGATGTCAATAGGAAGCTTAAAGCATGTGTTTTTGGCACGTAAATCGGTGCAAAAATGCGTTGAATACTTGCCGTGTGAACAAGGCCTCAGAGTAAAATACTTTAATGGGATTAGGGGAGCGGTCACACAGTTGGGGCAGCATGAACATGGTGACGTGTTCCCTTATAAAACTGAAAAGCATAGAAGATTTGCTTATGCTGGTGAAGTAACTAGTGGGAGGGAGCCAGAGATAAAATTTGCTTTTAACCCCTTCCCTCCGCAGCCCTTCGGATTTTCACTGTTAACACGGACAACTTATTTATTTTTCCATCAATATTGCCGCATGAGGGCTTGTTTCTTGCGGGACGAGTTGTTGATTTTCACAGCACCATTTTTTTTGTACCATATAATGTAGTGGGAAATGAGAAAAAAAATATGTGGGGTGGAATAGGAAAAAAACAGCAATTCCTCAATCTTCTGGGTGGTTTTGTTTTTACGGTGTTCACCGTGCAGTAAAAACGGCATGTTATCTTTATACTGCGGGTCAATACGATTACAGCGACACCAAATGATATCGTTTTCTTTGTTTTACTGTTTTTACAAGGAAAAAACTGATTGTTAAAGTTATGGCTCTCGAAATATGGCAATAACACTAATTTTATTATTTTTCCGTCTATTTAGCGGTATGGGGGCTTATTTTTTGCGGGGGGGGGGCTGTAGTTTATATTGGTACCATGACACTTTTTGATCACCTTTTTATTTCACTTTTTGTGGGGGATGAAGTGACCAAAAAAAAAACAATTCTGTTTTTTTTTTTTTATTTACAGCGTTCTATATTGTAATAGTTCAGACTTACGGATGCGTCGATACCAGTTATGTTAGTTTTTTTATTTTTTTTACATTGTGCTTGAGGGAAAATGGGGAAAAAGGGGTTTTTTGAACTTAACATTTTTTGATTTATTAACAAAACTTTATTTTACAGTTTTGTTTTTTTTAACTTGTCCCCTTACTTTAATGGGTTAAACAAGTGGGATACCGCTCGTTACTTGGAAGTGTTGTCTGTAACAGCCGACACACTCGCTCTATGGAGCGGGCTCCGCCCGTGAGCCCGCTCCATACTCCCCCACCTGTCGTGCACCGTATATATACGGCGGATGTCGGGAAGGGGCTAAGAGGGAATGCATTTTTTTTTTAATAGTTTCTTTCTAGTTGAACATACACAAACTTACATACCATTTTCTTTGAGATTATGGGGAGGTCATCTTGCCTGAGCTGCTTCAACAGCAGATCCAGAGATTTGCTTTAAGGCAGCCATCTGGACATAAGTAAATGAAGTCCGAAAGCAACCTGACTAATAGAAATCTAGTCAGCCGTGTAGCCAGACAGTCGGGAAAGCTAGTAGAATGCTTGGCTACCTAGCTAGAGGTATAAACAGTAGAAAGAGGGACATTTATGCCACTCTAGTGAGACCACATTTGGAATACGGTGTTTAGTTCTGTAGATCGCCTCTATAAAAAGACATTGATAAAATTAGAACCGTTCCAAAGATGGCAAAAAAAATGATGGCTAAGCATAAAGCTGATCAGGAAAGACTTTGGCATCAATAATTAAGATCAACAAGAATTACCAAACGAAACAAAAAATCATTGCTTTCAGATTCTCTAGATATAGTGTGTGATAAATATGCCGCACGATCGTAGTGTCTTTAATCTTGAATGCGATAATAGAAATGGATTTTACTAGTTTTTGTTTTACTTTAGCTTCCTTTTTGGCTGACTTATTTGGGAGTGCACCTATTCTATTTGTAACAGGTGCTTTAGCTGTGTGATCTCTTCAGCTGCTCTCTGCACCTCCCCCTTCATAATGTTTATATGATCAAGCGTTGACTATATTTAGTTCAGTGTAGCTAGAATGTAGACGGGAAGCTCGGAGTGTTTTTGGTGGGGCAGTGATCTGCACATCCAGTGAGTTTGACAGCTCGCAGTTGAGCTTTCTGATGAGGGGTGCTATAAACGTGTCTGAATTTTAGATTTGTGGGGTGATCACAGATACTTTTCAATCTCCTATTTGATTTGTCTGACTGTTGACTCTTCTTTTCTTTAAAATAGCTGGAGCGTATTACCCGGCTCAGCAGCAGTTTCCTCCGGGGGTACCAGGAGCTCAAGTGATGATTAATCAGCAACAAAGTATTCCTACAAAAAGAGAGCGGAAGACGGTGAGTTTATGGGGGTTCAGAGCGTTGTAGGCGATGACTTGTTTTCTGGTCCTCTAGGCTGCGGGTCTTAGCGCATCTGTAGCCATGCGTAAAATTACTATTTATAGTCTATATTGCGTTAAAGGGGGTTGTCCAATTTTTATTTATAGATTAGGAAATCATAGTCTTCTAATATACATGTATATTAAACTCTGCTTACAAGCCTTTCTTATCGCAATAGTCTTTGTAAAAATAAAATGGTATAGCCCACAGATTAGTTCATAGTAATACACCCATAGGGGAACTGAATGAACTAGACATGGCGTCAGTCATGTGACCCACCTCCCACACATGTGACCATTCAGGTAACACTGTCCAGGTATAGAACAGGTGAATAATAGAAGTTATAAAGTATTTCGACCTTCAGCAACATCTCATCATGTCTGTCAGTCTCTGTGAGGAGCAACTTTTACGTCGTTCTGTCTCTGCAGGTTTTGTTTTTTTACAGTTCACTTTATTAACATGACGACCTCACATAGACAGGCACCCAGTTCATAGAACTAAATACACACACTGTGACATAGTTGTTCATCATTCCACCATTAGTCCAATTTGCTGAGCCCATGGATGTGTCCTCTATGTTGCCCCCAACACGTGTAAGGCGGTGTTCACATCTGCGTTTTCACTTTACATTGTCCTGCTCTCTTAGGAAAGATACCGGATCACATGACTGACACCATCGGAGACTAACCTGGATTCTGTCATACATAGCTTGGTGTCATCTGCAAAAATAGAAATGGTGCTATTAATCCTATCCTCGATCATGTCACTATTTTGTCTAGTAAAAGCAACGGATTCTGTGATCGAGGCTTCTGCCGCAGATGTGAACAAGCCTTACCTAGTTACTAACTGAATGCTAGTGGGTCACGTGCTGACGCCATGTTAGGTCCTATTCATTTAGCACATGGATACATTACACAGGACTGATCTGTGGATTTGAAGAGGACCTGTCACCTCTCCTGACCTGTGTTTTAGTATATTATATTCCTGCGGCCATAAAGGGTGTATTCATTCATGGCTGCATGGTTTTGCAGGCAAAAGGTAGTTTTACAAGAAACCGCGTGTTGCTGCTAACAGCCAATATCACAATGGTGCGACTTTTGGCCGCATAGAGGCTGGGTCAGTGCCGTCCGTGTGGCCTTACTCAGAGATGCATGCTGCATATGCTTCCATTGTATAGTCTGTTAATGAATCGTGAAACTAAGTGTGGCACTTCAGACATGACATGTTCGTGTTGTAAAGCATGTTTTAGTTAAATAGTCTTTCAAACGTGGAAGTGTAAAAGGATGACGGGTGCGATTGTCAAGTTTGATTAAAAACAAAGCGGCGTGGGTCCTGTAATTCAGGCTGCAATAGATTATAGTGACACATTACCTGCTTGCTGGGTGTTGCCTTACTTAGCATTACGTAGGCTTGTAAAGGTGACCTCAAAATAACTCAGGGCTGGGGAATTTACAAGGAAAAGTCATTACATCTGATACTCTGCCCGGTAGCATCTTAACCCCTTAATAACCAGCCTATTTTAGACCTTAATGACCAAGCAATTTTTTAAGTTTTTCCATCGTCGCATTCCAAGAGCTATAACTTTTTTATTTTTGCGTCGACATAGCTGTATAAGGTCTTGTTTTTTTGCGGGACAAGTTGTATTTTTTAATAGCACCATTTTGAGGTACATATTATTTATTGATTAACTTTTTTTGGGGGGGGGGGATAGAAAAAAATCTGAAATTTCGCCCCCCTTTTTTGCGTCCTAAATCTACGCCGTTTACCGTGTGCTATAAATAACACAATATCTTTATTCTACGGGTTGTTACGATTGCAACGATACCAAATTTGTATAGTTTTTGTATGTTTTACTACTTTTACACAGTAAAAACGCTTTTTTTTTTTCAAAATTATTTGTTTTTGGGTCTCCATATTTGAAGAGCCGTAACGGTTTTATTTTTTCGCCGATGCAGCTGTATGAGGGCTTTTTTTTGCGGGACGACTTGTAGTTTTTATTGGTACCATTTTGGAGTAGATGCGACTTTTTGATCAATTTTTAATCACATTTTTTTAAAGTCAGGATTCAGAGAAAGCGGCAATTTTTCCATCTTTTTTTATAACATTTTTTACGGCGTTCACCGAGCGGGTTAAATAATGTTATAGCTTTATAGTCGGGGTTGTTATGGACGCGGCGATACCAAATATGTGTAACTTTTTTTTACTTTATTTCGGTTTTTTAATACTAAAGCAGTTTGTAAGGGGAAAAAGTGGGTTTTTCTTTTTTTTTCACATTTTTTTTAATTAACTTATTAAACTTTTTTTTTTTACTTTTTTACTAGTCCCACTAGTAAATTCTCCGATCGCTATTATAATACACTGCAATACTTTTGTATTGCAGTGTATTATGCATGTCCGTTCAAAACGGACAGGCATCTGCTAGGTCATGCCAGAGGCATGACCTAGCAAGCATACACTACAGGCAGACCTGGGGGCCTTTATTAGGCCCCCGGCTGCCATCGCAGACACTCCGCGATCTTATCGCCGGGTGTCGGTGGGAGAGAGAGGGAGCTCCCTGCTCCGCATCTGAGGGGTTAAACGGGTGAGATCGATACTAATATCGATCTCACCTGGCAGAGCAGGGACGCTGAGAGCAGGGAGATTTGACAGCTCCCTGCTCTGTTTACTTATTCCGATGCCGTGACGTAAAAAGTCTATGGCATCGGAATAAGGCTCGTTGGTGACCGACGTAAAAAGACTATGGGCCGGTCACTAACTGGTTAAACATAATAATCACTACATAGATATTATATCGGGTGAGGTTCGTGTTATTTTCTGGGCAACTGTCTTCTGCTTTGGATGCAGTTTCTTTCTATTTACACCAACTCTAGCCCCTAAATTTCTCGATTGTACCATTGGGGGATACCGCACCATGGAATAGGTCATTGCTACTAGGAGGCAGGCACTAGGTCGGAGGAATACACTCTCCACAGGCACGGAGCTGCAGCTACCAGACTTTGATGCACACAGTCACCACATTTTAACAGGTTCACTCTTTGGCTGCTTCTGATACCAGTCTGGTTTGGAAGGTGCTACAGGCATCTGTTTTTTTTCCTTCTATTTTTTTTTCTCCTTTATTGATCTTCCCACCATTTGGGGCAGCTTTAGGTTGCCCCATGGTGCTGTCGTCCCCCCTCCCCCAATTATATAAATGAGAGAATTGGATTTTGGTACTCTCTGAAATTTTTTTGATGTATTCGTTAGGGGACACAGATCCTGCTCTCGTTTGGTTTGTTCCAGGCCCGGGACCTGTTGTTCTGACTTTTTCCCAGGGCCGTGGCATATGTTTTTTTTGTCTTTTACTACTGCTTCTGTACAAACCGATATTAGTTCAGTGTCTCTGGGGAGGGTATGGCCTGCCTGGCAGGATCCAAGACTTTTCCTGCCTGGTTTCGGCCTCCTAGTACTAGAGCCTATACTATGGTGCTGTCTCCCCCAATGAATACAAGAAAACGGTTTTTATGGTGTGTACATAAATCCAATTTTCTAGTCTTTTCACAACATCTTTACTTCATGCTTTCTTTACTTCTCTCATAACTTTTTTTTTTTTTTTTTTTTTTTTTGCCTCAGCCTGTTTTACGGATAGATTTGTTTTCCACATTTTTACTACTTCGTTGCACTCACATTGTAAAGTGTTAGCTGTCCCAGCATAAACACAGAATACAGTTTACAGCCGGACTTAATGTCCTGCTTGACTGACCTTTTATCATTACATTGCTGTATCCGTGCACAGTGACTGGATGAAACCACTTTATAGCTTCAAAGCTTTGCTCTTGGTTTTTGTTTTTTTTACCTCCGTGCCTCGGTCCTTTGCCTGAGTTCGGATTCGGCCGCTATCCAGAGAGACTTGGCTTTTGTTCATTTCCCTTACAGCATATGGCAATGTTCCCTCTCCACGTGGCTGTTGCTGGGTCCCAGAAGTTTTTCACATTTCTTCCGATGCTTAAACCAGTCTTGTTAAATGTAACGTTCTTAAATAAGTGACACCGCAAAAAAAGTTATCTTGTGTGCTTATTTTAACCTATTAACAGATGGTTTCATAGGTCTCTTCAATTAGGATATCCATTTTTAATTTTTAAAGCTCATATGGTTTAATAAATTAAACCATAAATGTATACATTTTATTTATAAATCAGATAAGGATTAGAGATCCCAACCAAGGAGGAAAAGACGTTACAGAAGAAATTTTGTCAGGAGGAAGGACATCATCGACACCCACGCCTCCACAGGTAATCCTTAACCCCCTTACAAAAGCTGCATTATGGACGTGCTAAGCTTGGCTGTACACCGTTTTAGGATGTTTGGTTTACTTGGCCAATCAGAAAGTAATGTAATTTAAGATCTTGGCTTTAAAATACTTTGGGGGTTGGGGTTGGTATTGTCAGATAATAAGTATGTAGAGAGCAGCAATGTAGCATTATGGTGAGCGCTTTAATGACCCGTGATCGAAGGCTTGTATAGGACTTCACTTTGCTACTATCTTGTGATAACTTGCTGCAATTGTTGCACTTTGTTTTTTCATTGAGTTGGTATGATAAATGTTAGTGCTTATGCATATTCCTCTTTTAGTCTGTAGTTGGAGGCTCTGACGTGCAGGCGAATGGAGAGAGTGTTCATGTGCCTATTGTAGTGCGCCCAGGTAAGCAGAAAAATACAATTTAACTATATGGACTGTGGGCTTTTTCTAATGCAAATTTTGGCATTGTAGTATGAGCTAGGAAGAGTTTGAAAAGGAACCAGTGACATGGTACATACTGTCTGATCTGCGAGCAGCAGGATGAGCAGAGTAGATTGATATATAGCTTTCTGTGAAAAGACTCTGTATAACCTGTATTTATTGATCTAAATCTCTGCTCACGCTAGAGGGTGGCCTCAACCACTTTAGTTGTCAATCTACGGGACTCTTAAATCCATTCTTTGCACCAAGTTTGATGTATAAGCCAGAATAAGCTCCCAACGCCGGCTGTGATCGATGCCTTAACAGTGGCAACAGTCACCATAGACTGATAAGTCATAATCTGGATAACCGACAGATAATAAACTATTAAAATCCCATGGCGTACACATTAAACAGATGCCTATAAACTATAGGCTCCCGTGTTTAAAAAGACGAAACGCATATACCGCACGCTAGCTTTTCTGACAAACATGTTAAACGTAGTTAATGAACATGTGAAGGGGGGCCTAAACAGGGATTTATATCTCTAAAATACAGGTTGTATCTTCTCCCAGAAAGCTATATATCCATCTGCCCTGTACATCCTGCTCTATAACATGCTGCCAGCAGATCGGAACAGCATGTTCCACGTGACCGGTTCCCTTTAACCCCTTCCCCACATCCACCGTATAAATTCATGGCGGAAGTCGGGTGGGGGAGTATAGACCAGGCTCACAGACTAAACCCACCCCCCCCCCCCCAGAGACACGATTGCGACGGCGGTCATCATGGCAACCTGGGGATGAAGGCCCTCAGGTCTGCCATCTTTGCATACCTATTGAGCCCTGCCAGAGTTTCCAGTAAAATATTCAGTGAAAAAAAAACGACAAATTTCCCCCAAAAGCAATGTAAAAAAAAATTTAACAACTTATCGCCGCATCCCTAAAAGTCTGAAGCACAATATAACATTATTTAACCGACACGGTTAGTGCCGTTAAAAAGAAAAAAATATGAACTCCAATTGCTGTTTTTTAGTTACTGCAAAAAATGGAATAAAAAGTAATATAGCTTACCCCACAAAAAATAAGCCCTCATACCGCTCAATCAACGGAAAAATAAAGTTATGGCTTTCAGAATATGGCGGCAAAACACAAATTTCAACAATTTGTTTTTTCCTTGTAAAACACAAACAAATGATACATTTTGTATCGCCCTAATCGTTTTGACCCGCAGAATAAAGTTGACATGACATTTTTACCGCACGGGGAAAACCATAAAAACAAAACTCCGAAAAACAATAGAGGAATCCCTGTTCTGTTTTTATTTCACCCCACATAGAATATTTTTCCGGTTTCCCGGTACATTAAATGGTGCCATAAAAACTACAACTCGTCCTGCAAAATCAATCCCTCATAC
The DNA here is from genome assembly GCF_050947455.1 of Rhinoderma darwinii. NCBI lineage: Eukaryota > Metazoa > Chordata > Amphibia > Anura > Rhinodermatidae > Rhinoderma > Rhinoderma darwinii. Next base: position 172,874,827 of record NC_134690.1, read on the forward strand.
GGATTTATCGACAGAAAAATGAAGTTGGGGCTTTTGGAAGGTCTCTTTATGCGCACACACAAAAACAAACCGGAATAATGCTCGACTCTCAAACTCTCGCTACTTGCTTGAGGGTCCGTTCACACACACTTTCTTTACGGCAGTTTAACAGCTAAATATTATATTGCAGTGGGTGGCATTGCTGGATTTGGCTTCGTGTATATGTTTTGGTATATTTTATTCTAGACTTGGTGTAAATATATATCTATGTATTTAATTTAAATGTATTTAAAAAAAAGATATATTATTATTAGCGATGTACACCTTTTTTAAATCAAATACATTTTTTTCTATTGAATTTCTGTCTTCATGAAGTGACGGCTCTGCTGAGAGCGGGTCCTGCGGGTCTTTGACACACAGGATCTAGCTAATATTAATCACATAGATAGATATTAGCAGGATGCTGTGTATCAGAGACAGGCAGAAACCACGCTCAGCCGAGCTGTCAGTTTAGCCGAACTGACAGAAGCTGTCTCAGCCAAATCAATGTTTACGGGATACATAGTAGCTGTATCGTAAAAAATAAAAACATTTTTTAATGATTTGAAAAGTTGTGCATATAAATATTTATGATTAAACTTTTTTTTCCCCCATTAAGATGATGGCCCAAAGACCACCCAAGTGCTGACCAAGACTGCTGAGAGCCCCTCACCCTCTCCTCCTCTAGTAAATCTGAACATGGAAGTTGCTTGTGAGCAAGACTTGATGATTGATAACACTACGCCTGAGGTGTCAGCACCTTTTCTAGGGACTCTCGATTCACAGGAAGTGCCCTTGCTAGAAATCCTTTCAACTCAGGTATCCATGTTGCCAGAGGATACTACAGCTATTCAGGAGGACCCAAATCCGGTGGAAGTAAGCATTGTAGAGACAGCTATTCAACAAATAGAGCCGGTTTCTGAAGTTCCAAGTATTGAACCCCAGACAGAGTCTTTAAATCCTATCCAGACTGAGATGTCTGATTCACAGGAATGTCCTTTACCAGAAGAGGATTCTTCTGCTTCAGAGATTGACTTTCACACACAGGCTCCTTTATCCCAAATTTCATCTGAGCCCTGTTATGTAGAAGCAGAGGAGCCCGCTACAGAATCTACACCAGAGCAAAGTCCCCTGGAGAGTTTACCTGCTGAAGATCTTCAGAATACTAATGGTCTCTCTGAAGAAGTGACTGAGCCGCCTGCACAGCCAGAGGCACCAACTGTTTGCCATTCTGAGCCCTCCTTGGAGTCTCCAATTGCTCAACCAGAGGAGCTTCTAACAAATGGAGAGGGATCATCCGGCATAGAGGAAGTTGAGGCACAGGATACACAGGAATCTCATGTTAGCCCCATCGCAGAACCCGAAGAAAAGCCGGCTGACCCTACACCAGAAGTTCAAGATGTTCAAATGGAACCACCTGCTAAGCCAGAGCCGGTTGCTTTACAGACAGCACATCAGACGGCCGATGTTCCTGTGGCAGGTAATGTAATCTTCACGTTTATGGCAATGCGGTGTGATTGTCCTAAACGTCTTGATGGACGGGTTTTGCTTACATTTTCTGACTTGATTTAGGCTAAAGATCGACCCCTTTTGTATAGTTGTGTGCGCTTCTGAAAAGCTCGTTTTTATACTTGTTACCTTGTCCTGTTTCTTAGCGGAAAGTTTGTGTTTCTCTCGGGCATCCTACAGATTCCTCACTTATGAGATTAGATTTTATTTTCCATTTTGCACTAAAGCGCTTAACACATTTTTAATTTTGGTTCAATTGCAAGTTTACTAAACTTAATGTTTTGTTGACCTTCCAGTTGCTTTGTCTGCACCAAAGAAGAAGAGGAAAATAAAGGATTTAAATAAAAAAGAGGCAGTGGGAGATCTTCTAGATGCGTTTAAAGAGGTAAGAGCAGTTTGCAATAGAATCTGCAAATGCATTATTTTGAATGGTCACTTTGCCTAAAATGGCAGTTTGATATATTTTGAAGATTCTTTTTTTTGTGTGAAAGCTCTCATTATACTATGGGTTTTCTTCCACTGTAGACATTAACCACATTTCAAATGGGAAAAACACTCTTGATATTGCAGTTTTTAAATTTTTTAGCTTTTTTTTTTTATTGTAGATTTTGCGTTTCTCTCCAGTAAATATAGTTGGTGTATCAATGATTCCTTAAAGAACATCTGTCATGTCCCCTAAGGTAATCTGCTGCCATACCTGTATTGCTGCCTTGCCCCTAAATCTGTGCCGTAAACTTTATGTTGCTAGGTGCCTTTGTAACCCCTGCAATCAGCACGTTCCTTTTGGTAGCTGACGTGCTAATAGTGTCATAGCGGATTAGGTTCACCGCCCCATTGACGCTGGGCGGTGGAGACTACCCGGTTGTCATATTCAACAATTCGCATATCATCTGCTGACATGAATGGACTGATTGTGGAGGCACCTAACCACTTTAAAAAAAATCACAGCTGGAATTGGGAAAAGCAGCAAAAAAGGTATGGCGGGCGGCAGGTTACCTGTTCTGGGGACATGACAGGTCGTCTTAATTTGGTTGAGGACCGCACACTGTATATATACAGCGTTGGGTTAAGCTTGCCACCAGAGCGATTGGGCAGCTGAATGTTAGGTGTCAGACTGCCAGGGGCCCTGGAGGTTTTCACCACTGTTGTCTGCTCTGTACTAGGGATGCACGATGCATCAAAACTTTGATACTGTTTCGATACCGCGTACCCCCAAACTGTTCGATACCGTTATTTCATGTGTTACGATACTAAGCTGTGCGGCCACACAGCTTAGCATTGTAACTCATGAATGTATGAGAGCGGGGCTGCGGCTGTGTAATACAACGATTGCCCTGCTCCTGAGTCTTGACAATTGCACGCCGTCAGCATGAGGTGATGCGGCCGGCGCTGCACTAATGATTGCTGGCACTGAAGACAGAACATGGTGGGCACACTGCAAAACACCCCCATGTTCTGTCCTCAGTGCCTTAACCGCCGCTCATTAGTGCAGCGCTGGCCGCATCTCCTCATGCTGATAGCTCGCGCACTTGTCAGCAGAAGTGCAATGGCTGTATTACACAGCTGCAGCCCCGCTCTAACGGCAGAGATTAGAGAAACCTCTAATCTCCGCCATAATTCACCTGAATGCTGTGATCAAAGCTGACCGCAGCATTCAAGAAGAAGGGGGGGATGTCCCTTGGATCCCTGTGATGCGATTGAGGGACATACCATATATGGGCAGACAGCCCATCGTCCATTGAAGGACCCCAGGGCTATCTTACCATATTTCCTGTTAGGACATACTTAGGTATGTCCTAACAACTGCCTGTGTACTATCGATACACAGGCTAATGTACTGGCATATAGATATATGCCAGTACATTAAAGTTTAAAAATAAAGTAAAAACATAAAGTAATAAATAAAAAATACACATACACAGTGCTCTGAGTGCTGTGTATAGAACAGAGGCAGCAGCAGCTATTGGTCCTGGTAATCATGTGACCGTAGACATGATCATTGGGAAGCCCGTAGTAGAAGGCTACTGCTGCGTCCCTGCACAACCCTAACAGTGGCAATATTCACTATGACAGGGCTGAGTTCGCCTGTGCAGCCCTAGTTGGAAAAGTATAGGATAAAAAATAGTTCCACCCCAAGAGCCCTGAGCTAATGACCCTAAAATAGACATGTAATATATCAAAATTTATTGTAGACAGTACCGGTCACAAATAGGGTAACCCTAATTTACCAGAAAAAAAATTGCTAAAAGGTAAAAAAAATAAAATATTATTTTACTCTTTCTATTTTAAACTATAAGGCCTTGTTCATACAGTGCAGACTTGCTGCAGGTTTTGCATGCCTTTTTTTTAAGCCAAAACCAGAATTGAATCCAGGAGAGCAGACTTAAAATGCCTTTTTATGCAAAGGCACTGAACAAGGCCTAAACCTAAAAATGCTTTAAAAAAAAAGGCGCAAGAATTATGTACATAAAAATAAGAGCCTGCATTGATCACTAAAAAAAACATTGAAAAAATTACGTCGGTAGCCCATCAAAAACGTTAGTGGCTCTGTCACCAGATTTTGCAACCCCTATCTCCTATTGCAGCAGATCGGCGCTGCAATGTAGATTACAGTAACGTTTTTTTGTTTTTTTTAAAACTAGCATTTTTGGCCAAGTTATGACCATTTTTATATTTATGCAAATGAGGCTTTCTAAAGTACAACTGGGCGTGTTTAAAGTTATGTACAAGTGGGCGTGTATTGTGTTCGTTACATCGGGGCGTTTTTACTTCTTTTACTAGCTGGGCGTTGTGAATAGAAGTATCATCCACTTCTCTTCACAACGCCCAGCTTCTGGCAGTGCAGACACAGCCGTGTTCTCCAGAGATCACGCTGTGACGTCACTTCCTGCCCCAGGTCCTGCATTGTCGGACCAGCGAGGACACATCGGCACCAGAGGCTACAGTTGATTCTGCAGCAGCATCGGCGTTTGCAGGTAAGTAGCTACATCGACTTACCTGCAAGCGCTGATGCTGCTGCTGAATCAACTGTAGCCTCTGGTGCCGGTGTCCTCGCTCGTCCGACACGATGCAGGACCTGGGGCAGGAAGTGAAGTCACAGCTTGATCTCTCGAACACGCTGTGTGTCTGTGCACTGCCAGAAGCTGGGTGGTAACGAAGAGAAGTGGATAATACTGATTCGTCAGCATCATACACTTCTATTCACAACGCCCAGCTAGTAAAAGAAGTAAAAACGCCCAGATGTACTTTAGAAAGCCTCATTTGCATAAATATAAAAATGGTCATAACTTGGCCAAAAATGCTCGTTTTAAAAAAAAATAACGTTACTCTTATCTACACTGCAGCGCCGATCTGCAATAGGAGATGGGGGTTGCAAAATCTGGTGACAGCCACTTTTAGCATGCGTTACATAACGGTGCCTGGTCCTGAACCAGTTAAGTGCATTTTAACCCATTAGTGACCTAACTAAAGTTTAGGCTTTTGAAAGATTTTATTCAATCAATGTTTTATGTGATTCTAAACATTGTTTGAATTTTCTTTTTTATTAAAATTGTCTTTCGATTTTCCAATGCAGCTTCTAAGTATCCTTTATATATATAGGAGCTGGATCGCGCACTATTGGCTGATTCCGTCTGTTCAGCTGAACTGACAGCTCTACTTAGATCAATCCTGTGTGTCTCTAAGGCCTTATTCACATGAACGTGTATTACATCCGTGCTACGCGCGTCGCACGTACCTATGTAAGTGAATGGGGCCGTTCAGTGAATTGAAGTGCTGCGGGTGGACGTTACCCACGGCAATACTTATATAAACAACATAACAATATGGGGCACAGGTACTTGTATTACTTTTATAATGGTGCATTTTTTACAACTGAAATAAATGTCCTATGATTATTTTCATGAGACTTATTTAATGAGCCATAATTATTTTTAGTGGGAAAGCCGCTTTAATGACCTATCCTGTGAATATGGCATAAACGCCTAATAGGTCAGTTGCCCCCAATTGTGGTCAGTGAGGTACCTACTGACATGCAGGTGATGATTTAATGGGCACATGGCAGTGTGCAGCTTTCTTTAATCCCCTGTCTCAATGCCACCCTCACCGGGTGGAACAGGGGTCTGGAGACTCCCTTTTCTCATGGAGAGTTAAGGCCTCAGAGTTGGAACCTCATCAGATTTTTGTGCCATGTCTATTGTGGAAAAAATAATTTAATATTCAAGAATTCAATGTTTACATTCTGTATTTTCTCTTTAGGCAAGTGATGGTATTCCTGAAGCTCCAGAGTCCGCTACTAACCCACCTGCTGCTTCACCTGAAGTTGACCAGGCCCCCAGTGTCCCTGTAGAGGAGCAGGACGAGACATGGGAGGAGAAGGAGGACAAGCTGGATTCTGATGTAAAGCCAGGAGATCTGAAGTACAAATACAAAGAGGGTAAGGCACAAACCATCTTGGATGTGTACAATTAGGTATCTTTAATACCAAACCGCTATTGGTTATTTTGAATGAACCCCTCCTGCCGCTGGGTATAAATACAACACTAGTCACCCTACCTGTCAGTACCCCTTGAAAAAGCTACCGCGAAACGCGCGTCAGGGCTCTTGTTGTGGAGTTGATTTCAGGCTTATCATGCAACACATGGGTTGGTATAGTCTCTGGGACCTTTATTGACTTTTGGTGATTTCCTGGTTTCTATTTAGCTACATATATACTGATACAAAGTGTTTGTTGCCATCCCTTTCTATATTTTGTTTGGGTCAATGACATGTTTTTGTGTGGAGACGTGTCTCTGAACCATATTTGTGGTTATCACATTTCTTTGTATTCTACATTTACAGCTTGTCTGATTAAGTGACCCGTAGTGCTACTATATCATATAGCACTGTAGAGTATGTTATATTTTGAGTAGCCTTCTTGTTCTCCATCAGTGGATTTTAATTGTTTGTCTAAATTTTAGGTCCTAATGGCCAATATGTTTTTATGATTTATTGTAATAAAGGATTCATTCATTTTTGCAAGATACAATTTGTACTTGGTGTTCTTCCCTTTGTGGAGGTGTGATATGTCCTCACATACAGTTATGGGTATTTAAGGCACAAACCATGTCTCTTCTCGCCATTTTGTAATGGTGATCTGCTAACTGAGCATAGTATTGATTCTGTTTAACCCCTTTTCGACCACAGTGTTTGTACCTCATAAAGAAGGGGGGGGGGGTATGGCGCTCCATGTATATGACATCTGATTGCTAACTGTTGGGATCATCAATAACTCTGATCCTACTAGTTTAACTACTTAGATGCAGTGGGCATTAGTGACTGGCAACTAAGCTGTTGAAAGAATGGGTTGCCCCGCTCTAACAGCCCATCGCGCTTCCTTTGCCAATTCGCCAAAGGTTTTCATGGCAGCCTGGAGGCCTAATGAAGGCCCCCAGGTCAACCAAGCTTTGAAATCCTATTAAAGGCAATGTGTTGCCAGAAAAACATGTTTTTTTTTTTAAATTAAACATTTAGTGTGTGGGTGATTAAACATTGTTCAAATTTTTTTTATTTTTTTCACGAGTCAGGAAATATTATAAATTAATTCTAATTTATAATACTACCCATTTTTGGTCACTAGATGGAGCTATTCCCAAAATTGCAGCTTTGCAAAATTGGGTAAAAAGCCCTCGCTCTAGTGAGCTCTCAGCATCCCCCCCTCCTTTATCCTGGCTAGTGCCGGGATAAACGAGGGGTTTGAACGGTGTAACCTCCTACACCGTGTGTCGCCATTTTTTGAGCTAACACACAGTGTAGTAGGTTTACATACAGTAGTAAACACACACAAACACGAACATACATTGAAATCTCTTACCTGCTCCTGCCGCCGCGGCTCCCTCCGGCCCGTCCGCTCCGTTTGCTGCCGCTGGTCCAAGTGCACAAATCCGGAAGCCGCGACCGGAAGTAGTAATATTACTGTCCGGCCGCGACTTCCGGTCCACAGGAAAATGGCGCCGGACGGCGCCAATTTCGAATTGGACTGTGTGGGAGCGGCACATGCGCAGTTCCCACACAGACGCCGTACACTGAAGTCAATGGGACGGGAGCCGTTCGCAGTCCCTATGGGACTGTGGCTGCCGTATTCCATGTCTGTATGTGTCGTTAATCGACACATACAGAAATGGAACAAAAAATGGCAGCCCCCATAGGGAAGAAAAAGTGTAAAAATAAGAAAAAGTAAAACACAAACACACAAATGAATATAAACGTTTTTAATAAAGCACTAACATCTTTAACATATAAAAAAATAAATTGTGACACTGTTCCTTTAAGCCCAAAAAAATCAAGTTAGTGTGTGTATATAATTTGATTGCAGTTTTTTGGTCACCTTGTCTCCCACAAAAAAAAGGAACAAGATGATCAATATGTCTTATATGCGCAAAAATGCTATCAATAAATACTACAGCCTGCTCTGCAACTCGCACTACTCAATCGAAAGCAAGTTCTGGGTCTTAGAAAAAATAGTTTTTTAACAATGTTTCTATTTTGTAAAAGTAGTAAAACATAAAAATAACGATATAAATTTGGTATCTCTTATAAAGTTAAGGGAGTATCGTAAAAACAAAACTCAGATAATACAGAAACTTCTGGCCTTTTTTTTCCATTCCACCCCACAACATTTTTCACAATTTCCCAGTACATTGCATGGTACGTTAAATGATGCTGTTAAAAACAAATTAACCGTACATAACCAGACCCCCCACCCCCTGCGCCAGCCCTTCCAATATGTGTCAGTTTCTTCCAGTAGGTTATCATCAGTGACCTTCTTTCCCAGTCCATTATACAACTTTATCTAGTCCTAGAAACCGCATACCTATGATCTCAGGAAATAGTAGACCCTCCCCATCCTACCTGTTTCTGGTCTCCCACTGGTACTCTTTAACTTTCCCTTCTCTCAAGAATCTACCCATCCAATAACAGTAGTATTGTCTTTTTAGATCCCATGTCTGAATCCACCAGTCTCCTTGTCCCAATACCGCCTATAGCCCCATACAGCATGCCTTAGCAACGTTTTTCTTCCTAGGTAATTGAACGAAGAGTAAGCAGTTCCGCCGATGCCAACCTAGGATGGGCTAATACACCTGGCCCATTGTTTCTAAAATATCTTAGTAGCCCTCCTTTTTGAGTATATTTTATGTTCTATCAGAACCGTGTAATTGACTGTCCCGATTTCCTGCATGGACGGTGGTTCCACATCCAGCCAATGTTTGGCTATAACCTTCCTAACCGGATACAGCATTTTGGCAATGGTCAAACATTTCAGCCGTTCCCCCTCCAAATCTCTGATGTATCCCAGAAGCAACACTATTGGATCCACTGGAATCCGCACGCTATAAACTCTCCCCACTAAGTCTGATATCTCCCCCCATAAATTCCCCAGAGCCCCACAAGTCCAAAACATGTGATAAATGTCCACTTTCTCCACTGGCCACCTAGGGCATTTACTCACCGTTCCTTCTAGGTCTACAGAAAAATAACGTTATGGCTTTTAAAATGTGACTGAAAAAGAAAACAACAACTTAATAATGGCTTGGTATTAAAGGCCCAAAATAGGCTAGTAACTGAAGGGTTAATGTGCTCCTGTTTTACATGTTCGGGCCTCTTCACATCAGCGTTGGGCTTTCCGTTCATCTGTTCTGTCAGAGGAACAGACAAATGGAAAGTATCGTTTCCGTTTGCATTCCATTTGATTTCAATGTTTGATACAGTTTTCCTCCGTTCCGCTAGGTTATAATTTTTTGCACGGAAACAATAGTGTAGTGTGATGCGCTATTGTGTCTGTGAAAAAAAGAAAAAACCTAGCGGAACGGAGGAAAACTGAACTAAAAAAAATTATAGTAATGCATACAGAAACGATACTTTCCATTGGTCTTTGTTAGTCTTTTCCTCTGACGGAACAGCTGAACGGAAAGCCAAACGTAAGCCCAATGCTGATGTGAACAGGCCCTTAGGCACAAGTTTATTAACTTCTATTAAATGCAACTTCATATGTATAGCTCCCGTCACAACGTTGCTGCATTATTGTGTTTTCTCAGAAGTATGGCTGCTGCAGCCGCAAGACAGCCAAAGCTTTCCATCATAGGGGCAAAAGATGTGAGCATGGCATGCCGGCAGCAGTCCATGTTATACTGACGGAGTGTGACTCACTTTTAGAAATGAGACCCTGGATCCTGTGATGCCAGATTATATGTTTGTTTCTCTACAGAACAATGGAAACCTCTGAATCCTGAGGATAAGAAGAGTTATGACCGTGAATTCTTACTTGGCTTTCAATATATTGTGGCGAGCATGCAAAAACCAGATGGTCTCCCCCAGATTACTGATGTAGTGTTAGACAAAGTGGGTACCCTTTTATCTTTTTTTAATTTTTTTTGGGGAGTAAACGATTTTTCAGTAGTTCACCCTAGTTATGTTTGTTTTAACAGGCGAACAAAACTCCCCTTAGGCCTATAGACACCGCAAGATTAACTGGCATGCAGAACGCTGGACCAGACTTTACACCATCATTTGCCAATTTAGGCCGACCTGCTATGGGAAATCGCGGCCCGGTAAGTTTTTAATCTCTAGCTTTAGTGAAAAATGTCCCATAAATTTTGGTTTTGTTATATCTTCTACTGGTTTATTTCGTTTGCCTACAGCAAGCAAATCTTGGTCCTCGACGGTCTCAACAGGGTCCCAGAAAAGAGCCACGCAAAATCATTGCAACGGTGTCAATAAATGAAAATGTGCAGTTAAACAAAGCAGAGAAGGCATGGAAGCCGGTCAACAAGAGAGCCAGCGAAGAAGTGGATCCAGATAATAAGACCCTGGTAGGTTGGCAATGCAGGATCTCATGGGCAGTACATACGGCTTGTAGATTGTAGGGAGAAAATGGGTACTTACAATTGTGCCAGTCTATGCCAAGATTAATGGTTCCTCTCTTTACAGGACTTGTTTCGCAGAGTGCGTAGTATCCTAAACAAGCTGACCCCACAGATGTTCCAACAGCTAATGAAGCAAGTCACAGACTTGGCCATCGACACAGAGGATAGACTAAAGGGTGTCATTGACCTAATATTTGAAAAGGCCATCTCTGAGCCAAATTTCTCTGTTGCATATGCCAATATGTGCCGCTGCCTTATGGGGGTAAGTCTGCTTTGTTCAGTAATAGTATTTTTGGGCTCAGTATAGTCATTTCAACTACATTTGAGATGGTGACAAAATAGTTGAGTTGATTGAAATAAAAATGGATAATTCTGCTTCAAAAAAATAATCCTGTTTTGGGCCCTTCAGTACAGTGTATCACGAAACATACAATTACGTTCTATTGTGATAAGGACCCCACAATTAGGCTGGGTTCACACTGAGTTTTTTGCAGGTGGAATTTCTTCCTCAAAATCCCGTTTGGAAGTTTGAGCCAGATTTTCCTCTCCCTGCACACCGTTTTTTCGTGGCGTTTTTCGCCCGTGGCCATTGAGCACAACGGGCATAAAACGCAGCGAAATACGCTTTCTCTCGCTCCCATTGAAGTCAATGGGAGGTCAGAGGCTTAAACGCCCGAACATAGGGCATGTCCCTACTTTCTCCCGCGAGGCAGTTTTACCGCTTGCGGGAGAAAGATACCCCCGCCTCCCATTGAAATCATTTGGGAGGCATTTTCGGGCCGTTTTTGACAAGTTTTGCGACGCGGTTTCCGCGTCAAAGAACTCTGTGAACATAGCCTTAGGCTTTAATAATATGTCTGATCTGCTTGAAAGAATATGCTAAAATGTATTTGCTCAATTGTGGGATTGGTCTTTATAATTGTCTGAACAGGACCAGACCTCTTAAACTGAGCTTTTAGAAAGATTTGATCTGCAATTGATTCAACAAGCAAGCATGTTTCTCAAAATCAGTTTACTGAACACGATCTATGCCACCCTTTGGAATAATTTAATTTGTTTAATGGCCTACACTTTTCCCACATCAGAACCTGACTTTATTCCCTCATGTACCGTACAATCTTAAAATAGGGCAACAGAAATGCAGCAATTAATGTGATTGTGATTTTTGCTGTGTACTGGATAGGTAATAACTGTTAGGTTGGCTGGCGTCCGACCGCTGGAACCACTCGATCACCAGAACGGGTGTCTCCTGATCGCCCTAGGAGGAGTAGAATGGAGCGGCACTCAAGCATGCGTCCTGCCGCTCCATTTAAACTAGACTGAGTGAAGTGGCAGGGCGCATGCTCGGCCGCTGCTCCATTCAACTCCTCTCAGCAAGCAGTGGCACACAGCATCCCCGTTCTGGCAATCGGTGGGGGTCACGCCGGCCATACCCCCACCAATCTAAGTAATCCACATATCCAGTGTTGTACACTAGTTTTAGTAAGAATATTTTCTATAACTTCAGATTTGGATTTTAGAAAATTAAATAAATAAAAACATGTGACAGACTAAATCACTGTGTGTGTCTAGGATTTCTCATATTTTACTTTAGCCTTCTAAGGAATATGTTGCCTAGCATTCGAGAAACAAAAAAAAACGCGGTATAAAAGCAAATGTAAATAAACGTGGTGTGGCCAACCTTTTGACGTTCCCTTTTTCCTTCTCCAGCTTAAGGTCCCAACTACAGACAAACCAGGAGTTACAGTAAATTTCCGCAAGCTACTACTGAACCGCTGCCAGAAAGAGTTTGAGAAGGACAAAGATGATGATGAGGTGTTTGAAAAGAAACAGAAGGAGATGGATGCCGCTGCTACGGTATTTATTCAGCTTTTGATATTTAGGCTGTCAAATATTTTCTTCAATTGAGCTTTTTTACTGTGTTTTGCGTGTTGAGTAACTTAACATTTTTCTCTTTCTCTGAAGCCAGAGGAAAAGGCACGACTTAATGACGAGCTGACAGAAGCCAAGGATAGTGCTAGGCGCAGATCCCTTGGCAATATTAAATTTATTGGCGAGCTTTTCAAATTAAAAATGCTGACTGAAGCCATTATGCACGACTGTGTAGTAAAGTTGCTGAAGAACCACGACGAAGAGTCTTTGGAGTGTCTTTGTCGGCTGCTGTCCACAATCGGGAAGGACTTGGACTTTGAAAGGGCTAAGGTAAGATTATTTTGTTATTACCAAGCATGACTTTACTTTTACCGCCTGCCTTATTTTTGTTTTATATTTTAAAAGATACTTCACTGACCACCACTTAGTCTCCATTGGTTCTGTGTGTGGCGATATTTAGTCCGCCTGTGTACATTGTATGCTTTCCTTCCTTTTTCCCTTTTGTTTTTTTCCCTGTATGTATGTATGTATGTAAACATATTTACACGTTTTGTATCTAAATCTACAAACATTTCCTGGTTACATTTTGATAATTCAAGTTCTTATTCTTAAACAGCCACGTATGGATCAGTATTTTAACCAAATGGATAAAATCATTAAAGAAAGGAAAACTTCTTCTCGTATCCGTTTCATGCTTCAAGATGTTATCGATCTACGATTGGTAAGAACGTTATTCTTTGATTCAGATTTCTTAGTCAGTTTGTCTTTTGTGACATAGGGTTTGTCTTTGCAAAAATAATTTGTCTAAAAAATGCCCATTGTCTTAACTAGATGGTCATCATATGTGACAGGCAGAGAAATGTTATGGTTTACTCGAGTGCAGCTATGGATAGATTTTATTTCCTTCATTAAACCGAATAAAAGGAAAAATAATTTAAAAAATTACATCTCGCACTTTTTTTTTTTTTTCCCCTTCAATTATTCGAGTGAACAATTGAACACACACATTCTAGTATCACTTGAATCAATGTATTTGCAAAACAATGCATTTTAACATAATAAAGGGTACATAAGTGGGGGCAATACATGGTTTTTAAAATATTTCTGCACTGTGTAAATATAATTCATATTCAAAATCATTCTTTACTTCTATAGTGCAACTGGGTACCTCGTCGTGCAGATCAGGGCCCTAAGACTATTGATCAAATCCATAAGGATGCAGAGATGGAAAAGCAACGCGAGCAGGTTAAGGTACAGCAGCTGATGAATAAGCAAGACAAGAGACGAGAGCCACAAGGACGCCCCGCAGGAGGACGCAGCGGTCAGCCAAATGATGAGGGTTGGAATACTGTGCCTATTAGTAAAGGAAGCCGCCCTATTGACACAAGTAGGATCACCAAGATAACAAAGGTGAGTACTTATCTGTTAATGTTATGCACAGATACTGATATTGTAGCATCGGCCAGTGATTGCCAATCTGTTTACATTGAAGAACCTATGTGTTTGTTTTTTTTTTTTCCTTAATGAATTTCAGATCTGTTTTCTGGAAGAGATTTGACTGCCTGAACAACACCCCCCCCCCCCCCCCCCTCCCCCCATATTTTGCCAGCATAGGCTGAGACCCGCGTCTTTGTATGTATGCATTTTATATTAAATGTTACTTTTTTTTTTCTCCTCCCTAGCTTGGTGCCATAGATTCTAACCAATTGCTTGCACCTGGAGGCCGTTTAAGTTGGGGTAAAGGCAGCAGTGGAGGGACTGGAGCAAAGCCCGCTGAGTCCGGTAAGTCCGTATTTATGCTGTAATGTAAAGAATTGCAGTCCTTTTATCAATGTATATTTAATCTGAATGGTGTCTTTTCTTCTAGCACCAGAAACTGGCCGGCCGGCAACCAGCACACTTAATAGGTTCTCTGCCCTGCTGCAGTCTGCACCTGCGGAGAGTCAGGATTCTAGGCGTCAAGTACAAAGGTAAACCGGTTGGTTGTATTTTTTGTACCACATATTTCAACTCGGTAGCGATTTAATTGTTGTGAAACAAAAGGATTTGTGTTTGCTGCATTTTTTGATGGCAGTGTCTTGTATACTTGATGCAGATATTTAGAATGTTTCACAGCTCTGCCAGCTGGTGTGATCCTCTTATCATTGTACATCTTTGCAGTGTATAGAGTATATACGCACTAGTCTAAATATACACTATATAGTTTGTAACCTCATTGTTTGAATGTTTTTGCTGCTCTTTAACATGAATGAGCTTTTGTTGACCTGGAAGTTTGGAACATAAAATGCATTATTATTATTATTAGAGTGTATCCACTTGTAATAGTTGCAATATGTTTACATTTAACCTCCGGCTTCTCTTCTCTGTTGCAGAGGAAGCTCAAGCCGTGACCGCTCAGAGAAAGACAGAGACAGATTTGAGAGAGGCGAGAGGTTTGATAAAGGGGATATTTTTGAACGTTCTGGCCGCACTGATCGGGTAAGGGCTGTACTCACAAAGAGGAGTTATAGCAAGGAGACAGATGACCATAGCAGAGAGCGAGAGAGACAGATTCCCCAGGAAGCAGTAAGAAAAGTAGCAAGTATGACTGAGCCAAGAGATCGCAGCAAAGACAGCAGTAAGTGTCGTGTGTCCCTCCATTCGTGTTTCTTTTACCCCGCCTTGCCTACACTCCGTGTTGCATCTACTCACATTTAACTATTTACTTTTCAGTCAAACCTGAGCCCCCAACATCAGCTGCTGCCCCTGTTACATCCTCTAAAACTGCCTTGTCAGAGGAAGAATTAGAAAAGAAGTCCAAATCTATCATAGAAGAATATCTACATATTAATGATATGAAGGTGAAGTACTTTTGCAAGAGTTGTATTTCTGTGACCTTGGTCATGATTTGTCTGACAGTCTTTTGTCGCTACAGGAGGCACTTCAATGTGTGCAAGAGCTTGACAGCCTTCCGCTGCTATTCATCTTTGTACGAAACGGTATCGAGTCCACGTTGGAGAGGAGCGCTATCGCTCGGGAACATATGGGTTTTCTTTTGTTCTCACTGGTGAAGGCTGGCACACTACCCAAGGAGCAGTATTATCAGGGGTAATTACAAACACTTTTTACAATTCATAGTGGTTTAGGGGGGAAAGTTTTTAGATGTGGATGGTATCCGTTAGGATGACTTCAGATTATAAGTTTTAAGTATATTAATGTCTGGCCATTGGTTGCTGCCGATGGAACCGGTCTGTCCTGCACGTGCAGTATCTATGGATATACATTTTCCAGTGTCATTGTAATCATCACAACATCTTTTTTTTTTTTTAATTTTACCTGTTGTGGGTCTGCCGTTAAACATTGCGCTAGACCACTGAGTATTGTCTTATTCGAGAAGGGATAAAATAACCTCCAGTCATTCAGTGGTTTGACAACTGTTACTGAGGAATAGTATGGCACGTATTCACTTTTATAAAAAATGGTTCTATTTTCAGAGTTTTAGAAGTACTTGAAGTTGCTGAAGATATGGAGATAGACATCCCTCATATCTGGCTGTATTTAGCCGAACTTATCAGTCCAGTCTTAGCAGAAGGAGGAATTCCCATGGGAGAGTTGTTCAGGTAATAGGTTTACTCAATTTGTCTGGTGGTAAGGAGTGTTTGAGTATTCTTTTTGCAGGTGTAGATATTACAAGACTATTTTTCTTTTTAGAGAGTTGACAAAACCTTTGGTTCCCATTGGAAAGGCTGGTACACTGCTTATTGACATTCTAGGCTTGCAGTGTAAAGAAATGGTGAGTTTTGTGCTACGACAATTGGAACACTTTGTCATATGAGCTTTTCAAACTTCTATTTGACCACTATCACCACCTTGTTTGTGTTGCAGTCTCACAAGGAAGCCGGTGCCCTGTGGCAAGAATCCGGACTCAGCTGGAAAGAGTTCTTGTCGAAAGATCAGGATATGAATAAGTTTATCAGTGACAATGTAAGACTTTAGAAAATTAGCACTTCTAAGCCTCAAGTTGTCCTTTTTGTATTTCTTTTTTATCCTTGCATTTGTAAGCTATGGACCAACTTCCTTACCTTTGTACTTTCTCATCGCAGAAACTTGAGTACACATTGGGAGAGGAGTCTGAGATGCCCAGTAAGAAGGAACTGCCCCCAGTCGAGCTGGAAAATATGCTCGCTAAAATATTGAAAGAGAACAGTAGTAACCAGAAAATATTTGACTGGATTGACGTAAGATCCCGGGCGATGGGGCAAAGTCGTGTTTTGTTTTTTTGGATCAGTGTTGTCACCTATACATGTGCAGTGGCAGCAGCAGGAAAAATGTGTAGCTGTCTGCAGGCTGAGTTTTAGCTATCTGACCCACAGTAATTCGGTCAGGTTCCGCTTTTAGAAAATGGGTAATCCAGATTGGAACAACCCCTTTAAACTTTAACACGAGGGAAGTAGCCGCCACCAAGTTTCTACTGGAACACTATTCTTGAAATGGTGTCTCAAAATGCATAGGAAAAGGCAGTGCAGATGTCAAGTCGCTGAACATAATTCAGAACTATAGGCAGTGCTACTCTCGTCCAATGTCCGTGCTTATGACTTGAGAGAAATAATGGGTGCGTAGGGCATTCATGGCATAGTAAGGCAGAACCAATGCTATAAAAAAAAAATAACATCAGTGCTCTGATATTTGAATGAAAATAAATTACCTGGAAGATCCACAAGTAATGAGCTACAATTGGACAGTACAGACCCCATTATGTCAAGAGTAGAGTAAATCTAGCATTCTGCAATAAGAATATCATGCCATGATGGTGGTTTCCAGGCCCTGAGGCAGCAAAGCATACCGAATGAAAATAGTTCTGCTAAAAATCTAGGGCTAAGGGTCCGCAACAGCAATGGGAAAGACAAATAGCAACACTTAGTGGTGGTTTGGATGTTAGATACATTTGTTAAGAGCAATGATTCAAATATTATTTTTCTGGTCCGTTTGCCTTTGTCTAATTTATTTCACGATTAGAAACCATTTTTTGTGACAGAAGTTTTGTCTCCGCACGAGAAACAAAATACTTGTGTGCTCGTTTTAAAATTATCGCTTAGGGATACTTTCATAGACCTTAAGGCCCTTTTACACCGGCCGATAAGCGTTGATCGACGCTTGTTTGCTCCTGTCACATGGAGCTATGGATCGGGACGAGCGGTCGTTATTACGATCGCTCGTCCCCATACGTTACGTCGTTAGTATTTATATAGGGAGATGTGCTGCCGACAACCATAACCTTTTACTTTTTTTTAAACTATACGATCAGCAGTTGATCGGGCGTTTGCTCGTTCATCTGCTGATCGCTGCCCTTTTTACATAGGGCAATTATCGGCAACGAGCGTTGTATGAACGCTCATCTGCCCGATAATCGTCCTGTGTAAAAACCCCTTTAGACTGGGTTGTAACTTCTTCTTTTTCCTACAGGCCAGCTTGTCTGACCAGCAGTTGTCATCGAACGCATTTGTCAGATCTCTCATGAGTTCTGTGTGCAACTCTGCCATTATCTGTAAGTATGGGAACTGACCACTGGAATGTCAGCTTTTTATTTATTTATAGAAATTTTTATAAAGGTATTAAGAGATTCTTGGTAGGTTCTCAACTTGAGTTATTGATTTGTATTTTTTTTCTTCCCTTTTTTGTAGTGGAGAATCCTTGTAGAGTTGATGTTACTGTGATCCACAACAGAGCAAAGCTACTTCAAAAATACCTAAATAATGAAACAAAGGAACTACAAGCTCTGTACGCTCTGCAAGCCCTTGTTGTCAAGCTTGACCAGCCCCCAAGTAAGTGTTTGTTTTTTACAAAGTTTGGTATGTGGCCTGTAACCTTTATTTTTATTTTTTACCTTCCCTGCTATTATTCATTTCTTAAAGCAATACTGGACATGCAGTGCTGCATTGGGGCAGATTTCCTCCTCATAATTGCCAGGATTATGGTTCACATGGCGTGCACCACATTTATTAACTATTTTAGACATGCTGCTCCTCACTTAACAAGGCAGCATAGCTTAAGTTAAAAGGGGGGCATGGCTTAAATGCACCGCTGTGCACACAAATGTTGCCACAAAATACTTTAGTCAACTTGGCTAACCAAGAGTGGGTTTAAGGAAGAGGATTGTTTAACATATGTAGCAAGATATGCAAAGTTGATCATACCGCGTGTGCAACTTATAAATTTGGTGCATCTGACTGCTTGGTGAATGTTCACGCGGTTTAAATCTTAGACCGCGTTAGTAAATCTGCTCCATTGTGTTTTTACTAGTGTTTGGTTAAATCAGAGAAAATCTATAGAAATGGCCTCTTTAACTGGTACCAGCATTGTCTGTGGGGTTCTATTGGACCATTCCACTTAGGCTCCCATTTGTTATCATAAAGTAACAGATCAGATCCAGTTCAATTTGTCATTTACTGTTGAATGGCCTGAAACGAAAGATCTTAGTCAGGATTAAAGTTTGGAAAGGGGGAGTTTTGTATTTCAGAATTCTAGAAAGCTTTGCCAAATTTCATGTATTTATTTTCAGTTCTTTGCCAAGGACTTTATTTATAATATTTTAAGTTATCTAGACATGGATGGGGACCCAACCTATGGGACACCCACTGTTATGCCAGGCTCACACAGTTTTGATGTTTTTTGATTTTTTTGTTCTTTCTTTTTTTACCCAAACCCAAAATGAAGGAAATGTATCAAGGAACTGATGTATCGTCTTTCTTTTGTGTCCACTTCGTTTGACTAAACAAAACACCAAAAATTGCATTGAAACCTGTGTGATTCTGGCCTTAGATGTATTACTAAAAATTAGTTGTGCTGTGGATCGATAGTCAAAATGGATATTAACCAAAACTTGGCTTCCATAATCGCTAGTGAAACGTACTAACCAGTGTCATGTTGTCTCAGATTTATTAAGGATGTTCTTTGATGCGCTGTACGATGAAGATGCGATAAAGGAAGAGCCATTTTACAAGTGGGAATCCAGCAAGGACCCAGCAGAGCAGCAAGGAAAAGGTGTCGCCCTGAAATCTGTCACTGCCTTCTTTACATGGTTGCGGGAAGCAGAAGATGAATCTGATACTGATCACAAGGACTAGAAATTTGCCTTTATGCTTGCTCTCATTTTTCTTTGGGGCTTCCAGTTTTTGTTTTTGTTTTTTTTGTTTTCTTTTTGTATTGTTCCCCTGCAGACTTTTTAACAAAAACACATAAATCCCAATGATTTTGCATTTGTAAGAATGTATTGACTCTTGCTGAATGATAAAGCCTGACAGAGGGTGGGAGGTAGCCTGGCACAAAGGTATTGAAGGTCAAAACTCCTGGTATTTGCGGGCAGTTGCCTGGAAGAAGCCTTGGCACAGGGGTAAGGCGGCAATGGTTGTTGGGTTTTTTCCTTCTATTAATGGAACCATCTCCTGGGGTTTCACTTAATAAGAGTACTTGAGGTATTTTGGGACTGCTGAAAGAAGGGTGGAAAGCTGTGTCCACTTTCTTCCCTTCCTCTTCATCACGTAAGTGGGACGCACGCAGACCTTTCACTTGTGCAGACGTGATTTTTTAGTTTTGTTTTTTTTTTCTCCCAAAGAGCAGTTGGAGCCTACATGCTTCAGTGGGACGGAGCACTTGAGCTTCTCTATTGCTCTTTATGGCTCAAATATAGATATATAAATATATATAAATATATATAATTATTACAAATTGTTTTTGGTTTGAAGATGGCAGCAAGCCATTTTTGAATCCTGTGTTTTGGTCTCCAGCGAATACTGGTGTTCAGGACACTGACCGAATATTTTTTTTATTTTTTTTTTTCATTTTTTTTTTTAATTAGGAAGAAAACAAATGAACTTCTAATTGATCTGTAATACTTCACGTTGTTGGATTCTCTACCAGCAGCTGAATTTTTATGATTTCCTTTTTTTTTTTTTTTTTTTTTTTTTTGTGGCAGATCTCCCTTCTCAGTGGAGTAGAGAATTTTATTTCAGATCACCATGTGTTGGAAAGAGGCATCTCTCAACCCTAGCAAATTCTGTATTTATAGAGAAAGCAAAGCCTTTTGGTTATTTGTCCTTCCAAAATGTTTTGGAGGTTCTTGTAATTATTAAACCAAGTAAGAATGAAATTTGTAAATACTTTTTGCTTTCTTTATTAAGTATTTAATGATTCTGACATACAAAATTTCCCCAAAACCTCTTTTCACAGAAACTGGAAATAAATGAGAACCTTACGTAATGTGTCTTGTATTTCTGTTTTGCACTAAATAGGCCTAAGCCTCCCATATTAATACATGGATTCTGAACACAATGCTTGCATTATCCAGTCGTGTGGAAAATAATTGAAGTATTCTAATGTCTATACTTTATACTTGCATTAATTCACTTATGTTTTGATGGAGCCATTGTTTCAGGGGAAATGAATAAGAACAGTTTTTCTGTAATAGCTATGATATTTTATAATGTATGTCTTTGCTTTTGTGGGGTTTTTTTTGTTTAGTTTTAAAGGCTACGTACATCTTTTTTTTTTTTTTTTTTTTTTTTTAATGGAAATCGAATTAGTGAATTAAATAAGATAGTTTAATCGCAAAATTTATTTCAATTAAAAAAAAACAAAGGTTTTACATAGCCTATAAGTCTAGCTTACATTTAGAGGTTCTTTTAAGAACCATTTACCTGGTCATTTTTTTAAAACAGATTCTTTTAAGCCACTTTCGCACAGGCCTATTTTCAGGCAAGCGAGCATTCAAATGAACGCTTCTTCCCGATCATTGCTCATATCGGGCCGTGTAATAGGACACTTATGTCACTTGTTAAAGTTACAGCACATTCTGGGCTCTTTGCAGGAAATTGGTAGAGGTGCACTGCTTAAAGAGGCTGTCACCACATTATAAGTGCCCTATCTCCTATGTAATCTGATCGGCGCTGTAATGTAGATAACACTATTTTTTTTATTTTGAAAAACGATCATTTTTGAGGAAGTTATGAGCAATTTTAGATTTATGCCAATTACTTTCTTAATGCCCAACTGGGTGTGTTAACTTTTGACCAAATGGGCGTTGTGGACAGAAGTGTATGACGCTTACCAATCCTCGTCATACTTCTCTCCATTCATACTCAGCACAGCGTGATCTAGTGAGATCATGCTTTGCTGCCACATACACCCACATTAACTTTATTCACTGTCAAGACACTTCAGTAGACACCACCTCCAGCCAGGACGCGATGTCTATTCACAAGCCCGACACTTTGGTAGAGTTTGTGTGGGACTTAATCGCTGAACAGCTTGATCTCGCGAGATCATGCTACTGCTGTCATTCATAGCGTACAGCGATTAAGTCCCACACAAACTCTACCAAAGTGTCGGGATTGTGAATAGACATCGCATGTGACTATCACATTATGTAGGAGATAGGGCACTTATAATGTGGTGACAATCTCTTTAACATGTGGAAGGTGTGCCTTCCACTTGACCGGCATGTCTGTGGTGCCTGCAGGTGGTGTTTCAGGGGTGCAAGCAGCCCACAGTGCATTGTGACATGGCATTATTTTATTTATCTATAAGGCCAGGATCGCGCACACAGTTTTGATGCAGTTTTTGGCTATTTTTTAGTGGACACACAAGAAAGCAGAATCATCAGTCTTTTCTTTCTTTGCTTCCTTATGGAGCCACTTCTGGCTTTGTCTAAAAAACAGCCAAAAACGGCATCAAAACTGTGTGTGATCCTGGCCTAAAAGGAATAGCTCTCCAGTTTAGTTGGTTGACATCAAGCATGCATTTTGCAGGGTTTTTAGTCACTGACTATAAAAGAATGTTATGCTTAATTTCTGCTTAGATTACGTTTGGTGTTTTTTAACATTTGAAGCAAATCATGCATATCGCAGTTGGAAAGGACATTTTGGTATGACATCAATATCTCGAATGGTGCTTGCCCCAAGGGGGAAAAAATAAATCTGAAGGGGCCACTTTACAATATGTCTAGAATGAAAGGGCTACAGTGCTAAGCCAACAGTGTCGGAGTGTGTGGAAATCCTCTCTAAGACTATGTTCACACACGTAGTGTAAATACTGTGGAAATTCTGCAGCGTTTTGGCAGGAGAAATTTACATTCTGCAGATTGAGAATCCACACCGCTGGTTAGTTTCTGCACGTCTTTTTGCGTGTTGCGCAGGATGTGGATGAGATTTGTTCAAATTTCATCCACTTTGCTGCTACTGTAATACACTTTGGATCAGTATTTTGCATCCGTATTTGTAAGCCAAAACCAGCAATGGAACTTGAACAGGAAAAGTATAATAGAAAGATTTGCAATTCTTCGTTTTTGATTTACTTCTAGATTTGGCTTACATGCAATGATTCCTAATACTGACCTATATACTCAAGTGTGAATGAGGCCTAAAGTATGTTGTGGGTTTTCATAACTTCATCTTGCACTTAAAATAATGTTTAAAACGTGGTCATGTAGCCTTTTCTTCAATAACTTTTTGGAAGGTACTGATTTTCTTTGTGAAGATCCAGGTGGTAGGTAGTCTTAACATGCTATGTCCACCTTTTGAAAATGGGTTGTGTTCTTGTTTTTTTTAATAGAAATGTCAGTCAGTGTGTTTAAAACTTATTGGTTTTTTTTTTGGTTTTTTTTACTTTTTGAGATACAGCTGCTTTGTATCATGTATACAGAGCAAATGTACTAGCGCTGAAACCTGTATCAGTCAGGTCAGCAGCACTGACGGGTTCAGTGTCAGTGGGTCCTGCGTTTCTGACATGCAGGATCCATCTGTTGTGTAACATCTACGTTATGAACTTTGATGTGATCGATAGCAGCTTGATCCTGCGTGTCAGACACACAGGACCCACTGACAACTGAGCCCATCAGTGCTGCCGACCTGACGGATACAGGTTTCTGCGCTAGATCCAGCTGCCCTGTGTACATAATACAAAGCAGCGGTATCGCAAAAAGTAAAAATGTTTAATAAAAAGTAAATAGAATGTTTCGAGCACACTGATATACATTATTATTTAAAAAAAATAAAAACTTTCAAAGTTGTACATAGCCTTTATGTGGAATGGCTCCAAATGGTTTCTTTAGCGGTTTACTAGAACTGCTTTTCTGCAATGGTGACAAACGCATAAGTTTAGGGTTTTTCCATCACAGTGGTGGCATATCATGCTGAGAATCAAGGGGCCGCAGTGCTGGTTTAGAACTGTCTCTGTCTCCGTTTTTCCATGCACAGCGGTGCTAATGGACACCTCTTGTGCAGGGAACTGCCTCACTTCTCTATTTAAGTGAATGGGACCTTGCCGCTATTCCCTGCAGTCGGTGGCTGGAAGCACAGTTGTGCAGGGAAAAACTGAAGAGGACAAAGTGCTAAAGCAGCGCTGCAGCCTCTTCAGTCTCAGTATTGGTAGGGGTACTGGTAGTCGGACCTCCACAGGTCAGTGGTATATCCTAGTGATATGCCATCACTTTGTGTGATAGGAATATTTCTTTAAGTAGTTTTCTGTATTTATTGTTTATGGTTATTGACGTTTACGTTTAGAAGTAGTGCTACTTTCTATTATAGTTCACATATTAAAACTTCACAGTATACAATATCTGTCAGTGAATGAAACAACTAGCCTCAACACCTGCCATGAAACATTAGTAGGGAGGGACAGAGCTTGGTTTGTTTTGCCAAAGTTCAGAGATAAATATTAGTCCGGACGATGCATTTACTAAATTGGGGTTGCGCTCTACCATTCCACCTCAATCTGGTTACCCTGTTCCTCCTCCTCCACAATACATAATCCAGTACTCCAATGCTCCTGGATAGTTTGGAATGCCGGTGTAAATTTTCTTTAGTTTTTCTAAACTCTTATATGCGGCAATCTAATTATAAAATTGCAGCATATGAGAAATTCCCCTTCAACATTTTTAGACTTAATCCTCCAAGGGACTTTTTTGAATCGATAATTTCTATGCACTTAATGGGTTTTCCTGCTAGACAGATTTCAGCATCTAAATCCTGTTTTATGAACACATACACCACTAAGTCTAGCCTTAAAGGGGTTGTACCGTAATTGACAATTCTAACCTTTCCACAGGATAGGTGATAAGTGTTTGATTGCTGGGGTCTCCAGCCGGGGAACCCCAACAATTCTAAGAATGTGGTTCCCAAACCCCTGTTCCTCAATGCTTGACTGCAATGAGGGTACATTGAATGAAGTGGCATTCGAGCATGAGTACTGCTGCTCCATGGCTTTGCTGTTTCAGTCCATCCAAGAATACAGCGCTTAGCTTTTTATGTAAAACCCTTGAAAAATTTAATGGAGTGGCAGGCGCATGTTCGTCTGCAGTTCTAGTTAAGCAGCGCCTCGCTGCGGTGGGCTCGTGGTCAGGGGGCCCCCAGTGATCAGATCCTGTGGATAGGTGATGATTGTAAATTCTGGTACAACACTTTAACCATTTTTTATATACTCTATATTAACCCTTACATGACCAAGGGTCATTGCTACCTCTGTCCAGGTCTAATTTTTCATTTCTGATATGCACTTCTTTAAACAATCTTTTCAACCACTTTGAATATCAACTATTTTTACTTTCTTTACAAGACTTATGAGACTTTCATTTTCTAGATTAGTTTAATTCCATGTTTTTTCATTCTTTTTTTTGAGCGGACAAATCGCTAAAAATGTTTTTGTGATTTTATATATATATATATATATATATATATATATATATATATATTATTCATTCCTGTGTGTATGTATGCTCACACTCAATGAATTAGAATGTCATCAAAATTATCATTTTATTTTAGTAATTCAAAAAGTGAAACTCATAGTCTATAGATTCATTACACACAGTGATCTCTTTCCAGCAGTTTTTCTTTTAATCTTGATGATTATGGTAACCGTTACAAAATGTTGGGTTTTTATTATCTCACAAAATTAGAATATAAAATAAGTCCAATTTCCAATATTTGTTTTAATACTGATTTGTTGGCCTACTGAAAAGTATGTACAGTATGTGCACTCAATACTTGGTCGGGGCTCCTTTTGAATGAATTACTGCATCAATGCGGCGTGGCATGGAGGCTATCACCCTGTGGCACTGCTGAGGTGTTATGGAAGCCCAGGTTGTGTTCTATCAAGTCCAGAGTCAGCGCAGCCGTCTGCCAGGAAATTTTCGACACTTCATGCGTCCCGCTCCTGACAAGCTTTATGGAGAGGCTGATTTCCTTTTCCAGCAGGACTTGGCACCTGCCCACACTGCCAAAACTACCAATACCTGGTGTAATAACCACAGTATCACTGTGCTTGATTGATCAGCAAACTCGCCTGACCTAAACCCCATAGAGAATCTATGGGGTATTGTCAAGAGGAAGATGAGACCCCAGACCCAACAATGCAGACGAGCTGAAGGCCGCTATCAAAGCAACCTGGGCTTCCATAACACCTCAGCAGTGCCACAGGCTGATCACCTCCATGCCACGCCGTATTGATGCAGTAATTAATGCAAAAGGAGCCCCGACCAAGTATTGAGTGCAAATACTGTACATACTTTTCAGTAGGCCTAAAGTTCGGTATTAAAAATCATTTTAGAAATTGGGCTTATATAATCTAATTTTCTGTGACACACATTTTGGGTTTTCATTAACTGTTAGCCATAATCCTCAACATTAAAAGAAAAAAAATGCTGGAAATAGATCACTCTGTAATGAATCTATATAATATGAGTTTCACTTTTTGAATTGAATTACTGAAATTAACTTTTTGATATTCTAATTCATTGACCTGGACTAGTATACTTCTATTTATATTGTCACCCTGGATTGCTGTGAGTGGATAAGAGTGCTATGTCTATATTTACAAGACGTGAAAAAAAGGGCAGTTAACAACTGATAACCTGCCAGTTTTGCAGCAATGTGTGTCAAAATGTTTGTTTTTTTTCCCCCCCGTCAGTCTGACCGATTTTCAGACATTTGCCATCCATTTTTCATTGACGTTAAAAATAAAAAAAAATGGTAGAATTTTATTAGTTAGGATTTCTTTTGTCCCAGCCACCTTAAAACACCACAGTGCCTATTTATATTAATAGTGACGCAATACTATAGATAGTGCCAGTGCCCATGTAGAAAGCGCCAGAGTCCCCTGTAGGTATTGTCAAAAATATTTTAATATCTTTATATGTGTGAACCTAAATAGTTTCACATGGACGGACAGTTGAAGCTGAAACAGCCTACAGGGGGGGGTGGCTATTCTATTCTAAGTAGTTTGGTTCATGGCTTTGCATTTCAGCTGTTACAAAGCCAACATGAGAAAATGTGATGACATTGTATTTCTTATGGCTAAAGATATACTAAAGAGGAGATGGGATATTACCATATTTAGACTGTTTATGTGCAAGTTACAGGCTATTGCCTACTCATTTTCTTATAAATAAAGATGGATCCGCCCCCTAGGGAAGAGACTGTTTGAACACCGACACTGCGTGTCATGGTCTCTCTCCGGGCGGCCGCCCGGCCTCTCTCAGATCCACCATTGAGGGAGCATTCATTAATTTGGTACTCCTAGACAAATGCAGATCATGTCCAACGTTAACGGACAATGTAAATTCTGCAGCGAAGTTACTGCCCATATAATGCCACTGTCCATGTAAATAGTGCCACACCACCTGCAGATAGCTAACTCTAAAAGCGGAATCCCCTGCCTCTGCAGCGCTGAATCCCTGGCACAGAGCGATCTGACGACTGGGATTCTGCTCCTAGTGGGAGTTTAGGTGGTGCTATCTACAGGGGGGGGGGGGGGGGGGCACTATTTACAGTGGGGATGAAGAGATGTCTGGGGCTCCCTAGGAGGGGAATCCCTGGCCAAAGAGTTGGTTGGGGATTCTGCTCCTAGAGCTAGACTTGGCGGTGCTATCTATCTGCCTGCACTCATTAACACCTTCCTGCTTTGGCCACTTTTGACCTTCCTGACAGCCTCATTTTTAAAATCTGACATGTTTAGCTTTATGTGGCAATAACTTCGGAATGCTTTTACCTATCCAAGCAATTCTGAGATTGTTTTCTCGTGACACATTGGACTTTATGTTACTGGCAAAATTTGTTCTACATTCAGTAGTTAATTGTGAAAAAAAAATTGCATTTTTCTACATTTAAATGTATCTGCTTGTAAGACAGGCAGTTATACGGCACAAAATTGTTGCTAATTAACATCCCCCATATGGCTATAGTTTTTTGAACATCCTTTTATTTTTCTAGGCTATTACAAGGCTTAGAACTTTAACAGCAGTTTCTCACATCTTCAAGAAAATTTCAAAAGGCTATTTTTACAGGGGCCAGTTCAGTTGTGAAGTGGCTTTTAGGGCCTTATATATTAGAAACACCCCCCATAAGTCACCCATTTTAAAAACTTCACCCCTCAAAGTATTCAAAACCGCATTTAGAAAGTTTCTTAACCCTTTAGACGTTTCACAGGAATTAAAGCAGAGTAGAGGTGAAATTTACAAATTTATTTTTAATCAATTTTTTTTTTTTTGGTATCAAAGTTTTACCAGAGAAACGTAACTCAATATTTATTGCCCAGATTCTGCAGTTTTTAGAAATATCCCACATATAGTCCTAGTGTGCTTATGGACTGAAGCATAGGCCTCAAAAGGAAAGGAGTACCTAGTGGATTTTGGGCCTCCTTTTCATTAGAATATATTTTAAGCACCATGTCAGGTTTGGAGGACTCTTGCAGTGCCAAAAACGGTGGAAATCCCCCACTAAAGGAGAGAAAGCACCACAACGTTTGTAAAGCAAGTTCTCCTGCGTAGAACAATACCCCACATGTGGTCATAAACTGCTGTTTGGACACACAGCAGGGCTCAGGAGGGAAAAAGCGCCATTTGGCTTTTGGAGCTCAAATTTAGCAGAAATGGTTTGTGGAGGCCATGTCACATTTGCAAAGTCCCCGACGGGACAAAACAGTGGAGTGACCCCATTTTGGAAACGAAACCCCTTGAGGAATTTATATACGGGTGTAGTGAGCATTTTGACCGCACTGATGTTTCATAGATTTCATTAGAATTGGGCAGTGAAAAAAAAATAAATCCTTTTTTCTTCAATAAGATGTAGCTTTAGCTCGAAATGTTTCATTTTCTCAACAAATCAAGGAGAAAAAGAACCACAACCTTTGTAAAGCAATTTCTCCTGAGTACGGTAATACCCCATAAGTGGTCATAAACTGCTGTTTGGGCACACAGTAGGGCTCAGAAGGGAAGGAGCGGCATTTGGCTTTTGGAGTGTAGACTTTGCTAGATTCGTTTCTGGTCGCTGTGTTGCATTTGCAAAACCCCTGTGGGACCGAAACAGTGGAAACCTCCCAGAAGTGACACCATTTTGGAAATTGCACCCCTCAGGGTATTCACCTATTGGTGTAGTGAGCATGTAAACCCCTCAGGTGTTTTGCATAAATTAGTGTGCACTCGATGTTGCAGAGTGAAAATCAGTTTTTTTCCATAGATATGCCAATATGTGGTGCCCCACTTGTGCCTAGACTTTAGAAAAAAAAGCAGTAATTCAGACAAAAGTGTCAAAATGTAGAAAACTGTATTAAATATTTTTCCATGTCACTTTACAGCCAACAAAGGCATAACAATTGCCAAATGTGTACAAAATGTTTTTTCACCCATTAGAAGGTTAGAGTCCTGGTTAGAATTCCATCTTAGTCTTCCCAGTTAGGGTATGTTCACGCGCTTCACAAAAAACGTCTGAAAATACGGAGCTGTTTTCAAGGGAAAACAGCTCCTGATTTTCAACATTTTTTAATCAAACTGGTGCTTTTCGCTGCGTTTTTTGCGGCCGGTTTTGGAGTTGTTTTTCTATTGAGTCAATGAAAAACTGCTCAAGCACAGCGCATCGAGATCACGCTGGGCTGTCATTTACAGCGTAATCTTGCGAGAATACGCTTCCTGTGCTGTAAATGACACAAATGTTAGCGAAGTGTCAGGATTCTGAATAGACAACGTCCTGGTTGGCAGTGATGTCTATTAAGTCTCAGTACACTTGAGTAACGTTAATGTGTGTGTATGTGGCTGCACATAGTGATCTAATAAGATCACTATATGCCGTGTAAATGAATGAAGAGAAGTGTATGACGCTGATAGGTCAGCGTCATACACTTCTCTCCACAACGCCCACTTGGTCAAAAAGTTGGTCATTAAGAAAGTCATTAGCATAAAATAGGTCATAACTCCGTCAAAAATGATTGTTTTTCTAAATAAAAAAACTGCTGTAATCTACATTACAGTGCCGATCATATTATGTAGGAGATAGGCCACTTATAATGTGGTGACAGAGCCTCTTTAATATCTGCTCTTATAAGTTGGTTTGAAATAGATTTACCCTTCCGATATATAAAGTGTTTTTTCAGCAAATAATTTTCCGTACTTGGGTTCATACTTGTGCCACGATAACAAGACAGCTCTTATTATTATGCTGTGTTTCCCGGTTTTAGATAAGGCTCAGAAGTGAAAGCATACCAGGCGAAGTTGAGGCCTAATTTGGTGACTTACACCGTATTGGTTCAAAATTGCAGGGCTCTGATGTGAAGTAATAAAATAAAGCCCTGAGAAGTGACCCCATTTTGAAAACTACACCCTGAAGGCATTTATTAAGGGGTGTAGTGACCATTTTCACCCCACAGGTCTTTTCCATAAATGATTGCACTGCGGATGGTGCAAAGTAAAAATTTAATTTTTCATTCCCTAGATATGCCGTTTCAGTGGCAAATATGTTGTGCCCAGCTTGTGCCACGTGAGACACGCACCCCAAAAATTGTTAAAAGGGTTCTCCTGGGTTTGGCGATGCCATATATGTGGAAGTAAACTGCTGTTTGGGCACGCTGTAGGGTTCAGAAGGGAGGGAGCGTCATTTGGCTTTTGGAGCGTGGATTTTGCTTGGTAGTTTTGTTTGGAGTCTTCCTGGTATTTCAGTTTGTAATATGTGGGTGCATGTAAGCTGGGCAGAGTACATCCGGGGCATAGCAAGGTGGTATAATAATGGGGTTAAAAAAAAAATAATAAAATAATCCATAGATGTGTGTTACGCTGTGAAGCAATCCTTTCTGCACAGTCCTTTCTTATTCCCCTTTTGGTCCACACTCTGCACCTTTGCAGTTTGGGGAATTTTACTGGGAAAGTGTTGTCCTGGTATAATACGGGCGCCGTCGCTTCCAGCAGATGTTTGGGCCCTCCCCGATTCCCTAATTTTAGGGCCTTGATAAATCGCCTCTTTAAACAGAAGAAATGTTCCCCTCGGGCACAACTGCCTATTTTTTATTTCCTGACTTATTGGAGCCCTAACTAATTGTATTTTTTCATAGACTGAGTGGCATGAGGGCTGTTTTTTTGCGGGACGATCTGTAGATGATATTGGTACCATTTTGGGGTACATGCGACTTTTTGATCACTTTTTATCCTATTTTTTTTGAGAGGCAAGGTGACAAAAAAACAGCAATTCTGGCATAGTTATTTAGTTTTTTTTTTTTTTTATATACAGCGTTCACCATGCGTTATAAATTACATGTTAACTTTATTCTACGGGTCAGAACGATTCCGGCGATAACAAATTTATAGCACTTTTTTATGTTTTACAACTTTTTGCACAATAAAATTACTTTTGTAATTTTGTGAGATTCATAACATTTAAATTTTTTCGTCAACCGAGATGTATGAGGGCTTGTTTTTTTTTCTTTATCAACAATTTTATTAGAAAATAAAATGGAGCATACAAACATCTCAGAATAAGTCAAAATATTGCATTCAATGCAATGAAATCAAAACTTTACAATATGTTCTTGTAAAGCCATGAAGAAATAATTTAGGAGGCATCCTCCTATACATCAAAAATAACAGCCAATGGTAAAGATCATCACTATAACCCATACCAAAATTAGTGCAACATGTAGGGAGCCAGTCTCAACTTAGTAATTCCAAGGGTATATTAAATGTTAAAGTACAACAGACAAAAGTACACAAAAAACATAAAACGTAAAGACGAGACAATAAAAGGGAAACACAAACAGAAGAAAACGGCAGAAAATAAGCGGTATGAGTATTCAAAAAAGGCCATCCAACCAGAGAGACAAATCATCGCCATCCCGAAACAATGACCCCATTGTCCAATTTTGAACAAAGCTTTTGGATTTACCCAGAACGGCAGAGATCAACTCCTCCATTCTACTAATATTGTTCATCTCCTTTACCCACTCCTGCAACGAAGGCACATTAACCCCTTAGGGACGCAGCCTTGTTTTGGCCTTGAGGCTCAGAGCCCATTTTTCAAATCTGACATATTTCATTTTATGTGGTAATAACGTCGGAATGCTTAAACCTATCCAAGCGATTCTGAGACTGTTTTCTCGTGACACATTGGGCTTCATGTTCATGGTAAAATTTGGTCGATATATATTCAGTGTTTCTTGGTGAAAAATTGCAAAATTTAGAAAAAATAGCATTTTTCAGAATTTAAATGCATCTGCTTGTAAAATAGACCGTTATACCACCCAAAATAGTTACTGGTTCACATTTCCCATATGTCTACTTTAGATTGGCATAGTTTTTTGTTTTTTGAACATTTTATTTTTCTTGGACGTTGCAAGGCTTAAACGGCAATTTCACATGTTTTTAAGAAAACATTTTTAAGGTACCTGTTCAGTTCTGAAGTGGCTTTGTGGGGCCTATGTATTAGAAATACCCCGATAAAACACCCCATTTTAAAAACTAGACCCCTCAAAGTATTCAAAACAGCATTAACGTTTTTTAACCCTTCAGGAATTTCACAGGAAATAAAGCAAAGTGGAGGTGAAATTTG
Source organism: Rhinoderma darwinii (assembly GCF_050947455.1). Classification (NCBI taxonomy): domain Eukaryota; kingdom Metazoa; phylum Chordata; class Amphibia; order Anura; family Rhinodermatidae; genus Rhinoderma; species Rhinoderma darwinii. The sequence goes on from NC_134690.1 coordinate 172,906,961, forward strand.
CAAATTTCATTTTTCTTGCTGTATTTCAATTTTATTCAATTTTTTCCTGTAACACAGAAGGTTTTACCAGAGAAATACTATTAAATATGTATTGTCCAGATTCTGCAGTTTTTAGAAATGTCCCACATGTGGCTCTAGTGTTCTCGTGGACTAAAACAAGCCATAGAAGCAAAGAAACACCTAATGCATTTTGAGGCCCCTTTTTTTATTAGAATACATTTTAAGCAGCATGCCAGGTTAGAAGAGGTGTTGAGGTGCCGAAACAGTAGGAATCCCCCAATAGTGACCCCATTTTGGAAACTACATCCCTCAAGGAATTAATTTATGGTTGTTGTTGTTATCATTTTGACCGCACGGTTTTTTCACAGCACCAATTTGAATTGGGCTGTGAAATTAAAAAAAGTCATTTTTTTCCAATAAGATGTCATTTTTGATCAAATAGTCTTATTTTCACAGGGAACAAAATACCCCATTTTGTTTCCCAATTTGTCCTTAGTGCGGCAATACCCCATTTGTGGTGATAAACTGCCGTTTGGGCCCATGGGAGGGCTCAGAAGGAAAGGACCACCATTTGGCCTACTGAAGCTTTTCTGGTGCTAAGTCATGTATGCAGAAGCCCCTGAGGTACCAGTACAGTTGAAACCCCTGAGAAGTGACCCCATTTTAAAAACTACACCCCTTAAGACATTCATCTAGAGGTGTAGTGAGCATTTTGACCCCACAGGTACTGTGTAAAAGATAATGCACAGCAGATGGTGCAGAGTGAAATTTGCAGTTTTATATATATATGCCATGTCAGTGTCCGTTATATTGTGCCCAGCATGTGCCACTGGAGATATTCACCCCATAAGCTGTAATGTGGGTTCTCCCAGGTACGGCAATACTCTACATGTGGCTGTTCTTAGCTGCCTGGGCACACGGCAGGGCTCAGAAGGGAAATATGAGGGGGATAAGCTGTGCGGAGTGCATCAGGGTAAATTTAAAAATTAAGGGATGTATGACAAATTCGAAAACAATCTTTCATACAGAGCCCTGGTTTTTCGGGACACGTGTCGCATTGGTATATTGTTTCCTTCCTTATCCCCCTCTTTGAGCAGACTCTGCACCTCTTGACTTTTTCCCTTCTTGCCAGTTTGGGGAACTTTTCCTGGAAAGTGTTGCCCTGGTACGATTTGTGTGGCCTCGCTTCCAGAAGTACTGGGTGCTCCCTCTTCTTGGTCCCTAAAGATTAGGTTCTTGATAACCACCTCTTGAAATTCCAGGAAAGTTCCCGTCTGGACTGCACATCGACGTAGCACGTACGCATTGTACAATGCCATCTGCATAATGTGCACGGTCAGCTTCTTATACCACACCCTCGATTTCCGCATGGCATTGTAGGGCTTCAGGACTTGATCTGACAAGTCAACCCCTCCCATGTACCTATTGTAGTCCAGGATGCAGTCTGGTTTGGGGTTCTCTGTAGTGGTACCTCATAGAGGTACATGGGTACTGGTGTGGCCATGTATTGTTGTCAATACAAGGACATCTCTCTTGTCTTGTACTTGACACACAATATGTTGCTGCTAGAATGTGCCCTGCTCTCTCTTCTGAGTGTTTGCCCAAGCAGTGTTTTAGTGAGGCCTCTCAGATTTTTTTCTAGCAGTGCCGCATACTTCTGGAAGCGAGGCACTTGAAGAGTGGGACGCTGGTATAAAAATTATCCAGGTAGAGGTGGTAACCCTGGTCCAGCAGTGGGTGCACCAAATCCCACACAATTTTTGCAATAATTCCCAGTAAGGGGGGGGGGGGCATTCTGGGGGCTGAATACTGCTGTCCTTCCCTTCATATATCCTAAATTCGTACGTATACCCTGATGCACTCTCGCACAGCTTATACATCTTCACGCCATACCTTGCCCTCTTACTCGGCAGGTACTGGCGGACTTGAAGCCTCCCTTTTAAAATGTACCAGGGACTCATCAATAGAAATACACTTCTCGGGGGTGTATGCTTGGGCAAACCTGGCACTGAAAAGGTCTAATAGGGGTCTCAGTTTGAACAAACGGTCAAAGCTGGGGTCATCTCGGGGTGGGCACTGCTTATTATCCGTATAATGTAAGAAGCGAAGTATTGCCTCATAACGCATCCTGGACATGGCCATACGGTACATCGGGGTGTGGTATAAGATGTCCGTGCTCCAGTAGGTCCCAATGAAATGGGGCTTCTGAAAAAGCCATCCAAGTGAAGTCCCCAGAACTTGCCCAACTCTGCTGCATCTGCAGGGGTCCACCTGTGGGATTGGGCATAAAATGATGTGGAGTTCTTAGTAATATATTGTTGGGCATATAAATTCGTCTGGGAGACCATAAGATCTATAAAGTCATCAGTGAAGAAGAACTTGAAAAAGTCCATTTCACTGAGCCCTGACGTATTAAATTTTATCCCTGAGCTGCCCGTGTACTCTGGGATTTGGGGCTCATAAATGTGTGGGGGTCCAAATGGGGTCACTTCGCTTGGGGGTTTAAACTGCGACGGGGTCATTTAGCTCGGGTGCTCCTAGGGGGTTCCTCGTCTTCATCACTGGATGAGGAGGTGGATAAATAAAACAGAGTCTCACCATCCGACGAGTCTGTGTCGGAGGCAAGAAATGAATATGACTCTTCCGCATTAAAAATGTCCGTTGGGACATGTTTGTTTGCTTCCCTAACTAGGAGCAATAGGCTGCTACCTAAACCAGCCCAAAAAATTGGTGTTTTTATAGAACGAGTGGGCTTCCCTGAGACCAAACCTAACTAGGGCGAGGGCTCCTAACACTAAACCTAACTATATTTTATTTGAACTTCCCTGAGACTAAATCTAACTACGGCGATTATTCCCTGACACTAAACCCAACTAGATTATTCCGAGCTTCCCTAACACTAAACCTAACTACGGTGACTGGTGCCTGACACTAAACCCAACTAGATTATTCCGAGCTTCCCTGACGCTAAACCGAACTACGGTGATGGACCCCTAACGCTAGATCTAACTACGGTGACGGATTCCTGACGCTACATTCCCTGACGCTATACCTAACTACGCTTTTTGACGGTTCCCTGACACTAACCCTAATACTAAACTAACCAGTTAACTTGTCTAAATGAACATTTTTTTATTTTATTTTTTTAAAATTTAAATATTTTTTTGTTTTATATGTTTTATAAGGAAAAAAAAGAAAAAAAATAATTCCCAGGGACCAAGAAATTGGTCCTGAAGACTAAGAAGTAGTCAGTGATAGGAGATCACTGACCAAAAACGTGGGGGGAACACAAGGAGGAAGGGTAGAGGACTGGGTAATGGATGGGAGAGATGGGATGCCGAAAAAAGTTGTTTTTTAGCCTTTTTTTTTTTTTTACTTGCTCTTCTCTCTCTCTTCTCACAACCGCTCTGAACGCCTCACTATCTCCAACACAGAGATTTGAGGGCGGGTGCGGCAGGATGTGATGTCAGGGAGATTAAGTTTAGACGTCGATCGCCACTATTGGACAGTTACTCACTCACTGACTGACCAATAGTGGTAATCGTGGAGACGGGACCATCGCGATAGGTCCCGGCGTATTGAGCTGTGATAGCCTGGTGTCGGAAGCAGTAGCTGTTACAGCTTGTGAACGCGATGCATTTTCCCTGCGACGTACTATTCCGTTGCTGAGCGCGAATGGGGCGGTCAGCACGACGGAATAGTACGTTGCTGAGGGATTAACGGACTTCCAATGACGTGGAATTACAGTCCTAGCCGCAGTCAGAAATTGCCTAATGATGCCCCTTTTGAGGTGTGGGAGTGATGCAGGAACCATGGAAAGCAATCCAATAGAAGGAGAAGCAGGAACCGCAGTATCAAAGAGCTTGTTCCCAAGATCAAAAATTTTATTGAACAAATCTCCTAATGATAACAGATTTTGTTTTAGAAGTAAACTCAAAATGCACGGTTTCAAATTATTATGCACAACAGAGATCAAAACATTTTAAAGGTTGTAAAGAGAAATAAAATGGTAATTTGTTGAATTTGTAGCATCAGGTTGTCATATTTACAAAATCAAAAGCTCTTTCAATAAAAAAAACTTAGCAGGCCAAGTTACATGTTAACATAGGACCCCTTCTTTGATATCACCTGCACAATTCTTGCATCCATTGAATTTGTGAGTATTTGGACAGTTTCTGCTTGAATATCTTTGCAGGATGTCAGAATAACCTCCCAGAGCTTCTGTTTTGATGTGAACTGCCTCCCACCCTCATAGATATTTTGCTTGAGGATGCTACAAAGGTTCTCAATAGGGTTGAGGTCAGGGAAACATGGGGGCCACACCATGAGTTTCTCTCCTTTTATGCCCATAGCAGCCAATGACACAGAGGTATTCTTTGCAGCATGAGATGGTGCATTGTCATGCATGAAGATAATTTTGCTACGGAAGGCACTGTTCTTCTTTTTGTACCACGGAAGAAAGTAGTCAGTCATAAACCCTACATACTTTGCAGAGATCATTTTCACACCGTCAGGGACCCTAAAGGGGCCTACCAGCTCTCTCCCCATGATTCCAGCCCAAAACATGACTCCGCCACCTCCTTGCTGACGTCGCAGCCTTGTTGGGACATGGTGGCCATTCACCAACCATCCACTACTCCATTCATCTGGACCATCCAGGGTTGCACGGCACTCATCAGTAAACAATACGGTTTGAAAATTAGTCTTCATGTATTTCTGAGCCCACTGCAACCGTTTCTGCTTGTGAGCATTGTTTAGGGGTGGCCGAATAATAGCTTTATGCACACTTGCAAACCTCTGGAGGATCCTACACCTTGAGGTTCGTGGGACTCCAGAGGCACCAGCGGCTTCAAATACCTATTTGCTGCTTTGCAATGGCATTTTAGCAGCTGCTCTCCTAATCCTATTAATTTGTCTGGCAGAAACCTTCCTCATTATGCCTTTATCTGAACGAACCCGTCTGTTCTCTGAATCAGCCACAAATCTTTTCACAGTACGATGATCACGCTTACGTTTTCTTGAAATATCCAATGTTTTCATACCTTGTCCAAGGTATTGCACTATTTCACGCTTTTCGGCAGCAGAGAGATCCTTTTTCTTTCCCATATTGCTTGAAACCTGTGGCCTGCTTAATAATGTGGAACGTCCTTCTTAAGTAGTTTTCCTTTGATTGGGCACACCTGGCAAGCTAATTATCACAGGTGTCTGAGATTGATTACAATGATCCAAAGAGCCCTAAGACACAATACCATCCATGAGTTTAATTGAAAAACTAATAATTAAATGTTTATGACACTTAAATCCAATGTGCATAATAATTTGGAACACAGTGTAGAAAGGAAGGGCAACGGTACCATCGAGTGAGAATTTTATAATTTTGAGCAAAACAAGAAGTCGGCAGTTTATGGGCTAAGAGGAAAGAAGTCTGCCAATCCTCCTCAGGCCTTGGTGAACGGCAATTGAGAGCAAGAGTAACCAGGCCGGAGGATCCCATGTAGATAGGAGAGCATATGAGATGGGGCAGAAGACAAGGATAGATAGAATTCCAAAGGAGTCTTATCCTGAAGCAACGCAAGACAGGCTCCCATGGAAGAAAGATAGGACCTTAGTTGAAAATAGGACCACCAAATTGAGTGTCTCCCCGGGCAGGCCTCAGAGACAGCAGCCAGCAACAAAATTTCACCCTCAGGTGTAAGGGTCTGAGCTAAGTACACCCCGTCCTGTCTCCCTCAGCATAGGAAAGTGTCCACACCCATGGCCAGAGGGAAGGAGGGCTTATCAAAAAGAGGAGTCAAGGGACCCAGACGATTTGCAAGGTCCGAAGCACCTATGACCCGTTCTCAAACAACAAGAAACTGATGTGTGAGGAAAGGCAGAGAAGACGTTGGTCGCTGTGAACTAGGCAATCAAGGCAAAGAGGACAACGCAAGAGAGGACATACTTTTCTCAATGCGGACCTATTGCTTACCAGTATGTGATCTGAACCAATCCACTAATCTCATGAGGATCGCAGCTTGGAGGTAACGTTTGAAATCTGGCAAACCCACTTCCCCGTCCACTTTAGGCCGACTAAGGACAGAGAATCGAATGTGGGGCCTAGAGGAGCTCCACACAAATTTGGTTATGGCCCTATGTAATGTCTTAAAGAAGGCAGCGGGCACCACAATAGGGACAGTCTGAAATATGTACAGAAACTTTGGCAATATATCCATTTTAACCGCGTTGATATGCCCAAACCATGATATGCGCCCACCCCCATACGCCACTAAATCTCGCAAGGTACGCTGTAGAACAGGTGTGCAATTCAATTTAAACAGCTCAGACAACTGAGTAGGTATCTGTATCCCCAAATATTTCAAAGACGTGGTCTGCCACTTCAACGGGAATACCTGAGTGAGACGAACAGCGAGGGGAGCAGCTAAAGATATATTCAACGCCTCTGATTTAGAGTAATTGATTTTAAAATTACTCAAATGGCCAAATCGCTCAAACTCCCCAGTCAAGGACGGCAATGAAATCATAGGATCCGAAATGTACAGGAGAAGATCATCAGCATAGAGTGCTTACTTATGATGCCGAGTACCAACACAGATGCCATTAATGTTAGGGTTATTCTGCAGTGCCACAGCCAGGTGCTCCATGACCAAAACATACAGCAGAGGTGAAAGTGGGCACCCCTGTCTTGTACCATTGGTAACAGGCAGAGAGGCAGACAAAAGACCATTGATTCGAACCCGAGCCGTAGACCTATGATAAAGAGACATAATCTTATTCAACATGTTAGAGCCAAGTCCAACATGGGTCAAGACACTAAGGAGAAACACCCAATGCACCCTATCAAAAGCCTTTTCGGCATCAACGGAAAGCAAACACATCGGAATCTTGCCCGTCTGACAATACGATGTTAAAAGAAAAGTCTAATTAGTATTATCCCGTGATTCTCTGCCACGCACAAAATCCACCTGGTCATCCATGACCAAGCCAGGCAAGAACGGAGAGAGGCGAGAGGCAATCAATTTCGCAAAAAGTTTCACATTTATCTACATTTATCAACTAAATGGGTCTAAAGTTTGCGCACACTGTGGGATCTTTACCCGCTATTGGTAGAAGGGTAATGTGGGCCTCCAAAGACTAAGGCGAAAAGGGACAAGAGGAAGACACGGAATTAAAGACTTTTGTCAAAAATGGAGCAATTTGATCCTTAAATGTCTTATAAAATCTGTTGTTAAACCCATCAGGTCCCGGGCTTTTGCCCAAGGGAGAGTCCCGAATTGCACGCTCCACTTCCGAATCCAAAAAATCCTCCTCGAGTCCCAAAGCATCCCCAGCCTCCAAAGACGGCAAAGCCGTGTCCTGTACATAGTGATCAATTTTCCCCGCAATGCATCAGCCTGCATATTGTGAAAATGTCCCTTAATATGATATAAATTAGAATAATAGTGTCTGAAAAATTCAGTGATGCGGACAGGGTCATGAACCTCACCACCAGTGGCAGAAGTAATTTTAGGAATGTAAGACGCTTGTGTACGGGGATGCAAAATCCGAGCTAAGGACCTGCCACATTTGTCTGCAAATTCATAAGAGTATTTGCGCATCCTATCCCGAAATCTAGTATGTGACTGGTCAAGCAGAGAACACAGTGATTCTCTTGCCGTGGTGAGTTCCGAAAAAACCAGCAAAGAAGGAATGCGTTTATGGCTAGATTCTAAATCCCGTATCTGTGTGAGGAGTCGGTCAATAGCTACCCGTTTTTCCCTCTTTAAGCGAGCCCCATTTTAGATTAGGACACCCCTAACCACGCACTTCAAAGCCTCCCACTGTAGCGGTAAAAGAGTAGAATCATGAGCGTGCACATCAAAGAAGGTAGTAAGCGTATCCCTAAGTGCCGACACAGATACCGCATCGCGCAAGAGATTATCATTACGTTTCCAAGATTGGAAATTGGGCACCGAATCGGGAAATGTAAGTGTTAAAAAGACCGGAGCATGATCCGACCAAAACATGGGACCCACCCCAGAAACAGGGTGCCAGGTAAGCAAGTGGTGGCTAACGAGAAAAGCAGCATCCAATCGACTGTACATATTATGTAAGGGAGAGAAATAAGTATACTCTCGTACCTTAGGATGAAGAATCCGCTACACGTCAATCAATTGCATGGTATGCATCGTAGTCTTCAAGGCCGCCAATTGTGACGTAGGAACAGCAGACCTGCCCGAGGAGGTATCAAATCTGGAATCAAAGGTCAAGTTAAAATCACCTCCTACAATCAAGACACCCTCCGAAATGAGGGCTTGTTTTTTACGAGAAGAGCTATAGATTTTATTGGTACCATTTTTGGATACATGCGACTTCTTAGCACTTTTTATTTCAATTTTTGTAGGGCAAAGAGACCAAAAAACAGAAATTCTGGCATTGTTTTTTACGTGGGTTTTTTTTTACGCCGTTCACTGCGTGGAATAAATAACATATTTTTATAGTTATGGCCGCGGCGATACCAAATATGTATGGTTTTATTTTTTTCAATAATAAAGGACTTGATCAAGGAAAAAGGGCGATCGTGTTTTATTTTATTACTTGAAAGTTTTATTATATTTTTTACAACTTTTTTTTCACTATTCTTTATTCCCACTAGGTGACTTGAACGTCAAACTGTCAGATTTTTTTCCTAATACATTGCACTACATGTGTCAGTTTCCCAACCTTTTCAGGCTCAAGGCACCCCTGGAAAAAAAGAATTTCCTCAGGGCACCCCTACCAAAAATTGTTTACAAAATGACAAAAAAAACGCTAAAAACAAGCACTACACTCTTAGGGTATGTTCACACAGCGTTTTTTTTTGTAAGGCAGAAAAAGAAAAATCTGCCTCAAGAATCATTTGGGAATTTTGAGGCAAATTTTGAATTGACGGCGTTATTTGATGCTTTTTTTTTTTCGCTGTGTTTTTTTCCCATATGTTTTTTTTAAGCCGTTGAAGCTAGTGCAAAAACCGAAGTAAAGTGACCATCAGCCCTCCCCCCCAGTAAAGTGACCATCAGCCCCCTCTAGCAAAAAGGAAGTTCTATGCACACCAAATAGGAGTAATTTTCCAAGATATTTTTTTTTTATTCCAGTGTCAGTCAATAATAAAAAAAAATCTTGGAAAATTAATCCTATTTGTTGTGCATAGTAGTTCTTTTCTACTTATTGGGTTGGGCCCCTACGTATGCACCCACATGATAACCTAGTGCTTTCCGAACCTTGTCCACCCTTTAGTAAAGTGACCATCAGCCCCCTCTAGTAAAGTGACCATCAGACCCCTCACTCACAGTAAAATGACCATTAGCCCCCCCAGTAAAAAGTGACCATCAGCCTCCCACTCACAGTAAAATGACCATCAGCCCCCCCCCCCCCCCAGTAAAGAGACCATCAGCCTCAGTCCCCCCCAGTAAAATGACCATCAGCCCCTCTAGTAAAATGACCATCAGCCCCTCTAGTAAAGTGACCATCAGCCCCTCTAGTAAAGTGACCATCACAGACCGAAAGTGTTCTTACTCCTGGGGAAGGAATAAATAAGGAGGTATAAGATGTGAGAACTACAACTCCCTGCACGTCCAGGCTGTTATGGGATATCAGAGGACATTACAGGGAGGAGGTATAAGAGGAGAGAACTACAATTCTCAGCATGTCCAGGCTGTTATTATGGGATATCAGAGGAGATAACAGGGAGGAGGTAAAAGAGGAGAGAACTACAACTTCCAGCATGTCCAAGCTGTTATGTGATATCAGGGAACATTTACAGGGAGGGGGTATAAGAGGAGAGAACTACAACTTCCAGCATTCCCCTGGCTCTAGTTCTCACACAATTACTAACAAACTATATAAGAAATATGTACCCTGTCCAGCGTTAATGGCTCCTCTCCCGCCGTCAGGCTCTTCTATTGGGGAGTAGTGGGCGGTACTTGTAGCAGACGTGCGCACATCATGTCTGCTACAAGCATAGTTAGAGTAAGCGTTGGGGTGGGGCGGCGCTTGTAGCAAAAACAAACAAACAACTTTTTGCACTGGATGAGCGGAGTGTCACGGCACCCTGGTAGGCACCCTGGTAGGCACCCTTACCTATGTAGTGCAATGTATTAGATCTGTCAGTCATTCACTGACAGCAAGCCGATTAGGTTTCGCCTCCGGGTGGGGCCTAATCTGCTTCCGTAATGGCAGAGCAGGAGGCCATTCTTAGGCCCTTTTCTCTGCATCAGAATTTCTGTCTTGGCAATTGGTTAGGTATACTGCCTGTCCTTGAGTGTGCTGGGACTCGAACAGAGCCTTACCTGCCAACTATTTGTTCTGCCTGTCTCTCCACAGCTGGATTTACAGTTGCAAATGGTGTTATCGGAAGTTAGGCCTGTTCCACGTTACTACCATCTAACACTATGCAGCAGAAGACTGCAGACATGGCTGTATCCTGGTATTTCAGGATTGTTTACGCAATTGAGAAACAATTGTATTATGAAAGCTCCATGTATTAGTGTTAAATATATATACATGTTCAGTAGGAAACAAGCGTATCATAAGGGATTATTTTAAACAAAGACACGAAGCTGTTTGAACAATCAATTTTTTTCCTTTTGTGTGATGTGACTTTTTCTTTTTAAATTGATAGGCTCTGTGCTGTTGTAGCATAGATGCTGGAAATGGCAACTTCAACCAAAACTAGAGGCATCTTCAGACAATGGTTCATCTAAGCAATGCACAAAGAAAACATAAAAACACATAACCACCCTTGAACAGTTTTGATTAAATAAAAAAAAAAAAATGAATCTACAGGTAACTTTGTGAATACTTTACATCACTTGGGCTCTGTTTACCGTACGTTGGAGGTATATGTTGGGAAGATCTGACGTACACCGTTGGAAGGCTGCGATTTATCGCACATACAGTGGGAAAAGTCACTAATGGGCTCTTATTGTAAAAAATGAAGGTACGGAGGTATACACTACCGTTCAAAAGTTTAGGGTCACTTAGAAATGTCCTTATTTTTGAAAGAAAAGCACAGTTTTTTTCAATGAAGATAACATTAAATTAATCAGAAATACACTCTATACATTGTTAATGTGCTAATGACTATTCTAGCTGCAAACGTCTGGTTTTTAATGCAATATCTACATAGGTGTATAGAGGCCCATTTCCAGCAACCATCACTCCAGTGTTCTAATGGTACATTGTGTTTGCTAACTGTGTTAGAAGGCTAATGGATGATTAGAAAACACTTGAAAACCCTTGTGCAATTATGTTAGCACCGCTGTAAACAGTTTTGCTGTTTAGAGGAGCTATAAAACTGATCTTCCTTTGAGCTAGTTGAGAATCTGGAGCATTACATTTGTGGGTTTGATTAAACTCTCAAAATGGCTAGAAAAAGAGAGCTTTCATGTGAAACTCGACAGTCTATTCTTGTTCTTAGAAATGAAGGCTATTCCATGCGAGAAATTGCCAAGAAACTGAAGATTTCCTACAATGGTGTGTACTACTCCCTTCAGAGGACAGCACACACAGGCTCTAACCAGAGTAGAAAGAGAAGTTGGAGGCCCCGCTGCACAACTGAGCAACAAGACAAGTACATTAGAGTCTCTAGTTTGAGAAATAGACTCCTCACAGGTCCTCAACTGACAGCTTCATTAAATAGTACCCGCAAAACGCCAGTGTCAACGTCTACAGTGAAGAGGCGACTCCGGGATGCTGGCCTTCAGGGCAGAGTGGCAAAGAAAAAGCCATTTCTGAGACTGGCTAATAAAAGGAAAAGATTAATATGGGCAAAAGCACACAGACATTGGACAGAGGAAGATTGGAAAAAAGTGTTATGGACAGACGAATCGAAGTTTGAGGTGTTTGGATCACACAGAAGAACATTTGTGAGACGCAGAACGACTGAAAAGATGCTGGAAGAGTGCCTGACGCCATCTGTCAAGCATGGTGGAGGTAATGTGATGGTCTGGGGTTGCTTTGGTGCTGGTAAAGTGGGAGATTTGTACAAGGTAAAAGGGATTTTGAATAAGGAAGGCTACCACTCCATTTTGCAACGCCATGCCATACCCTGGGGACAGCGCTTGATTGGAGCCAATTTCATCCTACAACAGGACAATGACCCAAAGCACACCTCCAAATTATGCAAGAACTATTTAGGGAAGAAGCAGGCAGCTGGTATTCTATCTGTAATGGAGTGGCCAGCGCAGTCACCAGATCTCAACCCCATAGAGCTGTTGTGGGAGCAGCTTGATTGTATGGTACGCAAGAAGTGCCCATCAAGCCAATCCAACTTGTGGGAGGGGCTTCTGGAAGCATGGGGTGAAATTTCTCCCGATTACCTCAGCAAATTAACAGCTAGAATGCCAACGTTCTGCAATGCTGTAATTGGTGCAAATGGAGCATTCTTTGACGAAAGCAAAGTTTGAAGGAGAAAATTATTATTTCAAATAAAAATCATTATTTCTAACCTTGTCAATGTCTTGACTATATTTTCTAGTCATTTTGCAACTCATTTGATAAATATAAGTGTGAGTTTTCATGGAAAACACAAAATTGTCTGGGTGACCCCAAACATTTGAACGGTAGTGTATATTTGTTCTTCTTGTTTGTTACATTGGGGAACACAGACCCCGGGTATATGCTGTTGACACTAGGAGGCTTGACACTGAAATAAGTGACGACACCTATAGGATATACCCTGCCCACAGATACTGAGCTATACAGTCTTGGCTGTGTCCATAGGAGGCAGACTCTTCTGCTGACAGCAGCAGTGTTTACAACAAGAATTTTATTTAATTATTTTCACCATGAAAAACTAGGGTAACAGGGTCTTCCTGTGTTCCCATTCGGCAGGCGCACAGTGTCATTTGCAAATGCACTGTTGTCCAACCTGCCTATGAAGACCAGAGCATCAGCTCCGTCACCCACCAGCCTAAGGAGCACCTATCCCAGCAGTGTTCCCTTGGTAAAGGTGGTAACCCTGAGCAGGTGCTCCTGCTGGTCAGTACATCTGGAAAATGGAGAGTTGGGTGAGCGTTATTAATCTCCCCCAAATCAGGCCACCGCTTGTGCAATGTGGCAGCCTGCTGAACCAGCCTATTCCCTGGGGCTTTTCCCTTTGCCCTCTCTATGTGCCCTGACACTTTTGTGCGACATTATACATTATATAGCTGGTGCCATTTTGCGCTTCACTGCACAGGTGGGACCTTCTCTATAGTGTGTACCAATATCGCTCTAGTGCTTTTTTTATTTTTCCCTCTATCTCATGGGGCATTGTGTCTCTCCTGATGGGCTGGTCCACTCACATGACTGCCAACGGCCAGTCTCGGCACTCCGTGGGAGGGGCTTCAGCGTTCCCCTCTGCTCTCCATTTGGTGGGACGCTACTGCTTCTTGCCTCAGGAGGGCATCTGACATCTTAAAAGTGGGTAGGATCAGCCTTTGCGTCTTCTATTCTCCTACAGGTGCCCTAGCCTACAGGCACTGAGTTAGTTTCCCAAGGGAACATACTCTTTTGTTACTGTGCTAGTTTTCAGTTAGTACACTTTTCTAGCAGTGCTAAGTGCAGCAGCCATTACTCCATGGATTGGAGTACTCCTTGCTATGCAGTTGGAGTAATTTTTTACTGTTTCTTCCTTCTCACTGCTTCAGTGTGAAGTTACATAAGCCTCTCTACTGCCATGTCTGACCCCAAAGGGGAACCCTCACGCAGACCATATTTGCCATTTATTATGCCTGCTCTTTATTTCTGCAAAACTCAATTTCCATGTGGTCAGTCTATTTCTTTATGAGATGCATGCCAGCCTCCTAGCCAAATGCCTGCAGGCTCTGCCGCCCCCAGTGTTGCTCACCTTTTGGTATGATGGGTGTGGATGCGGAATGGGGTAACTTCCTTTTCTGGACGGTTGATAACCTGGCGAAAATTACTCAGTCCATTCTGGGTGGCATGTCCGACAAACTCTTGTTCTGCCTGTTCTCACATGAACTCCCCATCCATGTCTTCCCCACATGGCAGACCCCGCAACCGGACCAGAACTTCTCACCTGCCTTCAATTTCACCTCCCCATGTGGGCAAGGTATTTCTGGTCCTGAAGCCAGATCTGGTGCTTCCTCTCTTCCTAGAGAGGTATGTCTGACGCTGAATTATCTGATTCGGCTTTAGTTGGTAAGGGTTCTACCGCTCTTCCACCTCAGTGGAGGTGTTAATTAGAGCTGTCCGTTACACACTTCAGGTCACTGATTCTGCACCTTCCACGGACTCCATTTCTTTCCTTCAGTCCCAAAGTTCTCAGGCTGTTTTTCCAGCCCAGGCGGAACTGGAGGCTATTGCCTTTAAGGAATGGAAGCACCCGGACAAGAAGTTTTCCCATTCTAGCAGTCTGGATGTTTTCTACCCCTTTCAAGAGGGTAATTTTTCTGCTTGGGTGCAGACTCCAGTGATAGGTCCTCCGTTTTTCACCTAGCAAAGGCCACTACCTTGCTGATGGCAGATTTCACTTCCTTCAAGGGTTCCCTGGATTGCCACATGGACTCTTTTGCTAAAACCACTTCCGAGGCCTTATGCTATGCTTTTTGCCCCATTTCTGCATCTGTCTGGGTTAACAGAATGGGCTCACAAACTACGTCATGGCCTGCTTTCAGACCCTCCTCAGGAGGAACTAGTTGATCTGTCTCGCCTTATCTTCAATGCGTCAAAGTATATCTGCAAAGCTGATGTTGACGCTGGTGGCGTGGGCTTGTCCTTCCTCAAGGCTTGGTATGCAGATTCAGCCTCCAAGGGCTCCCTAACTGCTCTACCTTTTTCAGGGTTTTGCCTCTTTGGGCCTAGATTGGACGAGATTATCTTAGAAGCCACGGGTGGCAAAAGCACCCCTCTTCCTCCGAATAGACCTAAGTGCACTACTCCAGCCAAAAAGGCGAGTCTGCGTTTTTGTTTTTCTAATGGTTTCTCCAACACCACTTCCTCCAGGCCGCAGACTTAACAGGATCAAAAGGCGGGGGCGTGGCCGAGAGCGCATGGAGTAGGACGCGTTTTGCCATAGCTCCGCTGCTCCTAGGCTATTACCGGCTCAAAACGGCTCTTACAAGTACCTGAATTAGACCTAAAGTGTCATATAAGGACACCGGAACGCTGTCTGCACCTATCTGTTATGGGCAGAATAAAGAAAAAGCCGGTGGCGGCAAAACTCACGAAGTTCTTTCCGGCGGCAAGAATCCAAGATGGCGCCGGCGCGCCTGCAGTGGAAAGTCAGGGAGACTTGGCAGCAAATAGGAGGACATCAGGGGCAGCTAGAGGAGCGATCCTCGTTGCCTCGTCACCAGGTCTATCTCGGGCCGCCGATACTTCACTGCGGCAACCTTCCTCTCCAGCTGGACTGTTCTCCTCCAGGCCTCCATCTTCTCCATCTGTGAGTAGTATAAGCTCTCCTGCAGAGCACATATTGAATACAGCGCCTATGTTAATGCATAATGAGGGACCTGACAAACCGGTCACTGAAGCTGCACTAAAATTTTTATTGCATGATCTAAATGCTTCTATACAAATGTCAATTCAGAACGCATTTCATGACCTGCAGAGAGATTTCACAGCTTTAGGGGACAGGACGTCCCATATTGAAACAAAGATGGCGGAATTCTCAACTGCTCATAATGCTCTGGTGGATACTAATACGGGATTAGAAGAACAAGTGGAGGCGCTGACGCACAAAGTGGCAGATATGGAAGACAGGTCGCGCCACAATAATGTTCGTTTTAGAGGCATCCCTGAAGATATCACAAATGCTCGATTGGGGGAATACTTGACGGATCTTTTTGTGACTCTTCTGCCTGATACGCCTCAATTAGACCTGTTGATTGACAGGGCACATCGTATCCCTAAACCACGTTCTCTGCCTACTTCAACACCGAGAGATGTCATTGCCCGGATCCATTATTATCACTTTAAGGATAAACTTCTCCTTGCAGCACGGTCTTCGAACTCCCTTCCTGACAGGTTCCGAGACGTTCAACTATTTGCGGATTTATCTGCAGCTACTTTATTACGCAGGAGAGAATTTGCGGTTACTACAAAGGTTCTTCGAGACTGTCAGATTCCGTATAAATGGGGGTTCCCTGTTAAGCTTATTATTTCATTCAGAGATGCAAAGCATGTAGTGGAATCTCCGACCAAGGCGGCAGCTCTGGTTGAAAGTTGGAACTTGAGTGCTGCGAGAAGTACTAATCCTGGTACTTCACTACAAGTGTGTGCTGGACCGGCACCTAAAAGCTCTCTTCACGTGGAGGCAGAATGGCGGGAAGTACAGCATCACCGTCGTTCATCTGTGTCTTAATTATGCGCTGCAGATTTCACCTCAAATTATGGAGTATAAATGTGATATCATGCCATACTTCCTGAGGGCAGCATTCTGGCGTACATATCTTATGCTTTTCTCCTAGTAAGGTCTTCTAGGTTATCTCATTTATATAGCCTAGGGTGGGGCCATGTCTGTACCATGGTACTACAGATTTCCCTCCCTTCTAGGATTGCAATGTCGGACCGACATGTGCGAACTAGATTGCAATACTTGGTTTGGTTTGTATTTTGTGTTTGCTTATTTGTTTGGGTTGTTTTATTTGCTCAGCTCGCAAGTCAGGTCATACGTAATCTACATATAATGTTACGAATCTATGTCGCCTTGGAAAAAATGTGGACAGTTGCATACGACAAATGTCCTTTTATAATTTTTAATGGTACTTAGATTTTCCTCGTTAAATACTAAAGGATTAAATAGTCCATATAAGAGGTTGATGCTATGGGCCGAGGCCAAAAGGCTGCAGGCCTCTGTGTTTTGTCTGCAAGAGACACATTTAAACCTGGCAGATACTAGTAGGCTTAAGCATAAAAATTACCCGCATGTATACTCTGCTCCGGCCATCTCCAAAAAAAGGGGCGTTTCTATAGCAATACATCAGTCAGTCGCATTTGTACAAGATTTCATTCAGGTTGATAAAGAAGGCAGATATATTATCCTTGGCTGTCATTTGAACAATGTACAATACACAATTGTTAATATGTATGGGCCAAACACACACCAGATCCGTTTTCTTAACAAATTACTTAAGCAGATCCAAAAATGTCAAAAAGGGCATCTTATACTAGTAGGGGACTACAACAAGATTATGTGGCCGTCTCTAGACTCTTAAGCACTGGGAGCTCTGCATTCCCCTTCAGATTTATTTCAGGTCATGTCTATAGAGGGGTTGCTAGATGTTTGGCGTATGCAACATTTGAATGAAAAATACTTTACGTTCTTCTCGCACCCACATGGGACATATTCACGTATTGACATGTTTTTTGTGGATAAGTTGTTGTTTTAAAAAATTTCCTCGTCCCATATAGGTTTGATCACATGGTCGGATCATGCGCCCATTTCAATGCTGGTATCTGAGCACTTTAATAAGCCTCCTTCCTTCCCTTGGAGAATTAACCACTTTATTCTGAAGTCCCCTACATATCAAGACTCACATAGTTCCACTATGGAAGAGTTCTTTAAATTTAATACTACTCCAGATGTGGCTCCTACAATGGTATGGTGTGCTCATAAGGCTTTCATGAGGGGTCACTTTCTTAGTTTAGCAGCTAAAGACAGGAAGAATAGAGAAGCAAAGCGTCTCCGCATAGTAGAAGAACTTACCCGCCTTACACAATTAAATAAAGGCATGCCATGTACTAACCGGTCTAGGCAAATTAGTCATCTCCATGCACAACTACACCAGCTTGACTTATATAAATACGATAAGGCTCTACGAAGACTAAAAGTAAAATACTACAGACACAGTAACCGGGCGGGGGCCTTACTAGCACAACAAATGAAAGACAAGGCCTTTAAGGCCAGAATACCCTTTCTTCACAACCAGCGAAACGAGGTTATATTTAATCCTCAATAAATCGCTAATTCCATTGCACAATACTACTCCTCTTTATACAATTTAAATCAAGACCCAGCGGTTCCGCAACCTACCCACACGGCCATTAGGGATTTTTTAGATTCCATCTCTCTCCCAAAAATTGCGCCCTCCCAGCTAAACGTGTTGTCCCAGCCCTTTCAGTTGCTAGAAATTCTAGATGCCATAGCAACTTTGAAACCACAGAAATCCCCCGGCCCCGATGGCCTTACAAATGATTATTTAAAAAAATTCAAGACCATTTTAGCCCCCCAACTCCTCCACTTGTTTACGCATATACATTCCACCGGTCAAATACCCCCAGAAATGTTTCAAGCGACCATTATAACTTTGCCCAAACCGGGCAAGCCTGCGGACAGACCGCAGAATTTCAGACCTATTAGTCTACTCAATACTGATTTGAAACTATACTCCAAAATTTTGGACTTGCGACTGGCCTCAATATTACCTGATCTAATTCACCAAGACCAGGTTGGCTTTGTTAAACAGAGATCATCTGTAGATGGTACGAGAAGATTTATAAACCTTATAGATTGGGTGGGACGCAATCAGACGTCTTCATTGCTCTTATCTTTAGATGCGGAGAAGGCGTTTGACCGAGGCCATTGGGGGTACTTAGATGCAGTGCTGGGCAAGTTTGGAATTGTGGGGAAAGCGCGGGATATTATTATGGCTTTGTATACCCAACCTTCTGCCACTGTCCTAGCCTCAGGTTATCAATCATCGTCCTTCTCTATATCCAATGGCACACGTCAAGGATGCCCACTCTCCCCGCTAATTTTTACGTTGGTGATGGAACCTTTGGCAGAGGTCATCAGAGCAAATTCAGATATTAAAGGGGTTATTATTGGGCAGACGGAGCACAAAATTGGTCTTTTCGCAGATGACGTACTTATGGTCTTGTCAAACCCGTGTACCTCTCTTCCTTACATTATGTCAATTCTGAATACATTTAGCGCTGTTTCATATTATAAATTGAATGAGAACAAGTCCAAAATTATGAATATGGGATTATCAGAGCATGATGTTCATGCTTTGCAAAATTTATATTCTTTTGAGTGGATGTCTCAAGGGCTTACATATTTAGGGGTTCAGTTGGTATACCCTGTGTCACAACTGTATGCTATTAACTATATCCCCTTACTTTCGTAGCTGGAAAAAGAGCTCAATGACCAACTAAAATTTGAAATTTCGTGGGTAGGACGTATTGCAGCCATTAAAATGTTGATTCTTCCTAAAATCCTGTATTTATTTAGAAATCTGCCTATATGGGTCCCTGCTTCATATTTACATAAACTACAGAAGATTTTGGTTAAAGGAACAGTGTCATGGCAAATAATTTTTTTTATATGTTAAAGATGTTAGTGCTTTAATAAAAACGTTTTTATTCATTTGTGTGTTTGTGTTTTACTTTTTCTTATTTTTACACTTTTTCTTCCCTATGGGGGCTGCCATTTTTTGTTCCATTTCTGTGTGTGTCGATTAACGACACACACAGACATGGAGTACGGCAGCCACAGTCCCATAGGGACTGCGAACGGCTCCCGTCCCATTGACTGCCGTGTACGGCGTCTGTGTGGGAACTGCGCATGCGCCGCTCCCACACAGTCCTATTCGAAATTGGCGCCGTCCGGCGCCATTTTCCTGTGGACCGGAAGTCGCGGCCGGACAGTAATATTACTACTTCCGGTCGCGGCTTCCGGACTTGTGCACATGGAACAGCGGCAGCAAAGGGAGCGGACGGGCCGGAGGGAGCCGCGGCGGCAGGAGCAGGTAAGAGATTTCAATGTATGTTAGTGTTTGTGTGTGTTTACTACTGTATGTAAACCTACTACACTGTGGGTTACCTCAAAAAATGGCGACACACAGTGTAGGAGGTTAAACCTTTCAAACCCATCGTTTATCCCGGCACTAGCCAGGATAAAGGAGGGGGGGGATGCTGAGAGCTCACTAGAGCGAGGGCTTTTAACCCAATGTTGCAATGCTGCAATTTTGGGAACTAGCTCCATCTAGTGACCAAAAATGGGTAGTATTATAAATTAGAATTAATTTATAATATTTCCTGACTATTTCCTGACTCGTGAAAAAAATAAAAAAAATTTGAACCATGTTTAATCACCCACACACTAAATGTTTAATTTTTAAAAAAAAAACATGTTTTTCTGGCAACACATTCCCTTTAAATATGTCTGGAAGAAAGAAAAAGCGAGGGTGGCTATTCAAACCCTGTGTCTTCCTGTAGCTAAAGGAGGTCTGGGATTTCCACATATGGCAGCATATTACCATTCTTGTATCCTGGATCAAGTTCGACAATGGCTTAACCCTGTCCCTATAAAGTCGTGGGTCTTGATAGAAGAGTCATGTGGACATTTTGACTCCCTTTTTACCTATCTATGGGCTGCAACACTTAATGTGTCTTTCCCTACTTCATCTCTGTTAACCATTAAGGCTGCTATTTGTACGTGGAAATTAATGGTGGGTCAGAAGGCTCTTTTTCCTCTAAGAATATCAGACATGTCAATGCGGACCCTTTCACATTTACTTCCTAATCTAAAATTATCACTTTGGGAGACTCTGGGAATTGAAAAAGTTGGGGACATATGGAATGGAGGTGTTCTTTCTACATTTACAGAACTGGTCACTAGGTTTTCCTTACCACCTACAGAATTTTATAAATATCTTAGGATTCGGCATTTTCTGCAACCTATTGCCAGGAAACCCCTCCCCCTAAAGTACTTTACGAAGACTATTTTTTTCAATTCTTAAAAATTACAAAGGGCGTCTCCAAGGCTTACTCAGCAATTTTAGATGTTCAGCTACAGCCAATTCTACATTGTGTCAAGAGGTGGGAGGGGGACTTAGCCATACCTCAGGATAGTGTGGATTGGGAGGCCACCTTTTCTTTGGCCTCTCAATTATCCAATTCTGTACATCACTTAGAAGCTACCAGAAAAATGCTTTACAGATGGTATCTGACACCTTATCGTCTTGCACTGATATATCCAACCTCGTCTAATATATGCTGGAGATGTAAATCAGGAGTGGGGACACTGACACACCTTTTTTGGTATTGTCCGGCTATTCAAATCTTTTGGGTCAAGATTGCTAAACTGTTATCAAATATATTACAATACCCTCTAGTTTGTACTCCTGCCTTAGCTCTGCTTAATGTAGAGTTAGTTGATTTTCATTTTCATGATAGGTCAATATTATTTAATGTGCTATGCTCTGCTAGAATCCCCATAGCTAGATATTGGAAGAACACCTCCACTCCGACGCTAACTGAGGTGATACAATCGGTTAATTATACATGTATTATGGAAAGAACGATTTTTCTACAAAGATCACAAACTTCTCAATGTCTCCAATGGGATAAATGGACGTCCTCTAAATACTATGTAGATTCTCTTTATACCTGATGCTCCTGGTATGATGTAAACTCTATGACCTTGTAAACTGAGCTGAGTTTGTTTAGTTTCTTTGTTTTGTTATGTTTATTTTTTGGGGTATTAAGTTTGTTTTATGCCAAAAATACTGATTTACAGTCTTCCACCTCAAGGTGCGCATCTGTTTGGCTCTCAAAACGCCTTGCGACAGTGAATGGGACAATATTTCTAACCTTTGTTAAAGTGATTACGACCTTATGCAAAGTTTGTATGCTCCAACCGTGCACTATATACTGTTGATTTGGTTAAAGTGTCAGCAGGGAATAACCTGTTTTTCAAGTTGTTTTTGCCACTGTATGTGATACCTTATTTTTCACTCAATAAAAAATTAATGTTGAAAAAAACAGGATCAAAAGGCAAAACCTTCCTTTAAGTCCCGACCCTCCTGGCGTCCCCGACCTCCACCTGCAAAGGTGTGAATCGGCAAGGCAACTTCTACCTGAAAGTGGACCCCCACTCGACTTGCCTCGTATGGGGGGCAGTCTTCTGCACTTCAAAGACGTCAGGCTCTCTCAATTTCGGATGCCTGGGTTCAAGAGGTAGTATCTTTAGGATCCAAAATAGAATTTGCCATCCTCCCTCCAGAGCATTACTTTAAGTCCGCTGTTCCATAATCCCCATTCAGGGCAACACCTTTTTTTTTGCGGGCAATCGGCTCTCTGCTTCTTCCAGCCTTTTTACGGTCCCCAAAAAGGGCTGTTCGGTTCGGCCCAGTCTGGATCCAAAGCGCCTCAACGTGCATGCTCAGATCCATCATTTTCGAATGGAGCAGGGAGAATTTCTTTATTTTGTGGACATCAAGAACGCACATCTACACGTCCCTATCTGTGCTACTTACCAAAGCTTCTTGCACTTTGCGGTACTGTCTCGTTATAAACCAATTTGAGGCCCTTCCTTTCGGTCTGGCCACAGCCCTGAGAGAGTGTTTACGAAAGTTCTCTCTGTTATGATGGCACTACTTAGAACTAGGGGGGTGTTGGTCACCTCGTACCTGGATGACATCCTATTCAAATCTCCCTCCAGGGAGGACAACGAGATGGCTCTCCAGATCACTCTGGACACTCTCTCTGGTTTGGTTGGATCATCAATCGGTCCAAATCTTGCCTATCTTCTAAGCAGATCGTCTTTTTGGGGGTCACCTTTGACACTCGCTCGGCGAAGGTTTTCCTTCCCCCATAGTGTCTCTCCATTCTTCAAACGGCTGTGCCAACTTCACTCTGCTTCTTCATATGGGTTCTCGGGACCATGGTGGCCTCAATCGAGACCATTCCATTTGCGCAGTTGCACACGTGCCCTCTGCAGCGGGCGATCCTCTCCAGGTGGGACCAAGCTTTGCAATCGCTGGATCTGAAGTTCATCATTCCCCTCTCGGTCCGTTACTCGCTGGACTGACTGATCCTCCCCAGGGATGCCAGCCTCAAGGGCTCGGTGATCACTTTTCAGAACCTCATGGCTCAGGGACTGTGGTCTCCACAGGAGTCTTCCCTGCCCATCAATCTTCTGGAGTCCCATCAATTTTTCTGTGCCCCCTGCACTGGACTCAGTCTCTGTCCGGACACTCGGTGAGAGTTCAGATGGACAATGCCACCGCCGTGGCTTATCTAAATCACCAGGGCTGCATGTGCAGCAACTGCAGTGATGGCCAAGGCTTCCAGGATCCTGGTTTGGGCGGAAGCTCATGTTCCGGCTCTCACAGCGGTTCACATCAAGAGTGGTCTCTTGATCAAGATATCTTCCACCAAATTTATCTCAGGAGTGGTTGTCCGGACGTCGACTAGATGGCATCCAGGTTCAATCGGCAGGTCCCCTGCTTCATCTCCCGCTCTCAGGATCCAGAGGCCTGCGCCGTAAACGGTCATTGCATCATTTGTCGGACTTCAGTCTCCTGTATGTCTTCCCACTTCTACCTCTTCTGCCGTGGCTCCTCCAACGGCTCAAGACAGAAGGGATTCCTGCCATTCTGATAGCCCTCGGATTGGCTGCACCACTGTAAAAATGCGGACTTGTGCCTGTTGGCTGACGTCCCGTGTCCCTTACCTCTCCGTCCTGACCTTTTCTCTCTGGGACCTCTCTTCCACCAAAAATTAAAGTCACCACCTATTACAGCATGGCTGTTGAAGCAGCCTTACTGAGGGCTCATGGTTTTTCGGAGAGTGTTATCTTCACTATGCTTTAGGCCACACAGTCTTCTTCAGCCCGCGTTTACCATCATACATGGAAAGCTTATCTTGGTTGGTGTGTGAGGATTGCAAAGGGTTTGGATCATGGTTTAGAACTCAGCTCACTGAAGGGGCTGGTGTCGGCCTTTTCCATCTTGTTTAGTCACCCTTTAGCATCTAAAGCTGACATTAAGACTTTTTTTTACAGGGGGCGGCTCATGCATTCACCCTTATTGTCCTCAGATTCCCTTGTGGGATCTGAATGTGGTTTTGGATGTCTGACAGTCTACACCATTTGAACCCTTGAGAGAAGTCTCTCTTCGGTTTCTGTCCTGGAAGGTGGTTTTTCCTGTTCTGTTGCAGTGACCTCCATTCGGAGGGCTTCGAAATTGGCGGCTCTCTCTTGTCGGTCTCCGTTTTTGGCTCTTCTCCAAGACATGGCGGTGCCCTCATTTTTGCCTAAAGTGGTTTCAGCCTACCACATGAATGAGGATATCGTCTTGCCATCTTTTTGTTCTTCTCCCAGTCATCCATGGGAGAGTTCCCTCTACAACCTGGATGTTGTCCATGTTGTGCAGATTTACCTTTCTATCAATGCTTCTGGCGGCCGAATTCACGCTTCATCCTCCCAGAGGGTCCCCGGAAGGGTTTGGCGGCTTATAAGGATTCTATTGATTGTTTGCAAGGCTTATCGGCTTCGGGGAAAGGTTCCCCTTTTCCGGGTCACGGCCCACTTTACCAGAGCGGTTGGGGCTTCCTAGGCTGTGCGCCATCAGGCCCCTGCCCTTCAATTGTGCAAGGCGGCTACGTGGTATTCTGTGCACACCTTTTGTCAAGTTCTACCAGGTGCATACCTTCGCCTCTGCAGACCCTTCTCTGGGGCGCAAAGTATTGCAGGCATCTGTGAAATAACTGTCTATGTCCTGTTTTCTGTTCCCGCTCCTGGGGACTGCTCTAAGATGTCCCACGGTCTGTGTCCTCAATGTAATGAACAAGAAAACAGGATTTTTTGAGTACTCACTGTATATCTGTGTGTTCAGCCTAAGGCTCAATGCACACGATGCGTATTACGTGCGGTTTTGCTGTTCGGCAAATCCGCAGCTTAATACAGTACCAGCAAATTTCAGAAAATCTCATGTACACACTGCTGTTTTTTTTTTTTGCATATATTTTAAAATCCGCAGCATGTCAATTTATCTTGCGTTTCTGTACTCGCACTGAAAAACGTAGCAAAAACGCACGATTAGGTGCGGTTTTTACCTGCAAATTTCCTGCCTTTTCCCGCTATTTTAATGCATATTTTCCTCTGCAAAATACAGAACGTGTGTATGTAGCCTAAGGCCAGGGCTACACCTAGATATTTTTTTTTAGTGTTAGGGGTTGATTTAAACTATTGGGTGACAGCTGCAGTCCAAGTTTGCATGCAATGTATTCATTCGGACTCCAGCTGTAGCTCAGTAGTTAAAATCAATCAGTAGCACTAAAACAAAAAAATAAAAGTGCCTAGTCCTTGTGTACTATTGTATCCCTGACCTTAAAGGAACAGTGTCATCACCCAAAAAAAATTTCATATGTTCAAGATGTTAGTGCTTTATTAAAAACGTTTATATTTATTTGTGTGTTTGTGTTTTACTTTTTCTTATTTTTACACTTTTTCTTCCCTATGGGGGCTGCCATTTTTTGTTCCATTTCTGTCTGTCGATTAACGACACATACAGACATGGAATACGGCAGCCACAGTCCCATAGGGACTGCGAACGGCTCCCGTCCCATTGACTTCAGTGTACGGCGTCTGTGTGGGAACTGCGCATGCGCCGCTCCCACACAGTCCAATTCGAAATTGGCGCCGTCCGGCGCCATTTTCCTGTGGACCGGAAGTCGCGGCCGGACAGTAATATTACTACTTCCGGTCGCGGCTTCCGGATTTGTGCACTTGGACCAGCGGCAGCAAACGGAGCGGACGGGCCGGAGGGAGCCGCGGCGGCAGGAGCAGGTAAGAGATTTCAATGTATGTTCGTGTTTGTGTGTGTTTACTACTGTATGTAAACCTACTACACTGTGTGTTAGCTCAAAAAATGGCGACACACAGTGTAGGAGGTTACACCGTTCAAACCCATCGTTTATCCCGGCACTAGCCAGGATAAAGGAGGGGGGATGCTGAGAGCTCACTAGAGCGAGTGCTTTTAACCCAATGTTGCAATGCTGCAATTTTGGGAATAGCTCCATCTAGTGACCAAAAATGGGTAGTATTATAAATTAGAATTAATTTATAATATTTCCTGACTATTTCCTGACTCGTGAAAAAAATAAAAAAAATTTGAACAATGTTTAATCACCCACACACTAAATGTTTAATTTTTTTCTTTTTGAATTGTTGCTCTCCGAAACGGCACCGTGCTATATATGGATTGCATATTTTGGGATTTCTATTAGGTATGGTTTATAACCATTTCTTGTGTTTAGCTCATATTTAATTAAGGAGGTGTTCTCTCCTGTTTTTCTTTACCTTGAGAATATATCCCTTTCCGCCTTGTGTGATCAGTGGTGTCTTCCTTCCCCGCCTTTTTTTTTTTTTTTTTTCTTCCTTTTCCCTTAAGAATGGCTTATTGCCTAGATGTAGAGGTCGATGCACAAATTGCTGCATTATTAAATTGTGAGGTCAATAGGAGTATAGAGGACTCAAGCCGAGATATATACGGCCTATTTAAAAACCATAGAAAATTAACATTGAACCATTTAAGACGTAAATGGGATATCCAAAGTTTAGAAGCATATAAAAAATCCGATATTACACCTAGAGGGTTACGTAGACGCACCGTTCCGGCTTCCCATTTCAAAGGAGAGGAGTTCCTAAAAAAATGGGATGAAGAATGTCTAAGACATTCAAAAAAATTAATGGATTTACTAATAGATGAAGAAAGAGTTATGTTGAGATCCCTCACTATGGAAATTGAGGATAGTGTTAGAAAATTGGATGAGTTTTCTTCCCATCTTGAATTTGAGAAATTAAATACTAATCTCAAGAGAGAAGTAGAGTTAGAACTTAGGGAAATCTCTACCCGTAAAAGGAAAAAATTTCAAAGAGATATTTTTGATTTTGAACAACAGCAAATTTTCTCTTTTTCAAATAAAAGGGAGGGATTTAATAGACGTAAACCATGGACGAGGAAAAATACATACACATCAACGGATGGGGAAACAACAAGTGATCTGTCAAGTGATAACGAGACAGGGAAATATACTAGAGTAGAAGATACACAAAGTAAAGTCTCTTTTTTAGGGGATCGAAACAGAGGAAGGTACGGAGAGGAAAAATTAGTAGACAAAAAAGGAGGGCCGAACACGAGGCAACGCAGGGGGAGATAGAATATAATGTGAACAATGTAATTAATTTAACAGAAATTGTTTTAACAAATGATCATATCTCTTTATTAAATCGTGGTTTAGGATTCTCACCAGTTACCCCCGGAAATAAATTTGAGATCTATAAAGACCTACACCTGTTTTTGAGGAAAATTATTTTGAGACTTTGGCATGGGGAGAGAGAAAAAATAGAGAAGAACCCAGATAGCCATATAGAGATATCCCCCACGGATGAGAGAATGGGATCCAACTTACTGTCCAATCTTGGATTGACAGATATGAATGCACTAATAGATCTAGATGAGTTATGGAAGGAGAGTCACGTATCTGGAGACATGGGAGATGGAGAGATGTTTACGGAGGATCTTATCCCGGAGTTTACGGGATTGCGAAAAAAGAGTAGCGTAATGCCCAGTGTCTGCTCTAATAGATGTACTCAGGCCTTTTTGGAGGCCATGCACAGGGACATTGACCTCATTGACTGGTCTTCCTTCCTGAGTGAGGACAATTTGACCAAAAAAGAACGGAAAGCATTAAAAGAGTTGAAAAATTTAAAAGATGTTATAATCAAACCAAGTGATAAAGGTGGGAATGTGGTCCTCCTCAGGGAGGAATACTATGTCGGTGAGATCAAGAGGCAATTAAATACTAATTCTTATGTTACCCTAACTGGTAACCCCATTCCAGATTTAACACACACACTAAATAGAAAACTGATGTTTGCTGTGGAT
Source organism: Rhinoderma darwinii (assembly GCF_050947455.1). Classification (NCBI taxonomy): domain Eukaryota; kingdom Metazoa; phylum Chordata; class Amphibia; order Anura; family Rhinodermatidae; genus Rhinoderma; species Rhinoderma darwinii. Next base: position 172,934,599 of record NC_134690.1, read on the forward strand.
GAGGGCTTGATAAGTAAACAAGAACTCCATTACTTGGAGATAAAGGAGCCACGTATACCTACCATGTATGTGCTTCCCAAGGTACACAAAAATAGAGATACCCCACCTGGCAGGCCAATTATCTCAGGGTGTGATGGCCCAACTGATCACCTTGGGAAATACATAGATGAAAAACTTAAACCATTTGTGGGTGCGCTCCCCTCTTTTGTCTTAGACACAGGAGATCTCCTAAGTAAATTGGAAAAACTTACGATTGAGGGTGATTTTCTGCTCGTGGGATTGGATGTAGAATCGTTGTATACCTCCATCCCCCATGAGGCTGGACTAAGGGCCGCTGCGCATTTCCTGGAGAGACGAGGTGGGGAATGGGCCCATCAAAATGAATTCATTATAGAGATGTTGGAATTTGTCCTGAACCACAATTGCTTCTCATTTGATGGCAAATATTATCGCCAAGTACAGGGGACAGCCATGGGGTCCTCTTGTGCACCTTCATATGCATGTTTACATCTGGGATGGTGGGAAGAATTTATTGTATATCCCCACCCTCTCTTTAGGAGATGTGCGGCTACCTGGCTCAGATACATGGATGATGTGCTCCTATGTTGGAAGGGATCGGTGGAAACCCTGGAAGAGTTTATTAAAGATCTCAATACGAATAGTTTGAATCTTTTCTTGACATTTACTTCAAGTGAGACTAATATCAGTTTTCTAGATTTAAATATTCACAGGGAAGGAAATCAGCTTATGACTACGACTTTCCGTAAACCAACGTCAGGAAATAGCCTTTTGGCAGCAAGTAGCCATCACCTACCTTCCCAAATTAAGGGAATCCCAATAAGTGAATTTCTTCGAATCAGACGTAACTGCTCTAGATTTGAAGACTTCAAAGGAGAGGCTCAAGATTTAACATCGCGCTTTTTAAATAGGAGATATCCTAAAAAAATTATAAAAAAAGGGTATAACAGAGCCATAAGACAAGATAGGAGGGAAATTCTTGAAAGGGTTAAAAAAGAAAAACATGATAATAGAGTACGGTTCATCTCAAGGTATGGTTCCCATTGGAATTTACTACGTAATTTAATGATTAAAAATTGGCCTCACCTAACTTTGGATAAAAGGATTGGTTCAATAGTAGGTGAGATACCAAGTATGGTTCCAAGAAAAGCCCCTACTTTAAAAGATATTCTAGTCAGTTCTGAATTTAAAAGAAAGACCATAGATAACGAAACATGGTTGAATAAACGGCCAAAGGGGATGTATATGTGTGGCTCTTGCAATTGTTGCAAATATGTTTTGAAATCCGATACCTTTTTTGACAGCGAACATAAAAGAGAATTTAAGGTTTATAATTTTATCAACTGTCGTTCAACTATGGTGGTGTATTCAATTATTTGTCCATGTGGTAAGCAGTATATTGGAAAAACGAAACGGGAGTTACAGATAAGAATTAGGGAACATCTTTCAGACATTACAAAGGGCGAAATGAAAAGCCCATTGGCAGCACATTTTAAATTACATCATGGACAATCAACCAAGGGCTTAAAATTTATGGGAATCTACCAACTTTTTGAGGATAGAAGGGGTGGGGATCGTAACCGTATTCTTTTACAGAAAGAAACGATGTGGATTTATACATTGGGAACCCTCAACCCTAGAGGTCTTAACAATGAAATAAAATTTAATATGTTTTTATGACATGCGGAATTAATAATCCCCTTCTATTTATTGGTGGTTGCGTCTTTGTGGTGTAATATGATTGCCCGTCTCTTGGATACCCCCAATGGATTGATTACCTTGTGACCTATTCTCAAATGGTTTGATTCGACCCAATCTAAGTAAATATATTTTTTCACTCCTTGAAAATAGGAGGGAATAGACTTATGGGATGAATAAAGAACTAACTGTTATGATTTTCTGCCTCCGAGTGGTGGGGACTGGGTCCCTACAGATTTTTATCTGTTGTGGACCCGCTCCCTGCCCTTCGGAGACAGACATTAAAATCCTTGGATTCCGGAAGCGTTTTTGCCCTAATTTGGGAAAGCCTGTTTTTTATCCCTTTATGTTTTGGAAGTGATCTTGTCGGTTTGGCATTTGGGTGGGGGTTGCGTGGATCCTTAAGGGCCGGCTGTGTAACAGCGTCCCGTGATTTTTCCACGCACCAACCAGCGAACTAATTTTCCTTTTATAAATACTTTTTTTCTCTGGATAAATGGATAGGTCCTATGGATGTTCTCTGTCCCTGGGTGATGGGGACTCGGTCCCTCCGGAAATATTCTCGGGGTTGGACCCACTCCCTGTCACCCGGGTACAGAGGATGCCTTGCCTGATTTTCGGCAGATAAAAATTAGCGGGACACTATCATATTACTGTAATAAATAGGTACTTTATGGGCTTAATGCTTTATGGACAGTCCGTTGACAGGTGCAGCGTCAAATTAGTGTTATACCATCTGAAATGCAACATGGATCTCTCATCATTTATTTAATTTTTTTGATTTTTTATTTATTTTTATTTATTTTTTTTTTTTTTTTTTTTATTAATTTTTTATTTATTTATTTTTTTTTTTTTTTTTTTTTTTTATTATTATTTTTATTTTATTTTATTTTTTTTTTTTTTTTTATTTTTAATTTTTTTTTCTTATTTATTATTTATATAATTTTCTGTTATATTTTATTTATTATAGACACTGCTGATCACTAATGGGTTTGTTAGGGATAAATGAATTTTTCTTAATCCAAAAAATGGGAATTTACTTGCAATGTACTGTGTGTATATGTTTTGGTATTTTATATATATGTATATTCCCGGATAGAAATGTATGATGAAATACTGAGGGGAATCTATAAATATGGACAAAACATGTGTATAATTGGACGTTTTGGATTTGAATCATTGGATTCTATGAGTACTTAATGTAATATTTTTACATATGGGTCCAGTTCCCTTTAAATTTGGCACTATAAAGATGCCAGACTTTACTGAACTCACAAAATGGCTCTGAGGAAATCCCGGTTCGGGATGAAACATGTCAGCTGATCAATTAGTCTACACCTGGCAGGTAGTGACGTCAACCTTGCCTCGTCTTGCAGTCTCCAGTGTTGCCAGAAAAAACCAACGTGGATACCAGCATATTACGATACCGACTCTCCAATGAGGAGTGTGTTCCATTGCTATAATTTGCTCACCTTGGGTGAAACCTCGGCTGCCCCCGAGTATAGGAAGATCCAAGCTATTCAACATAAGGATTGACCGTGGATGGAGTGGATATAAGGAGAACCTTCCATGTGGGAATTGTGATCTGCCAATGATGGGATTGAAGGGGTGAAAAACGCGATTGATATATTTTTTTAAAATCTGCCTTAACTCTACAATTGCTCCAGGAGGAGGAACATAGTGAAAAAGAGTGAACTTTCAGTCCACCTTGAGTTGCGAGATCAACATAAAGATGAGTATTCAACTCTTTATCTATATTTGCATGGCTATTATATAAGAGGAACTGCTCCTGTTGGTTTCGGACCAAAATTCTAAAAGAAGGAGGAAAAAGCAAAAACTGCAAGTGTGAACTGAGACCAATGGTGTCTGAATAAAAATTTAACGTGGATACCAGCATAGCAGGATTCCGACTCTTAAATGTAGGAGCGTGCTCCATTGCTTAAATTTGCTCACCTTTGGGTGAAATCTCGGCTGCCCCCGAGTATAGGAAGATTTAAAGATGAATATTTAACTCCTTATATACAATTGCATTGCTATCACACAAGAGGAACTGTTTCTGTTGGTTTCGGACCAAAATGAGAAAAGGAGTAAAAAGAAAAAAGCGCAAGTGTGAACGGAGACCAATGGTGTCTGGATAAAAAAATCTTCAGAACCGGTTCTTATAGCTAATCTCTTATATGGGTCTGATTTTGGCTTATGTATAGAACACCTATTACCTAGATATCTCATCATGACATGTCATTGTGTTTAGAGGGGGATAAATTAATGGCAGTAATGTTATAAAAGTCTGTGTTGGTATCCTGGCCAGGAGACATTTTTTTTTTTTTTTTTTTTTAAATTATGTACATCTAGTTTGAAACAAATGTGTTTTCTCAAACCCTTTTCTTTTCCTATAAAAAATCTTTGTATTATGGATAAAAGAGGAAAGAGATATATTTATATATGAAAAATCTTTAAAATATATTTTTATATGGAATTTAATAAAAATTTATATAAAATTATTCTTATCCCAAAGAGTGCCTGGTATGTTTTGGAAAATATTTTTTGTTTTTTTCTTTTTGAATTGTTGCTCTCCGAAACGGCACCGTGCTATATATGGATTGCATATTTTGGGATTTCTATTAGGTATGGTTTATAACCATTTCTTGTGTTTAGCTCATATTTATTTGTGTGTTTGTGTTTTACTTTTTCTTATTTTTACACTTTTTCTTCCCTATGGGGGCTGCCATTTTTTGTTCCATTTCTGTCTGTCGATTAACGACACATACAGACATGGAATACGGCAGCCACAGTCCCATAGGGACTGCGAACGGCTCCCGTCCCATTGACTTCAGTGTACGGCGTCTGTGTGGGAACTGCGCATGCGCCGCTCCCACACAGTCCAATTCGAAATTGGCGCCGTCCGGCGCCATTTTCCTGTGGACCGGAAGTCGCGGCCGGACAGTAATATTACTACTTCCGGTCGCGGCTTCCGGATTTGTGCACTTGGACCAGCGGCAGCAAACGGAGCGGACGGGCCGGAGGGAGCCGCGGCGGCAGGAGCAGGTAAGAGATTTCAATGTATGTTCGTGTTTGTGTGTGTTTACTACTGTATGTAAACCTACTACACTGTGTGTTAGCTCAAAAAATGGCGACACACAGTGTAGGAGGTTACACCGTTCAAACCCATCGTTTATCCCGGCACTAGCCAGGATAAAGGAGGGGGGATGCTGAGAGCTCACTAGAGCGAGGGCTTTTAACCCAATGTTGCAATGCTCCAATTTTGGGAATAGCTCCATCTAGTGACCAAAAATGGGTAGTATTATAAATTAGAATTAATTTATAATATTTCCTGACTGAAAAAAATAAAAAAAATTTGAACAATGTTTAATCACCCACACACTAAATGTTTAATTTTTAAAAAAAAAACATGTTTTTCTGGCAACACATTCCCTTTAATTGGAAATGATGACACGCAAATGAAACCTAGATTGAAAGGCTTGGTGGGGTAACTTTCTACACCAGTTTTCTGCCGTAGAAAAGTCTCAAGGGCCTTTTTGCGCCACCCTCTCCACATGTTGAAAACTGGCATAAATGATAGTGGAAATTTATGCCAGCTCCTAGCTGGCTTAGATTTTCATTCAATGGGATGTAGCAAGGTGGAGGCCTACGCTTGGTCGCTACCTTGCCACCCCGCCCCTTCCATTAGACCGTTAAATAAAAAATTCTACTCACCTCAGCGCTCCTCTTTTGAGCAGCATCAGGATGTTGTATGCGACGCAGCTTCAATGATGTTAAAGTGCTACATAGATTATAAGGTCCTGATGCTGGTCGGCGGCAGGTCCTTGTATGAGTGGCACTAGAAGTAGCCGGAGAAAGTAGAAGAAGAGGCGCGCTGAAGTTGAGTATGTGGGTGTTTTTGTTTTGGCCAAATGGGGGTAATGTTTGGCGCATGGCCACGATTGTTGCGCCACAATTGTGGTGCATGGCCGAAAGATGTAACACATTTATTAAGAGCTTTTGCCTCGTGTTGGAGTTTACTCCAACTTTTCAATTTATTAAGACTGCCGGATAAAATGCCAGTCTAAGGCCCCATGCACACGAACGTAAAACATAATCACGGGCCGTAATTACGGCCCCATAGACTTCTATTGGCCACGGGTACCTCCCCGTATGCTTACGGGAAGGTGCCCGTGCCGTTGAAAAATATAGAACATGTCCTATTTCAGGCCATAATTACGGCACGGGCAGGCCCATAGAAGTCTATGGGGCTCCCGTAATTACGGGTGACTACGTGTGTGCACCCGTAATTACGGGAGCATTGCTAGGCGACGTCAGTGTATAGTCACTGTCCAGGGTGCTGAAAGAGTTAAACGATCGGCAGTAACTCTTTCAGCACCAGGGACAGTGACTGCCGATCACAACATAGATAAAGCTGTAAAAAAAAAAAAAAAGACGTTCATACTTACCCAGAACTCCCTGCTTCTTCCTCCAGTCCGACCTCCTGGGATGACGTTACAGCCCATGTGACCGCTGCAGCCAATCACAGGCCAATCACTGGCTGCAGAAGTCACATGGCCTGCGCGTCATCCAGGGAGGTCGGACTGGATGTCAAGAGAGGGACGCGTCACCAAGACAACGACCGGGTAAGTATGAATTTCTTTTACTTTTATTACGGAAAGGGCTGTCACTTCTCTCTATCCTGCTATACTGCTAGACAGAAGGGCTGCCGATTACTGCAGTGTAATTCTGCAGCGAAAACGTTCCCGTAAATACGGGTGGAATACTGGTGACACCGGACCCGTATTTACGGGCACGAGTCCGTAAATACTGGTGCAATACGGGTCGAATACGTGTGACCAAGGACCCGTATTTACGCCAGTATTTACGAGTGGGCAAAAATACGGTCGTGTACAACAACCTAAAAAATGGAGTCAACACAAAGCTTTAACTGATAAAAGAATACATTTTATTGATACAAAACATAAAACATGAGAAAACTCACATATTAAAATCAGAGATGGTGTTATTTACCTGTGTATTATACTCCTAAATATATACACTGCAATTTATCCTGTTATGTATATCTGTCTGGCTTCCATTTTTTCCACACTGTGGCAGTCATCTCTGATTTTAATATGTGAGTTTTTTCATGTTTTATGTTTTGTATCAATAAAATGTATTCTTTTATCAGTTAAAGCTTTGTGTTGACTCCATTTTTTAGGTTGTGGTTCTAGATATTCTAGGAGTCACTGCTGTTGTTACGTATAGTCACAGGCACTATTGTATGCCCCTTTCCCCGTAAATATGATACAATTAATAGACGAAATTTATTTTACCTAAAGGGGAATCTAGGTTGTCCTCCATATTGGTTGTGTAAAAATACGGTCGTGTGCATGGGGCCTAAACAAATTCCCCCTTGGTTACAACTATGTAACGTCAACATTTGTTTTAGTTAAGAAGCAACTTAAATGGTGCCCAGATCGAACTACCATAAACTCTCCTATGTCAGATTCCTTTTTTTTTTTTCCATTTATATAAACGCTGCCATATCAGTTCCACGGTTTTGATAGCGGTTACCAGTAAATAATTATTAAGACACTATGGAAGGGTTTATTAAGACAGTGATTTCATATGCCAGTCTTAATATGGAGAGAGCTAAAGTAAAATTTCCCTAATTTATTAAGAGGCGCAAACCTCTTAAAAAATGTGGCGCATCTCTGGCTGCCTGTGCGCCACAGAAATCTATGGTAGCTAGGAACTAGCAGTTTCTTGTACAAAGTAAAGTAAATGTGTCAGAGCGTCGATGGCCACGTACCTCCCACAAAGCTCCACACATGCAAGCGGTTTGCGACTTTTCTATGCTAGAAAACTGGCGTACAAAAGTTCATAAATTCCCAATTGTGAATTTACGGGTGATATATTGTACAGCTCGCAAATATTGTGTACTCTGGAGCCAGGCATTCAGCATCCATTAGGTGAGATGAGTGCTTTGCCTCAGGTAGCATCAGCATTATGTCAGAACTTCAGTACATGCCTGAACTAACCAAATAACAACTATAACAAGTAATCGTGATTCTGCCCTAATCTAGTTGTTTGCTGGTTTTGATTTAGAAACTTGAGTGCTAAATTTGTAGTCTAGTAAAGCTCCTTTACAACAGGAGATGTCACTGCAGGATTATAGATTTAGAAAGGTCGCTCATCAGTCACTTATGACCTCTCTTAACAATACTGCCTTCACATTACATTAAATATGGCTTGTTATTTAATTTATTCAGTTCTGCTTACAACTTATTTAAAAAAAAAAAACAACAAAAACATATTGGACCAGGGCAAATCTTATCCAAACAGTATTCAAATATTGAATAAGTTAAAGGGGAACCTGTTATGCCAACATCTTTCTGCTTGAAGGTTCACTGAGGCTTTACAAGATGCTTTAAAATCTCTTATGAGTGATAGCTCCCGATATGGCATGGTCATATGTGGCCCTGAAACAAAGCACACACTACTGCACTGTGTAAGAGAACTAATTCAACACCGGTTTATATGTCAAATACCTCACTAGACAAATGCCACCAACCTTGGAACTTTACTTAAGTGGTGGTGTAGCTTACTGCGAAGAGCAATGGATGACTTCATTATTAGATAATATGATAATTTACCTCTTCACGACCAACCATGGTACATGTACATGATAGGGGGAGGGGAGTTGTATAGTATGGGCTCCATACGCTATGGGTGTCAGCTGTATATTACAGCCGACACCTTGCTCGAACTTCTGGAATGGCAGATTACTTCGACTTAACCCCTTAGATGCAGCGGTAAATAGCGACTGGCATTTTAGCTGTTAACAGAAGGGGCGGACTCCCCTCCAACATCCCATCACACCCTTCAGATGCGATCGCGTGTTGCCGATGGTTGTAATGGCAGTCTGGGGTCCTAATGAAGGCCCCCAGGTCTGCTATGTTTGTGCTTCTATTAAGCTCTGCCAGTCAGGTCTTAATAGAATCCGGTGGAAGTTACAATATATTGCAATACATTACATTAGTCCCCTAGGAGGACTAAAGAAAAAATACTAAAACTTAAAATAAAGGTGTTTTTTTTAATTTAAAAAAAACTATTAAAAGTAAAAAAAAAAACAAAAAAAACATTTTCCCCAAAAAATAATAATTAAAAAAAAGCATAATTGGTATCGGCGTGCCTTTTTGGTCACCCACAAAAAAAAATTAATAAGTGATCAAAAAGTCGTATGCACCTGAAAATGGTATAAATAAATACGACAGCTTGTCCCGCAAAAAACAATTCCTCACACTGCTCCATTGATGGAAAAATAGAAAATGTATAGCTCTCAGATTATGGCGACACAAAAACAAAAAAAAAGTTTTAAACAATTTTCTTTTGCAAAAGCAGTAAAACATAAAAATAACTATATACATTTGGAATCACCATAATCTTATTGACCCACAGAATAAAATTAATGTCATTTGTTTTTCTTTTCAAATTCTTTTATTTTCCGTTTTTCAAAAAATATAATGGTGCAGACATATGAAGCACGGACATCGGCCCACAGGCCAATATATGGAATTACAAAGAGTGCAAAGAACACAAAGAATAGCAACGTACAGCTGAAAACAATAATGATAAATAAACTCTGGTATGCACCCTGAACCGCAGCCATGCATAATAACCCGTAAGAGAACAGGAAAGAGGTAAAGAGAAACGAAAGAGAAGAGGGGACAGAAAGGAAAGAGGAAGGAGAAAGAACTGACCTGACGCAATGGACCTAGTGATTATGCTCAAGAGGCCATGATGGTCCTATACTCCACAGAAGATTGAAACCTAATCCATACATGCCATGTTATGAGGAAGTTGGCGTGGGATCCACTCATTGATGCCGTGAGGTCCTCCATTCTCATAATCTCCTGGATCTTGCTGAACCACATGCCCACCGACGGAGGACAAGATTGTCTCCACAGTGCGGGGACACATGCTCTAGCTGCATTCACCAGGTGGCGAACAACTGAGCGTCAATACGTAGATAGAGGCACACCACACAGATGGAGCAGGAAGAGGCCCGGAGATCGCGGAAGGGGGAAATCCGTAAATTTCGAGGAAATGCTCCATACCTCAGACCAGAGATCAGTCAACAGCGGGCAATCCCAAAAAATTTGCAAGATTGTACCCACATGGTCACCACATCTCCAACACAACGGCGAGACCGCAGGTATCATCGCATGCAATCTGAAGGAACTCTATACCATCGCGACAGGATCTTAAACCCCACCTCCTGAAATCTGCTAGCCATAGAGGATTTATGCGTCATAGTGAACAAGCGATCCTTATGTTCCGTAGTGAATGTTAGACCCAAGTCCCTCTCCCAGCTAAGCAGGTAGGAAGGTGTGGACAGATTGGATGGAGAGATCAGGAGAGCATAAAGTCTGGACAACGAGTGACGCAGCATGCCCGTGCAAAGGAGTTCGAAAGGGGAACTATCTCGTGAGTATGCCGATGGGTTAGGTAGGGACGCGAAGAAGTGTCTCAACTGGGTGGCCTGCCATGTAGTAAATGAGACAGGGTTAGACAAAGACTCCAACTGAGCGCTAGTCATCCACGTCTCATCCTGCATAAAGTCTGCGGCACGTCCCTTACCTGCCCTCAACCAGAGCTGGAAGGGGCCCCCTTCCCGCCCCGGTGGGAATGCAGGATTGCCCAAAATCGGAAATGGGGAGGGAGATGGAGAAATCTCTTTCCGAGTAAGGAGCCGCGACGCAACCGCCAGAGTGGGCCCGATAGTCGGGTGCGTCCGCGCCCACAGGGGAACGTGGTTGCCCAACCAAGGTAAGGCCTGCAAAGGGACTTCAAGAAAGGCCTGTTCCATTGACACCCACTCTTTAATCTCAGTGTGCCTAAACCCGTCCAAAATTCGTGTCAAGTGGGAGGCCTGATGGTAGGAATCAAAGTCCAAGAGACTAATGACACCCTCACACTTCGAGAGAAAAAGCATGGATCAGGCAGTACGCGCAGGTTTCCCCGCCCATATGAACTTGTGGAGTAGGGACAACAGAGCTTGAAAGAATGGGCGTGGGATGTGTATCGGAAGCGCCTGGAAGAGATACAAGATTCGTGGTAAAATATTCATTTTAAATATGGCACACCTACCAAACCTGGTAAAGGTGCCCGACGTCCAAGAATCCAAATCGCTCTTTACGTGTTGAAGAAGCAAAGGTTAGTTCACCGCATAAAGGCGAGACAGATCACTGGGAAGCCGGACCCCCAGATATTTAAGCGAATCTCTAATCTATTTAAAGGAGAAGGACTCAGACAGATCATCCACCAGGGTCTGAGGCAACGAGATATTAAAAGCCTCCGACTTCTGGTATTTGATCTTGAAGTTGGACAATTTCGAGTATCTACTCAACTCCGCCATCAGGTTGGGCAAGGAGATCCTGGGAGCAGTGAGAAAAAAAGAGCAGATAATCTGCATAAGCAGCGACCTTATGGGACCTACCTCCCAAAACTACACCCGCTATATCTGGATTGGAGCGAATATGGCACAAAAAGGGCCCCAGACATAAAATGAAAACTAAAGGGGACAAGGGACAGCCTTGCCTTGTACCATTAGAGATAGCGAGTGAGGAGAAGTGCCCGTTGACCTTAACCTGGGCCGATGGGGAGGAGTAGAGACCCGAAATCCATTTTATCATATGTGTGCCCAATCCCACATACCGCAAAGTAGCCAGCATAAAATCCCAATTGACTCTGTCGAAGGCCTTCTCCGCATGCATCGACAGAAAGCAAGTGGGAAGGGCCGAGACAGCCGCTTGATACATTAGGTTAATTGCCCAAGTGGTATTATCTCATGCTTACCTTAGGGGCATGAAGCCCACCTGGTCAGTATGTAGTAGTGGGGACATCCTATGGGCCAGGATCTTGGCAAACAGCTTTAGATCAACGTTTAACAGAGAAATGGGGCGATAATTTTGACACATGGATGGGTCCTTCCCCTCTTTGGGTATCACCGTGATGTGGGCCCTCAACGTGTCTTGAGGAAGGGAACTCCCCTCTGTGAGTGAATTGAAGGCATGTAGGAAATGGGGCGAGAGCAAATCTGAGCAGGCCTTATAATATTGTAAGGGTAGTCCATCTGGGTCCGGTGCCTTCCCCGCAGGCAAGTCCTTCAGTGCCCAAGACAACTCCTCCAAAGAAATAGGAACCTTCAGGGCAGTAATAGCCTCCTGTGGGATACATTTCATCCCCGGGGACCGGAGATAAGTCTCAATCTTCTCCAAGTGGCTGCCGCTATCCGGAGAAGAAGGTGCCCGAGGGAGATTATAAAGAGAGTCATATTAGGCACGGAAGGCCTCCGAGATGTCTTGTGGGAGCTGCAGACGCCTATTGTGTGAGCTTAGAACATGGGGGACATAGGTGCGAGAACGTGTTTTCCTAAGTGCCCGCGCCAGAGTCCTACCAGGTTTGTTACTAAATTCGTAAAAGTGCCGCCTGCATTTAACTAAGGGAGGCCCTAGCCTTGGAAAGACAGAGCGAACGGACCTGCACTCTCAAATGCCGTAGCTCTGCCCCCACAACCCGGTCCTGAGAAACCTTATGGGACTATTCCAATCTGTGTATCCGGGACAATAAGTCCAGGAGGTGTGCCGTCCACTCCTTCTTAAGTTTGGAACCAATACGAAATAAGTAACCCATTTATGTGCCTCCCAAATGCAAAAAGGGTCAACCCCCGGCGAAGCATTCGTGGCAAAGTACTCCACTAGGTCCATGCGAATGTCCGATACCACCGTCAGATCCTGTAAGAGCGATTCATTCAAGCGCCACTGCCAGGAGCTAGGGCGGGCCATTGGGAGAGAAAGAGTAAGAGTAATAAGAACATGGTCAGAAAATGTAATATCGTCAATGGAGGCAGATGTGTGGCTGGAGAGATGTGAATGGCGTAGAAAAAAGTAGTCTATTCGGGAATATGAGTTGTGGGGAGCCGAAAATAACGAGTAGTCTTTGGTCGAGGGATGCCGGAGCCGCCACGTATCAACGAGTTGATGCTCATGCAACAGCCGACGTATACGACGGTGAGCTGGCCTGGATAAAGAGGAATGCCTTTGTGAGGAATCTAATGCAGGATCTAAAGTGGCATTCAAATCCCCCCCAATATTAGAGTGCCTTCCAGAAAGTCATCCAACGCCACCAGAACCCTTACCAGGAAGGCGACTTGACCAGTGTTAGGGAGATAGTACGATGCCAGTGTGTACAGAGTGTTATCCAACTTACCCTTCACAAAGAGGTACCGTCCCGCTCCATCTGTGCGATCCTCCACACGTTCCCAATGGAGAAAGCGTGAAATCAGGATGGAGACCCCTTAGTCTTGGATTCAGGGGACACACTATGATACCCCTACGTATAATGGGAATCAGTGAGTTTTGGTATGCAGTCAGCACGAAAGTGGGTCTCCTGCAGAAATGCCACTTGCGCTTTTCTCTTCCACAGAAGATGGAGAATGGAGGACCTCTTTTCCGGGATATTTAGACCCTGTGCATTCAGGGAGACAATGGTAATGTCAGTCATGATAGGAGATGGAGGAGAAGACAGAGGTGGGAAGGGGGAGAAAGAAAGAAAAAGAAAAGCCCCTGTACAGGGACAGAAGTACCGGAGCTGCGGAAGAACACAGTCCCTCTAATAGCGGAGTACAAAACCCCTCAACAACTCGACGTGAGCTATGTCGTCCTCAGAAGGAAAAATACCCTCCGACCACGACACAGCCACATGGAACCCTAATGGGGAACGAAGAAAGGCAGCGATGTGAGAAACAATTCCTCAAAAATATAGCAATAAACTAGAAATCACAAATTGAGCTCAGTGAAACCCCGGACTCACCCGGTTAACTACCACAGAAACCTACCCTCCCCTGCTTGACTAATCAGTTGAACATCCCCCACTGGAGAAACCCCCAGACCCGCATCCTGTACAAATGTTCCCTATAAAAACACCATCAACGCCGTCTTCTACATCTCTTGAAGAACCCTGCCAAAAAAGGGGATAAGTGCACTAGGTTACACAAGAAGGATGTAGTAGATCATCTCTTCGTGGGGATCGCCGCCCTGAGGGCTGAAGCTTGGCTGGCCCGACTCCAGAGCGAAGCGGGTGTGGATGAACAAAATCAGGATATGGGCCTCCTCTAATGAAGAGCGAAGTCGGGGGCTCTGTCCAATCCGGTATCCACACCTGTGAGATCTCCAAAAACCGGAAGGCCTCCTCTAGGTCATCCGGAGACCGAACTGCAAACGATTGCCCCTGTCTGCGAAGTATAATGTGGAAGGTGTGGCCCCATCTGTAAGTAGCTCCCGAAGCTTTGTAGAAATGTACTCTACATATAACGTCCCACGGGCGGTTACCATCTCTAGCCCGAGGGCCTGCCAGTCTCTGCACCCTGTCCATCTCAATGGCCATATCACATGGTCTGTCCAGGAGCTTATTAAAGATATGCGTCACTGCATCATATAGGCCATCCGGGGGCACAGATTCCGATATGCGTCTCAGTTTTTCAAGTTGTTCCGTCTTCCCGTTTTCAACGTCATCCAGGTGTAAGGAAAAGTCTTGCATTTGCGTAGCTTGAGTGGCCAGGGTCTGGGAAAGGACCGAGATGTCCATGGAGGATATGGAGTTCTGGCGCTCCAAAGTATCCACCCTTGCGGTCAAGGCACGCACCTCCTGTGAAACAGCGCCAATGGCCTTGTCATGTTTCTCCTCCAACCGTGAGAGGCGCAGATCTAGGTCGGATTTGGTGGGCAGCAACCTCACCATTTCCCAAAGTTCCGCTAGGGTCCGTTCCATTGAGAGCAGGGGACCCGGAGAAGGGGTTAACTGGTGTTCCCCCGACCCCGCTGACGGAGTGAGCGGCCCCCTTAAGAGTGCAGGTGTCCCCTGACTCAACAGCATCCAGTCCTCCTCTACCAGGACTGGAGGAGCCGACCCCGGGGAGACCTCAGAACACTGATCTTTCTCCTGTGTCTCCATGACCGATCCGGGAACCCGGGAGCAGCTGTCGGTCCTTGCCTGTCTCGAGGAGCAGGGAGGCGGCGAGTGTCCACGTGGCGTCGGGGTCTGGCTCCGGCCTGCAGGAGGGATGAAGGAGTGCTAGGGCGAGGTTCCGTCCAGCGTGGACCGAAGATACCTGCCGATGAATGAGGTGCCAGGAGTGACCGTGAGGTTCTTGCGACTTCTCCCCTTCGTCATCGTATGCTGAAGTCGGGTAAGTAAGCCCTTTCGGGCTTTTGTCTGTGCGGTGAGTCCAGAGTTCCAGTGATGTGAGTCCTCACACCGCCATGCCTAAGCCACGCCCCCCAATGTCATTTGTACTGCAGGGTGAACAGCTTAAAAACGAAACCCCCAAAAAAACAATGGGGAAATTAGTTGTTTTTCTTATTTTCCCCTTTACAAAATAATTTCTCCAAATTTCCCAGTACATTATGTAGTACAATAAATGGTGTTCTTGAAACTAGAACTCGTACTGCAAAAAAAAAAAAAAAAAAAAAGGCCTTCATAAAATGGAGAAATAAAAAAGTTACGGCTCTTGAGGGTTTGAGATGACAGACAGCAAAGACAGGTAGAAGACCAATCCTGCATAGATTCTCCAAGCCTACTTAACCCTTTCCCAACCGCCCACTGTCTTTTGACGGCAGGTGGTGCAGGTCCCCAGTCTACAACGACGTCTTTTGGCGTCGCTGTAGATGAGGCTGATGAGTGCTCGTCTGAACGCGCATCCTCTGAGCAGAAGCCATAACTAACAGCTCCTGATCTCAGAGCAGCCTCCTGAACACAGCTAAGGTCGGAAAACATTCCAACGCCAGCTGTTTAACCCTTTGATTGCCGCGGTCCGTGACCGCGGCATGACTATTCCCCTCTTTGATCGCATCACCGGGTCTTTGATGCTTGAGAAAGGTCCTACTGGACTGAAACGTCGCACGGGTGATTAAAAAGCTGACATATGTTGGAAGTGCTGTCTCCTCGTCTATTTTGTCTATCTGATAATGGGGACCGCGGATCCGATCCTATTGAGGCGTGCACCCACTTGTGGTCCAGTGCTGTGGTAATTTTCTGCTTTGCATATATGAACAGTGACATCAGGTCTTCCTTCTAGTAGCGGAATCCCCGGCCTATGCTCTGGCTGGGGATTCCGCTCCTAGAGGGAGTCCCAATGGTGCTATCTACAGGCGGGGGCTAGCACTATCTTCAAGGGGGTTGTGGCACTATCAACGTGGACACTGTGGCACTATCTAGGGGCACTATCTACATGGGCACTATCTACACTGGCACTTAGTATGTAGGCACTGGCACTAGGGGCAGCTTTGGGAGCGTTATACTGCATAAGGGCAGCTAGGAGGGCATTATACTGTATGGGTGCAATATGCTGTATGGGACAGCTATTGGGCATTATACTCTATGGGGCCGCTATGGGGCATTATACTGTATGGTGGCATCTGTGTGGGCATTATGCTGCATGGGAGAGTCTGTGTGGGCATTATACTGTATGGGGGCATCTGTGTTGGCTTTATACTGTAAGGGTGCATCTATGGGGGCATTATACTGTGTGGAGACAGCTATTTGGCATTTATACGATGTAGGAGGCACTATGGGAGCATGATATGGGTGGGGATTGGGTGGGATTAGAAACGTGGCTTATAAAAAAAAAATCTTCTGTACATCTTTTTTTTCCTTAGGGAATGTTTCTCCCCTTTCCCTGGTGCCATGATCCTCCTTTTGCTCTAAAAAAGACATCTGGAACTGCAGATCCCCCGAACACAATGTAAAAAAGGCCTAATGCTAGAGTACAAATATATATATATGTATATATATATATATATATGTGTGTGTATTTAACTTCTGCGGCAGGTCCCGCTCCTGCCGGTGGTCATCTGCTATCCACCAGTGTTAGGCGATCCACCATTAGCTTCCATCCAGCTGCCCACTATCAGTCTGCCTCCCACCGTCGGTATCAAGCCTGAAGCTTCCCCCCATCAAGTTACCATCTGCCAGGGCCTGTTTCTACTCTACTTGGCCAGTAGCTACACTGCTGGGACCATTTCAAGAGATAGAGGCCTGGTAGCCCCTCTGCAGTGTAGACCAGATCCCTGTATAGGGGTTAAATAGGGTGAAGACCAGGGAGGCTACTTAGGCCTTCAAAGGTCGCCCTAAGCCAAACCGCTGGAGTAGCCCAGTGGGTCCACAACTTGCTGGTCACAACAATATCTATCTATCGATCTATCTATACATACATGCACACTCCTCAACATTGAAGCTGCAACACCAAGAAGGGCAAGCTATAAGGTTATGCAAATCGAGGAAGTAGCAGGTGTCGCTAAGAGTTGCGAATTATCAACGTTTCAAGCGCCTAGCTCAATCTGTGGCATGTGGGAGGGGCATAAAAGCTAGATAGAAAGCAACGTTTTTTAGCCACATGAAACCTCCTGTTCATCGAAGGGCCAGTTATCGCCACTTGTCGAAAACGGAGAGGGACAGAATCCTTGAACTGAGTGACCTTGTTTTTTATCACTCCGGCAGATCGCTACTCGCCTAGGCCGAGATGTCAGCACTGTTCAATGTTGCGTGTCCCGGAGGTTGGGAGAACAACAACGAACAGGAATGACAGCAAGAGGTGCACGGAAGCAAGCCCCTGCACAGACGGATCGTCTGATTGTAAGAAAGGTGAGTAGTGATCCATTCTGTATTGCAAGTGAAATTGATTTGGTCGTGGAACCAGAGGTACGGCCATTAATCCAAAGTGTCCCAGAAGCCTTTTTACAACTGTCAGGTCGCATGTTGCTTGTGCTACTGTGAGCAGCCTGCGTGGCCTAAGCGTGCTACCATGGCCTGCAGCGTCTCTAGACTTGTCTCCCATCGAGCACATCATTGGTTGTCAATTGCAAAGGGAGCTGCCAGCAGTCAATCTTAATGATTTGCGTGCCCAAGTGCATTCAGTGTGGCATAACATTCCTCAACCATTAAAAACCTCATAGTAAGTACATGTATTTCTGCGCGTGGCGCTCATACTCTATACTGAATAAATCAAGATAGATGGAATATTTGGTTTCCATTTATCATTAACATTTCTATCAGTCCTGTGATTTCCACAATTCCACATTACACCTAGAGGAGCTTTTATAACCTCTCATTCTAAGTCCATAGGTATTAATATGGAGTTGCTTCCCCCTTTGCAGCTAAAACAGCTTCCACTCTTCTGGAAAGACTTTCTACAAGATTCTGGAGTGTGTCTGTGGGAGTTTTTGCCTATTCATCCTTAAAGGGAATGTGTCGCTAGAAATTATTATTTTTTTCAGTTAAACAATTAGTATTTGAATGATTACACATGGTTTTAATTTTTTTAATTTTTTCACAAGTCAGGAAATTGTGTAAATTAGATTCTAATTTATAACATTTCCATGTGCTGGTCACTAGAGGGAGCAGTTCCCAAAATTGCAGCATGGTCACTGTGGTAAAGTGACCTCATTGATTTATGCTGCAAATTTGGGGTGGACACACTCTCCTCTAGTGTCCTCACATAATCCCCCCTCCCATCTTCTGGCTAGTGCCAGGAGAAGGAGGGGTTTGAAGGTCTTCAAACCTCCTACACTGTGTGCCGCCATTTTCTGAGCGACTGCACAGTGTGGGAGGATTAGATACAGGGCTCAGCAGACAGTATCACACGAACATACATGCACATAATACACACATCACATACACGTACATAAATTACTTGCTCCTGCCGCCGCCGCCTCCGCTGATCTACGCTCCTTGCGTCTTCGCTTTGTTGAACATATGAGTCATCATCTTACTGTCCGGCAGCGGCTTCCGGTCCACATGAAAATGGCGCCGGATTTCGCTCTACGAACGAGCTTCATTTTGGTCTGTGTGGGAGCGGACACAGACGGCATACGCTTCTGAGAATGGAACGGCTCCCGTTCGCATTCTCTATGGGGTTGTATGTGCCGTATTCCATCTCTGTATGTGTCGTTAATCGACACAAATAGAGATGAAAAAAAAATGGCAGCCCCCATAGAGAAGTAAAAGTAAGGACACAGTAAAAAGTTTAAAGTCACAACACTAATAAATAAAATTTTTATATTTTATTAAAAACAAAATAATTAAAAAAAAAAAAATTCATGACACCTTCCCTTTAAGAGCATTTGTGAGGTCAAACACTGATGTGGGATGAGAGGGCATGGCTCGCAATCTTTGTTCTAGTCCATCCCAAAGGTGTTTGATGGGGTTGAGGTCATGGTTCTGTGTGGGCCAGTCAAGTCCTTCCACACCAAAATCACCAAACAATGCCTTTATGGGCCTTACTTTGTGCACTGGAGCACAGTCATGCTGGAACAGAAAAGGGTCTTCTCCAAACTGTTCCCACAAAGTTGGAAGCATACAATTGTCCAAAATGCCTTGGTATGCTGAAGTATCAGGATTTCCCTTCTCTGGCAGTTAGGGTATGTGCACACGACCTATTTTCAGACACGTAATTCAGGCGTTTTACGCTCGAATTACGCCCGAAAAGACGGCTCCAATATGTCTGCAAACATCTGCCCATTGCTTGCAATGGGTCTTACGATGTTCTGTTCAGACGAGGTGTAATTTTACGCGTCGCTGTCAAAAGACTCCAATGAAAAACAGCTCCAATTACATCCGTAATGGACGCCGCGAAAAACGTGAGTACTTGAAATTACGTCTGAAATTCAGGAGCTGTTTTCGCCTGAAAACAGCCCCGTAATTTCAGACGTATTTTGCGTTTGCGTGTGAACATACCCTAAGAGTCCTAGGCCAACCGCTGAAAAACAACCCCATAGCATTATCCCTCGTCCACTAAACTTTACATTTGGCACAATACAGGCAGGTCACGTTCTCCTGGCAGTCCAGTGGTGGTGTGCTTTACACCATTCCATCTGACACTTGGCGTTACTTGCTATGCCCACGATGAATGCTCTGAGCAGTGTAAATTCCCAAAAGGAGTCACTTCTCAGGGGTTTTAAATTGTACCTCAAGGGTTCTGCAAATGCAACATTGTGCCCAGAAACCAATCCAGCAAAATATGTGCTCCAAAAGCGAAACGGGACTCCTTTCCTTTTGAGCCATGCTGTGTATTGCTGTACTTGAGAGAAATTGCATTACAAATTGCTTTTTCTCCTATATTCCTTGTGAAAATGAAACATTTTGAGCTAAAACTACATTGTTGAAAGAAAAAACCCTTCTATTTTCATGACCCAATTCTAATAAATTCTCTGAGAAAAACATGTGGGGTACAAAATGGTCACTACGCTCCTAGATAAATTCCTTGAGGGGTGTAGTTTCCAAAATGGGATCTTTTGGGGGATGTTTCTTATGTTTTGGCACCACAAGACCTCTGCAAACCTATAATGGTGCCTTGAAAACATCCTAGAAAAAAAGGCCCCAAAGTCCACAAGGTGCTCTTTCGTTTCTGAAGGCATGTGTTGCAGTCAAGTAGCACACTAAGGCCACATATGAGAATTCTAAAAACTGCAGAATCTGGGCAATTAAGATTGAGTTGCGTTTCTCTGTTAAATCTTGCTGTTACAGAAAAAAAATAATTAAAATTGAATATCTGCAAAAAAAGGAAAATTTTTACATTGCACCTCAACTTTGCTTTGATTCCTGTAAAACATCTTTAACCTTCTAACGTCCTAAAAAATAAAGATAAAAGGACATTTAAACAGTGATGATGTGATAAAGTAGACATATGGGAAATGTTAATGACTAAGTGTGTCATTGTGTGATATCTTGTGTGATATCATCATCATCTGTCTATAACAATATAAATAAATACTTCCCATATGAAACAGGTATCATAGTGGTGAGGGTTTAAAATGCAAATCCACACAAAGAAGATACGATAATAGAAAAGGAGTGTGAGAAATATCAGCAAGGTGTTCTGGAGCCAGTGGTTCTTCCTCTCGAGATTCTGGATTTTTGTGAATGCCAACAATAAGGAATGTTCATACGTCCATTAGTAGCAGACCTAATCAGGCCAATGCAAAATGCAATAGTGTAATAGTGAAAACACTTTAGATAGAAGCGAGGATACCTTATTGTACTCACAAGATACACTTTTAAAAAATGCTCATCAATAAAATGTGTGCGGCACGTAACACCCCGATAGGGTTTCGCCCTATCACGGCTTCTTCCAAGGCATACAAGGCGTGTCTTCCAACTGCTGTATTTAACAGCCACATTTTAATATAACAATACATTATAAACAGTTAACATTTATATAAAATTAATAAACCGACATCATATAGTGTTAACAATATAGATCTCTCCACATTTCCGGATTATTAATTGTACAAAAAGCTTGGAATTTAAAAAGAATTTAAAAAGTAGCAAACTTGGAAAAGACCTATCCTCGTCAGACCCCAAAATATTGAGTGCCTTCCCTATACCCTCCATTATCCAAAACATATAGGAGTTGAAATAAAAATCAATGTCTCCAAAATTCCTAACATAATTTTAGATGTATTATTTGCATAATAAAGCCACGTCACCTAATAAGATCACGTGGAAATGTGCATGCAGTAGGAGACTCCATGTACTCTCATCCATGAAATGCCGGTCAGATGAATACTCTGGATTTATATGATCAAAATAATCATATACTAGTAAAGGTTAATATCCGTTTTGCAGAGGAGGCAAGCATTATGCTGGGGGGGGGGGAGAGTTCAATAAGGAGGAATATCTGTACAATGAGTCAGCGAAACTTTAAATACCATAAAATTAAACAATCTCTAATATATCAAACTAGAAGTGCCGTAGTGTTTAAAGTGTAGCTAAACGTTCGACAAACTTCTGACATGTCATAGTGACATGTCAGAAGTTTGTATTGGTGGGGGTCCGAGCACTGAGACCCCCACCAAACGTTAGAACGAAGCAGCTGAAGCACTCATGTGAGCACTCAGGTGCTTCGTGTCTGTTCGGCTTTTTCCGGAAATAAATGTATCGTGTACGGACTCAATACAAAGCCTATGAGCCCGAACTCCGATACATTGGCTTTCCGGAAAAAAACTAACAGAAACGAAGCAGCTGAGCGCTAACACGAGCACTTCACCTGCTTCGTTCTAACGTTTGGTGGGGGTCTCCGTGCTCGGACCCCCACCAATACAAACTTCTGACATGTCACTATGACATGTCAGAAGTTTGTCAAACGTTTAGCTACACTTTAAATAAAGTGACAAGGGTTCGTTTGTTCTTCAAAATAAGAAACAGATTGAAGGGAACTATCGAATCTAGGGGAATTAACGTTTATAATAATTTACATCAACTTAGAGTAAAGGATGCTATAAGGCCAGTTATTCGAAAATCTCAATATTCTATGTGTACTCCTCTCAAACCTTCACGTCGGCCGACAAATATTAAATCGCTCTGTTAAAGGGACAAATTACCATATTCAAATTCAATACACAGACATTGAAATTATTTGATAAAACATTTTAATTCAAAATCTATGTTTTATCGGGAAAAATACAATATTCTTCCCTTTGGCTAATTTTTTTAATGAACCCCCCCCCCAAATTAGCTTTCACTATTTGCACCACATAGATCATTGTGAGAACTGCCATTTTCACAGTATTTGACGTAACTGTAAGTCATGGCCGGGAAGTGAGAGTATGGAATGGGCTGTATGTTACAGCCAACACTTCAGTGTAACGGCCAGGATCCCGCCCATTTAACCAATTAGATGCCACTGTCAATTGCGACCACAGCATCTAGGCCATGAGAAAGAGTGGGGCCCCTTTGTCACCTAACGCATTCCCCGCGATGCGATTGCGGTGTGTTTATAGTTGTTCAGGCAGCCTGGGGGCCTAATGAGGGCCCCCCAGATCTGCCAACTTTGTTCTACCATTAAGCCCTGCCAAAAGCTAAAAGGGGTTTTCCTGCTAGAAAATGTATCACATAGCCACAAGATAGGAGATAAGTGTACGATCACTGGGACACCTACTGATTACTAGAACGGGGGTCCCAAACACCCATTCCTCCTAATTGCAGTGAGGAGGATTTTGAATGGAGCGCTGGTCAAGCATGTGCCCTGCTGCTACCTTTAATGTCTATGGGGCCAAGGGAGGCAGCCTTATGCAGAGCTCTTAGGACCCCTGTTAAAGTGATCGGCGGGGGTCTCAGTAGTGGGGCTCCCAGGGATCACACATTTAAGTCTTGGGTTCCTAGAGCACTGGGCTGACTTTTCATTGGGGTACAAACTGTATTCTGCGGATGATTTGCACCTAAATGGAAGGTGGTCTTCTGTGCTGGGGTGAGAGAATTCTAGCTGGGGTGGCGGAGTATTTAAACTAGGGCTGACGATGGAGTTTCAATGTAGAAAATAAAAGGGTAGTTAGGTTAGAGAGGGGTCAGACTATATTGGTGGGGGGATAAACAGACTGTGGGGAGTGGACTAGGCAACAAGATAAGGAGATCCTTTCGTTACAAAACAGCAATGAAAATAAAAATGCCCAAATAATGTCAAATAATCAAATTTCTGATACTGAAAGAGAAACATTTAAAGGCAAGTTAAAGTGTATGTTCACAAATTCCAGAAGTCTAGCAAGCAAAATGGGGGAGCTGGAGGCCTTGATACTGGAAGAAAATATAGATATAGTTGTTGCTGCTGAAACATGGCTGGACTCTTCACATGACTGGTCTGTAAATCTACAGGGTTTTACACTGTTTCGGAAAGACAGGATAAATAGGAAAGGCGGTGGTGTATGTCAGAAGTGATATGAAGGTGAGTGTGAAAGAGACATTAGAGGGTGAAGACTGTGAGGAGGTTGAAACCTTGTGGGTGGAATTACAAAGGGAGGTAAACACTGAAAAAATTACTTTTGGTGTAATCTATAGACCCCCCCCCCCCCCAATATAACTGAGGAGATGGAAGTTCAGCTATATAAACAGATGGAGCAGGCTGCACAGGCTGGTACTGTAATAATAATGGGAGATTTTAATTACCGGGATATTAATTGGCGTCATGGTTCGGCTTCAACTGCAAAGGGGAAACATTTCCTCGACCTGTTGCAGAAAAAATGTATGGGCCAGTTTGTGGAAGACCCGACTAGAGGTGAAGCTCTGTTGGATCTGATCATTATCAAAGCATTTTTTATTAGAAAATAAACAAAGCATATAAAACATTACACAAAATTGCAAAAATTGGCACATAGTGCAATACAAGAAAGTCAAATTGCAAGAAATGTTACAAAAACATATGAGTAACGGCAGGAGGTAGCCTCCTGAACATCAGAGTAATATGAACTACATAATAAAACCTAATGATAAGTAATAATATCATAACTACAATAAAGGTAGTGCAATATGTAGGGAAACCAGTCCCAAAGACGATAAGTAATGACACGTTTAAGTGCAAAGTCTAACACGAAGTTACACAAACACAAAACAACGAAGGGAAACACAGACGGACAAAAGCACACAGAATTTGGCGAAAGGAGTGTTCAATAGAGGCCATCTAACCAGAGAGGCATATCAGGACCCCCCCGGAATTCAGACCAAACTCGACCAAGTTCGAACAAAAACATCGGGCCTAGCACGATCAGCAGACATTAACTCCTCCATCCTCATAATCCCATTTAATTCCGTTACCCATTCCTTCAAGGAAGGCATGGTACTAGACTTCCAATGACGTGGAATAACAGTTCTAGCTGCAGTCAAAAAATGTCTAAAAATCCCAGTTTTGAGGTGTGGGAGTGATCCAGGGACTATGGAGAGCAATCCAACAGAAGGCGAGGTAGGAACGGCAGTACCAAAAAGTTTGTTGCCAAGATTAAAAAAAAATTCCCACAAGGGACGGAGCTTGGGGCAATCCCACCGAATGTGCAACATGGTTCCAGGAGCCTCCCCACACCTCCAACAAGCTGCAGACACCTCAGGGAATATCCTATGCAAAAGGGAAGGACAGCGGTACCATCTGGTAAGTATTTTATAGTTTTTCTCTTGAGCAAAACAGGAAGTAGGTAACTTATGGGCCAGGATGAAAGAAGTTCCCCACTCTTCCTCGGAATGCCGGATCCCCATGTCCTCATCCCACGCTGTGGTGAATGTTAATTGAGAGGAGGAGTAATCAGGTTGGAGGATCCCATGTAAATAGGACAGCACACGAGGAGCAGAAGTCAAGGACAGATAATGTTCCAGAGGAGTCTTGCCCTGCAGTAACACAAGACAATCACCCATGGAAGAGAGGTAGGAACGTAGCTGAAAATAGGACCACCAGATTGATCGTCTCCCCAGGCAGGCCTCAGAGACAGCAGTAAGTGACAGGATTGCACCTTGAGGTGTAAGGGTCTGCGCCAAGTATCCGCCATCCTGTCTCCCCCAACAGAGGAATGTGTCAACACCAACCGCCGGAGGGAAGGAAGGGTTATCAAACAGAGGAGCCAAAGGACCCGGACGGTGAGCAATGTCCATGGTACCAATGATCCGCTCCCACACCACAAGAAACGGACGTGTGAGGAAAGGCAGAGAGGACGTTGGTCTCTGGAGACCAGACAACCAAGGTAAAGAGGACAATGCAAGAGATGACATTTTATTCTCGATTCGCACCCATTGCTTACCCGCAGCCGCACGGAACCAGTCAACCAACCTCATGAGAATCGCAGCATTATGGTAGCGCTTAAAGTCCGGTAAGCCCGCACCTCCCTCCGCCTTAGGCCTACTGAGAGTAGAAAATCTAAGCCGAGGCCGAGATGAGCTCCAGACAAATTTGGTTATGGCCCTATGCAAGGTCTTGAAGAAGGACGCAGGGACCACAATGGGGACAGTTTGAAATATGTACAAAAATTTAGGTAAAATATCCATTTTGACCGCGTTTATACGTCCGAACCACGACATGCGCCGACCCCCATATGCTTCCAACTCTCGCAAGGTACGCTGTAAGAGAGGTGTGTAGTTCAGGGTAAACAGATCATACAACTGTGTGGGGATATGTATCCCTAAATATTTGAAAGATGAAGTTTGCCGCTTGAACGGGAAAACCCGAACAAGATGGGTAGCTAGAGGGGCGTCTAGAGATACATTCAGTGCCTCCGATTTAGAATAATTGACCTTGAAGTTACTCAAGTGACCAAATCGCTCAAACTCCCCCGTCAAAGATGGCAAAGAAATCATTGGAGTCGTGAGGTACACTAGAAGATCATCAGCGTACAGTGCTAACTTGTGATGTTGAGCCCCAACGCAAACACCTTGAATGTTAGGGTTATTCCACAGTGCCACGGCCAGATGTTCCATGACTAACACATATAACAGAGGTGAAAGTGGACACCCCTGTCGTGTTCCATTTGTAATAGGTAAAGAATCAGACAAGAGACCATTAACTCGTACCCGAGCTGTAGGCCTGTGATATATTGCCATAATCCTGGCCACCATGGTAGAGCCAAGGCCAAACTGATTCAGGACACTGCGGAGAAACACCCAGTGTACCCTATCAAAAGCCTTTTCGGCATCGACAGAAAGTAGACACATCGGTATCTGTCGTGACTGACAATAAGATGTTAAAAGCAGGGTCTGGTTAGTATTGTCCCTGGCTTCTCTACCCCGTACAAACCCTACCTGATCATCCATGACCAAGGCCGGTAATAGCGGAGAAAGTCTGGCTGCAATCAATTTCGCAAAGATTTTTACATCTACATTAATCAATGAGATGGGCCGAAAATTTGCACACGTCGTGGGGTCTTTGCCCGGTTTCGGTAGGAGAGTAATATGAGCCTCAAGAGACTGAGGCGCAAAGGGACAAGAGGAAGACACAGAGTTAAATACTTTCGTCAAAAAAGGAGCAAGTTGATCCTTGAACGTCTTATAAAATCTATTTTTGAACCCATCAGGTCCTGGACTTTTGCCCAAAGGAGAATCACCGATCGCCTGTAAGACTTCGGATTCCAAAAATTCCTCCTCAAGTCCCAAGGCGTCCCCAGCCTCCAAAGACGGCAAGGCCGACTGAGTCATGAATCTCGCCGCCAGTGGGAGACGCAATTTTAGGGATATATGATGCTTGCGTACAGGGATGCAATATCCGAGCTAAAGTCAGACCACATTTATCCACAAATTCGTAGGAGTGTTTGCGCATCCGATCCCGAAATCTAGCATGCGACTGGTCTAGCAAGGAACGCAGAGATTCTCGCGTCATAGTGAGTTCAGAAAAACACCTGTGAGGAGGAAGGAGCACGCTTATGACTGGACTCCAACTCTCGTATCCACTCCAAAAGCCGCGCAATAGCTACCCCCTTTTCCCTTTTCAAACGAGCTCCGTTCTGAATCAGGACACCCCTAACCACGCACTTCAGTGCCTCCCACTGTAAAGGTAGCGGAGTAGAGTCATGAGCGTGTACAGCGAAAAAAGAGCTAAGCGTATCTTTAAAGGAACAGTGTCATCACAAATTATTTTTTTATATGTTAAAGATGTTAGTGCTTTATTAAAAACGTTTATATTCATTTGTGTGTTTGTGTTTTACTTTTTCTTATTTTTACACTTTTTCTTCCCTATGGGGGCTGCCATTTTTTGTTCCATTTCTGTGTGTGTCGATTAACGACACATACAGACATGGAATACGGCAGCCACAGTCCCATAGGGACTGCGAACGGCTCCCGTCCCATTGACTGCAGTGTACGGCGTCTGTGTGGGAACTGCGCATGCGCCGCTCCCACACAGTCCTATTCGAAATTGGCGCCGTCCGGCGCCATTTTCCTGTGGACCGGAAGTCGCGGCCGGACAGTAATATTACTACTTCCGGTCGCGGCTTCCGGATTTGTGCACTTGCACCAGCGGCAGCAAACGGAGCGGACGGGCCGGAGGGAGCCGCGGCGGCAGGAGCAGGTAAGAGATTTCAATGTATGTTCGTGTTTGTGTGTGTTTACTACTGTATGTAAACCTACTACACTGTGGGTTAGCTCAAAAAATGGCGACACACAGTGTAGGAGGTTACATCGTTCAAACCCCTCGTTTATCCCGGCACTAGCCAGGATAAAGGAGGGGGGGATGCTGAGAGCTCACTAGAGCGAGGGCTTTTAACAAAATGTTGCAATGCTGCAATTTTGGGAACAGCTCCATCTAGTGACCAAAAATGGGTAGTATTATAAATTAGAAATAATTTATAATATTACCTGGACTCGTGCAAAAAAATAAAAAAAATTTGAACAGTGTTTAATCACCCACACACTAAATGTTTAATTTTTAAAAAAAAAACATGTTTTTCAGGCAACACATTCCCTTTAAGAGCGAATAGACATACCGTATCGCGTAAGAGATTATCATTAAGCTTCCAAGACTGGAACGTGGGCGCCGAGTCAGGGAAAGTAAGAGATAAGAAGACTGGTGCATGGTCCGACCAAAACATGGGGCCCACCTCAGTAATAGGGTGCCAAGTAAGCAAGTGATGGCTAACGAGAAAGGCATCTAAACGACTGTACATATTAAATACCTATAGCTGAATGTGAGGACATATCACACCTCCACTGAGGGAAGAATAACACCAAATACAAATTGTATCTGCAAAAATATATAAATCCTTTATTACATTAAATCATAAAAACATGTTGGCCATCAGGACCTAAAATACAACAGACAATTTAAAATACACTGGCATAGAGAACAGAAGGGCTATTCAAAAAAAATATTATGTACACAAAAATGCTGTATATATAGCAGCAATGCGGGTCATTAGGTCAAACAAGCTGTGTGCATATAGTATGAGGAACTCTGCAAACCACACATAAGGTTCAGACACCCATGTCATCACACATCAACATGAAAAATAGACCCATCAATATATGCACAGGGATGGCAGCAAACAAAGTACAGTGTGTACAGAGCTAGAAAGAGAACAGGAAGTCACCATAAATGAAAGTACGGTCCCTGAACCTATACCAACCCAGGTGTAGTAAGAATAACCCAAAAGTAAACTCCACGCCAGGAGCCCCGACGCGCGTTTCGCGGTAGCTTTTTCAAGAGGTACTGACAGGAAGAGTAGTTGATGATATACATATACTGAAAAAATGGGAGGGGTCCCTTTAAAGTAACCAATTACGGTAAGGTATTGAAAGTACCTCATTATAAGCAGCCAAGGCTGAGCCTGGTGTAAAGTATAATCAGCTGAGCTAATATATATGTAAATACCTGACTGTTGGGCAGTGAGTCACAAACACCACCAGCTTTCACATACACGCACCACACGGACGCCACTGCGCATGCGCGTGCGCATCAGTGCAGAAGCGCCGGGAAAAGAATGTTAGGTCGCACTATTGTGAGATGACATACTGCGGTGGCCATTTTGAATATGGGCAAAAACGATGTTATAGACCTTTCTACCATAAATAGCGTTTTGACATGTCATGTTCAAGTGGCCATTTTGGATGTGGGCAAAAAGCGATCACACAAGCCCATATACTGCAGATGCCATTTAGAAAGTGAACAGAACTGAGCTGGTATATCAATCAGTCACTAAATATAGACCCAGATGTATATAAACAATTATACCATAAATGCTGTTACACACATAAACATGTCATAGAATGGATATTAATTGACATTATAACATAAGAGAAATGTATACATAAATAAAAAATGCAAAAAATATATATTAGAACAATTTAAAGAAAAAGGGGGATTTCTTCATGATATAGAAAACCAAAATGTGGTAAGTGCAAGGAGAGTGAACACACGTGCTCAGTGATGTGATAAGAGAAAGAAAGAAAAAAATATAAGATAAAATAAAGTGACACACACGTGATGAGATGCACCAAAAGAACAATTAATTTTATTATGTTGACAACAATAAGACATACAACAATACAACATAGTTTAATATTAATACGATATAATATAGTATAATATAATATAGTGATACCATAAAAAATGAAAGTGTAAAAATATATATAAGTGATGTACATTTAATAAACTTAATGTGACAAAAATGTGAATATTGTACAAATATATACTGAAATGTATACGTACCATAATGTGTGTCAATAAATTGTCGTAATAAATACATAATTTAATAAAATTGATAAGGATATGTATATATGTATAAATATATGTGCAAATGTGCATTATCACAGACGAATTGAAAAGATATATGGAATCCTACACTAAAGAAATACCCTAATGTGTATAACACACATAATAGGTATTTATCATGTGTGTGAACACACAAACATGTATACCCCTTGAAAAAGCTAAAACAACTATAGACAAATCCAGCATAATTATAGCAAAACGGTATAAATAAGTAAGAAGAACCAGAAATATTGATTGTCAAAACACATGGAGTGTGACGCTTGATATTCAAATCCACCCATATATTTTAAGGCCAATATAAACAGGACCCCTATAAGAAGATAAAAAGACACAATTATATCAATACAAGCCATCAACTACAAAAATGGAATTTATAACAACAAGTACACAATAATATAAACCAGAGGATTATTTCAATGTAATCAACAAAAACCTCGGTAAACCAAACCCGTCAAATATAATAAATGTATACAAAGTTAAAAACTCATGATGCCATAAGACCCAGAAGAGTTTATAGGAAGGAGGCAAAGGACATTTTTTCATTGAGACCCAGAGGTGATCTAGTCTTAAGTTTTGTGATCCATTTGCACTCAATGCGTTCTAATTTGCGGAAAGTATCACCTCCACGTGATCCGATAATGATCTTATCGATGCCCAGCACCCTCAAGTCCTGCCATCTATTATTATGGAAATCCCGGAAATGTCTCGGAATGGATTTCAGTTTCTCAATTTCCTCCCAGTTATTGCTCTCAATTCTTCCAGCTTTTTTAATGTCCCTCACATGTTCCTGAATTCTTATTTTCAATTCTCTTGTGGTCATGCCCACATACGACAGACCACATGGACATGTGGCCATGTAAACAACACCAGTGGTACTACAATTTATGAAGTGTACGATTTTATAAAAATTTTTGTTTTCGGAGTCTGCAAAAGTGTCCGTCTTGACCATCAAGTTGCAGATGGAACAATGACCACAAGAGAATGATCCCCAAGCTGGTCCTTTGGAACCAAATAAATAAGTCCTAGGACTAGGGGCACTGTAATGGCCCCGGACTAAATGATCTCCTAAAGTTTTACATTTTTTAGCTGTAAGTTGAGGCTTCAAGGATAAATGTTTCTTTAGATCAGGATCCGTGACTGTACATATTGTGCAGTGGAGAGAAATAAGTATATTCTCATACCTGGGGATTGAGAACCCTCCACACGTCAATCAATTGCATAGAGTGCATCGTAGTCTTCAAGGCTGCCAATTGTGTCTTAGGAACAGCAGACCTGCCCGAGGAGGTATCAAGCCTGGAGTCAAAGGTTAAATTAAAGTCACCACCCACAAGTAAAACACCTTCCGAAAACTCCTCTAATTTCCTGAGAAATACACGACACACCCGAGCTGGGTCCTGATTAGGAAGATAAAAGTTAGCCAATGTGAAAATCTTATTCTTAATAGACTACTTAAAGGGAATGTGTTGCCAGCAAAACATGCTTTTTTTTTTTTTAGTTAAACAATTAGTGTGTAGGGGATTAAACATTGTTCTAATTTTTTATTTTTTTTCACGAGTCAGGAAATATTATAAATTGGATTCAATTGGATTCTAATTTATAATATTTCTCATTGCTGGTCACTAGATGGAGCCATTCCCAAAATTGCAGCATTGCATGTGGTAAAGCAACCACATTGCTTTATGCTGCAAAATTGGGTAAAAAGCCCTCGCTCTAGTGAGCTCTCAGCATCCCCCCTCCTTTATCCTGGCTAGTGCCGGGAGAAACGAGGGGTTTGAACGGTCTAACCTCCTACACTGTGTGTCGCCATTTTTTGAGCTAACACACAGTGTAGAAGGTTTACATACACTAGTAAAACACACTGGAACACAAACATACATAGAAATCCCTTACCTGCTCCAGTCGCCGCCGCTCCCTCCGGTCCATCCGCTCCGTCTGCTGCCACTGCTCCATGTGCACAAGTCCGGAAGCCGCGACCGGAAATAGTAATCTTACTGTCCGGCCGCGACTTCCGGTCTACAGGAAAATGGCGCCGGACGGCGCGCATTTCAAATTGAACTGTGTGGGAGCGGCGCATGCGCCGTTCCCACACAGCGGCGTACATGTTAGTGGATGGAACGGGCCCCGTTCGCAGTCCCTATGGGACTGGAGCTTCCGTATTCCATGTCTGTATGTGTCGTTAATCGACACATACAGAAATGGAAAAAAAAATGGCAGCCCCCATAGGGAAGAAAAAGTGTAAAAATAAGAAAAAGTAACACACAAACACACAAATTAATCCAAACGTTTTTAATAAAGCACTAACATCTTTAACATATTAAAAACATTTTTGTGGTAACACTGTTCCTTTAAGAAAGACAAACCGACCACCTGGGTCGATCAGAACATCAATGGCCTTATGAGCAAGAGATTTATGGATACAGATACTAGCCCCTTTGGATTTACCGTCCGGGTTGGCACTATGAAACCAAACCGGATAATACCGGTTAGTAAACTGAGGGGTATGGCCCACCTGAAAATGGGTTTCCTGTAGGAACAGGATCTGCACCCGCTCTTTGTGCATGTGATATAGGACCTATCAGCGTTTTTCAGGGACATTAAACCCTCTGACATTAAGGGTACAGACTTTCAACTGTGCCATATCGCCGTAATCAGAATGAACAAGCCAATACTGTGTACTATCGTACCAAGGACAAAGACAAGACAAACCAGGAAGGTATCACACGACAACAAAGACAAACAAAACGGGTGAAATGATCACCCACTCCCTGAACTAATCAAGGAGATACAATTCAAATACAGTAAACACCGGACACAACCAATGAATCCCTAAGAGGAGAAGTGTCAGGACAAGGTCTAGCCAGCGACCTGCACCCCCCAACCCAGTAGCAATATAAAACATAGCTGAATGGATAAGAAAGAAATGATGAAGGGAATAAAAAAAGAGAAAAAGAAAAGGAAGAAAAGCCAGGTGACGAAATATTAGGGCCAAAGACCAAGAACAGAGAGCATATAGCCGAAGGCACATGACCCAAACAAAAACAGTCTGAGAACCCCAATAACGAACCACCCACCATACAGGTATCGACAGCATATATGTGCATTTAGGTATTCAAAATATGAAGTAAACATTCGTATGGGATTAACATCAATAATCCAGCAGGGGCTGTGAATTAGCAAGAAATGGCAAAAAACATAAAGTCCACCTAAAAGAAAAAGAAAATTAAAGGCAATGTGTTGCCAGAAAAACATGTTTTTTTTGTTTTAATTAAACATTTAGTGTGTGGGTGATTAAACATTGTTCAAATTTTTTTTATTTTTTTCACGAGTCAGGAAATATTATAAATTAATTCTAATTTATAGTATTTCCCATTTCTGGTCACTAGATGGAGCTATTCCCAAAATTGCAGCATTGCAAAATTGGGTAAAAAGCCCTCGCTCTAGTGAGCTCTCAGCATCCCCCCCTCCTTTATCCTGGCTAGTGCCGGGATAAACGAGGGGTTTGAACGGTCTAACCTCCTACACTGTGTGTCGCCATTTTTTGAGCTAACACACAGTGTAGTAGGTTTACATACAGTAGTAAACACACACAAACACGAACATACATTGAAATCTCTTACCTGCTCCTGCCGCCGCGGCTCCCTCCGGCCCGTCCGCTCCGTCTGCTGCCGCTGGTCCAAGTGCACAAGTCCGGAAGCCGCGACCGGAAGTAGTAATATTACTGTCCGGCCGCGACTTCCGGTCCACAGGAAAATGGCGCCGGACGGCGCCAATTTCAAGTTGGACTGTGTGGGAGCGGCGCATGCGCAGTTCCCACACAGACGCCGTACACACAAGTGAATGGGACGGGAGCCGTTCGTCGTCCCTATGGGACTGTGGCTGCCGTATTCCATGTCTGTATGTGTCGTTAATCGACACACACAGAAATGGAACAAAAAATGGCAGCCCCCATAGGGAAGAAAAAGTGTAAAAATAAGAAAAAGTAAAACACAAACACACAAATAAATATGAACGTTTTTAATAAAGCACTAACATCTTGAACATATGAAAAAAAATTCTGTGATGACACTGTTCCTTTAAGCAGGCAACAGGTGTAACAGAGAAACATGTGAGCAGCAGACAACCGCCTCGCAGAGCGTAGGCCGCATTGATGAACCAACAGCAGATTTCACAATATATCTCAGGAAGGACTCATAATGGAGCAGCATCCCGACCTCCATTATGCCTCACAGGAGAAGCAGGGGAGCGGCCACGTCTTCGGAATCGTGGACGCGAGGGCGGCTGAGGAACATAAGGCCATTCAGGGATAGAGACTCGCGGCAAATAAAGAGCAGCACAAAGATCCGGGATATCCCCGGGATCCCGAACTATCAGCAACCTGCCATCTTTCCGAACCTGTAACTGAAAGGGGTGTCCCCACGAGTAGGAAATTTCATGCTCTCTTAGCACATCCAACAGAGGATGCAACACTCCTCGCTTGTCTAAAGTCATCCAGACATGAATTGGATCTTGACACCATTCAATAAAACGTCGCCTTGGTCACGGGCCTTCCTCATAATCCGTTCTTTGAGGGCGAAGACATCTCTAGGTCTGTCAGGATCCGGATTACGAGGACCGAGAGTTCTGTGAGCTCTATCCAGCTCTAGAGGATCATCAGCGGGGCACTCCAGTAAGGAGTTAAACATAGACTGTAGAGTGGGTATAAGTTGCCCAGGGGAGACATCTTCAGGAATACCCCGGAGACGAATATAGTTACGACGGTTCCGGTTTTCATGGTCTTCCGACAGATTAAAAAGCATGTGAATCTGATGGGAGTGTTGCTCCAAATGATCAGCATGTGAGGCCTATTGCACTGAGACAGAGGAGATATCGCCTTCCATGCGCTGTACTTGATCAGACAAGTGAGAAAGATTATTAGTGAGCGATTGAATCTCAGATTTATAAGTGGTCTCCAGGCGATTAATATAACGCTCCATGTCCTGCTTAGTAGGTAGGGCAGATAACTGTTGCCGCAACCCCTGTAAATCATCCCCTGGTGCGGTGAGACTGAGACGAGTGGTCTGCAGTATCGCTGAAGGAGATGGGGGGGTAATGATGAGGGCCCCGACATAGAAGAGGAGAAAGCAGGCGAGACCTGGCCGCCATGACAGACACCACATGGCGAGCGCGCCAGAGCGGAAAACGCCATGACAGTCCCCATAGAACATTGCTTCTCTCCAGCCAACATGGATGGAAACTGACCCACAGGACCACAGGGAGAGGAGAGGGTACAATCGATACCTGGAGCAGCAGCGGTGGCCGCAGATGGAAGCCCCTGCACGAGTGGAGTCCCCACACCATCATGTCTCCCCTCCGGCGGCGCCATCTTAGAAGAAGCTCCAGCAGCCGTGTCCATGAGGAAACGCTGAATTGATCCGGTCGACGACATCTGTCTCGTCTGATATGGGGTCCCAGAGGTTGCCTTTGATTTCCTCACCATCAGGTATGAGTATTTCAGCTTCTAACAGTGCTTATGATCAGGTTAGGGAAGTGCCGGGACGGAGCTCTCAAGCAGCACGTCTGGTCAGCGCCATGTCCAAGCGACGCCCCGGATCTGATCATTTCTAATAATGCAGAGCTTGTTGGGAACGTCAATGTTCGTGAAAACCTCGGTAACAGAGATCATAATATAGTTATATTTTTTATATACTGTAAAAAACAAACACAGGCTGGAAGGGCAAAAACACTTAATTTTAAGCAGGCCAATTTCCCCAGGTTGAGGACTGCAATTCAGGATATAGACTGGGAAGAACGAATGTCAAATAATGGTACAAATGATAAATGGGAGATTTTCAAATCTACTTTGGGTAATTATATTGCAAAATTTAATCCAATAGGTAACAAGTATAAACGACTAAAATTAAACCCCACATGGCTTACACCTTCTGTAAAAAGGGCAATACATGACAAAAAAAGGGCCTTTGAAAAATACAAATCTGAGGGTACAGCTGTAGCCTTTGTAAATTATAAAGAGCTTAATAAAATTTGTAAAAAGGTAATAAAATCAGCAAAAATACAAAATGAAAGGCAGGTTGACAAGGACAGTAAAACAAATCCCCAAAAATTGTTTAAGTATATAAATGCTAAAAAGCCAAGGTCTGAACATGTAGGACCCTTAGATAGTGGTAATGGGGAGTTGGTCACAGGGGATCAAGAGAAGGCAGAGTTACTAAATGGGTTCTTCAGCTCTGTATACTGTATATACAACAGAAGAAAGAGCAGCTGATGTAGCCGGTGCCAGTGCTGTTAATATATCAGTTGATATACTGAATTGGATGAATGTAGAGATGGTCCAAGCTAAATGAAACAAAATAAATGTACACAAGGCCCCGGGACCAGATGGGTTACACTCTGGAGTTCTTAAACAGCTTAGTTCAGTTATTTCTTCTGTCCCCCTCTTCAAAATATTTAGAGATTCTCTAGTGACTGGTATAAAGCCAAGGGACTGGCGCAGGGCAAATGTGGTGCCTATTTTCAAAATGGGCTATAGGTCTTCCCCGGGTAATTATAGACCAGTAAGCTTAACATCCATTGTCGGAGCTTTCCGTCGGAACGGAGCCCTGACTGACACAAACGGAAACCATAGGTTTCCGTTTCCATCACCATTGATTTCAATGGTGACGGATCCGCTACCAATGGGTTTCCATTTGTGTTAGTTGTGTAAGGTTTCTGTCGTTTTGACGGAATCAATGCTCAATACCGTACGGTATTTATTCCGTCAAAACGACGGAACTCTTGCACAACTTACACAAATGGAAACCATTGGCACCGGATCCGAAACCATTGAAATCAATGGTGATGGAAAAGGAAACCTATGGTTTCCGTTTGTGCCAGTCAGGGCTCTGTTCCGACGAAAAGCTCAGACGGAACATCGGAACGGAGCCCTGATGCAGATGTGAACATGGCCTTAGCTGTCACCAGCCTATCATTTCTGTGACTAACTATTAAGTTAGATTGATAATATTTAACACTGCCAGCTGCATCTGTTAAACCTGTTATTTGGTGGTGTTCATTTGGTTGTTTTAGCAGTTATTGAGCTAACACATCAGTGTTATAAGACAATCTTGACCGCCTTTTCATCTATTTCAGTTTAGTCTAAGGCTATATTTGATCAGTAACTAGGATCAGATAGACTGTTCTGTGCGTCCCACTCAGTGATCAGCAGTTATTAACCATCTGAGATCCTTCACAAGGATGAATCAGGGTTTTTTTCAACTTGGAGCTATCTATTACTGATTTAGGTGAGTGAAATACTAAGCCAACCAGAAATAAAAAGACTCTCCACCTAAAACAGTGATTAGTATTTGCAATAATAGAAATTGAAAAGTGTGATTTCATTACTTCCAAGCCTCTTTACCTCTTCTCTGCTGTCCGCTCCGTGGCAATTTAACCTTGAGCTGAATACCAGGAGTAATCTGAGACAGACAGATAGCTAGGGACATGCTGTATGACAAACCCATTTAAACCCTTTTAGCTGTCACCAAATATGACTTTTCTGTGTCTTTGGAGCAATCATTATAGAAATCATATGATAAATCTATTCTGCTCTATGTGGCTGTGATTTTTTCCCCCAGTGACTTACACGGTAGCGGTCTTGAATTATCTATGCATCTTAACAAAATGACTGCTGATGCAAATTCATTAGTGGTTCTGTACTTGTCCAGCCCTCTTAAAATACAGGATATACCCATGCCTCACAACCATCCTGGATCCAGCAGGACAGTCTAAGATTCTGGGCGATGTCCAGCTGTTCTGGGAAGCCTTTGGCATGTTCCGGTTTCAACTGTATTTGCGTCCAAAGGATACAGATACAGTTAAATACAATGGTGGAGAAGAAAGCTGTATGTCTATTACGCCTGTAAGCCACCATTCAGCCTATGATGCTTGTTCTGTGCCGCTTGGCGCATGCATGCGCGATGCAGTGACGTCATCATGCCTGCCTGCGACGAACCACACACAACACAGGTGAAGGACACCTGCAGAGTGATCTAATCCATTTATCATGGGAACGGGGCTAGGTGAGTATTTACTTTATTATTTTTAGGTGGTACTAGGGGGCATTATAATGTGTGGGAAGGCACTATGGGGGCATTTGACTATATGGAGGGCACTTTTGTGGGCATTATACTGCATGTGGGGAGGCACCATTGGGGCATTGTAATGTGTATGTGGACCTATGGAGACATTATACTGTGTGGAGAGGTACTATGGGGGCATTTTACTGTGTGGGCGCACAATACTCTGTGGAGAGGCACTATGGGGGCACTACACTATGTGTGGGAGCATTCTTGAGGCATTATACTGTATGTGGGGACACTATGGGAACAATATAGTGTGTGTGGAAGGCATGATATAGTGTGGGGGCATTATGGGGCATGATACTGTGTGTGATGGCACTATGGAGGCATTATACTGTGTGGCATTATACCATGTGGTGGCAATATAGGGGCATTATACTGTGTGGGGGCACTGTTGGGGCATGAACCTGTGTAGGCATACTATGCGGGCATGATACTGTGTAGGGGCACTATGGGGGCATGGTATTGTGTGGGAATACTATGGAGGCTTCATACTGTGTGGGGGACACTATAGGGTCATGATACTATGTGCAGGCACTATGGGGGCATGATATTGTGTGGGGACACTATGAAGGCAGGATACTGTGGGGGGCACTAAGGAGGCATGATACTGTGTACATGCAGTATAGAGGCATGATAGTGTGTGGGGGCACTATGCAGGCATGATACTGTGTGGGGGCACTTCAGGGCAGGATACAGTGTAGGGGGCACTTTCGGGGCATTATACTGTGTGGGGGGCACATACTGTGTCGGGCACAAAGGGAGCTGGGTGTGAATAGACATAGATTAGACATGGTTAGAGGTGCAGCTTAGCAAAAGGTTCCCTGCACTGTGGGCACCGCATGGCTTGTCGCTCTTTATGATCATTGAAAGTTAGGAGGTATATATACATGGTGATTGGTTGATAATTTCACCTGACATACTTTGAAGAAAAGGCTGGAGCTACAGTGATGGTTCTGACTAATCAATTTCAGTAAAGTGAAAGTAACTGAAAGATGACAGCGACACTAAGTCCAGTTGTACACGACCGAGTGCAACTCGGGCCGTTTTTCACAGCATCCGAGTGGCACCCGAAAGTTTTCACGGATCTAACAAAATAATTTGTAATAGGCTTGTGCGAATAGTTCTCCTAACACGTTCCCATGAAAAAACAATGTAAGTCAAAAAGGCCATTAGCTGCGGGGCCACATGGGATCATGTCGCCGAGTTTTGTAATGGTGCCTTCTACTTTGAGGGGATTGTTCGTACTTTTGTGAGTTCACTTGATGGTCAGCTGATTTGCCCAGGATCAGAGGGGTTCTCTTAAGATACATGCATTCTGGCTACAGCTAGTTAAAGTTAACGATAGAATCCTGGACCACTTGAGGTTTTTGTAGAAGCACATAGTCAGGAACAGAATGGATTGTTGTTATGGGATACCTTGAAATCCTACCTAAAAGGCTGCTTGCGTTCCTCAGCTCAACAGGAGTTGGAACTAACTTGTAGGTGTAGGGAGTTGGAGGGTATATTTGTTGGGGACCCCATATCACACAATAGGGATGCCTGGCTTGCAGTAGGGAGAGAATACCTGCTCCTGATAAAAGGAAAAGGCTGCTCGTCAGCTTTTCTTTACTAAACAATCCTTATTTGAACTGGGTAATCAATCCGGAAAATTACTAGCCAAGGTGGTAAGAATGAACACTATGTCCCCCCCAGTACTGCGCATTCCGCAACCCGCAAAATGACTTGTCCATTTCTATAGGGCCTTATATACCTCTAGGGCTCAATAAATACTCTACAGCGGACTTAGATACATATTTTAATGAGATTCACTTTCCAAAGCGGTCTCCAAAGCCCTGTGGGTCCACGAACCCTACGTGACAATAGGTCATACAAGGTGAGATGATGTGTTATGCTCCATGCAGCAAATCCCACATATGTATCATGTCTGTCTCTACACAGGGTAGCACCACGGAAAATTAGCAGCATGTTGCGTCAAATCTCCGGTCTTTGACACAACCCCCGAAAACAAAAGTTTAGTGTACAGATACAGTATCACATTCAAGCTTAATGCATAGATATGGTGCCAGAACCAGGCTAAGTAAATATATACAGCACCAGAACAAAGCTCAGTACATATATACCGTAACAGAACCAAGCTCAGTACATAAACACAGCACCAGAACCAAGCTCAGTACATAAGTACAGCCCCAGAACCAAGCTCAGTACATAAATACAGCACCAGAACCAAGCTTATTACATATATACAGCACCAGAACAAATCTCAGTATATATATATGCAGCATCAGAACAAAGCCCAGTAGATCATTACAGCACTAGAACAAATCTCAGTACATATACACTACCATTCAAAAGTTTGGGGTCACCCAGACAATTTTGTATTTTCCATGAAAACTCACACTTATATTTATCAAATGAGTTGCAAAATGACTAGAAAATATAGTCAAGACATTGACAAGGTTAGAAATAATGAATTTTATTTGAAATTTCAATTACAGCATTGCAGACCTTTGGCATTCTAGCTGTTAATTTGCTGAGGTAATCGGGAGAAATTTCACCCCATGCTTCCAGAAGCCCCTCCCACAAGTTGGATTGGCTTGATGGGCACTTCTTGCGTACCATACGGTCAAGCTGCTCCCACAACAGCTCTATGGGGTTGAGATCTGGTGACTGCGCTGGCCACTACATTACAGATAGAATATCAGCTGCCTGCTTCTTCCCTAAATAGTTCTTTCATAATTTGGAGGTGTGCTTTGGGTCATTGTCCTGTTGTAGGATGAAATTGGCTCCAATCAAGCGCTGTCCACAGGGTATGGCATGGCGTTGCAAAATGGAGTGATAGCCTTCCTTATTCAAAATCCCTTTTACATTGTACAAATCTCCCACTTTACCAGCACCAAAGCAACCCCAGACCATCACATTACCTCCACCATGCTTGACAGATGGC
Organism: Rhinoderma darwinii; assembly: GCF_050947455.1. Lineage (NCBI taxonomy): Eukaryota > Metazoa > Chordata > Amphibia > Anura > Rhinodermatidae > Rhinoderma > Rhinoderma darwinii. Next base: position 172,975,427 of record NC_134690.1, read on the forward strand.
GTCAGGCACTCTTTCCAGCATCTTTTCAGTTGTTCTGCGTCTCATAAATGTTCTTCTGTGTGATCCAAACACCTCAAACTTCGATTCGTCTGTCCATAACACTTTTTTCCAATCTTCCTCTGTCCAATGTCTGTGTGCTTTTGCCCATATTAATCTTTTCCTTTTATTAGCCAGTCCCAGATATGGCTTTTTCTTTGCCACTCTGCCCTGAAGGCCAGCATCCCGGAGTCACCTCTTCACTGTAGATGTTGACACTGGCGTTTTGCAGGTACTATTTAATGAAGCTGCCAGTTGAGGACTTGTGAGGCGTCTATTTCTCAAACTAGAGATGCTAATGTACTTGTCTTGTTGCTCAGTTGTGCAGTGGGGCCTCCACTTCTCTTTCTACTCTGGTTAGAACCTGTGTGTGCTCTGAAGGGAGTAGTACACACCGTTGTAGGAAATCTTCAATTTCTTGGCAATTTCTCGCATGGCATAGCCTTAATTTCTAATAACAAGAATAGACTGTCGAGTTTCACATGAAAGCTCTCTTTTTCTAGCCATTTTGAGAGTTTAATTGAACCCACAAATGTAATGCTCCAGATTCTCAACTAGCTCAAAGGAAGGTCAGTTTTATAGCTCCTCTAAACAGCAAAACTGTTTACAGCGGTGCTAACATAATTGCACAAGGGTTTTCAAATCATCCATTAGCCTTCTAACACAGTTAGCAAACACAATGTACCATTAAAACACTGGAGTGATGGTTGCTGGAAATGGGCCTCTATACATCTATGTAGATATTGCATTAAAAACCAGACGTTTGCAGCTAGAATAGTCATTTACCACATTAACAATGTATAGAGTGTATTTCTGATTAATTTAAGGTTATCTTCATTGAAAAAAACTGTGCTTTTCTTTCAAAAATAAGGAAATTTCTAAGTGACCCTAAACTTTTGAATGGTAGTGTATACAACACCAGAACCAAGCTCATTACATACAGTGCCTTGCGAAAGTATTTATTGGGGTTTTTCCTGTTTTGTTGTATTACAACCTTTTAAGTGGTTTGTACCATTTGATTTACACATGCCTACCACTTTGAAGGTGTAAAATATTTTTTACTGTGACACAAACAATAATTAACAGGGTTTTACGGTCCCTAAAAATTGATGGTCTATCCTCAGGATAGGCCATCAATAGTTGATCGCTCAGGGTCTGACTGCCGGGACCCCCGCAGATCGGCAGTTTTGAAGGGCCCGCAGTGCTGCTTCCCCTTCATTCCGGTCACTGATCGTATTGTGAACCGCCGACACCACAGTAGTGGCGATTCACAGTATTACATCCTTCTCCCATTCAAGTACGAGCAGTGACCGGAATGAAGGGGAAGCAACGCTCGTACAGGCGCTGCGGCCCCTTCAAAACACCTGGCAGTCGGACCCTGAGCGCTCAATATTTACTGGTTGGAAGACCCCTTTAAGACAAAAAATGAGAGAACTTTAACATGAATAATAAAGTCAATACTTTATGGAGCCACCTCTTGCTGCAATTACAGAAGCAAGTCTCATAGGGTATGTCCCTATTAGCTAAGGCAAATCAAGACACTGGGAATTTTGTCCATTTTTTCAGGCAAAACTGCTCCAACTCATTCAAGCTAGATGAGTTGCGTTGTTGTAGAGCAGTCTGAGTTTTGGTGGGTGGCCTTCTCTTGTCAGGTTTGTAGATGTGCCATATTCTTTCAATTTTGTCACAATGGATTCAAAGGGGTGATCCGTATTCTGAAAATTCCTTAGGATAGGCCATCAATATTAGATCGGTGGGGGACCGACTGTTGGCACCCCCGCCTGTCAGTGGTTTGAAGGGGCCACGGCACTCGTACAATCGCTGCAGCCTCCTCATTGTTTACATGGTTCCTGGGGATAGATAATCAGTTGTCCGGTCGTGGACAACGCCTTTAACCCCTTCAGGACACAGCCTGTTTTGGCCTGGTGGCACAGCCGATTTTTGTCACTTTATGTGGTAATAACTTGGGAATGCTTTTACCTATCCAAGCGATTCTGAGATTGTTTTCTCGTGACATATTGCACTTTATGATAGTGGAAATTTTTTTTCGATAAATTCAATATTTATTAGTGAAAAAACCAACATTTTGAGAAAATTTGCATTTTTCTAAATGTAAATGTATCTGCTTGTAAAACAGATAGTAATACCACACAAAATAGTACTAGTTACCATTTCCCATAGATCTACTTTATGTTTTCATCATTTTTTGAACGTCCTTTTATTTTTCTAGGACGTTACAAGGCTTAGAACTTTAGCAGCAATTTCTCACATTTTCAAGAAAATTTCAAAAGGCTATTTTTACAGGTACCAGTTTAGTTCTGAAGTGGCTTTGAGGGCCTTATATATTAGAATCCCCCAATAAATCACCCCATTTTAAAAATTGCACCCCTCAAAGTATTCAAAACAGCATTCAGAAAGTTTCTTAACCCTTTAGGCATTTCACAGGAAATAAAGCAAAGTAGAGGGGAAATTTACAAATGTATTTATTTTTGCCAAAATTCATTTGTAATAAAAAAAATTCTGTAACACAGAAGGTTTTACCAGAGAAACGCAATCAATATTTATTGCCCAGGTTCTGCAGTTTTTAGAAATATTCCATATGTGGCCCTAGTGCCCTAATGGACCGAAACACTGGCCTCAGAAGCAAAAGAGCACCTATAGGATTTTGGGGTCTGCTTTTTTTTAGATTATATTTTAGGCACCATTACCGAGAGACTATCAGAATGGCTAGACCTTTTGCTCCAACCTCTGGTGTTAAGAGTCCCTGGTCATCTGAGGGACACCAAGGATGTCCTTCGAATATTTCAAAACAAAATCTGGGCACCCAATTACACCTGGCTCAGTTGTGATGTAACTGCCCTTTACACCAGTACACCTCACACAGTGGCAATCAAAGCCCTAGAACATCACCTATCCAAATACGGGGGGGGGGGGGTATGATCAGACCCTACAAGCATTTGCTATAGAGGCCCTCAAGTTTCTTATGACTCATAACTATTTTAAATTCAATGGTCTTTACTATTTACAACAGACGGGAGTATCAATGGGGGCTAAGTTTTCGCCCTCATTGGCCAACCTTGTCATGGCATGGTGGGAAGAAACTACTCTGTTTTCCACCACCAATCCCTTTGCCAGCTATATACATTGGTACGGCAGATACATCGATAACCTCCTCTTCATATGGAAGGACGATGTGTCTGCCATTCCTGACTTCCTTCTATATCTCAATAAAAATGACTTTAATTTGAGATTTACATACAATTCCCATGTGGACAGTATTAATTTTCTGGATTTAAAACGTACTGCTGTAGCAGGAAAACCAATACATTCTGAAATGTATCAAAAACCTATCGGGTAATACTATCCTTCATGCCAGTTCCAATCACCCCAAACACACAATTTCATCCATACCAATAGGGGAATTTACACTAGCAAAAAGAAATTGCAGTTCAAAACAAAGTTTTGAGAGGGAACAATCCAAAATGTGCCAAAAATTGAGTAAAAGAAAATATAAAAACTGGATGTTAAACAGGGCCAAAGCAATTGTTGAAGTCAAAGAAAGAGATGATTTGCTATACGATAAAACTATGAAAGACGCCATCAAAACACCTTACAAAACAAGAAAATGATATACCAACTCTTAGTTTACAATATAGTAATCAATTTACTGACATTAAAAATATGATCATTAAATATATTCCACTATTATATGATGACGTCAAACTGGGAAATATTTTAAAATCCGGGTGCAGAATAGTGGCACGTAGGGCGTCTCCCTCATTATTTTCGTCCAATACATCTGGTGCAACAGGGCTTCAACAATATGGCTTTTATAAATGCGGTTCCTAGCCCTGCAAGGTGTGTACACTCACCAAAACAATTAAAAAATTCGAAGATTCCAGTGGTCAATTCAATTTCCCCATTAAGTCATACATCAACTGCAATACTGAATTTGTAGTATATGTTATTGAGTGTACTTGCTGCAATCTAAAATATGTAGGCTGTACCACCAGGAAATTTAAAATCAGAATCCTTGAACATTTGGTTATATCAGGAATCCGGCAATCACCAATATATCAATTGCCATGACAGATATATAAACTCCTTTAAAACCTATGCAATTGAAAAAATCAAAGGCTCTGCCAGAGGGGGAGACCTGAAACATATGCTCCTAAATAGGGAAGCATTTTGGATATACAATCTAAGAACAAGATTTCCCCTAGGCCTTAACCTGAAAAAAGAACTTATGTTCCTATATTAGATTACCTGATTCACATAATCTTCTCAATTATTGTCATATATCGGTAATTACATATATTTTGGGAAATAAAATATAAAATAGCAAACCAATTTACACCTATGGTAGGATCTTTCAGTTTTTTGTTTTTATACACTAAAAACAAATCTTTCACTTCAAATATGTATCACATAATTACGACTATATAAATTGGTTGCCATAATAAGCCATTCTAAAACTATTATAAGGTTCTTATCCTCTCTAACTTTATCAAACATTTAACATACGATCGTATTGACTAAAGTGCACCTTAGTTCATTATACTATCCTGTGACATAAATACCTTAAAGACATTCATACAATGATATTACAATTTATATTGCAACAGATTACGGTTATGGAGGCTTGTTCTCTAAAAACATTTGCATATAAAATACAGCAATATATTAATAAAAATAATTAATATTAGATGCATATTTATGAAAATTTGTTCCAACTATTGTTTTTAATACATCACTACCGAATTGTTTATATATATATATTACATTCACTAATGTTTTTTCCGTCAAATTCTGTATATCTAAATCACCAACGTAGTAATTTTCTCTATTTAACTATGTTGTATATCTGTATGTAAAATGTTTAAATTATCCACTGATGCACAAGTCTAAGGGTTTAAAACACACTTACACGATCTGATGATCTCTCATGGCCTTGGTTTCGGTGCGGTTTCTCATGTCGGCCGAGATTCCCCTGCAGGAACGTAACTGACAATATAGAAAATTACAAACAAAAGAACAAATATATCATTATAGTTCACTATATTGCAAATTATAAAAACAAAAAAAATTAGCTTACGGACAACAAAACTCTAGTAAACCTACATGTCTCTGTATATATATTTTTTCAATGTATTGGTCGTAGAATATAAATCCAATACACCTTGATATTGCATATATGCAATTTACCTGCAGACATCAAAGGGTTACTTTTGCACCTGGAGTTCACAATACTCCTACTGCCTCTATTGCAACATATACCGCCCCACCTACATAGCCACACTACATAAACCCGCTGACTACTGGCATCGGTGAGTAATAGCCATGACTAAGAACACCGCAAGTGTTCGAAACGCGTAGGCTCCATATACCTACCTGAAACTGCCTTGCTACCACGTCTGTTTGTTCGTTTGATTTTAAATTTTCATACCGAATAAATATAGGTTACATGATTCCTTTTTAAACACAATAGCAGCGCTGGATCAACTTTCCTTGTTTTCTATTTTAGGCACCATGTCAGGTTTGAAGAGGTCTTGTGGTGCCAAAACAGTGGAAACTCCCCAAAAGTTACCCCATTTTGGAAACTACACCCCTCAAGGAATTCATCTAGGGGTATAGTTAGCATTTTGACCCCACCGGTACTTTGCTATATTTATTGGAGTTAGTCTGTGAAAATGAAAATCGACTTTTTTTCTGGAAAAACAAAGAAATTTGTAATATTTACAAGAAATAAAGAAGAAAATGCACCCCAACATTTGTAAAGCATCTTCTCCCGATTACGGAAATACCCCATATGTGGTAATAAACTGCTGTTTGGACCCACAGCAGGGCTCAGAAGGGAAGCAGCGCCATTTGGATTTTGGAGCGCAGATTTTGCTGGATTGGTTTTCAGTGCCGTGTCACGTTTGCAACGCCCTGGAGGGACCAAAACAGTGGAAATACCCCAAAAGTGACCCCATTTGGGAAACTACACCCCACAAGGAACTTTTCTAGGGGTATAGTAAGCATTTATACCAGACAGGTTTTTTTTCAGAATTTAGTAGAATTAGGCCGTGAATATGAATATCAAAATTTTTGTCCACTAAAATGTTGCATTTTTTCATTTTCACAAGGGATAAAGAAGAAAAAGTCGCCCTAAATTTGTAACGCAATCTCTCCTGAGTATGACAATACCCCACATGTGGTAATAATTGTTTTTTTTAAGAGATTAATAAACCTTTGCAGGACTGAACTATTTTTGCTTTTCCATTTTAGATTTTCACTCCCCGCATTCCAAACGCCATAACTTTTTTATTTTTCCATCAATAGAGCGTTGTGAGGGATCATGTTTTGTGGGAGGAGTTGTAGTTTCTATTGACAGCATTTAAAGTATCATATAATGTACTGGGAAACCGAAAATAAAATTATTTGCGGGGTGAAATTGGAAAAAACTGCGATTCCTCCACTGTGTTTTGGATTTCATTTTTACCGCTTTCACCGTCCAATAAAAACGACAACTTAACTTTATTCTGCGGGTCAACACGATTACGGTGATACCAAATGTATATCGTTTCTTAGATTTTACTACTTTTACAAAGAAAAAACTATTTGTTAAATAAAAAAAATTGTTTTGTATCAACACATTCTGAGAGCCATAACTTTTTTATTTTTTGCGTTGATTGAGCGGTGTGAGGGCTTATTTTCAGCGGGACGAGCTGTAATTGGCACCATTTTTTGGTACATACAACTTTTTGATCACTTTTTATTACATTTTGTTTAGAGCTAAGGTGACCAAAAAACAGTGATTTTGGCGTTTTAAATTCTTTATTTCTTACGGCGTTCATTATGTGCTAAAAATTACAGTTATACTTTATTCTGCGGGTCGGCACGATTACGGCAATACCATATGTATATAGTTTTTTTTATGTTTTGCAGCGGTTTCACAATAAAATCACTTGTTATTCCTATAAATAGTCCATCTCAAATGGAAAGGGAACAGCCTATGGCTCCCAAATAGACATGATATAAACCAAAATCGAACAAAAGGAGCATATAGACTAGAATACATATATTGTATTAAAAAGATGTTTATTTATTAATTCAAGCAACAACAAAGATAAAAACACAAATATATAATGCATTACAAAAATAAAAAAATGATATCAAACACCAAATATACAACGCCACATTGGTTTCCATGGAGTGAGATATGATATTATTTTGCTACATTGGGTAAAAGCAGAATGGCAAGGAATATACGTTGCGGATAGACGTCTATAAATAAAAGGTCAGTACATATCACAATAGAGGTGTATTGAATCATCACCTTGAAAAACCTCTGACATCAAATACGCATGCATATAGTACTGAAACCTTGCCAGCAAAAGAAAAGATTAAACTCTTACTCACATGAAATGAAGTGCAGTGCAGTATCTGGCATGTATGCCGCCTCGACGCGTGTTTCTACCAAATATATGTACTGTTTAACGGTTTAATTTTTTTCCTATAATAAGAGACTTAAGAAAAAAATCTTTTATTTTTACACTTTTGTAAAACATTTTTATTAAATTTTTACACTTTTTTTTGACCTGCAGCTCTGATGACTGCTAGAATACATTACACTACCGAATAGTGTCATATATTCCAACTGTCAGTGTGACATCACAGTCACTCTGTCAGTAAGTCTACGAGGACCAGCAGAGGCTGGTCCTCATAGGGTTCCATACATGGCAGACCCGGAGGCCATCACAAGAAATCAGCAACCCCCATGTTTGCATGGGGCCTGCGGATGTGCTACAAACCGCCTAAATGCGGCGATTGCAATCGAGCCCTGCATTTAACGGGCTAATTGCCAAAATCAGCGGCGATGAGCCGCTGATCTGCAACAGTGGAGTGTCAGTTGTTGTGCACAGCTGACCTCCGGGTTCCCGATGCACACGGTCACCGACAGTGTGCATCTGGAACGAGACAGTGACTTCCTGTCACTCTGACAGGAAGTCTTTCAGGAGGCGGGTCCTGATAGGCTTCCGTACATAGCAGACATTATTTGGCCTCCGGTCACCATGCTAGCCATCTGCAAACCTCACAATTATATTGTGAGGTCTGCTGATGTGCTATAAACCACTAAAATGCGGCAATTGCAATCGATCGCTGCATTTAAGAGGTTAATTGCCGAAATCAGCGGAAATGAGCCGCTGATCGGCAACAGTGGAGTGTCAGCTGTCGGGGACAGCTGGCCTCCCGGTTTGCCGACAGTGTGCACCGGGAACCACGCAGTAACTGTACGTCCTGGTGTGCTAAGAGACTGGCCACTCGGACGTACAGTTGCATCGTGGTGCGCCAAGGGGATAAGGATAAGCCATCAATTTTAATAACCCGGATAACCCCTTTAATGGTGCTCTGTGGGATGTTCAAATTTTGGGATATTTTTTGATAATCTTTTCCACAAATTTGTCTCTTACTTGTTTGGAGAGCTTTAGTCCTCATGTTGCTTGCTTAGCGGTATTGCAGACCCAAGTGCCTTTCAGAACAGGTGTATTTATACTTTCATGTGACCAATCATGTGACACTTTTAATGCACACAGGGAGACCTTATTCAACTAATTATGTGACTTCTAAATATAAATAGTTTGAACAGACCTTATTTAGAGGATTCATGGCAAAGGGGGTGAATATATATGCACTCACAATTTTCAGTTTTTAGTGTTTTTTCTGTTTGGCAACAAAACGCAGTGTGCACATATCCATAAGGCCTCCTTCACATACAGATTTTTTTGTGCCGTTTTAAACGGCATCAAAAAGCGCTTCTAAAAATGCTAGCAGTTTTCAAATGTAACATGCTTTTTTTTAATGGCGTTTTTAGTTTAGTACATTTATTTATGGCGTTTTTAAAAAAAACAAAAACACCACTGACCACAAAATCCTGCCTCAAAAATGCCACAAACCATTACGCATTTGTGTGTAGTGCATTTGAAATTTTACAATAGACTTTAATGTAACATCTGGCCTCACTTAAAACTGCATTAATTATTATTTTTTTAATTTATTAACTTTTTATCGAAATTTAAATTTTCATTACAAAACAAAGAAAAACAAACCCCCACCCCACCCACAAAATATAACCCCGACAGAGAAATACATAAGTCACATAGTACAAAGGGTCACCCCCCCCCCATATAAATGAATCAGTAGACCATGTACATCATTAGACAATAGTGGTCATTATAAAGTGCATATTGAAGTAAATAGTAACATAGTACATACAATGCAACAACATTCGAACATAATTACAGCAAGAAAACATCACAATCCAATCTTAGCAGTTACCCCATAACTGAACCTGAGCAAATATTTCTGCAACCCCCCTATAAGAGGAACCGACGACCACCGAGCCCCAAAGTTACCAACCACAATGTCACAGCAGACCAGTACCCCCTAAAGGAAACCTTGACCTCGTCAATTCTCTGGATACCTCTCTATCTTTTTAACAAATTCTTGTCTTGTAGGACATCTCATCTATCCAGTGTTGAGATATTAATTTTCGCGCCATGTATAACATCTTGGCTACTGCCAGTTTCCCCGGCTCCATCAGATACTCCACATATCCGAACACACAAACAAGCGGGGTCATCTCAACACCAACCTGAAATACCTCAGTTATATCACTACATCTCGCCAGAAACATTCCAGACCAGAGCAGGACCAGAACATATGAAGCGTGCCCGCAGAAACATGCTTACAACGTGGGAATGTGGAATAAGATCTAACCTCAATGTCATATAAAAACTTTGGCTTTTTATAAACTTTATGTAGTAAGTATAAATTAGATAATCTATGCGCCTCAGGTGCGGCACCCTTTCCAGAATTTCCTTCCACTGAGTAACCTCCAAAGGTCCCAATTCCTTACTGCTCGCCGGATACTTAAATAACACTAAAACCAAAAGGACCTTATATAGACCGGATATAACTCCAGACGAGTTCGACGTGGTCTCTATGAGTACCCCATATGGCCGTTTACTGGGTAGTGTCTTGTATAAGTCGTAGCTCCCTCACCTTCCACCAGACTTTATGGATAAGCGCAAAGTGGGCAATTGAGTCGCTGGCAGACTTATTTTTTTTAATATTTTTTTTATTTTAATAAAGTTTATTAAACATTTTTTTAAAACAGTGTTTACAATAAATAAATAACATAATTTTTTATAAAGTGCTAAAGAAACCCCCACATAAATGGTATAGGCATAATCATAACAACCCATACAGTAAACTTTACGCGTTATTGAATCTACACGGTGAACAACATAACAAAAAAAACAAAACACAATAAATTGTTTCTTTTTTTCCACCCCCCAAAATTTTTTATAAAAGTTAATCAATAATTTATATGTACTCCAAAATGGCGCTTTTAAAATATATGATTCATCTCACAAAAAAATACACCTCATACGGCTAGATCGATGGAAAAATAAAGTTATGGCCCTTTTTTTCCATGAAATGTGCTTTTATTGTGCAAAAGTAGCAAAACAGAAAAGTAATATACATATTTGTATCAACGTAATTGAGGCAGAGTGAATTTACCTGCATCTAACACCTCATATAGACTGTCCCTTCCAAACTGCATGAAAAACTTAGATGTGATCGATAACAGGTGGATCTTGCGTGTCAGAGACACCCAGGACCTGCTATCACTGTAACTGTCAGCAGTGGTGGATTAAGTAGACCATGGGCCCTGGGCTGTTACCCAAACTTGGGCCCCCCTTCCGCACCGCCGCCGGGCCACGCCGTAACTATTTTTAAGACTACCTTTTTGGGCAAGCATTAACAAATGAGAGTTACGATTCCCCTTGTCACAGGGCTGTGTCCCTACATACTGACAGTATCACACTGTGCTGGGACACATCCTCCTGACAAGGGGAATTGTCTATCAGTCCTGGACTGCAGAAAGACTTTGTGAAATACAAGGATTTCCTATAATAAACATGTCAGGAGAGGTGACAGATTCTCTGTAAATCTAGTGACAACATCTTAGATGGCAGTAGTTTTTTTTCCTCTTTTCTTCTTCATCCGATTCAGAGCTCATGACGACTTCTCCCGGCCATTACTTATTTCTGCAGCCCCTAAATATAATATCACCATGCACTGCGCCCCTGACTATAATTGTGTCACACACTGTAAAGTAAAGCACCACATACACAGTGCCCCCTGTAGATCACGCCAACCCCCCATGTAGATAGCGCCACACACACCCCCCCTGTACATAGCGCCACACACACACAAAACACACGTGTAGATAGCGCCACACATACACATCCCCCTGTAGATAGCGCCACACACACACATCCCCCTGTAGATAGCGCCACACACACACACACACATCCCCCTGTTGATAGCGCCACACAAAGACACATCCCCCTGTAGATAGCGCCACACACACATCCCCCTGTAGATAGCGCCAAACACACACACACTTCCCACTGTAGATAGCGCCACACATACACATCCCCCTGTAGATAGCGCCACACACACACACACACATCCCCCTGTTGATAGCGCCACACAAAGACACATCCCCCTGTAGATAGCGCCACACACACATCCCCCTGTAGATAGCGCCAAACACACACACACTTCCCACTGTAGATAGCGCCACACATACACATCCCCCTGTAGATAGCGCCACACATACACATCCCCCTGTAGATAGCGCCACACACACACACATCCCCCTGTAGATAGCGCCACACACACATCCCCCTGTAGATAGCGCCACACACATCCCCCTGTAGATAGCGCCACACACACACACACACATCCCCCTGTAGATAGCGCCACACACACACACATCCCCCTGTAGATAGCGCCACACACACACACACACATCCCCCTGTAGATAGCGCCACACATCCCCCTTTAGATAGCGCCACACACACACATCCCCCTGTACATAGCGCCACACACCCCCCCTGTACATAGCGCCACACACACACACACCTGTAGATAGCACCACACACACCCCCTGTAGATAGCGCCACACACACACAACCCCCTATAGATAGAGCCACACAGCGCTCCCTTCCTTATATATAGTGCCACACAGCGCTCCCCCTTGTATATAGTGCTACACAGCGTCGCTACACTGCAGCCCTGGAATGACATTTTATCCCATATGACTGCTGCAGCCTGTGATTGGCTGCAGCGGTCACATGGGGTGAAACGTCATACCAGGAGGCCGGCCTGGACGAAGAAACAGAATTCTGGGCAAGTATAAGTTTTGTTTTTTTTTTCATAACATCTGCTATCTGTTGTGGGTTTTACCTCCCCATTGAATTAAATGGGGAAAAACCGAAACATATAAGCAGTACTACAATTGACATGCTGCGGAATTAAAAAAACGCACCGCAGGTCAATTTCTGAGCTTTTTTTTTCCGCTTATCATTTACGCAGCGTGTGATGAGAATTGTTCACATCTAATCTACTCTGCTGCTACGGTTTTAGGGCTTGTCCACACTCAACGGAATTGCTGCGAATTTTCTGCCCGGAAAATACGCAGAATACAGTAGAGGCAAAGTGAGTGAGATTTAACAAATCTCATCCAGACACTACGTAAAATTTCCGACCAGAAATGTTGTCCCGCGGTGCGAATTTTTCGTGCCGTATCATGTCAATTCCTGCTGCGGATAGTGGACTGAATTGCTGCGTTTCTCAGATGACACGTCACCATCCCGCAATATTGTGAAAAACGCAGCAAAATGACGCACCATTTTCTCCAGTAAAAACCGCAGGAAATGGTGCTTTTTTCTGCAGCGGAATTTCTGCTAGTTTCTGCGGCATTGCTGCAGAAATAGATATATATACACACACACACACACACACCATATATATATATATATATACACACATACAAATATATTCATACACACACATATATATATATATACATACATATACACACACAAATATATACATACACACACACACACACACACACACACACACACACTATATATATATATATATATATATACATACATACACACACACACACATAAATCTATATATATATACATACATACACACACACAAATATATACATACACACACACACACACACACACACACTATATATATATATATATATATATATATACATACATACACACACACACACACACATAAATCTATATATATATACATACATACACACACACAAATATATACATACACACACACACACACACACACACACACACACACACACACACACTATATATATATATATATATACACACACACATATATATATACATACATACACACACAAATATATACATACACACTATATATATATATACATACACACACATACATAAACACACACACACACTATATATACATACACTCTACATACATACACACACTCACTATATATACATACACACACTATATATACATACACACACTACATATACATACACACACTACATATACATACACACACTACATATACATACATACACACACTATATATACATACATACATACACATGTACACATCACAGACACACGAATATGCACATTATACACATATAATGTACACATTGTACACACACATGCACTTACCTTTTATGCAGGATATTTGTGAAGGGCGTTCAGCACCTTGATGGCCCGACACAGTGCCGCAGAGTCTCCCCTCCCCCACGTCCCGACTAGTAACTGCAGCAGGAGGAGAGGTGTGTAGAGCAGAGAAGGGGGGCTGGAGGGTGAGCTTCTAAAGCAGCACAGGGAGAGATCGCAGCACAGACCACGGCTGCTAATTACTGGAAGTCGGGCAGAAACTCACCTCGCCTCATGACAGGTGCAGCCCTGGCACCGGGGCCCCCTCCTGTGTTAGGGCGGGTTCACACATGGCGGAATTTCACTTAAATTCCGCTGCGGACACTCCGCAGCGTTAATCCGCAGCGGAGCCGTTTCTCCATTGACTTTCACTTTAATTTAGCAGTGTTCGTTTACACGATGCGTACAATTCCGCTGCGGAGCATAGGCTGCGGAGCGGAATTTGGTGTCCGCAGCATGCTCTGTCTGTTGCGGAGCAGTGGCGGACTCATGGCGGAATTTCTCCATTGACTTCAATGGAGATTCAAAGTTCCGCAATGAAGTCCGCAGCTGTCATGCACATGTCATGTGTGCTGCGGATACGTCTTGCTTTTTTAACTTGACATTTCTTCATTCTGGCTGGACCTATGTATTTCTAGGTCTACAGCCAGACTGAGGAAGTCAATGGGGCTCCCGTAATGACGGGAGCGTTGCTAGGAGACGTCAGTAAATAGTCACTGTCCAGGGTGCTGAAAGAGTTAAGCGATCGGCAGTAACTGTTTCTGCACCCGGGACAGTGACTACCGATCCCAATATACATGTATCTGTACAAAAAAATGAAGTTCGTACTTACCGAGAACTCCCTGTTTCTGTCTCCAGTCCGGCCTCCCAGGATGACGTTTCAGTGTAAGTGACGGCTGTAGCCAATCACAGGCCAAGCACAGGCTGCAGCGGTCACATGGACTGGCGCGTCATCCAGGGAGGTCGGGCTGGATGCCGAAGGAGGGACGCGTCATCAAGACAACGGGCGGTAAGTATGAATTTCTTTTACTTTCACTAGGGAAAGTGCTGTCCCTTCTCTCTATCCTGCACTGATAGGGAGAAGGGAAGCACTTTTCCCGCAGTCCGCAGCAGCTAGTCCGCATCAATTTTCTGCACATTTTGTGCAGATCCGCAGCCGTAATCCGCAACCCGGATTAGGTGCGGCATTGATGCGGACAGTTGCGGAGGAATTCCGCCATGTGTGGTCATGCCCTTAGCGACGCCACCGGGCATGAGGGGGCCCGTGCGGTCATGTGCGGTTCGGGTGGCCATGGGCCCGCTGGAAGCCTTGGGCCCCGGGCGGCAGCCCGAACCGCCCTACTGATGATCCACCACTGACTGTCAGTCCCGCTGACCTGACGGATTCGGTTTTGAGCGCAAGATACAGCTTCTATGTATCCAGGAAAAATGCAAGCTGTATCCAAAAAAATAAAACATTATCGATGACAAAGTTGCTTAATACACCATAAGGGCTCGTTCACACGCTGCGGAATTGCCACGTTTTTCCGGCCAGAATTTCGGATGAAAAAAAATCTCAGCAGAATACAGTAGCAGCATAGTGGAAGCGATATAACAAATCTCATCTACACGCTGGGTAAAAATTCTGAGCAGAAATTGACCTGCAGTGCATATTTTTTGGACTACAGCATGTCAATTCCTGCTGCGGAAATGGGCCAGAATTGCTGCATTTTTCAGAGATGTCTCCATCTCTTAACACTGTGAGAAACGAAATGGGAACACTAAAAAAAACGAATACTAAAGCTAGAGAGCCAAATAAGAAGAAAATTATAGGTTATACAGAAATGATTTTTCACCCCCTACCACCTGGTATTGCTGGTTTAATAGGTGAAATGCTGGTGACATGTTCCCTTTAAATCTTATCCACTATACTGCTACTGTATTCTGGTGTTTTTTCCGGCCGAAATGCCGGCCGGAAAAAATGTGTCAATTCCGCAGCGTGTGGACGAGCCCTAAGGGTTATAAACTTTTTACAAATAAAAATATTTAGTCATGAATTGAAAAAATAAATCAAAAACACTTTTTTGTATTATGCATCATTCCCCAGTTCTCCGATTGCCGCCAGCAATATACAAATCGCTCATTTTTCATGCAATTCGTTTTTTTGTCCCAATGCATCTAAAATAAAACAATGAAGAAACTTTGCAAATAGTCTCTGTACCCTGTGTAGTCCGATTCTGCAGTCATGGGTTTCTTCACTCCCTCTCGCCTTCTTCTTCCTGACCTAGACAGTAGGAAAGTAGAGAGAATAACACATTACTGTCACTATAGAGACACATAGGACTGCAAAGGTGCGCTTTACATGAAACGGTAGAAGATTTTTAGTCAAAGTTGTTTGAAAAATTGCTTAATTATTTAGTTTTTGGAGCAATAAAAAATGTTTGCAAATATTTTTTGCTACTAAATCCAACATAGCTGTGATTATAATACCACTACCAAAGTAACAATGTCATGCTTCTAATGCCCTTGTATTTGTCACGGATATGTCTTTATATTTATAGGGTGTATGTGCTATAGAGACATCCCCTCTGTCTCTTATCATGTAGGTGAAAAGGTTGTGGGCAGCTGAGCCTGGTCCCATACCCTTTCATCATGGGGACTCAGCCTTGATATGGCTCCTCTTTTCACTGGCACACCAATGATGTTGTGCACAAGCTGGGGGGCGGTCATAACACCTTTCTCTCCTACAAGAGATGGGAAGGTGGTGGGCCAGCAAATGTCTAAACCCTCTGGCATCGAGGTGTGGTGGCATAAGCCGACAACAGTAATGGACCCCTATTTTGATATCTCTTAGGCTTCGTTCATATCTGTGTCAGGGCTCCGTTCTGACGTTCCGTCAGTGCCTCCCGTCAGAACGGAGCCCTGACTGAAACAAACGGAAATCAATGGTGATGGATCCGGTGCAAATGGTTTCCGTTTGCCTCAGTTATGCAAGGGTTCCGTCGTTTTGATGGAAGCAAAACCGTAGTCCGGCTTCGTTCACATCTGCGCAAGGGTCCCGTTCCGACTAAGCTTTCCGTCGGAACGGGATCCTGACACACAGAAAACCTAAGTTTTCCATCACCAATGCCAATGGTTTCCGTTGTGCAAGGGTTCCGTCGTTCTGACGGAATCAATAGCTTAGTCGACTATGCTATTGATTCCGTCAAAACTACGGAACCCTTGCACAACGGAAACAAAGGGCCTATTCACATCAGCGTTTGCCTTTCTGTTGAGGGGTTAACCTGACAGAACCCCTCAACGGAAGGGGAACTAAAACCTTAGCTTCCGTTTCCCTCACCATTGATCTCAATGGTGACTGAAACGTTGTTAATGGTTTCCGTTGGTCACTGTTGGTCGACTGCGCTATTCATTCCGTCAAGAACAATGGAACCCTGTCACAACGGTGAACAGACGGAAACCATTAGCTATGTTTCCGTTTGACTTTCCGTTGAGGGGTTAACCCGACGGAAACCTCATACAGAACCCCTCAACGGAAGGGCAATGGTGATGTGAACAGGCCAAAACGGAAACGATTGGCTCCGGATCCGTCACCATTGAAATCCATGGAGATGAAAACTGAAAACTTTGGTTTCCGTTTGTGTCAGTCAGGGTCCCGTTCTGAAGGAAAGCTCAGACGGAACGGGACCCTGGCGCAGATGTGAACGACGGAACCCTTGCACAACTGAGACAAACGGAAACCATTTGCACTGGATCCATCTCTATTGAAATCAATGGTGATACAAGCGGAAACCTATGTTTTCCATTTGTTTCAGTCAGGGCTCCGTTCTGACGGGAAGCTCTGACGGAACGTCAGAACGGAGTCCTGATGCAGATGTGAACGAAGCCTTATGCACGTTCTTCTCTATACCCTCCTGCCTAGTCACAGCTCCCATTTACCAGAACCCACTATCATGAGTTTCAGGCAATAATAATAATCAATCAGCAGTCACGCTGTGAGGTAAATCCAAAGTATTGGATCCCATATTTCTCAATAATCAGCGTATCTGAGAACTTCACATTGGCCATGTCGGTATTTTCCTCTTCACTTGGTCACACTCATATGATGCCATTCACTATCGTTTCTTATGGTCTCGGCTATAAACCTGCTGGTCGTGCAGCTCCATGGTGTGTGTCCAGCCATTGCTTCTCCTCTAATTACCCCAATGCCTCCCCCCTCATTCTCAGGCCCCATCTCTCCCGCCCTTACAACAAGGCGGCAGCAGCAGCAGGGTGTTGCTGTGGATGCTGTCGTCTTGGAGGGGCAGTGACGTCACAGTCTCCGCTCATCAGCAGCTGCAGCTCCGGGGAACATAACAGGAACAGGGACACGGCAGTCACCCCGTTATCAGCGGCGGCCCCTCGTCCTTACACTGGGGACCGCTTCTACAGTACACCGGGCTCCTCAGTAAGCTAGAACCGTCGGTCATTCTGGTGCCATTCATATAGCGCCCGGGTCCTGTGCACTGTCGGGATGTGCCCGGACTGCTGAGGATGACTATGGGCTGTCTCGGAAGCCGGAGCAGCGGGACCGGTGAGAGGAATTGGGATATGTGTATGAATGGTGACATATGTAGCAGCACTTGTGTTCTGCATGTGGCGGTTGTCTATGGGTCTGTGCTTGTGTGTATATAATAACGTATAGCCCAATGATTCACCTGATGAGCAGCACATTACTCCTGTAATAATAACAACCTCCCACTGCAGTGCATGCAATGCTCTATACTGCTCTGCAGGCTCTGGCTAATGCTCTGCGTGCACTACTAGGCAATGCTCTGCAGGCTGTGGCAAATATGGGGGTATGCTCTGCAGGCTGTGGGAAATATGGGGATATGCTCTGCAAGTTATAGCATGGCGGGGTGAATGCTCTGCAGACACTCCAAATAACTTCTGTGTATGAGGACACGGTTGTCTCAGACTACTGTATGTAAATAACATTTTGTAGAATACACCATTACCCCTGGTGTGGTCACTATCCACTTTGGTAATAGCTTCCAATTTCTATTAGTCGTTGGCACTGCAGACAAAAAAAAAAAAGTGAATATTCTGTGAGATTAGGAAAGGGTTAAATCTATAGGTGACCTGAAGTTTTGGTCTCGGAGTCCATTCCAGTAAATGGTCTAAAGTACAGTATTGACTACATTACCACAGAATTTAACTTTGTTCTAGTGCAGAACCTATTATGTACCGGCCATGGCTCCAGTAATGTATGGGTTGTGTCAAGATGGAGTAGATACCATATGGACTTTGAGCTGTGTCACAGCGATGCCTGAGTTTCCATGAAATGGACTGAACATAACAGGTTTTATGACTTGGAAGGATGCAGCCAACAGTCAGTGATTTGGACAGAGTTGCCTGCGACTGTAGGACAATACCTAGATCATTGATGTCCATGCTGGGCACCTGGCATGAGAAATTGATACAAAAGGAGAGGTGGTATTACCCCCTTTAACATGTTGGCACTAAGCATAACCTCAGTGCAAGTATGTAGTATATTATACATTGGAAAAGATAGTTTATAAGAAGTATTATACATACGCTATAATATACAGTCTAGTACAGTTGTCTCGTATATGTTGACCATACCGTATATTCGGCAGTTGGTGGCGAACCCTTCTGACTATTATTAGGGGTCTTGAAAGTATGCACATCAAACAGACAAAAAGGCCACGCACAAATGATGAACGTTTCATAATAGATCTTGCTGCATTTTGTTAACTCTAGCAATGCTGGTTAATGGTCTTGTGCTTCTATAGAATGGGGATAGTGCTCTGCAGGCTTTGGCAACATGTAGTAACTGCTCTGGCTGAACAGGAACTGTGCTTTTTAGGCTTAATATGCTGTTAAAGGAGGATGGGCTTAGTGCTGCGCAGGCTTTGGCAATAGCATTGAAGGGGTTAATGCAACACTGGCAGCAGTGGGCACAGCAGGGTGCTGACCGTGGCAAGGGTGGGGCAAATGCTGTGTAGGTACAGGCAGTAAGTGGTTAATTCTGCGTGGGAACTGGATCCTAAACAGTGATACATTGAATGGCACACTGATGAAAAATGACAGATTGTAGCAATAACAGCAGGGTCTTTTCTCTTTTCTTGGCTGGTGGTCTGGAGCATGCTGTCACCCCTGCTACCTTGTGATTTCCCTCCTTGCCCACCTGGGTCTTACTCTTTGCCTCTAAAGTTGTCCATACATTAGGGATTTTAGGCGTCCGCTTTCTGAATGACTTGTCGTTCATGGCCTGTGAAGGTTGTCATTCCAATGATAAATTTCTGATCAATCTCTGCCTTGATCTGTGGCCTGGTCTGGGCTTCTATTGATGGAGTGCAGATCTGTCATTTGGTACGAAGACTGCACTTGACAACGACCTAAAAAATCCAACATGGCAGATAAACTTTTCCACAGATATCTGTCTCCAGTTGGCAACTGTCAAGATAGTTTGTCACGAAAAGGCGAAAATTGGTCAAAAATGGTCTAAATAGTCTTTTTCGGCCGACCAAAGTGTCTAGTGTATGGCCAGCTTAAAGAGACTCTGTCACCACATTATAAGTGCCCTATTTCCTACATAAGGAGATGGGCACTATAATGTAGGTGACAGCAGTGCTTTTTATTTAGAAAAACGATCTATTTTTACCACGTTAGGATTGTACAGAGGAGTGTATGTGGCTGACCAATCAGCGTCATACACTTCTCTCCATTCATTTACTCAGCACATAGGGATCCTGCTAGATCAGTATGTGCTGTCTTATACTGACACATTAACGTTACTGAAGTGTTTAGACAGTGAATAGACATCCCCTCCAGCCAGGACGGGATGTCTATTCACAATCGGGCATTAAGAAAGTAATTAGCATAAACCAAAATCGCTCTTAACGTGGTAAAAATAGATCGTTTTTCTAAATAAAAAGCACTGCTGTCACTTACATTATAGCGCCCATCTCCTTATGTAGGAAATAGGGAACTTATAATGTGGTGAGTCTCTTTAACTCCCGCACATCTCTTGGTATGTATCACCCTGAATTGTTAGTGGTCAGGAATCCAACTCCCCATTATGTAGAAAGAACTATGATTTTATGTGGAATTTCTAGGTTCAGTCCCCCTTTATTCGCCTGTTTTCCACCTGTACTGATCTCTCTGCCCATAGCTTCTAATGGGACTTGTATTTCTTCAGGTTGTATGCTACTTTTAATCAGTTGACGCTCAGGACATTTTCTGCTCACTTCTCCAGGGGCCTCTTTCTCTCTCATGTCTCCTGGGACCTTTTTGTCTGCACTACAGTAGAGAGGAGGATGGCTGTGTTATATTTATACAGTTTTCCTCTGTGTTGTCAGACATATGCAGCAGTGCATATGTTTATAATCACAGACGGATACAGAGCGGTGCACACGTCCAGGTGATCTCTGCAGCAAACAAATGGACCAGTGGAGATATTGAAGCTAGTGATGCCAATGGACTATGTCTGTGATAAGGGTTCACGGCTTACAGGAACTGAAGAGAATGAAAGCTGATATATAATACAATTGTTGTGCAGATTTGATGAAGATGAATTAGTTTCCTGTGTCTTCATTTACAAATTTTTTGCAGCAGTTTTTATGGTGTTTTTTTTGGGGGGGTGAATGAACATTTCAATTATATTTAGTGGAACTTAGATTCTACGGTGGAAAAAAATCTGTCACTAACAACTTCCCATAAAAAGAATTCTAAATAAAAATTTCCATAGAAACCTTCTCTATTGGTTCCTAATGTTCATTTGCAATATTTAGGTGTGCAGTCGTTGCCTCCTGCAGTATTGCACCATACATGAGAAGATGCTGTTTATTTATTATCAATGTGCATTTATAACCGTACAGAGATAGTAGTGCTGGAAGCTCTTCATTCTCAAGTTGCTGCAGTTCGTGGTGCTGGAAGCTTTGCAGTGCGTCTACGTGGTTTTACTGGCTTATACCCTGCTGATTCCTATGTATTATTCGCAGGATTTTCATGCATTACAGATTTGAAGGTTTGTATGTTGTATACTATTGGAAGCTAATATGTCATGGTTTTCAAATTAGTATCCTTCACGTCTACATGGAGTTACTTTATTTGTGCAGCTTTGTGTACGGTCTCTGAATGATGATGATGACAGATCTCTCTATATGATGCATGTGTATGGTGTGCAATGTGTCTGTGGACACGGTTTCTGCTTGTTGGTGCAGACTAGCATGCAATTCTTCTGCAAGGTTTTCCTGCAGTTGTATCTGCGCTATATTTTAATCCTGCTTGTAGAGCTCCAGTATGGTGTTGCAGGTTACGATGCACCAACCTGCAGGGTTTTGCACATGAACGTTGCTTCAGATTAATACCCAGTGTGTTCCAGTATAGTTTTAGTACACGTAGCATATTGCAAATGCCACACTTTTATTACTAGCAGCACTGAACAGTATTTTGGCCTTGGACCCGGATTATAGTAGAATAGTAAAGGACTAAGAACTAAGAACTAAGGACTAAGAAATATCTTTACTATTTATGCCTCATGACTGTACAAAGAAATAATACCAATATGGTGCACTGTTTTGAACCGTTTGGATGTTTTCTATGGACCTCTATTACTGATCCTAATATACTTGTCTCCATGAAACTCTATTGGGAAAACCCTGTTTGCATACGACGGAACATTAATTTTCTTTTACATGACTGCGTATAGAAAAACGACAGTATAAATATGCACTAACATTCGCTGCGCATTCAAGACTCTTTCCATAAAGACCCCGTACTGATCCCAAATAGGCTTAAAGAGGCTCTGTCACCAGATTTTGCAATCCCTATCTGCTATTGCAGCAGATAGGCGCTGCAATGTAGATTACAGTAACGTTTTTATTTTTAAAAAACGAGCATTTTTGGCCAAGTTATGACCATTTTTGTATTTATGCAAATGAGGCTTGCAAAAGTACAACTGGGCGTGTTTACAGTAAAAGTACAACTGGGCGTGTATTATGTGTGTACATCGGGGCGTTTTTACTTCTTTTACTAGCTGGGCGTTAGGAATGGGAGTGTATGATGCTGACGAATCAGCATCATCCACTTCTGTTCGTTAACACCCAGCTTCTGGCAGTGCAGACACACAGCGTGTTCTCGAGAGATCACGCTGTGACGTCACTCACTTCCTGCCCCAGGTCCTGCATCGTGTCGGCCACATCGGCACCAGAGGCTACAGTTGATTCTGCAGCAGCATCAGCGTTTGCAGGTAAGTAGCTACATCGACTTACCTGCAAACGCCGATGCTGCTGCAGAATCAACTGTAGCCTCTGGTGCCGATGTGTCCTCGCTCGTCTGACACGATGCAGGATCTGGGGCAGGAAGTGACGTCACAGCGTGATCTCTCGAGAACACGCTGTGTCTGCACTGCCAGAAGCTGGGCGTTGTGAAGAGAAGTGGATGATACTTCTCGTCAGAACGCCCAGCTAGTAAAAGAAGTAAACACGCCCAGATGTACACACACAATACACGCCCACTTGGACATAACTTTAAACACGCCCAGTTGTACATAAGCAAGGCTCATTTGCATAAATACAAAAATGGTCATAACTTGGCCAAAAATGCTTGTTTTTTAAAAATAAAAACGTTACTGTAATCTACATTGCAGCACCGATCTGCTGCAATAGCAGATAGGGGTTGCAAAATCTGGTGACAGAGCCTCTTTAAGGGCATAAGCTCTAAGGCTAGATTCAGACGAGCATGTCCGTTTTGCGCCCGCAAAAAACGCAGCATTTTTCCAGCGTTGCATTTCCGTGTGCCATGAGTGTGTGTGTTCCGTGTGGCTTCAGTTGTTGTCATTGTTTGTGCACATTATTTTAATCTATTTTTTTTAACTGCATTTCTTTAGCAACTGGTGCGTGAATCACGGACTGCACACGGATGACGTCTGTGTGCTGTTCGTGATTTTCACACACCAATTGACTTCAATGGGCAGCCAGGTGTGTGAAAATGCACCAATATAGGACATGTAGTGAGTTTCACGCAACGGACTCTCGTTACGTGAATACTCTCGCATGTGTATATAGCCCCATTGAAATCAATGGGACCGTGTGCTGTGCGTTGTTTCAACACAACACACTGACGAGACTCACGTTCATGTGAATCTGGCCTAAGACTAATCCTTTATTCGTGTGGGGTGTAGTTAAGGTATGTGATCACACTTTTTTTATTTTTGCAGTGGAAGGCTATTGGGGACGTATGCTACTGTATAAGCGTACAGTGGCATACGTCACGAATAGACTCCCACTGTTAAAAAACAAAATGTATACTGTGCCGTATGCCTCTGTGTATGAGAGCTCAGCAGACTATGCTTTCCTAAACATTGAAAATATAAAGGTATGCTGACGCACCTGTGTATGCCGTATTTTTCGGACTATAAGACGCCGTTTTTAGCAAGAATAAATCTTGCTAAAAGTCCCTGCGTCTTATAGTCGGCAGTCAAGGGACCCGGCAGCGCCAAGCCCCCTGACCGCTCCTTGCTTAACCCCTTTCCGACCCGTGATGTGCCGGCACATCATGAAGCGGGGAGGGGATGAGGTTTGGAACGGAGCGCGCTCACGTGCTGAGCCCGCTCCATACACTGCAGATGTAAGCTGTGTTTTACAGCTGACACGGTGCTCTAACGGCCAGGAACAGCGATGGCGGTGTTCCTGGCCGTTTAACTAGTTAAATGCCGCGGTCAATAGCGACTGCAGCATTTATAGGGGTCTTCCCACGAAGGACATTTATAACATATCCACACGATATGTCGTAAATGTCTATAGATGTGGGACCCGCACCTATCTCTAGAACTGGGCCCCCTAAACCCCGTTCTATCTTACCCGGCTACAATTCCTGGTTACATGGTCGAGTTACGGAAATAGCGTAACTCGCTGAGCTACGCTGTTTCCGTAACTCCCATAGAACTGAATAGTAGTTATGGAAACAACGTAGCATGCTACGCAGCTTATGTAACTGCCATTCACTGCTATGGGAGTTATGGAAACAGCGTAGCTCAGCGAGTTACGCTGTTTCCGTAACTCATCCATGTATTACAGTGTATTGTACCAGCTGGTTCAAGTCCCCTAGGGGAACTAATAAAATGTATAAAAAATAAAAGTTAGATCAATTTTCAGGAGTGTAAAAAAATGTTAACGGTATGTGCACACGTAGTGACAAAAAACGTCTGAAAATACGGAGCTGTTTTCAAGGGAAAACAGCCCCTGATTTTCAGACGTTTTTTGAGCAACTCGCGTTTTTCGCGGCGTTTTCGCTGCATTTTTTACGTCCGTTTTTGGAGCTGTTTTCATTGGAGTCTATGAGAAAACGGCTCCAAAAACGTCCAAAGAAGTGTCCTGCACTTCTTTGACGAGGCAGTCATTTTACGCGTCATAGTTTGACAGCTGTCAAACGACGACGTGTAAATTACAGGTCGTCTGCACAGTACGTCGGCAAACCCATTCAAATGGATGGGCAGATGTTTGCCGACGTATTGGAGCCGTATTTTCAGGCGTAAATCGAGGCATAATACGCCTCGTTTACGCCTGAAAATAGGCTGTGTGAACCCAGCCTAAAAGTGAAAAAAACGCACAATGTAAAAATAATAAAAAAAATTGGTGTCGCTGCGTCTGTAAAAGTCCGAAATGATTACAATGTAGCATTATTTGACTCACACAGTGAACGGCGTAAAAAAAATAAATTTAAACCTCAGAATAGTTTTTTTTGGTCATCATAGCGCTAAAAAGTATTAAATAAAAAGTGCTAAAAAAATCGTATGTACCAAAAAAAAATTGTGCTAATAAAAACTACAGCTCGTCCCGCAAAAAATAAGCCCTCACACCGCTCAAACGATGAAAAAATATAAGGTATGGCTCTGAGAATGGGGTGAAACCGAACAAATTATTTTTTTTTAACCAATAGGTTTTTCTTTGTAAAAGAAGTCAAATATGAAATTTTTTTCTATTGTCTAAAACCTGGGTGCGTCTTATAGTCAGGTGAGTCTTCTAGTCCGAAAAATATGGTACTTAAAGGGGTTTCCCACGAGGGACATTTATGACATATCCACAAGATATATCATACATGTCAGATAGATGCGGGTCCCACCTCTGGGACCCACGCCTATCTCTAGAACTGCTGTTTTTCACCTCCAAGTTTACCCACGTTCGCCTGAATAAGGCCTAGGTGGTAGTTCTCGCTTTGTTTTTTGGCGCTGATTTAGACACGGAAACCACGTCTGAATCCTCGCCAAGAAACGCCCCAAATCCCCCTCCCCCATTTCAATGGGAGGCAGAGGCTTATTTTTTCCTGAGCAGCTTTTGGCTGCTCGGAAAAAAAAAAAAGTGTGCCATGCTCTTTCTATAAGCAGTTTTTGCCTCTGACCTCCGATTGAAATCAGAAAAAAACTGCAGCGCTTATTTTGAGTGTTTTTTTGCGGCACGGTTTTTGCATTAGATTTGACTATTAAAAAAGTGGGTAAATAAAAACTCAAAAAAATGCAAAAAAAAAATGCTGGGAATATCTGACTCAAAGTTACTGAAGGATTTTTTTCTGACTGACAAAAAAAATGCAGTGTGAACTCCCCCTAAGGCTCGCTTCACACTGGGTGTTTTTGTTGCGTTTTTAAAATGCGTTGTATTGGTAGATAGATAAACTCTAAGGCCTTATTCATACAGTGCAGTTTTGGTGCACTCTTTGAAGCCACAACCAGGAGTGGATCGTAAAGAGAGGGATAGTATATATAAAAGATTCTACTTCTGTTATTTTAAATATACTCCTGGTTGTGGCTTCAAAAACTGCACAAAAACTGCACTGTGTGAATAAGGAATTATGTCGCTCAATAGGATTTCATCAACCAAAATAAAAAAATGCAAAAAAAAAAGTTCACAGTGTAAACCCAGCCTAAATATTTTTTTGTTTTTAACACCTAAATTTCCAGACTTCCCAGCTTAGAGGAACAGTGGTGGGAACTTATATGGCAATGCCTGACTTTCCTTTGGTGAAAACCTGTAGGGCAAAGTTGTTCTCATGATGTACCCTATGCGTTTACGAAGCAATAATTAGGGTATGTTCACATGTAGAGTCAAAAACGTCTCAAAATACGGAGCGGTTTTCAAGGGAAAACAGCCCCTGATTTTCAGACGTTTTTTGAGCAACTCGCGTTTTTCGCTGCGTTTTCGTGGCGTTTTTTATGGCCGTTTTCGGAGCTGTTTTCATTGGAGTTTATGAGAAAACGGCTCCAAAAAAATTCAATGAAGAACAGCTCTAAATTACGGCCGTCAATGACGCCTCGCGTCAAGGACGAGCAATTACGTCTGAAAACAGCTCCATAACTTCAGATGTAAATGCAGTTTACGTGTGCACATACCCTAAGGGTATGTTCACACGCTTAACAAAAAACGTCAGAAAATACGGAGCTGTTTTCAAGGGAAAACAGCCCCTGATTTTCAGACGTTTTTTGAGCAACTCGCGTTTTTCGCAGATGTCCTGAACTTCTTTTGACGAGGCTGTCATTTTACGAGCCGTCTTTTGACAGCGACGCGTAAAATGACAGGTCGTCGGCACAGTACATCGTAAAGCCCATTGAAAGTAATGGGCAGAGGTTTGCCGACGTATAGGAGCCGTTTTTTCAGACGTAATTCAAGGCGTAAAACGCCTCCATTACGTCTGAAAATAGGTCGTGTGAACCCAGCCTAAACATTAGTACTGTAGGTAGTAATAGAATCATCTTCTAAGGCATTAGTGAATGTTCTTAATTTGAAATAGTAACAATAACCGTTGATCATAACTTCTCAAGGCTGGGTTCACACGACCTATTTTCAGGCGTAAACGAGGCGTATTATGCCTCGTTTTACGTCTGAAAATAGGGCTGCAATACGTCGGCAAACATCTGCCCATTCATTTGAATGGGTTTGCCGACGTACTGTGCAGACGACCTGTCATTTACGCGTCGTCGTTTGACAGCTGTCAAACGACGACGCGTAAAAATACAGCCTCGTCAAAAGAAGTGCAGGACACTTCTTTCAGACGTAATTTGAGCCGTTCTTTTTTTTTATTTTTTTTAAAACATCATTTTTATTAACAGTTTTCACATTTTCTTATAAACATTCCACGCAAAGGTTGCGTCATAAGTGCACAGCACTCAACTGTCATCAAATTAACATTGAATTAAACACAACATAACATGACATACAAACATGGCATAAGTGTCGATCTTCATATAAACAGAAAACATGACTTCCCCCATCCCCGACACGACTTAGGTCATCAATGAGTAGCTACATTTCATTTATCCCCTGACTAGATCAAAGTTGCAGACCCCCTAAAGTGCCTGCCAAGAGCTGCGTATAATACCACGCTGTGTGCCGGAAAGGCGTAACAATTTCCACTACCTCGGCCACTGTGCACTGCGATTCTATGAATATTTGCCATTTAGCGAATAACTTCTTGATTTCCCGTTTCCTTCCGTCTTTCCACCTCCACCCTCTCAAGAACTAATAACTGTTTCAGGCGAGACACTATCAGGTCTAACCCCGGCGTGTCTGTTTCCAGCCATTTACTCAGGAGGCATCTCAAGGCGACCAGTAAAATCGTGTGCGCCAGCAGGGGAGGAGATCTCACCCCTCGAGCACCCTCTTCCTCCGGCGGTCGCGCCTGATGGAACAGCAGCGATTGAGGCGTATTTGAGCCGTTCTTCATTGAACTCAATGAAGCACAGCTCAAAATTTACGGCTGTCAGAGAAGCCTCGCAAAATGCGAGGAGGAGCATTTACGTCTGAAACGAGGCAGCTGTTTTCTCCTGAAAACAGTGTCTTTTCAGACGTAAAAGGCACTTCTCGTGTGCACATACCCTAAGCCTCATGCACACGACCATAGTGGTTTTTACTATCTACGAATATGGATCCGTAGTCATCCACATATCTGGCACCCTTAGATGGTCCGTAGTGCATCCGTATTTACGGATCCGCAAAAAAAAAAAAAGGCTACAAATTATGTCATCAACATGTCACAACCCCTTGAAAAGATTACATGATCAGGTTCCATTTTCTTGGGGAATCCCTTAGGAATTCCGCAATTATGGACAGCTACGGATGCACATCGGTAGCCGTCCGCAATCTTGCAGGCGTCCTTTACTATTGCAGACAGGAATAGGACATGTTCTATATTTTGCAGATCATTTCTATGGCCCGGACACACATCTGTAAATATACGGATAGGTGTCTGTGGCCTATAGAAATAAATGGGTCCGCAGATTATCTGTAATTACCGATTATCCATATTCTTGCGATCGGAAACCAGCACCAGTTTGAGCAGAGCCTAAGATAAGTACAAAAGAGATAATATAAACCCTGCCTGACCGTCCACTGTCGTTTGACGACGGGCAGTCCATGTCCTGAGTCTATAGTGATATATTTTGCCGTTGCTGTAGAAAAGGCTTATGTGCGCTCATGCTCTAAGCAGGAGCTGTACTTAGAACAGCTTCCTGAGTACGGCCAGAATCAGAGAACTCAGATCCCAGCCGTTTAATAGCTGCAGTCCATCTGGTCATTAAAGGCAACATTTTTTAATAAAAAGGTGTATCGGTGTGTTTTGTGTAACTTTGTAAATAAAAAATTATTTTTACTCTTTTAGATACAGCTGCTCTTTATTCTCTATACAGAGTAGCTGTATCTAGCGCTATTCACTGAATCAGTCAGTCCCACCGACCTGACGGCTTCAGTGGCAGCGGGTCCTGCATGTCTGTGACACGCAGGTTCCACCTGTCAACTATCACATCTACGTTATAAACTTAGGCTGGGTTCACACGACCTATTTTCAGACGTAAACGAGGCGTTTTAAGCCTCGTTTTACGTCTGAAAATATGGCTCCAATACGTCGGCAAACATCTGCCCATTCATTTGAATGGGTTTGCCGACGTACTGTGCAGACGACCTGTCAAACCTGTCAAACGACGACGCGTAAAAAAGACGGCTCGTCAAAAGAAGTGCAGGACACTTCTTTGGACGTAATTTGAGCCGTTTTTCATTGATTCCAATGAACAGCTCCAAATTACGGCCGTAATTGACGCCTCGCAAAACGCGAGTAGCAATTACGTCTGAAATTACGGAGCGGTTTTCTCCTGAAAACAGCTCCGTAATTTCAGACGTAAATGCAGTTATCGTGTGCACATACCCTTAGATGTGATAGTTGACAGGTGAATCCTGCCTACACTGAACCCGTCAGGTGTGTGGGACTGACTGATTTAGGTCTAGGCGCACTATACAGCTGCTCTGTATACAGAATACAGAGCACCTGTATCTGAAAAAGTAAAAATAATTTTTAATAAAGTATTTACAAAGTTACGCAAAACACACTATACACCTTTTTTATTAAAATAATTTATTTTGCCTTTCAAAAATTTACATAGCCTTTAAGGGTATGTTCACACGTACATGTTCGATACGCCTGAAATCAGCTCCTGAATATCAGACGTAATGGCATGTGCAGGCGTTTTTCGCAGCGTCCATTACAGACGTAATTGGAGCTCTTTTTCTATGGAGTCAATGGAAAACGGCTCCAATTACGTCCCAAGAAGTGACAGGCACTTCTTTGACGCGGGCGTCTTTTTTACGCGCCGTCTTTTGACAGCGGCGCGTAAAAAAAAAATGACCGTCGGCACAGTACATCATAAAACCCATTAAAATTAATGCGCAGATGTTTGCCGGCGCTTTGGAGACGTATTTTTGGACGTAATTCGAGGTTAAAACGCCCGAATTACGTCCGTAAATAGGGTGTGTGAACCCAGCGTAGCTGTATCTAGCGCTATTCACTGAATCAGTCAGTCCCACCGACCTGACGGCTTCAGTGACAGCGGGTCCTGCATGTCTGTGACACGCAGGATCCACCTGTCAACTATCACATCTACGTTATAAACTTAGGCTGGGTTCACACAACCTATTTTCAGACGTAATGGAGGCGTTTTACGCCTCGAATTACGTCTGAAAAAAACGGCTCCAATACGTCTGCAAACATCTGCCCATTACTTTAATGGGTTTGCCGATGCACTGTGCCGACGACCTGTCATTTTACGCGTCGCTGTCAAAAGACGGCTCGTAAAATTACAGCCTCGTCAAAAGAAGTGCAGGACACTTCTTGGGACGTTTTTGGAGCCGTTTTCTCATAGACTCCAATGAAAACGGCTCCAAAAACTGACGTAAAAAACACAGCGAAAAACGCGAGTTGCTCAAAAAACGTCTGAAAATCAGGGGCTGTTTTCCCTTGAAAACAGCTCTGTATTTTCAGACTTTTTTTGTTAAGCGTATGAACATACCCTTAGGGTATGTGCACACGTAAACTGCATTTATGTCTGAAATTACGGAGCTATTTTCAGGAGAAAACGGCTCTGTAATTTCAGACGTAATTGCTCGTCGTCACATTTTGCGAGGCGCCATTGACGGCCGTAATTTAGAGCTGTTCTTCATTGAATTCAATGAAAAACGGCTCAAATTACGTCCAAAGAAGTGTCCTGCACTTCTTTGACGAGGCAGTCATTTTACGCGTCGTCGTTTGACAGCCGTCAAATGACGACGCGTAAATTACGGGTCGTCGGCACAGTACGTCGGCAAACCCATTCAAATGAATGGGCAGATGTTTGCCGACGTATTGGAGCCGTATTTTCAGGCCTGAAAATAGGTCGTGTGAACCCAGCCTAAGGCTTTTTCAGGCCTTGTCATTAAGGGGTTGAACCTGACACTTACATTGTTCTAATATTTGCACATTAATATGTGTAAACCGAATGCATATAAAAAACATTTGCATTATTTAAACAGTTAACATTTTTTTTCAGTATTGACAAGCGGGTTGTCTAGCATGTGATGCAAATACATTTAATCAGAGCAAGTATAGCAAATTATTTTTATCCATCCTACATTACTTGGCACTGTCACTTCCTGTCACATAGACCTCCAAGAGCTTTGAGAGCAGCTGGTCAATTAATGGCTACAGGCATGAGCAAGACGACCTGACTGTGATTATTATTATTGAAGATCTGCGCCACAAAAAATGCAGTCATCACTATTCATGCCCTTATTGTACTGCATTACATGGACTATTTATTCTCATATTCGGTACTCCTCCTTTTTTCCATTAATGTATACAGACTACATTGGTATTGCACTTCTCTTTTTAAAGAGGCTCTGTCACCAGATTTTACAACCCCTATCTGCTATTGCAGCAGATCGGCGCTGCAATGTAGATTACAGTAACGTTTTTATTTTTAAAAAACGAGCATTTTTGGCCAAGTTATGACCATTTTTGTATTTATGCAAATGAGGCTTGCAAAAGTCCAAGTGGGCGTGTTTAAAGTAAAAGTCCAAGTGGGCGTGTATTATGTGCGTACATCGGGGCGTTTTTACTAGCTGGGCGTTCTGACGAGAAGTATCATCCACTTCTCTTCAGAACGCCCAGCTTCTGGCAGTGCAGACACAGCGTGTTCTCGAGAGATCACGCTGTGACGTCACTCACAGGTCCTGCATCGTGTCGGACGAGCGAGGACACATCGGCACCAGAGGCTACAGTTGATTCTGCAGCAGCATCAGCGTTTGCAGGTAAGTTGATGTAGCTACTTACCTGCAAACGCCGATGCTGCTGCAGAATCAACTGTAGCCTCTGGTGCCGATGTGGCCGACACGATGCAGGACCTGGGGCAGGAAGTGAGTGACGTCACAGCGTGATCTCTCGAGAACACGCTGTGTGTCTGCACTGCCAGAAGCTGGGCGTTCTGAAGAGAAGTGGATGATACTTCTCGTCAGAACGCCCAGCTACTAAAAGTAGTAAAAACGCCCCGATGTACGCACATAATACACGCCCACTTGGACTTTTACTTTAAACACGCCCACTTGGACTTTTGCAAGCCTCATTTGCACAAATACATAAATGGTCATAACTTGGCCAAAAATGCTTGTTTTTTAAAAATAAAAACGTTACTGTAATCTACATTGCAGCGCCTATCTGCTGCAATAGCAGATAGGGGTTGCAAAATCTGGTGACAGAGCCTCTTTAACTTGATCCTCCTACAATTGACATCTGCCTTTAAAAGCAGCCACTCTGGGTTCGTTTTCAGCATCTTCTAAAGATGTCGAATAGTATCAGATTAATTTTTCCAAATGTGATGAACCCTTGTTATCACCCCTTTACATACACATCCGACTTATTCCCTAACTTTGGCTGTTAGGCTAGGGCTACATGGCAATAATTGTTGCAAGACTGGCACTGCATATCAACGTCGCAGGTAGATGTGGCCAATAGACAATCATCGTGTTGCAGTAATAAATACTACATTAAATATATGCACATGCATCTAGTAAGCAATGTCCCTAATTTTGATCTCACGTTTTCACATCAGATTTTGAGTCTACCTTTGTCATAGACTATTAGGCCTCATGCACACTTCCATCGGCCGTTCAATGGCCGCTAATGACTGTTCCGTGACTCACGGACCGCAGACAGATGGCTTCCGTGTGCAGTCTGTTGTTTCATGGACCAAATCAATGCAAAAGCCGAGACTGTTCGTCAAAAACGGGTAGGAATAGGACCTGCCCTATGTTTGACGGAACGGCCGCGCGGTTCCGTTAAAACAACGGAAGTGTGCATGGCCCCATTAAAATTAATGTGTCAGGGTGCTATCCGTTAAAATTACGGATAGCACCCTGACAAAAAAAACTGAAGTGGGCATGAGGCCTAACGTACACGCTAAAAACATAGACAAAACCCCCTTTCCGCCGCTGCAGTTTTTCGGATTATCAATTTGGTTTTTTTGCCTCTCCACCTTCCAAAAGTCATCATTTTTTTTTTTTCTGTTGATATAGCCAAATGAGGGCTTGTTTTTTGTGAGACGAGTTGTAGTTTGTCACAGCACCATTTATTGTGCCATATAATGTACTGGGAAACTGTTAAAAAATTCTACTTTGTGGGATGGAATGGAAAAGAAACTGCGATTCCTCCATTGTACAAGAAAAAAACTAATTGTTACAATTTGTTTTGTGTCGCCACATTCTGAGAGCCATAACTTTTTTTATTTTTCCGTCGAATGGGTGATATGAGGGCTTATTTTTTGCAGGGAGAGCTATCCTTTTTATTGGTACCATTTTGGGGTACACGAGACTTTTTGATCACTTTTTATTCCATTTTTTTGCAGGAGATGAGGTGACCAAAAAAAACGCAATTCTGACATTGCAAATTATTTTTAACGGCGTTCATCATACAGTTTAAATAATGTTATATTGTATTAGTTTGGACTTTTACAGAAACGGTGATACCACTTATGTAATTTTTTACATTGTGCTTGGGGGAAAATGGGAAAAGGTTTTACTTTTTTTTTTAACTTTTAGTTATTTAACTTGAATAAAGTTTTTTTGTTTTTTAATAAACATAACTGTGTTAAACTTTTTTTTATTAGTCCTCCCAGGGGACTTGAACCAGTGGTCGCTGGATCTCTTGCACGATATACTGCAATACTAATGTATTGCAGTATATTGTAATTCTGACAGCCTCCTATCGGCACCCTGCGAATGCATGAAACATCAGTGCGGGACGCCCCCTGTTTCTAGCCGCTTAGATGCTTATTTTGCTATTGATTGCAGCATCTAAGGGGTTAAACAAGTGGGATACTGCTCGTTACACTAAAGTGTCAGATGTTACATACATCCGACACATCCCCCACCCGATCACTGCTGTATATATAAAGCGGATGTCGGGAAGTGGTTAAACTTCTAGGCATCCATTTGTGTATTTTTTTTACAATTACATTAAAAAACGTATACATTTTGTAAGTGAACCCTTTGTTTTTTGTCACCAGCAGACAGGGTGTGTTAATAGGAAAGGGTTAAAACTTATTTATTTTACAAAGAAAATTATTAGGAATTGAAAACCTGTCGGTCTAGCGTATGCAAACGTATGCACACATCACCTATTGATTATAATGTAATTTTTTTTTTTTAAAGTCGTCGCATATATAATTTTTTTGAAGGACAGAATAGTGTAGACTACCATGCAATTCTGTCCTCCAAAAAACAGTTTTCCAAAGTAAAGGAGGGGAAACGTAGTCAAAGTATACTCTTTTGGACTACGTTTCACCCATTAATGTCTATTGATCCCTGAGAATCCCTGTTTAGGCTTCGTACACATCTGCGTCCGGGCTCTATTCCGATGTTCCGTCGGAGCTTTCCGTCAGAATGGAGCCCTGACTGATGCAAACAGAAAACAATATGTTTCTGTTTCCATCACCATTGATTTCAATGGTGACGGATCCGGTGGCAATGGTTTCCGTCGTTTTGACGGAATCCATACCGTAGTCGACTGCTCTATTCATTCCGTCAAAACAACGGAACCCTTACACAACTGAGACAAACTGAAACCTTTGGCACCGGATTGTCACCATTGAAATGGTGACGGAAATGGAAACCTATGGTTTCCGTTTGTGTCAGTCAGGGCTCCATTCTGAGGGACAGCTCCGACGGAATGTTGGCATAGAGTCCTAACGCAGATCTGAACGAAGCCTTAAATGTGTTTCGTTTTTTTTCATATTCAAACGTATGCGCTCAACTTGGAGCAGAAAGGTGATGTGAACAGTGCCTCAACATTTTGCAAAAAAAATATTTGACTGTGCATTTGCATCTGCATACTATCCGCAATTTCAGAGCTGCAATTGCGCATAGTATAGGGCACATTATATCATATGGGCCAATGCACTTGTGTGTGTGCACAGTCCGTGAAATTTTTCAGCCCGTCCGTGCCGTAATCACAGACAGTGCACACAACTACGGTCGTGTTCATGAAGCCTAAACCATAGATCTCTTTAACAGTTTTTGCCAACCTGTGGGACAAATTGTCTGGTCAGACAGTGGGCACTCTAAAAATTCACCAGGTTATCAAAGATGGAGAAAGTTCTAAAGCTGTTCAGTCAAGAAGCCAGATAATTTTAACTGTACGTCGTCGCGGGAGGTTACTTCCCGCATGAGGACGTACAGTTACGGAGTTGTTCCCGGTGCACACTGCCGATGACAGTGTGCATCGGTACCCGGGAGGTCAGCTGTTTCCGCCATCTCACACCCTGCTGTTGTTGGCCAGCAGTCCATCGCCGCTGATTTTGGCAATTAACTCTTTAAATTTTTAAGTATTTAGGGGTTTGTAGCACATTAGCACCCACCCAAGATGCGATCGCAGGGGGTGCCAATGGTTGGCATGGCGTGTGCCAGCCTCCAGCTGGTCCTCATAGCCTGTCAGTGACGGTCAGAGTCACAATGACAGTTATAATACATTACACTACGTAGGTGCTGCAGGTCTTCAAGTTCCCTTTTTTTTTTTCCTATAATTACTTTATTATAGGGGAAAAATTTAAATGTCAAAAAAAGTACACATATTTGGCATTACCGCGTTCGTAATGACCCAAACTATGAAACTGTTATTTTTCCCGCAGGGTGAACACTGCAAAAAATAAAAATAAAAAACAATGCCAGGATCGCTATTTTTTTGGTCACCACACCTCCCAAAATATAGAATTAAAAGTGATCAAAGTGTCACATATAGTGTTGCAAAATAATACCAATAAAAACTACAACCCGTCCTGCAATAAACCAAGCCCTTATTGGTGACTAATATGGTGACATCAAAAAAAAATAAGTTTCTTAAACGTTATTCTATTGTGCCAACGCTGCAAAATATAAAAAACACACACACACACATATATATATATATATATATATATATATATATATATATACACACACACACACACACACACACACACACACACACACACACACACACACACACACACACACACACACACACACACACACACACACACACACAGACACAGACCATAGGATCAAGTAACGGCACCAGGACTTCAAGATAAGAAAGGTTCTTTGACGGACCGAAACGTCGCTGCTCTCTTGCTCGCTTGAATAAATCCACCCTTTTCCATCAGTCTTGAAGTCCTGGTGCCATTACTTGATCCTATGGTCTTTGTATATTTCCAATCGGGGAAGTGATTCTCTGGGTAACGTGCACATGGCCTAATTTATAGCGGCTTTGAGTGCTGTGTTCATTTGAATTGGGATCATATATATATATATATACAGTGAAGGAAATAAGTATTTGATCCCTTGCTGATTTTGGAAGTTTGCCCACTGTCAAAGACATGAACAGTCTAGAATTTTTAGGCTAGGTTAATTTTACCAGTGAGAGATAGATTATATTTAAAAAAAAAACAGAAAATCACATAGTCAAAATTATATATATTTATTTGCATTGTGCACAGAGAAATAAGTATTTGATCCCCTACCAACCATTAAGCGTTCAGCCTCCTCCAGACCAGTTACACGCTCCAAATCAACTTGGTGCCTGCATTAAAGACAGCTGTCTTACATGGTCACCTGTATAAAAGACTCCTGTCCACAGACTCAATTAATCAGTCTGACTCTAACCTCTACAACATGGGCAAGACCAAAGAGCTTTCTAAGGATGTCAGGGACAAGATCATAGACCTGCACAAGGCTGGAATGGGCTACAAAACCATAAGTAAGACGCTGGGCGAGAAGGAGACCACTGTTGGTGCAATAGTAAGAAAATGGAAGACATACAAAATGACTGTCAATCGACATCGATCTGGGGTTCCATACAAAATCTCACCTCGTGGGGTATCCTTTATCCTGAGGAAGGTGAGAGCTCAGCCGAAAACTACACAGGGGGAACTTCTTAATGATCTCGAGGCAGCTGGGACCACAGTCGCTAAGAAAACCATTGGTAACACATTACGCCGTAATGGATTAAAATCCTGCAGTGCCCGCAAGGTCCCCCTGCTCAAGAAGGCACATGTACAGGCCCGTATGAAGTTTGCAAATGAACATCTGGATGATTCTGAGAGTGATTGGAAGAAGGTGCTGTGGTCAGATGAGACTAAAATTGAGCTCTTTGGCATTAACTCAACTCGCAATGTTTTGGAGGAAGAGAAATG
Source organism: Rhinoderma darwinii (assembly GCF_050947455.1). Lineage (NCBI taxonomy): Eukaryota > Metazoa > Chordata > Amphibia > Anura > Rhinodermatidae > Rhinoderma > Rhinoderma darwinii. Next base: position 173,013,066 of record NC_134690.1, read on the forward strand.
CTGCCTATGACCCAAAGAACACCGTCCCCACTGTCAAGCATGGAGGTGGAAACATTATGTTTTGGGGGTGTTTCTCTGCTAAGGGCACAGGACTACTTCACCGCATCAATGGGAGAATGGATGGAGCCATGTACCGTCAAATCCTGAGTGACAACCTCCTTCCCTCCACCAGGACATTAAAAATGGCTCGTGGCTGGGTCTTCCAGCACGACAATGACCCGAAACATACAGCCAAGGCAACAAAGGAGTGGCTCGAAAAGAAGCACATTAAGGTCATGGAGTGGCCTAGCCAGTCTCCAGACCTTAATCCCATTGAAAACTTATGGAGGGAGCTGAAGATCCGAGTTGCCAAGCGACAGCCTCGAAATCTTAATGATTTACAGATGATCTGCAAAGAGGAGTGGGCCAAAATTCCTTCTAACATGTGTGCAAACCTCATCATCAACTACAAAAAACGTCTGACTGCTGTGCTTGCGAGCAAGGGTTTTGCCACCAAGTAAGTCTTGTTTGCCAAAGGGATCAAATACTTATTTCTCTGTGCAAAATGCAAATAAATATATATAATTTTGACAATGTGATTTTCAGTTTTTTTTTAAATATAATCTATCTCTCACTGGTAAAATTAACCTAGCCTAAAAATTCTAGACTGTTCATGTCTTTGACAGTGGGAAAACTTACAAAATCAGCAAGGGATCAAATAATTATTTCCTCCACTGTATATATATATGCGCATAATAAAATAAAATGTAATTTATAGCACACAGTGAACACTGTAAAAAATAAAGATTTTAAAACGGCAAAATTGCTTTTTTTTTGGTCACCTTAGTGTTGTATGTACCAAAAAATGTTACCAATAAAAACTACAGCTCATCCTGCCAAATATAAGCCCTCACACCTCTCAATCGACCAAAAAATAAAAAAGTTATGGCTCTCAAAATGTGGTGAAACAAAACAACTTTTTTTTTATATCAAATTAGATTTTTCTTTGTAAAAGTAGTAAAAAAAAATCTGGAGATTCATCTGCATAAGGGGGAGGGGGAGGGGGAGGGTTTGCTGCTAAATTATATTACTCCAATATAATAAGATGATATATGCTGTTATATTTTTCACTATCTTAGGGCGGATTTACACGAGCGTGTGCTTTTTTGCGCACGCAAAAAACGCAGCGTTTTGCGTGCGCAAAAGGCACTTAACAGCTCCGTGAGTCATCACATAGGATGTGCGGGTGCGTGATTTTCACGCAGCCTCCATCATTATGACACTCTGTTTGGATGTTTGTAAACAGAAAAGCACGTAGACTTCCGGTTCCGGCGCTGGGATGTGAGGACGGCGTGAGGTGAGCTCCCGAGACCCGATCCCCCGAACCTCCGCTGCCACACACACCCGCAAAATAAACCTACCTCGGCAGTTAGCTGGAGGCACGGTGAGAGGGCACAGATAGTGCATGGAGCGGTACCTCCTCAGGAGCGACAGCCGCGAGAACACCCGTCCGTCCGGACACACGAGGCTGGGAGAGGAGATATCCAAGATGGCGACATTGCAGCATGCCTCCCCGCCGGGCAGCAGGCCACAGAGTCCAGAGCCCCCTGTAGAGAAAATATCACAGCCGGAGGTGGCAGAGCTGGATTATAGGAGATTGGCGATAGAAGTTGCCACACATCTAGCTCCCGACATCAAAGATTCGCTGGTGGCTACGGTAACAACGACATTGCAGAAACTGCAAAATGAGGTTACGTCACATGGTACACGGCTGGATGAACTGGAGCAACGAGTCGGCCTTATGGAGGATGAATCAGCGGGGGCACACACACACATCCAAGGCCTATTGCAAGACAACTCCAGGCTCAGAGACCGCCTGGAGGACTTGGAAAACCGCTCCAGGAGGAACAACCTCAGAATTGTCGGCCTACCTGAGCACATTAAACCCCAGCACTTACAGGGGATATGCGAAACGGAGCTTCCAGAAGCCCTAGGCCTGAACAGGTCTTGCAGAGTGGAGAGAGCGCATCGGGTCGGCCCACCGGGCGCAGTAAAGGCCACCACAGGAGAACCGCACAACAGGCCACGTCAAGTGATTATGCGATACCTAGACTACAATGACAAAGAGGAACTCTTGCGCACCTTTAGGAATCGAAATACACCATTACAGCTTCGAGGAGCTAAAATAATTTTATTTGCCGACTACTCTGCAGATGTCACGCGGAGACGGAGATCATTTGGAGGAGTATGCACTACTTTATACAAGAGCAAAGTTAAATTCCAGCTGCAATACCCGGCAACATTGAGGATTACAAGACCAGACGGTTCTGTCAAGGTTTTTCACACTCCGGAGGAGGCGACGCTCTTCGTGGACAAGATGGTGAGACATGAGAACTCCGACGCAACAATAGCGAACACCCGGCAGAGCTCAACGACAAAGAAAAAGACCTCGCTGGACCCAGCATTAGCACGGGACAGTTCCTGGTCTTCCATTGCCCGGGTTCCATCACCCAAGCAACAACGCACAGAGTCCTCCAAAACCTTGCAAAGATCCCGCATTGATAGGATGATGGAGGCGCTACCGGACTGATGAGTATAACTTGCAATATGGAGGGTGTATACATGTCTCATGTCACGCACAAATGTGGTTTTACTGTGGGGCACGAAGGCTAGACATATAAGGCAATATAATTGTATCTAAATGGTAGGATATTGTACATTAATGACACCCTGGCAAAAGGAATGGTCCAGAAACACCCGAGGGTCATTAAAATCACAAAAATAAGGAGGGGGGGGGGAAGGGCCTTCACCCAGAAAAAAGTGAAGTCAGGCATACCAATATGACGCGAGACACACAAGAGAGAGTGTGGATTTTGCTGGTCAGGTATTATGTTGATACTGGTTATAATACTGTTTTTTTACTGTTTGCACATGAAAATGTTCTGGGTTTAGGAGCAACGTGGAGCGGAGACCTCCGAGCAGCCACCATAGGACCGGGGCGCACATGCCCGGAAATAGATATACAAAATAACTCAAATTTGATCCTTATAGAGAAATTTAGAATATGCAAGTGACCTCATGGAATTTTAAGGGGCTCCGTTCCCCCAATAAACGGATGATGGTTCTTCGTCACCTAAAAAAATTACACACTGACATCGCTCTCCTACAGGAGACCCATTTGGAGGAGAGCGACTTCCACCGCATGAAAAAAATGTGGGTGGGTGCAGTTTACGGCTCTTCAGCTTGTGGTCGTAAAGCAGGTGTACTCATTTTGATCAATAGAAATATGGTACACAAGGTACTACGCACAAATTCCGACTCGGCAGGCCGCTTGCTCCATGTCGTTCTTGACACTCCGTGTGGGGTCCTAAGCATATACAACATCTACGGACCCAATGATGATAACGTTAAATTTTATAATGATTTGGAAAGGGCGTTGCTAACAGATGATATCCCACACAAATTGGTAGGGGGTGATTTCAATTCTGTCCTAGACCACAGAGAGGATAGGAGGTCACACAAAATTCAAGAGTTGGGATCCATCTTTGCAGGGACCCCCAGAAAACACGATAGGGTATTGGGACCTTTATTAGAGAGCACTCATCTAATAGACGCATGGCGGGAGGGCAACCCGGACGCAAGGGAATTCACACACTATTCGCATTCTCAGCAGTCATGGTCAAGGATAGATTGCATTTTCATATCGGCACCCTTGAGGCAACGAATAGGAGTTTCTACTGGAGGGGACTTGGTGATCTCGGATAACGCACCTATAATGATATCCCTTCAAGAGGTGTACCCGAGAGGGACAGATTTTATTTGGCGCTTTCCGGCTCATCTAGCGCTAGATGATACATTCAAAAGACAGTTGCAGGGATGGTGGTTGGAATACGCATCCGAGAATGACGGGCACAGGGATAATCCCTCCCTCTTTTGGGACACAGCGAAGGCAGTATTGAGGGGTAGGATTCTCGCTTACTCTGTAAGCAAAAAAAGGGAAATAGCAAGACAATTTAAAGCAGCAAGCAGTGCGTTGAGGTCAGCATACACAACATATCTCTCCCAACCAACGGAGGGCAATAGACAAGCCTGGGTACAGGCCAAACACAACTTTGATGAGTGGACCTCTCAGAAAGAAATGACCCGCAATTACGAGTTTGAGGCAACAATACACAGATTTGGAAATAAGGCGGGAAGATTGCTAGCAAATGTAGCTAGGGGACAACGCCCGGCACAACACATAGCCAAACTTAGGGACCACACGGGACAAATCACGGGAGATCCTTCACATATAAATTCCATTCTGGCCAGATTCTACGAGGAGCTGTATTCCGATGAATCGGTCTCACCGTTAGAGGCTACACTCCTGGACAGCACCACTCTTCCTGTCATCTCAGAGGATCAACTGCAAATACTGAATGCGCAGGTTACTAGGGAGGAGGTAGATAGGGCTATCAGAAACCTGAAAAACTCCAAAGCCCCAGGCCCAGATGGCTTCTCAGGAGAATTTTACAAAGCTATGAGAGAACAGGTGACCGAAACCCTGGTTTCGCTCTTTAATAATGCCCTGGGTAGTGAAGGTCTGCCACCATCGGCAAACACGTCCTATATCAAACTTCTGTTGAAACCAGGAAAAGATCCCCTGCTACCAGGGTCTTACCGACCCATATCCCTAATAAACGTCGATGCGAAACTTCTCTCTAAAATCATAGCAAATAGACTAGCGGATATAATGCCACACCTCATAGCTCCTGAGCAGGTGGGGTTCATTAAGGGGAGATCGGCGGTCACCAATATTAGAACGGTATTGGCGGTGCTAGACAGGGTGCAGCACAGTCCAGGACAGGGGGAACACCCAGCACTGCTTTTGCTGGATGCTGAAAAAGCATTCGACAACGTTAGATGGAAGTGGCTGGATGCGGTTTTGGACAGAGTAGGGATTACCGGGGCTTTTCGAAACCTACTGCGACACATTTATAAGTCCCCTAATGCTAGGATCTGCACCACAGGGTTTCTATCTCAGCCGTTCCGCTTATATAAAGGCACAAGACAAGGCTGCCCGCTGTCTCCATTGCTGTTTAATCTGGCATTGGAGCCACTGGCAAGACATTTGAAATCTTCAGAGGTATTCAGAGGCATCTCGGTGGGGGAAATGGAGGTTAAGGAAACACTGTTCGCAGATGACATACTTTTATTCCTAGCAAACCCCTCACGGGACGTTCCACGGGTATTTCAGACGCTACGTGACTTTGGGGAATATTCAGGATATAAAATTAATTATTCAAAGTGCCAACTGCTGGATTTGGGACCGAAGGAGGGTAGTCATGGTCGACTATTGGATGCTCTAGATGTGGAGATAGTGCGGTCACAGATCACGTATTTGGGCATCAAGGTGGGGCGAGCACCTAGCTCCCTATATGATCTAAATTATCCCCCTTTGATACGGGACATACAGGCGGATCTTCTGAGGTGGCACGGACTGCCCCTTTCACTCCTGGGAAGGTGTGCCTTGGTCAAAATGTCGGGATTTGCAAAACTACTATACCCCCTACAAACCATTCCATTACTTATCAAACACGGGGATATCAATACACTAAATTCGTCCTTCACTAAATTCATATGGGGGGGAAGAAAACCGAGAATAGCACTGGCAAAACTTATGTTAAGAGAAGAAGAGGGGGGCATTAACTTCCCTAACATACGGGGATACAACCTGGCATGCTTGAGCAGACACTTGCTGGATTGGCAACAAGGTACCGGATGCCACTCCAACATTAACCTAGAAAGGCAGCTAGCAAAACCATGGGATCTTATGGCTTTAGTGCATACAGCCTTTGCGTCCCTGCCCACTAACATTAAGAGATCGGCCCTACTGCGGGATACCATTATCACATGGAAAGTATTGCGTAAGCATTATGGTCTTCCATATCGCATTTCAAAACACATGCCTATATGGAGACATCCAGATTTGTGGGCGGGAAGGCATAGTCAGCTACTCCAGAGATGGAGAGAGAGAGGGATAGCGACTCTGAGAGACATGTTCCAGGAACAGGAAGGGAGATGGCTGACCCTGCAGGAAATACAGACAAAGTACAATTTCGACCATCCCCAACATCTACAATATTATCAAATATTATCTTCATGCAAAGCGAAACTGGCGGACATATCCGACGAGACCCACCCCAACCTGTTTGACTCATGGTTCCTAAGCACACACCACAGGTCCATATCGCAACTGTATAACACCCTAAAGCCAGTTCTATTAAAGGTGACACCAGCTCAGGCATTTATGAAATGGGAAAAGCTATTTGGCTTGCCTAATATTGCCAAACATGTGGAAATGGGGTTGGGGGATCTCAGAAAACATATAACAAACGAGAAATGGAGAGAAACCCACTTAAAAATCCTCCATCATGCCATATATGCGTTCACCTTGCCCCCTTCCATAACTAAACCAGATAGAAAGACTTCATGCCCGAGGTGTGGATCACCTCGCACAGACATGTACCATGGGTTTTGGGCATGCACCAAAATACAGCCATTTTGGAAAGAAATGACATCTTTAGTGCAACAAATAAGCAGATTTAAGGGGCTCCTGGGGCCAATGGAAGTTTTTTTACATGTCCAGCATGATGGAGGGTCAGATGACACAGAAGTAACCCACTTGCCCCCCATTACACATGCGGCATTGATGGTGGCAAAACGATGCATACTCCAGAAATGGTTGGTACCAGATATCCCGCAATCAAGTGAGGTTGTACAGGGGATGAAAAGCCTATTCTATTTAGATAGAATGGATGTTCTAAAACACAAAGATGCACAAGGGGGGAAATTTTTTGGGAAATGGAAATTATTCATAACAGAGCATTTCTCGGGGGAGGAGGTATGCAAAATGATCGATCCATTCACGGGATCACCTTGGTACCTGATAGAGGATCTCAAGGGCACCTTAGGAGTGTTGAGAACACGTAGAACATAATATCTATAACTTTGAAATGATATCTAGGCCAACTCGGTTAGGAATGTAGCTTCATGTGGCTCCAGTTTAGGTTATTCATGTTTATACTTATATTAAAAAAGTTTTGTATGCATTGTTTCTCAGGGATATTCATTGTTAACGCTGTTCACCAAATGTTATGGAAATTCTTGTAATGACCTTCAGTAACTGTCACATAATGATGTAAACAACTATGAGCTTAGTGTCATTGTGGGAATGTGATTTTCATACCATCAGCAATAGGGGACTATATTTCTGTAACAGTTTATTGCATATTATGTTATGTGAAAAATCTTCAGAAAATCAATAAAAATATGTTTTAAAAAAAAAAAAGAAAAGCACGTAATGCTTTTCTGTTTCCAAACATACTTTTGACACGCGCGTCCCACGGAAATGCTTCCGTGTGGTGTGCGTGATTTTCACGCACCCATTGACTTCAATGGGTGCGTGATGCGCGAAAAATGCAGAAATATAGGACCTGTCGTGAGTTTTACGCAACGGACTCACGCTGCGCAAAAATCACTGACAGTCTGCACTGCCCCATAGACTAGCATAGGTCCGTGCGACGCGCGTAAACGTTCGTGTAAATCCGCCCTTAAGGTGAGAAAGATATATATATATATAATCTGACATATTGACGAGATTGAATTGTCTAATGCCTACGTTTACAAAAAATATTGATGTATGGCTGGATTCACACGAACGTGTATTGCGTCCGTATATGGGGCAGTACAGACAGTCCGTGCTTTTTGCGCAGCGTTTGTCCGCTGCGCAAAAAGCGCGACATGCTCAATGTCTCCGCGTATTTCGCGCATCACGCACCCATTGAAGTCAATGGGTGCGTGAAAACCACGCAGGTCTCATGGAAGCACTTCCGTGCGAACCGACTGAAACAGCGCACCAGCTGTCAAAAGGATGAATGTAAACAGAAAAGCACCACGTGCTTTTCTGTTTCCAAACATCCAAACGGAGTGTCTTTGAGATGAGCGAACCCGGACAACCGAACCGAACTTCACCGGGTTCGGCCGAACTCGTTTTGGAAGAACCCGGCAAAAAAAATTCCGGTACGCGACGTCAGGAGATGGTCACTGTCCAGGGTGCTGAAAGAGTTAAACTGTTTCAGCACCCTGGACAGTGACTTCCGATCCCAATATACATGAACGTGTAAAAAAAAAAAGAAATTATGACTTACCGATAACTCCCGACTTCTTCCTCCAGTCTGACCTCCCGGGATGACAATTCAGTCCAAGTGACAGCTGCAGCCAATCACAGGCCAAGCACAGGCTGCAGCCAATCACAGGCTGCAGCGGTCACATGGACTGCCGCGTCATCCAGGGAGGTGGGGCCAGATGTCAAGAGAGGCGCGTCACCAAGGACGCGTCACCAAGGCAACGGCCGGGAAGTTCTCGGTAAGTACGAACTTTTTCTTTTTTTTTAACAGGTTTCTCGATATTGTGATCGGCATTCACTGTCGAGGGTGCTGAAAGAGTTACTGCCGATCAGTTAACTCTTTCAGCACCCTGGACAGTGACTGACGTCGACTAGACTCATCTCTATGATGGCGGCTGCGCGAAAATCACGCAGCCGCGCTTCATACACGGATGACACACGCAGCTGCCAAGTGGTTTTTGCGTTCAAAACGCAGCGTTTTTTGCGCGCACAAAAACGCAACGTTCGTCTGAATCAGCCCTTTGTCTCATGTTCATGTATACATATCTTTAAAGACTGTTCACACAGAGTTTTTTGCAAGAGGAAAATTCCTCCTGCAAAAACCGCTCCAGACGTTTTTTGCATAGTGGTTTGACAAAAACTCGTCAAAACACTTGTCGAGGTTTTTTTTTTACCCTTTCTGACTGATTGAAATGGGGTTTTGAAGGCGGAAACCGCCTCAAGATGGGTCATGTTGCTTCTTTTTACCGCGACGCCGTTTTTTTGCTCGCGGTAAAAAAAAACTCGTCCAACTCCCATTGAAATCAATGGGAGGCATTTTCGGGCGGTTTTTGACGAGTTTTGCGGAGCGGTTTCCGCGCCAAAAAACTCGGCAAAAACTCAGTGTGAACAGGGCCAAACCCTTGTTAATTATATAAATATGAAATCCAAATAAAAATATTTGACATAAAAAAGTAGTAGAATATAAAAAAACTTATATAAATTTGGTATCACCGTAATCATATTGCGCCGCAGAATATAGTAAAGTTGTCGTTTTTACCGCACAGTTAGAGCCATAAAAATTAAACCCAAAAAAACAATGGAAGAATCACAGTTTTTTCCAATTTCACCCCGCAAATAATTTTATGTTCAGATTCCCAGTACATTATATGGTACTTTATTTGGTGTCAATAGAAACTACAACTCCTTCCGCAAAAAATAAGCCGTCACACCACTCTATTGATGGAAAATAAAAGTTGTGACTCTAGGAAGGCGGAGAGTGAAAAACTAAAAAAAAAGGACCAGTCCTGAAAAAGTTAATTACTAATGTAAAAAAACATTTATGACCACATGTAAGGTATTGCTGTACTCGAGCGAAATTGCTTTACAAATGTTGGGGTGCTTTTTGTCCTTTATTCCTTGTGAATTTTTTTTTATTTTCACAATTTTAGTGGAAAAATTGTTGATATTCGTTTTCACGGCCTAATTCCACAAAATTTCCAAAATGGGGTCAATTGGGGGGTTTTCACTGTGTGCTGGGGGAAGGCGAGGAGCTGTCAATCAAAAGTAAGGAGGCGGGGTAAACGCGGACAGATTGAGGGATGAAGATCTGACTCTTTTCAAACGAAGATCTGACTCTTTTCAAACGAAGATCTGACTCTTTTCAAACAAAGATCTGACTCTTTTCAAACAAAGATCTGACTCTTTTCAAACAAAGATCTGACTCTTTTCAAACGAAGATCTGACTCTTTTCAAACGAAGATCTGACTCTTTTATGCTCCTTAGCATACAGTTCTGGAACACTAAAAAACCGAATACTAAAGCTACAGAGCCGACTAAGACAATTATAGGTTATATAGAAATTATTTTTCACCCACTACCATCAGGTATTGCTGGTTGAGGCCGGATTCACACGAGCGTGTGCGTTTTGCGCGCTCAAAAATGCGGCATTTTGCGCACGCAAAAGGCATTTAACAGCTCCGTGTGTCGTCCCCGTATGATGCGTGGCTGTGTGATTTTCGCGCAGCCGCCATCATTATGACACTCCGTTTGGATGTTTGTAAACAGAAAAGCACGTGGTGCTTTTCTGTTTACATTCATTCTTTTAATGCTGTTACGCGAATCACGTGCGTCCCACAGAAGTGCTTCCGTGTGGTGCGCGTGATTTTCACGCACCCATTGACTTCAATGGGTGCGTGATGCACGAAAAACGCCGAAATATAGAACATGTCGTGAGTTTTACGCAACGGACTCACGCTGCGCAAAACTCACGGACAGTCTGCACTGCCCCATAGACTTGCATAGGTCCGTGCGGGCTGCACGGACGCAAATCACGTTCATGTGAATCCCCCCTTAATAGGTGAAATGCTGGTGACAGGTTCCCTTTAATTCCTCTGAAACGTCTAAAGGGTTAAGACATTTTCTGAATGTTGTTTTGAATACTTTGAGGGGTGCAGTTTTTAAAATGGGCTAGTTTATGGGGGTTTCTAATATATAAGGCCCTCACAGCCACTACAGAACTGAACTGGTCCCTGAAAAAATAGCCTTTAGAAATTTTCTTGAAAATGTGAGAAATTGCTGCTAAAGTTCTAAGTCTTGTAATGTCCTAGAAAAATAAAAGAATGTTCAAAAAACGAAGCAAACATAAAGTAGACATATGGGAAATGTTGACTACTAAGTATTTTGTGTGGTATTACTATCTGTTTTACAAGCAGATGCATTTAAATGTAGAGAAATTAAATTTATTGCAAATTTTCTCAACATTTTGGTGTTTTTCACAAATATTGAATTTATCGTCCAAATTTTTTCACTAACATAAAGTACAATACATTGTCCCGCTACGACCCCTGATCCGCTTTGCGCCTGATCTTCTAATTTTGAGTAAGGGTATGTTCAAACGCAAAATACGTCTGAAATTACGGAGCTGTTTTCAGGCGAAAACCGCTCCTGAATTTCAGTCGTTTTTGCAAGTACTAGCGTTTTTCGTGGCGTCTTTTACGGACGTAATTGGAGGTGTTCTTCATTGGAGTCCATGAAAAACAGCTCCAAAAACGTCCCAAGAAGTGTCCTGTACGTCTTTGGCGCGGGCGTAATTTTACGTGCCGTCTTTTGACAGCGACACGTAAAATTACACCTAGTCTGAACAGAACATCGCAAGACCCATTTCAAGCAATGGACAGATGTTTTCAGTCGTATTGGAGTAGTCTTTCAGGCGTAATTCGAGGCGTAACACGCCTGAATCACGTCTGAAAATAGGTCGTGTGCACATACCCTTAAGGTACAGAGAGGAAGAGACCTCCTCAGTAGGCATTGCCTCCTTCATCACGGTGACGCTGTCCAATCAGTGCGGGTCTTCTGCATCACTGTAAGGCATCATTTAGACGAGCGTAATATGCTTTTCACGCATGTCGTACGCACCTATATTAGTCTATGGGGCAGTGCAGACAGTCCGTGAGTTTTGCACAGCATGAGTCCGCTGTGTAAAACTCACAAAATGTTCTATATTTCGCCGTTTTTCGCGCATGCCGCACGGAAGCACTTCTGTGCGAACTGCGTGAATCGCGCAACAGCTGTCAAACTCTGAATGTAAACAGAAAAGCACCACGTGCTTTTCTGTTTACAAACATCCAAACGGAGTGTCATAATGATGGCGGCTGCGCGAAAATCACGCAGCCACGCATCATACACTGATGACACACGCAGCTGTTAAGTGCCTTTTGCGCACGCAAAAAAAGCGGCATTTTGCGTGCGCACACGCTCGTGTGAATCAGGCCTAAAGCTGTCTGCTCTAATTGGGATTGGACAGTATCAAAGTGATGCATGAGACAACGCCTACTGAGGAGAGATGAGGTCTCCTCCTCTCTGTAGCTTTACTCAAAATTAGCACATTAACCGCCAAGCAGAGCAGGGGCCGTAGTGGGTCAACAGGAGGGTAAAAAAAAAAAAAAAAAAAAAAGAGACAGCGCTGGAATCGAGAGGATGTTAAGAATAAGGGGAGGTATGTGGTTTAAAAAAAAAAAAAAGGAACCCATAACAGGTCCGCATTAAATTGCAGTAAAAGCGTGTGCGTTTTTTTTTTTTTTAATCTGTTTTAACCGCAATGTCAGAATACACCTCATAACTTAGGCGCTAGTATCAAATTTTCGCATTACGTCTGGGATTTTTCCGGCTTTGGGCTAACTCCTTAACCCAAAAGGGCACTTATCTTCATGACAGGTACACATACAGTTGCTACAACAGGACTGAAGATATAGTAGAAAGAAAATAATATTGATCTCTACAGTAATATTTTTTTCCTACTTATCCAACCAGTTTAATGTGTTATGGTTGTGTAAAAAGTACACTAAGGTTATTTCTCATGATCATTATAAGCTTTGACTACCTTGTTATAATGCAAACAGTTGTCCAGTTGCTTTTCAAACAATAGTGTTGCTAGGCAACTTATATCACTTAGGCCCCATGCACACAACCGTGCCCGTAATCACGACTCGTAATAACGGTAGTTTTTACGGTCGTTTGCATGAGGCCTAAGGCCCCATGCACACGAACGTAAAAACACCCGTAATCACGGTCCGTAATTACGGGCCCATAGACTTCTATTGGCCACAGGTACCTCCCCGTATGCTTACGGGAAGATGCCCGTGCCGTTGAAAAATATAGAACATGTCCTATTTCATGCCGTAATTACGGCACGGGCAGGCCCATAGAAGTCTATGACGCTCCCGTAATTACGGGTGACTACGTGTGTGCACCGGTAATTACGGGAGCGTTTCTAGGCGACGTCCGTGTATAGTCACTGTCCAGCAGGCTGAAAGAGTTAAACGATCGGTAGTAGCTCTTTCAGCACCAGGGACAGTGACTGCCGATCACAATAAAGATAAAGCTGTAAAAAAAAACAAAAAAAAAAAACTTTCATACTTACCCAGAACTCCCTGCTTCTTCCTCCAGTCCGGCCTCCTGGGAGGACATTACAGCCCATGTGACCGCTGCAGCCAATCACTGGCTGCAGCGGTCACATGGACTGCGCGTCATCCAGGGAGGTCGGACTGGATGGGAAGAGAGGGACGCGTCACCAAGACAACGGCCGGGTAAGTATGAATTTCTTTTACTTTTTATTACGGAAAGGGCTGTCCCTTCTCTCTATCCTGCACTGATAGAGAGAAAGGCTGCCGATTACTACAGTGTAATTTTGCAATGAAAACGTGCCCGTAAATACTGGTGCAATACGAGTCGAATACGTGTGACCCAGGACCCGTATTTACGCCAGTATTTACAGGTGGACAAAAATACGGTCGTGTGCATGAGGCCTTACATTTTTTTTATGTATTGTACTTTTTGCATCGGTGGTTTCTGTGAAGACCCCAACTGTAATAAGCCGTCATAGTTTAGTGATTTTTAATTTTATTTTGTATGTGCTGCTTTTACAGTGATAACCTTCAGCCTATAGAATAAAACAAGTTATGTTGCATCTTTTTTTTCGTGACCTCTGTGGGTAAAATAACCTAAAAATAGAGTCTGGCAATGATGTAAAGAAAATGGACTTTCACCACCTGGCCTTGCTGCCAGCTCTATATACATTGAGAAGCCAACTGCTTACATAACCTGCAGAAGACCGTGCTGTGAAAAATTATTTGCCCCTCGCCCGATTTCTTCCATTTTTGCTAATTTGTCACATTTAAACCCCTTTGGGCATCATGACATAATAGCACGTCCTTGTGCGGGGTAGGTGTATAGAGCGGGATTACGCGCTGAGCAAGCTCTATACGCTGCTGGTGTCAGCTGTGTATTACAGCTGACACCTGGGTCTAGCGGCCAGGAATAGTGATCGCGCAGTTCCTGGGTGTTTAACTCCTCAAATGCTGTGGTCAGTCGCGACTGCTGCATCTAAGGCATGAGAAAGAGAGGGGTGAACCCGTTCGACAGCTCATCGCCCCCCTAGTGACGTAATCGCAGAGTGCTGATAGTGGTCATGGCAGCCCATGGGCCTAATGAAGGCCCCCAGGTCTGCCTTCATTCTGCCTCTTTTAAGCAGTGTCTCTGGCAGGGCTTAAAAGCTTGTAAAAATCACAATATACTGCAATACATTAGTATTGCAGTGTATTGTACCAGCTATCTAACAATCCATGGTTCAAGTCTCCTATGGGGATTAATAAAAATGTGTAAAAGTTTTTAGTATTGTAAAAAAAAGAAAAAATGTAAAGTTAAAAAAAAAAAACCTTTCCCCATTTTTCCTCTAAAGTAATGTAAAAAATAAACATAATTAGTATCGCTGCAAAGTCCAAACTATTACAATATAATATTATATGCTCGGTGAATGCTCTAATTTTTTTTAACCCCTTCCCGACATCCGCCGTATTTATAAGGCGCACGCCTGGTGAGGGAATATAGTGCGGGCTCAAGGGCTGAGACCGCTCCATAGAGCGAATGTGCCGGCTGTGTGTTACAGCCGACAATTCCGGGTAACGAGCGGAATCCCGTTCGGGCGCGATGCCGCTTGTTTAACCCGTTAAATGCCGCGTTCAATAGCGACCGCAGCATTTAAATTACTAAAAACAGGGGGACGACCCGCTGTAATGTCCCAACGGCGACCCCGCGGCGAGATCGGGGGAGCCGTTGGTTGGCACGGCTGCCTGGGGGCCTGATGAAGTCCCCCAGGTAAGCCATCTTTGTACTCCGACAGGGCCTCATAGGAGACTGTCAGAATCGAGATATATTGCAATACATTAGTATTGCAGTATATCGTGCAAGCGATCTAATGATCGCTGGTTAAAGTCCCCTAGGGGGACAAGTAAAAAACAGTAAAATAAAGTTTTTTTTAACAAAGAAAAAAATTAAAAGCTCAAAAAAAAAACCTTTTCCATTTTCCCTCAAGCACAATGTATAAAGAAAAAAAAAGAAAGCTAACATAACAGTTATCGCCGCGTCCGTAAAAGTCTAAACTATTACAATATATCATTATTTAGTCCGCACGGTGAATTAAAAACATCAGAATTGCTGTTTTTTGGTCCCTTCTCCCACAAAAAATGAAATAAAAAGTGATCAAAAAGTCTCACGTACCCCAAAATGGTACCAATATAAACTGCAGCTCGTCCCGCAAAAAATAAGCGCTCACACCGCTAAAATCGTCAGAAAAATAAAAAACTTTATGGCTCTCAGAATGTGGCGACAAAACTCACATTTTATTTTTAACAATCAGTTTTTTCCTTGTAAAAGTAGTAAAACATAAAGAAAATTATATAAATTTGGTATCGCTGTAATCATATTGACCCGCAGAATAAAGATAACATGCTGTTTTTACCGTACGGTGAACGCCGTAAAAACAAAACCACCCAAAAGGTTGAGGAATCGCTGTTTTTTTCCTATTCCACCCCACATATATTTTTTTGCTAGTTTCCCACTAAATTATATGGTACAAAAAAAATGGTGCTGTGAAAATCTACAACTCGTCCCGCAAGAAACAAGCCCTCATGCGGCAATATTGATGGAAAAATAAAAAAGTTATGGCTTTTGGAAGGTGGGGAGGAAAAAACAAAAGTGAAAATAAAAAAAATGGCTGCGGAGGGAAGGGGTTAAACCGCCAAAACCTGTGTTTTTTGGTCACTGTAGCTCTAAAAGAAATAAAATTATAAAAAGTGATCAAAAAGTTGTATGTATCAAAAAAATTGTACCAATGAAAACCACAGCTCGTCCCACAAAAAATAAGCCCTCACACCACTCAATCGACCAAAAAATAAAGTTATGGCTCACAGAATGTGGTGAGCCAAAGTAGTAAAATATAAAAAAAAAAAAAAAAACACTATATGAATTTGGTATCAGCGTAATCGTATTAATAATAAAGTTAGGCTGGATTCACACGAACGTGTATTGCGTCCGTGCGGGCCGCGTGGTTTTCACGCGCCACGCGCAGACCAATACAAGTCTGTGGGGCAGTACAGACAGTCCGTGCGTATGGTGGTGTCTGTTGCTGTAGTGCTGCACTTGTGGGGGGACGTGGCTCAGAGTCAAGGAGGCTTGGCACGGTCTGATAGCATGGGTGCTTTTGGACCACTGGGTTGCTCCCTCTGTGGGGGCCGCCATGCGGTGCTGCACAGGTCTCCGTGAAGTGCCAAGTGGGCTTATACAGTTTGATCAAAATGTTTACAAAGAACCTCATCTTCATGTTTCTAAATTATGCCTAGCGGCTCAGATCAACGTATATATTGTGGATGTGCGGTCCATGTCTAGTTTCTTACAATGTTGATTGTCTAATAATAAAAGTAGTTTGATGATCTGAAACATTCAAATTTGCCAAATATTTAATACTAGAAAAAAAGTTGGAAGGGAGCAAATACGTTTTCACAGCACTGTACATAGAGCTGGGCTGTCATTGACAGCAGTGCAGCTCTGTCGTCACTTGGATGCTGTCTATTAAATGAGATTGATGCAAGAACATTAAAGGGGTATTCCCATCACAGATTGCTAGGCTATGCCGTCCCTTTTATTGGTGGGGGTCTGAAATCTTTATAGTTTTTCCCTGCACAGCAGAGCTCCTGGCCTCTGTCTGTGCAGGTGACAACAGCACAGCTCTGTAAATACCAAAACAGCAGTGCAGCACTCTGTACTCATCAGAGAGGCTGTATGCACATTCCCACCAGGGAAGGATCCAGTCCCCAAAGATAATCTGCAACAACAGAGAAGGCAACAGCGCACATTCATCATTTGAAAAAGGTAAAGCTGGTTTATTCCATTCATCTGAGTTTTTCTTAAGCTTCCTCAACCATTCTCTTCAACAGAGCTGTGTTGCAGTCCCCTGCACAGCGGTTGGTGTGGACCGCCGATGTACAGGGAAAAGCTATGAAGGTGCCACAGCGCTAAACCAGCCAGTCGCAGACACACCACTGGTGCAACCTGTGCAACTGCACAGGGGCCACGGTCACCTTTTAAAGCAGCTTCCTTCTGTCTATTAGATTGCATATAAATGCCTGAGCTAATGACTTTTACAGCTCACAATTACTATACTAATGGATTGTTAGAGACATAAGGGGATGATCTTTGATGATATATTGGAGAGCCAGGGGCCCATATACCTTTCTTGCATGGGGGCCCTGAGATGTCTGTGTCCGCCCCTGAAACCAGCTATGCGGCTTCTTCACTTCCAGGGTCGTGTTGGTCCCGTCAGTCAAACTTTGTAATATAGGGAAAATCCCACATTCGTCAACCATTAATCAGCATGGGTGTATTAAGACTTTGTGGTTAAGATGCAGTTAAAACCACATCCGAAATCCGGATTTGTTTTTACCGTGATTTAATGCATTTTTTTATGCGGTTGCGTTAAAAAAAGACCCTCATAAAAAAAGGCATCAAATTGCAGTGCGGTTTTTTCAATGCGGTTTTAACCACACCTCAACCGCAACGTCGGAGTACACATTTAATAGGCTGTTCTCATGTATCTTCCTGCCAGCAGACTGCTGTCTCTAGTGGGAAAAAGAAGGGGGAATACTGATGACTACTGGGAAGGCGGGACAACCACTGCTGTGGCTACTAAAGGGGGAAGGGAGATCACTTCTATGACTTGGGGCAAAAGGGGTCACAAGGCATAATTGCTCAGAGTGAGGGGACCCCTACTGTAATTACCGTGAGGATAGACCTTTTGCTGTAACTACTACCGTTACAGTTGGTGGATACTGCTGGGACTACTGTTATTGGGGGAAAACTACTGTCACAACTGAAGGTAGGGATTTACTTCCCACATCCTGGTTATGCTCAGCCGGCACATAACACTGGCATCGAGACAGCCACTAAAAGAAAGCATAAAAGCACAGCCTCACATGCGCACTTCTGAGTCCGATGTTAATAGATTGAAATCCATGGAAACAGAAATTCTGCAAAGGTATAATGAGCCCAGCAGGGTGGGGGATATCTAAGGAAACGGCCATAATTTTAAACAATACTTTATAAAATGATTATACTGCACATGTTCTGTAATATGAATTTTGATTAATATCATGGGAAAACCCCTTTAAAATGGTTATTCCCTTACGTCCTACAGCAGCACAATAATGGGGTATTTCTGCCCCTGTGTACTAGTAGGACAGATGGAATTTTTAATTTAATCAAACTAATTAACTAGAGTCTCCTCCCCAAATAAGGACATCTAGCCCCTCCCACCATGTGGTTTTTTTTCTGTTCTGTGGACTTGGACGAGATGGGTTTGCACCGCTTGTTTGCATTGTGTTGCTGTTTTTATTTGTTATGCTGAACTTCCTAGATTCCTGGGGAGGTGTTTCATGGGTGTTTTAACCCTATGCAATCTGGAGACTGCTGCAGCCTGCTACCCCTTCCCGACATTTGACGTATATCTATACGCCAAAGTCGGGTAGGGGAAGTATGGAACGGGCTCACCGAGTGAACCCGCTCCATACGATGCCGGTGTTGGCTGTATGTTACAGCCGACACTTCAGAGTAACGAGCGGGATCGCGCTCGAGCGTGTTCCCGCTCGTTTAATTAGTTAAATGCCACGGTCAATAGCGACCGCGGCATTTAAATTGTTAGAAAGAGGGGGCGACCCCCTCTAACAGCTCATTGCGCCCCCCGCAATGCAATCGCGGGGCGGCGATGGTTGCTATGGCTGAATGAAGCCATCTGGCAGGGCTTAGTAGAAGCCTGTCAGAATCACGATATACTGCAATACATTAGTATTGCAGTATATAGTGCAAGCGATCTAACGATCGTGTAATGATGGGGGTAGGGAAACAGACAAGTGAGCCCTAATCTACCCGCCACTCAGTCCCTGCCTACTTGCAACGACCCGCCCTAGGCGACTGGGTACAACTGGGCGACGGTCCCTACACTCAATAAGTGAACGACAGACAAACAGACAAGGGAACACAGAACCTAAGGGAAACGGGGCAGTTGCCCACCGGCAACACCGTGAGCAACAAGAGTAGTAAACGAGCCGAGTCAAACCAGGAGAGTACGAGGTGCCAAACGCAGAGCAGGAGAGTAGTGAACAAGCCAAGTAAAACCAGGAGAGCACGAGGTACCAAACGCAGAGCAGGAGAGTAGTCAACAAGCCAGGGTCAATACGAAGCAGGGACAAATAGTACAAGAAGCTGCAGCAGGGCCAGGAAACCAACAGAGAAGATTCACAAGCAAGGAGGAACAGGAAAGGCAGGTATAAATAGACAGAGGGCGGGAGCTAGCTCCGTCTGGCCAGGCTGCGATAGGCTCTCCCACTCCTAAGCCTGCCATCCTGAGTGGTGGAAGATGGAGTCAGTCTCACAGACCTAGAAGCAGGTGCAGACTGATTATCTATGGGCGTTGATAAAGAAGCTGTGCCTGGCAGATCCTTTACAGATCGCTGGTTGAAGTCCCCTATGGGGACTAATAAAAAAAATTAGTAAAATAAAGTTGTTGTTTTTTATGTAGAAAAAAAAATAAATTTGGGTTATGTTCACACGGAGTATTTTGCAGGCAGAATTTCTGCCTAAAAATTACGTTTGAAAGTTTGAGGCAGATTTTCCTCTCCCTGCACGCCGATATTCGCGACGTTTTACGCCCGCGGGTATAAAACGGCGCGAAATACGCTTTCTCTGCCTCCCATTGAAGTCAATGGGAGGTCAGAGGCGTAAACGCCCGAAGATAGGGCATGTCGCTTCTTTTTCCCGCGAGGCGGTTTTACCACTCGCGGGAGAAAACCGCCCCCGCCTCCCATTGAAATCAATGGGAGGCATTTTAGGGCCGTTTCTGACGAGTTTTGCGGCGTGGTTTCCGCGTAAAAAAACTCGTCAAAAAACTCTGTGTGAACATAGCCTTAAAAGTAAAAAAAAAAAAACACTTTTCCAATTTTTTTTCCCCTGGAGCATAGTAAAAAAAATAAACATAATTGGTATCGCCGCATCCGTAAAAGTCTGAACTATTTACAATATATCATTATTTAACCCGCACGGTGAACGCCGTAAAAAAAAAAATTGTAAACGTTAGAATCTATATTTTTTTGGTCACCTCATCTCCCACAAAAAATGAAATAAAAAGTGATCAAAACGTCTTACCCCAAAATGGTATCAATAAAAAACTACAGCTTATCCCGCAAACTATAAGCCCTAATACCACATAATCGACGGAAAAAGAAAAAAGTTTTGGCTCTCAGAATTTGGCAACACAAAATAAGTTTTATTTTACACTTGTAAAATATAGAAAAAACTATATATATTTGGTATTGCCGTAATCGTATTGACCCGCAGAATAAAGTTAACATTGGAGGAATCGCTGTTTTTTTTCATTTTCTACCCCACAAATAATTTTTTTCCCGTTTCCTAGTACATTATCTGACACAATAAATGGTGCTACGAAAAACTACAACTTGTCCCGCAAAAATCAAGCCTTCATAAGACTATATCAACAGAAAAATAAAAAAGTTCTGGCTTTTGGAATGTAGGGAGGAAAAAATGAGAATTAAAAATGGCTGCGGCGGGAAAGGGTTAATGTTTTTGATGTTTGTTGCAAAAATGCAGCTTAACTTTTTCCTCCCTCTAGGAAGTGTTGGGGCGTAAGTGCCCTGAGCGTTTCCCAGATAAGACTTCTTAGGAAAATTAATATGAAGAGGAAGCCTCTTCTTTTGTTCATGTATGCATTTAGTCTGAACATAGTGCTGCGTTGCCTCAGTGAGTGCAGCTATTACTTGGTTTTATACTTTTTTTTTTTTCTTGGTATAAATTTCTAATCTATTTCTCAGGGTATGTTCACACGGCCTATTTTCGGACGTTTTTCAGGCCGTAAACGCCCGAAAAATCGGAGCGTTTTTCGCTGCTTTTGTACGGCCGTTTTTCAAAACGACCGGGAAAAAGAAGTGCAGGTCATTTCTTGGGACGTTTTTGGAGCCGTTTTTCATTGACTCTATCGAAAAAAGGTCCAAAAACGGCCGTAAAAAACGCTGCGAAAATCGCGATTCGCACAAAAATACGTCTGAAAATCAGGAGCTGTTTTCCCACGAAAACCGCTCCATATTTTGAGACTTTTTTGAGTTTGCGTGTGAACATACCCTAAGATGTCTTCAGCAGGTTCTGGCGACAGAGTTTTGTGGAAGCTCCTCAACAGAAGCAGTTGCCTGCTAGAGAAGGCGCAATATACTCTACAGGGTGGGCCATTTATATGGATACACCTAAATAAAATGCGAATGGTTGGTGATATTAACTTCCTGTTTGTGGCACATTAGTATATGGGAGGGGGGAAACTTTTCAAGCTGGGTTTTGACCATGGTGGCCATTTTGAAGTCGGCCATTTTGTATCCAACTTTAGTTTTTTCAATGGGTTTTCTTGTGAAATTCTTGATAAGTTTGATGTGTCACATGTAGGGATGCACGGTGCATCGAAACTTCGATACTGTTTCGATACTGTGCATCCCTAAACGGTTCGATACCGCTATTTCCTGTATTTCGATACTGAGCTGCGCAGCCCCGCTCCTGAGTCATGATAAGTTTGCGGGGTCAGGATGATGCAATGCGGCCAGCGCTGCACTAATGAGCAGCGGCACTGAAGACAGAGCATGGCGGGCGCACTGCAAAACACCCCCATGTTCTGTCTTCAGTGCCTGAACCGCCGCTCATTAGTGCCTGCATCGGCCGCATCTCCTCATGCTGACCGCACACGCACTTCCTGTCAAGAGCGGGGCAATGGCTGTATTACACAGCCGCAGCCCCGCTGGCGGAGATCAGAGAAACCTCTCATCTCCGCCGTTATTCCCCTGAATGCTGCGATCACAGCTGACTGCAGCATTCAGGGGAAAGTGAGAAGGGGGGGATGCCCCTGGATCGCGTCACAGGGAATTCCTGTGACGCGATCGAGGGCCATACCATATATGGGCAGACAGCCCAGGGTCTATTGACGGACCCCAGGGCTGTCTTACCATATTTCATGTTGTTAGGACATACCCAAGTATGTCCTAACAACTGCCTGTGTGCTATCTGTCCACAGGTTAATGTACTGGCATATATCTGATATATGTCAGTACATTAAAGTTTAAAAATAAAGTAAAAACAAAGTATTGTTAAATTTAAAAAAAAAATGCACATTCACCTTTTTTACAATAAATATTAAAATAAGTCTCAATACATAAAATATACACATTCAGTAATGGAGCGCACAACAATTTTTTTGCATCATTTATGATGTGTACGCTGTAAAAAAATGAAATAAACACAGCTTTCATTCACTTATTAATGTGAGGCACGAGGTGCGATGAATTTAACCTCCATGTTCCTCACATTAATAGTAATTAACCCCATCATGTACCTCGCACATTAACCCATTATGACTGAGAAACATGATGAGATTAATTACTATTAATGTGAGGCGCGTTCAAAATTCATCACACGTCGCGCCTCACCTCAGAAAACTGAAGAATTTTTTTTTTTTATTACTGTTGCCAAAAGAATCGAAATTGGTATCGAAATCGCAATACTAAACGAAGTATCGGCATCGAAGTCCAAATTCTGGTATCGTGACATCCCTAGTCACATGACCCTCTTCCCATTGAAAAAACTAAAGTTGGATACAAAATGGCCGCCATGGTCAACACCCAGCTTGAAAAGTTTCCCCCCTCCCATATACTAATGTGCCACAAACAGGAAGTTAATATCACCAACCATTCCCATTTTATTTAGGTGTATCCATATAAATGGCCCACCCTGTAGATCTATTGGAGCATGTCTGCTGTGTAAAAAGGGTCTGTGTACAGCCCCAGCTATGGGTTTTAAAAGGAAAACAACCTCCAATTGAAAGCACAGTAGTTGCAGGCCCCGGTCTGTAGCTTTGAAGTTTTAGGTGCCAAGATTGCAGCCCTTGTATGCTTGCTGGTGAACCATCTCTACAAGATGATGTCCATGGCCATTTTAAACTAATGTGCCTGCCCTGATCAGATTGCAGAAGCTATACAGCTTCGAGCTGGGGTCTCAAACACGTGGCCCGCATACAGCCCCTAAGTCTGTCATCTGCGGTCCATGTGGCACCGTAGCTCCCTCGGGAGAGGAGAGAGCAGGCCGAAGGAGGAGTGCGCCGACGGTGCTTCATGACGTCCCAGAGGAGAGCTTATACTAGCGCTCTGCTCCGGGACTCCTGCTCTGAGGAAGCCCCTGACATCACTGTCCATATATGGACAGTGATGTCAGGAGCAGAGCTGGAGCCCCAGGCAGAGCGCTAGTAGTGCTCTGCCCGGGACTCCAGCTCTGGGCTTGCCACTGACATCACTGTCCATATATGTGTGTGTGGCAGTATCTACAGAGGGCACTGTGGCACTATCTGAAAAGGGGCTGACCAATCTTGATATACTTGTGTTTGCCAAATTCTGCCAACTGAGCAGCCAGACTGCATTTAGCGTCACTTAAACTGGAAAACTGGATTGTTAAAATAAACACGTGGAGTAAACGCGCAAATTTCCGGTAAGTTTAAACCTAGCGGTATTATTATAGGAATGTAGTATTGTTCTAATAGTTCAAACAATGGCGGATTATCATATGGGTGGTTCGGGCGGGCACCCGAGGCACCAGGGGACCCATGGCCGCTCGAACTGCACATATTCTTAAAAACTATGCAGCGCACTTGCACTTCTAACTGTCGCTGCGGAGATGGGGAGAAGATGCAGGGAGAGCAATTCAGGGCAGGCTTAGCCAGGATACTGAAAGCTAGCAGACGTTAAGCACATCTGCTAGTGTTTAGGACATGCCTCTCTACATAAAAGTGCTCCGAATTGTAGGCTAAAGGACCTTTGATGACGTCATGCCCATGTGACCTCACCTACCAATCAGGTCCTTCTACCACAGTGAAGAAGCAGAATATCAGGTCTTTACACAGAGCTCCAGGCTGGTGAGTGCTTTTCCAAACCCCCATCCCTTCATCCCTCCCTCCATCTCTTCATCAATTCATCCCTCCATTACCCCCTCCCTTCATCACTCACTCACTCCCTCCAACCCTTCATCCTTCCATCACTCCCTCCATCTCTTCATCCCTCCATCACTTTCTCCATCACTCACTCACTCCCTCCCTCCATCACTCACTCCCTACATCACTTCCTCCCTCCCTTCATCACTGCAGTGTGTGACGCTATCTACAGGGGGCTGTGTGTGACGCTATCTGCAGGGGGCATGTGTGTGACGCTATCTGCAGGGGGCATGTGTGTGACGCTATCTGCAGGGGGCATGTGTGTGACGCTATCTGCAGGGGGCATGTGTGTGACGCTATCTGCAGGGGGCATGTGTGTGACGCTATCTACAGGGGGATGTGTGTGACGCTATCTACAGGGGGATGTGTGTGACGCTATCTACAGGGGGATGTGTGTGACGCTATCTACAGGGGGATGCGTGTGACGCTATCTACAGGGGGATGCGTGTGACGCTATCTACAGGGGGATGCGTGTGACGCTATCTACAGGGGGATGTGTGTGACGCTATCTACAGGGGGATGTGTGTGACGCTATCTACAGGGGGATGTGTGTGACGCTATCTACAGGGGGATGTGTGTGACGCTATCTACAGGGGGATGTGTGTGACGCTATCTACAGGGGGATGTGTGTGACGCTATCTACAGGGGGATGTGTGTGACGCTATCTACAGGGGGATGTGTGTGACGCTATCTACAGGGGGATGTGTGTGGAGCTATCTATAGGGAGCTGTGAGGCACTATCTACAGGAGGGTATGTGTGGCGCTATCTACAGAGGTGTGTGTGATGCTCCTCTCTCAGGGGGGGGTGTGGCGCTATATATAGGTAGGGTTGTGTGTGATGCTGTCTACAGGGGGATGTGTGTGACGCTGTCTACAGGGGCTGTGTGTGTGACGCTATCTACAGGGGCCTTTGTGCATGTAGTGCTTTACTTTACAGTGTTTGA
Source organism: Rhinoderma darwinii (assembly GCF_050947455.1). Taxonomy (NCBI): domain Eukaryota; kingdom Metazoa; phylum Chordata; class Amphibia; order Anura; family Rhinodermatidae; genus Rhinoderma; species Rhinoderma darwinii. The sequence continues at coordinate 173,038,048 of NC_134690.1, forward strand.
CACAATTATATTCATGGGCACAGTGTATGGTTCTATTATATTTAGAGGCAAAGTGTGTGGCACCATGATAATTTTATCTTCGTTTATAGGTGCAGAAATGTTAGAAAAGTGAGGAACAGAAGACGTCTAAGTGGCAAATTCTGCAGAAATGGGTCATGGCCGGGAGAAGTCGTCATGAAGTCTGGACCAGATGGTGAAGAAAAGAGGAAAAAAGTTAACAGAATCTGAGAAGTCATCACCTGTGAGTCACTAGATTTATAGAAAATCTGTCATCGCTCCTGACATGTTTATTATGGGAAATCCTTGTGTTTCATAAAAAGTCTTTGTGCAGTCCAGGACTGATCGACAAATATGTGTCACCATTCCCCTTGTCAGGAGGATGTGTCCATGCACAGTGTGATACTGTCAGCGATGGTTGGAGACTGTCAGTATCTAGGGTCACACTTTGACAAGGAGACTCGTAACACCCATTTGTTAATGCTTGCACAAAAAGTTAGTGTTAACAATAGTTACGGCGCGGCGGGGGAGAAGGGTGGCCCAAGTTTGGGTAACAGCCCAGGGCCTATGGTCTACTTAATCCGCCACTGAGTTCAAATAACTAATTGATTAACAATACTTTTGTATTGTATCAAATTTAAAACGAATGGGGCCCGTCAACTTAAAAATGTTTGGCCCATTTACCCGGCCGAGTTTGAGACCCTGGCTTAGAGCCTGGCAAGCACCTATATGGGCGGCTGATCATTTAAGGATTGTAAAAAAAATCCATGCTGAGGTGGACGAATCAGTCTTCCTTCTATCAGGATAGTCTAAGGGTATGTGCACACACACTAATTACGTCCGTAATTGACGGACGTATTTCGGCCGCAAGTAGTGGACCGAACACAGTGCAGGGAGCCTGGCTCCTAGCATCATACTTATGTACGACGCTAGGAGTCCCTGCCTCGCTGCAGGACAACTGTCCCGTACTGAAAACATGATTACAGTACGGGATAGTTGTCCTGCAGCGAGGCAGGGACTCCTAGCGTCGTACATAAGTATGATGCTAGGAGCCCGGCTCCCTGCACTGAGTTCGGTCCGGGACTTGCGGCCGAAATACGTCCGTCAATTACGGACGTAATTAGTGTGTGTGCACATACCCTAAGCGTTACCATGGGCAACGCCCCAAGTCATTTTATCATTCTAATGAAAAATGTTGAAGTTTATCCGGTCAAGGGACCAGGATGTTGACCAGGGGGAAACTCTAGTCTCTAACTCTAGGGGGCCTAGGGCCTTCAAAGTGGATGAAGCTTTGTAAAAAAGCTATGATGGCAGAAGAAGACACATCCTGAATACAGTCCATGTTTCCTATGGATGACCTACACATAAGCAGTGAGGATCGCCAAGACTGTCCAGGCTTGTTGTACCTGCTGAGTTCGGGTCAAATCTCCAAGTGTGCGCCTGAAGGGTCTACTTTGATGAGCAGGGCCAGTGGCACAATTTATTATGGACTGCAGATGTGCACAGCAACCTTTGGCACTCCAGCTGTTGTGAAACTACAACTCCCAGCATTCCCTGACAGCCAGAGAACTTTTTTTTTAATATAAAATAAAAAAAGACCTTATCCTGCAGCTAAGCTAAATATGGCAGGCTAGGCTGTGGTTGCCTGCTCTTGTCAGATCGCAGAAGTTACTCCGCTTGAATCCTCAAGTACCAGCGTGGGAGAGCTTGCTGGGAATCAGTGCCTTGTTCAATTGACTTCTGGAAATCTACAAGGCTCACCAAAAATGGATTCTAACAGATTCAAGGTGATCTAGATGCCGGAGTTACATGTGATATCATAAATTTGACCCCTGACTATCTAGGTTATACTATCCCAACAGGTAAGGTTGTCAGACAGGACTATGGCCCTATCTACCACTGGTAGACACTCTTTCTAGCTTACACTCTGAGTCACAGTTAATGCTTCCAAGTACAGCCTGTGTGAGGTAAATTATGAGTCAATAGACTCTTTGGGTCTGCTGATAAAAATTATAGAGAGCTTCTCTAACAAGAAGGGATAATCATTAGCGCAGTCATTTGAGGTAGACATAACTCTTTCAACGTGAAAACTTCCTCTGACGTCACAGAAGTCAATACCGAGGCAGACAAATGTTCCCTATAAGGGATTAAGAGGCTCCATAGCCCTTAACAAAGTCAATCAGGATGACCAAGCAGTCTAGGACTCTGCGTTAAGTCACAGTTCCCCCTGGAGGCGGTGATTCTGATTCCATTTCTGACACCAGAATGACCAAACAATGACACCAGATCCCTTCCTGTAGGGGGCGCCTCCAACTGTCTTCTGAAGCTGCCAATGTATAACCTTTCCTACGGTTGAAGATCATGCAATCCAGCTATTCAAGAGATTTTCATTCAGTTCCCCTACTGCTCCTTTACATCAGGTCATACTGCATGTCTCCTATCTACAATTCCTAGAAAGGAAGATGTGGTGACTGCTAAAGCTGCCTGTAAGAACACGGGATATCTGTGGTTCCATACCTGGAAGATTCACCTGATACTCCATCTTAAAACTACTGTCCAGTAATTCCAACGCTGTTGGATAATAAATTGGGAAAGTCAGACATTGTTCCAGCACGAACAAACTTGTTCTTAGGCTTTGTCATAAATTCCCTGGAGATATTCTCTCCCTTTCTCCTGCCTAGCAGGTAAGAATCTTGGCAGCAAAGGGTCTTATGTTCATGTCAGCAGCTGCTGAAGCAATTCTTTGGGCCATAGGGCACTTGCACCATGTCATTTCAAACTCATGAATCCGTCAGATGTGGAAACATCTTAGAAACGGGTGGTCCCTGTTCCAGAATCTGGATCATGTTGATTACAGATGCATCTCAACTATGTTGGAAGTACATCTACAGTGGTATACAGCCCGGACCTCAAAGAGTCCCCTCTAGAGCTCTATGTCCTTGATACTAAAGGAACTCAAAACCATATTATATACTCTGCAAGTCCAGGGGAAAACAGTCTGTGTAGAGTCGGACATCTTAACATCAGGCAGGATGGCACCGGATCAGAACACCTTCTCAGGGAGGTGGGAAAGATCTTAATATGGACAGAGTTAAACCTACCCATCTGTCTGCTGTATATATTCAAGGCTCCCACAACAGTATTGCCAACCGACTGAGTCAAAGTCTAACAGTCCCGGGAGCAATGTATCTGAATCTTCAAGCAGATCACCAGGCTGTGGAAAGGGCCAGAAAATGATCTTATGGCGAACAAGTTCAGCACTAAAGGGGAAACCTCTCTCCCTTTATCAGGGGCACAATCCCTTGGCAGCAGATGCACAGTCCAAACCTAGGAGGCTCAGGCTGGTCTATGTTTTCCCTCCGGTTTCCTTGATATCTAGAGTATTGATGAAGATCAGGCAAGACCAGGCCACGGTAAAAGCCATCATACCATTTTGGCCACAGAGGTCAAGGTGTTCCTAACTCATTCTGATGAGTAGAGGATGTTACTGGTGACTCCTCCCCCCGCCCACCAGTGCAGAACTTGGTGTCTAACAGCACTCAACTCTGCCAGGACCTGAAGTGTTTCAACCTGACAGCTTGAAGGTTGACCAGCCCCTTTTATAATCTAAATTATCCAATGAATTTATGAATACCTGCCCATAGTCCAGGTCTGGATCTACCAAGAAGGCTTACACAAGGAGCAAATTGATTTTTTTCAACGTTGTATTCCACTCAAGGAGTGGATAGTTCCAACCTGTGGATTAACAACATCCTACGCTTCCAGCAGGACGGATTTGTAAAAGGACTGAGTCTATCGACCTGAAAGGTCCAATTTTAGTCCAGGTCCGATTCTTGTGTAAGATCCTTGTCACAAAAGCCCTTGGTGAAAAGGTTCCTGAAACGGTCTGCTAAATGAGATCTGTTATCCTCAGACCTATTGCAAAATGAGACTTTGCCTTAGTTCTAAGAGGTTTATGATCACCTACCTCTGAAAGAGGTCCCACGTAACTATTCTATTAGGTTATTTCCTTATGGTCATAATCAAGGGTGCACACAGGCGGTGGAGAGGCCCTCTTGTAGGGGGTTGTGTGGGGCCCCATGCCCTCCCAATAGTTTACCGTGGCACACTACATTGTGTCATTCCAACGGTGCACCAGTCACTGTGAGCCACTGTCTCAGTCCCTTATATTGTACTGGGCTCCTGTGCAGCTGCATGGTTTGCACATGTGGGGTGTCCGCCCCTAACCATAACATGTCAAGAGAATGGGGGTACTTCAAGCCTTGTCATCAGCGGATCCATACATCAGATTGCTTAAGAACATGGTCTTTCTAAGGCTACTACCAAACGTCACTCCAAAGTTCCTCAGTTGTAACCTGAAATCGGTTCGACTCCAGTGTTCTGGCACGTGTCTTCCCCTCATGAGGAACATAATCTCCATTCCTAGATCTGTGCTGTGGTCTTCAGATCTATTTGGCTGGAGTAACTGATTAGGAAGGTTGAGAATCTATTGATTCCTGTAAGAAACAAAGACTTAAAATCCACCAAACCTACCCTGGGTAGATTAAGTGTAGACTGGCTTACATTGTTAGATTTCCGATTCACCTCATTTTTCTCAAACCTACTCTACTAGAGCAGTGGCCACCTCTTGGGCTGAATAAAATCTGATCAGATTTGCTGTACAGATTGGAGCTCGCACTTAATATTTATCAACCATTATAAGCTGAATTTTTGGTTCTCTGAAGAGACGGCTCTTGAGCAGTCAATTTGGAGTTCAACCAGTCAAGAGGGCCCTCCCTCTGGAGTTACTTCTGGCTAAATCCCCATTATTGTGCTGCTGTAGGGCGAAAGGGAAGTGTAGATTTCTAATGTTAATCTGTTTTCCCTTAGTCCTAATAGCAACACAACCTTCCCGCACTAATTAAGGCTACTACCTTATAATAAACACATGGTGGGAGGGGCTAGATTTCCTTTATGTAGGGAGGAGACTAGTTAATTAGTTTGATTTAATTAAAAATTGCATCTGGAACACAGGAGCAGAAATACCCCATTATTGTGCTGCTGTTAGAACTAAGGGAAAACCAATTAACAATAGAAATTTACACTTCTGAATCTAGTAAGACTTTGCACCATGATACAGTCCATAATCCAAGGAAGGAGGCAGCACTCCAAGTAAATGTAAGAAATTCAGAGACCTTTATTCACCCAGTGTTCAGGCAATGCTTCATCTTTCCATTGAAGGCATTATCAAGCCTTTATTGGGAAGGTGAAATGTTGCCGACAGGTGGCTGTGGACCACACAGTCTGTCTGTGCAGACTGCAAGGTGTATTATTACCTTGAGTATAAAGGGGGCATTTCTATTTTTGTGAGGACACAAATGAGAATTATTACTTTTTGAGAGTACTATTAAATTGGGGAGACACAAGGCGGATTATTACTATGGTGGGGGCACAAAGAAGAGCACAATGTGGGACAAAACGGGGTCGTATTACTTTATTGGGGGGCAACAAGGGGGAATTTTTACCGTGTAAGAGTACAAAGAGGACAGTTATCACTTTGGCGGGAATAGTATTGTGTGTGAGCACAAAAAAGGCATTATTATAGAGAAAAAGCCCTTGTTAACCACTTGAGGACCAAGCTCATTTTGGCCTTCAGGACCAGACACATTTTTTCAAATCTGACGTGTCATTTTAAGTAGTAATAACTTGGGAATGCTTTGATGTATCAAAGTGATTCTGAGATTCTTTTCTCGTGACATATTGTACTTTATCTTAGTGGAAAAATTTGGTCGAAAAATGAATTGCTTATTTGTGAAAAACACCAAAATTTGGAGAAAATGTGCAAAAATGTAGATTTTTCTCATTTTAAATGTATCTGCTTGTAAAACAGATAGTAACTTTTTTGTGTGGTATTACTATTTCATATATTCCATATGTCTACTTTATGTTGGAATCATTTTTTAACGTCCTTTTCTTTTTCTAGGATGTTACAAGGCTTAGAACTTTAGCAGCAATTTCTCACATTTTCAAGAAAATTTCAAAAGGCTATATTTTCAGGGACGAGTTAGTGGCTTTGAGGAGCCTATATATTAGAAACCACCATAAATCACCACATTTTGAAAACTGCACCCCCTCAAAATATTCAAAACAGCATTCAGAAAGTGTTTTAACCCTTCAGGCGTTTCACAGGAATCTAAGCAAATTAGAGGGGAAATTTATGACTGTCATTTTTTTTGCCAAAATTAATTTCTAAAACATTTTTTTCTGTAACACAGAAGGTTTTATCCAAGAAATGCAACTCAATATTTATTGCCCAGGTTCTGCAGTTTTTAGAAATATCCCACATGTGGCCCTAGTGTGGTAATGGACTGAAACACAGGCCTTAGAAGCAAAGGAGCACCTAGTGGATTTTGAGCCCGTTTGAAGAGGTCTTGTACCAAAACAGTGGAAACCCACCATAAGTGACCCCATTTTGCAAACTACACCCCTCAGGGAATTTATCTAGGGGTATAGTTAGAATTTTGGCCAAACAGATTTTTTGCTAAATTTATTTGAATTAGTCTGTGAAAATGAAAATCTACTTATTTTCTGAAAAACATAGAATTTTCTAATTATTACACGCAATAAAGGAAAAAAAGCACCCCAACATTTGTAAAGCAATTTCTCCTGATTACGGCAATACCCCATATGTGGTAATAAACTGCTGTTTGGACCCACGGCAGGGCTCAGAAGGGACCACCATTTGGATTTTGCAGCGCAGATTTTGCTGAATTGGTACAGTACAGTAGAAATTCCCCTGGTGTGATCCCATTTTGGAGACTATACCCCACAAAGAATTAAATTAGAGGGGTAGTGAGCATTTTGATCCCTCAGGTGTTTTATAGATTTTATTAGAATCGGGGCGTGAAAATGAAAATCTATATTTTTCCCAATAATATCTAGATTTAGCTCATAATTTTTCATTTCCACAAGGAATACAGGAGAAAAGACACCCCAAAATTTGTTACACAATTCCTCCTGAGTAACGAAATACCCCATATGTTGTTGGAAACTGCTATTTGGACACACGGCAAGGGTCTAAAGGGAAAAAGCGCAATTTAGTTTTTGGAGTGGAGATTTAGCAAAATAGTTTTTTGACGCCATGTTACATTGCGCTGAGGTACCAGTACAGTGAAAACCCCCGAGAAGTGACCCCATTTGGGAAACTACATCCCTTTAAGGAATTTTATCTTGAGGTGTAGTGATCATTTTGACCCCACAGATTTTGCAGAGATTAGTACACAATAGATGTTGCAGATTGAAAATTACCATTTCCCACATATATGCTATTTCATATAAGCTATTTCAGCTTGTACCACTGGAGACACACACCCCATAAATTGTTAAGTGGGTTCTCCAGAGTACAGTAACATACCTCCCAACTGCCCCGGACCCGGCGGGACAGTCCCGGTTTCTCAACGCTGTCCCGCCTTCCCGGGCGGTCTGTAAATGTCCCGCTGGGCGCTGCATCAGAACAGCTGATCGCTGCTGACTGCAGCAGCGAGCAGAAGAAGGCAGGAGTCTTGCGGCGGTGTTCTCACTGGGATCGATGCCGGCCCGTGAGTGGACCAGTCCAGTCACCTGACCTGTCATCTGACCTCACCGGTCAGGTGACTGGACTGGTTCACTCCCGGGCCGGCATCGACACCACTGCAAGACTCCTGCTGCAAGACTCCTGCTGCAAGACTCCTGCTGCAAGACTCCTGCTGCAAGACTCCTGCCTTCTTCTGACGGTGAGTGATGGGGCTATTCACACGACCGATTTTTTTGACGGCCCGGGAAAACTGGGTGTCGAAAAATGGGACATGCCCTATTTTCGGCGGTTTACCCTGCCGCCCGGCTCCCATAGAAGTCTATGGGGCCGGGTAATACACGGCCATCACCGGATGTGTCCCGAGTGACGGCCGTGTCTTCCGTCGCTCACGCTCTCTCTCCTCCTCCTCGTCCTCCTCACAGTGCAGGGTGCATGTGAGGAGGAGGAGGGTCTTTTTTTTTGCTCACTGTAGGAGTCGGAATCCCCAATCCCCGGCCGGGGATTGGGGATTCCGCTACAGGAGAAGTGAGTGACTACACTGTCCATATATGGACAAAGCGATGTCACTCACTTCGGAAGCGGAATCCCCGACCCTGTGGCCGGGGATTCCGCTACAGGAGAAGTGAATGACTACACTGTCCATATATGGACATTGAAGTCAGTCACTTCTCCTGGAAGGGGGGGGGGGGGCTGTGTGGCATTACCTGCAGGGGGCTGGGTGGCATTACCTGCAGGGGGCTGGGTGGCTTTACCTGCAGGGGGCTGGGTGGCTTTACCTGCAGGGGGCTGGGTGGCATTACCAACAGGGGGCTGGGTGGCATTACCTACAGGGGGCTGGATGGCATTACCTACAGTGTGCTATGTGGCATTACCTACCAAGGGGGCTGTGGCATTATCTACAGAGGGCTGTGTGTGGCAACAAATTTAAATGAAATTCATCTGATTTTAAAACGGACAGGGAAAAAAATGGCTGCAAAACGGGTCAAAATCGGCCGTTTTTATCGGCCGACACTCGAACCCTGTCGTGTGAATAAAGCCTACATCTACCGCTCTCCGCTCTGGCGGCAATGTGGCACCTACAGGGGGACTGTGTGTGGAGCTATCTACAGGGATACTGTGTGTGGTGCTATCTCCAGGGGTGCTGTGTGTGGCGCTATCTCCAGGGGTGCTGTGTGTGGCGCTATCTCCAGGGGTGCTGTGTGTGGCGCTATCTACAGGGGTGCTGTGTGTGGCGCTATCTACAGGGGTGCTGTGTGTGGCGCTATCTACAGGGGTGCTGTGTGTGGCGCTATCTAGAGGGGTGCTGTGTGTGGCGCTATCTACAGGGGTGCTGTGTGTGGCGCTATCGACAGGGGTGCTGTGTGTGGCGCTATCTACAGGGGGCTGTGTGTGGCACTATGTACACGGGGCTGTGTGTGGCGCTATGTACACGGGGCTGTGTGTGGCGCTATGTACACGGGGCTGTATCTGACGCTATGTACAGGGGGGCTGTATCTGGCGCTACGTACAGGGGGCCTGTGTCTGGCGCTACCTACAGGGGGCCTGTGTCTGGCGCTATCTACAGGGGGGCTGTGTGTGGCACTATCTACAGGGGGCTGTATCTGATGCTATGTACAGGGGGGGCTGTGTGTGGAGCTATGTACAGGGGGGCTGTGTGTGGCGCTATCTACAGAGGGCTGTATCTGACGCTATCTACAGGGGGCTGTTTGTGGAGCTATCTACAGGGGGGCTGTGTGTAGGGCTGTCTACAGGGGTCTGTGTATGGAGCTATCTACAGGGGGGCTGTGTCTGGCGCTATGTACAGGGGGGCTGTGAGTGGAGCAATCTACAGGGGGGCTCTGGTGGATGATTTTTCCATTGACCGGTAGCAGAGTTACACAACTGGAAAAAAAAATCCTCATCATGTAACTCTGCTACCTGTCAATTGAAAAGTCATCCACCACAGGGTCTCCCTCTTGATTTTCATTGTTCTCAGCCTTTCGGTTTGTCCTGCAGCTGCTGCCGCCGTGATGAGCAAATGTTATACCCAAGATAGGAAAAGTAACATAAAGACGATATAACCTGAAATATAATATCTGTGATATCCAGAGAGTCTAGAGATCCGCAGTGAGAATGTGCGCGCGTTATTTGCAGAAGGATCTGGCAGTGATTTGATGTGTTTATGTGGGATATTGGGCGTGGTTAGGGGGCGTGGCTTAAAATGTCCCTCTTTTCCGAATTCAAAAGTTGGGAGGTATGCAGTAATACCCCATATGTGGTCATTTGGGCAGACTGCCAGGCCTAGAAGGAGCTCCATTTGGCTTTTGGAGCGCAGATGTTGCTTGGTAGTAGTTTTGTTTAGTGTTTTACTGGTGTTTCAGTTTATAATGTGGGGGCATATGTAAGCCGTGCGGAGTACATCAGGGCATATGTAAGTTGTGTGGAGTACATCAGGGCATATGTAAGCTGGGCGGAGTACATCAGGGTATATGTAAGCTGGGCGGAGTACATCGGGGTATATATAAGCTGTGCAGAGTACATCAGGGTATATGTTAGCTGGGCAGAGTACATCAGGGTATATGTAAGCTGGGCGGAGAACACCAGGTCATAATAGGATGATGTAATAATGAGGTAAATGAATACTAAAATGATCCATGGATAGTGACGTACGCTTTCAACCAATCCTCTATGCACAGGCCAGAGTTTTGGGTGCAGGAGTCGCACTTCTAAAGGGCATCCGTGGTATTGTACAAAATATCTGCACTCCAGCATTGCCTAATCTTTGACTTCTGCACTAGCCCCATATGTAGCGCAGACCTCAAAATATCATAGTTTCCGCTGCATTTACAGGGTCTACCAGTGGGGGGCTAGCAAATGATGACGTGGAGTTTTAGGTGAAGAACTGCTGCACATATAAATTAGTCTGGGCCGTCGTTTTGCATTATTGCGTGCCGAAAGTCATAGCTTTTTTTTATTTTTCCGTTGACGAGCTGTGTGAGTGCTTGATTTTCATGGGACGAGCTGTAGTTTCTATTAGTATCATTTTGGGTTACATGCGATTTTTTAAAATTTTTTTTTTTTTGATCAGTTTTCATTCCATTTTTTGGGAGGTGAGGAGACCAAAAAACAGAAATTCTCTGACTGGTTTTTAAAAAATGTTAACAGCGTTCTCTGTGCAGTATAAACATGTTTACTTTATTCTGCGATTCGATACGATTATGGCAATACCAAATTTATATTGTTTTTATATGTTTTACTATTTTTACACAATATAAACACTTTTTACTAAATAAAATAATATTTTAGTGTCACCATATTCTGAGAGCCATAACTTTTTTTTATTTATTTGTCTACGGAGCGAAGTGAGGGCTTGTTTTTTGCGTGACAAACTAGTTTTTATTGTTACCATTTTGGGGTACTTGCGACTTTTTGATCACTTTTTATTCAATTTTTTTGGAAACAACGTGACCAAAAAAGGAATTTCTGCCACTGTTTTTTATTTTTTTACGGTGTTCACCGTGCAGGATAAATAATGGGATATTTTTATAGATCGGGCCGATACGAACACGGCGATAACTATTATGTATAGTTTTTTTATTTTTTTCATTTTTTCTAATTATAAAGGACTTGATCAAGGAAACAGGGTGGGTTTTTATTAGATGAATAATAATTATTAGTTTTTATTAGATAAAACTTATTTATTTTTCTAAGGGTATGTGCACACACACTAATTACGTCCGTAATTGACGGACGTATTTCGGCCGCAAGTACCGGACCGAACACAGTGCAGGGAGCCGGGCTCCTAGCATCATAGTTATGTACGATGCTAGGAGTCCCTGCCTCGTTGCAGGACAACTGTCCTGTACTGTAATCATGTTTTCAGTACGGGACAGTTGTCCTGCAGCGAGGCAGGGACTCCTAGCATCGTACATAAGTATGATGCTAGGAGCCCGGCTCCCTGCAGTGTGTTCGGTCCGGTACTTGCGGCCGAAATACGTCCGTCAATTACGGACGTAATTAGTGTGTGTGCACATACCCTAAAACGTTTTTTTTTTTTTACACTTTCTAGGAGACTTGAAGATCTGATCTGATCCCCTGTACAATACACTGCACTAATGTAACTTTGTAACTGTCATTTTACAATTTACAGTCAGTCTATTAAGTCCTGCCTTTGGCAGGACCTAATAGTTTTCCGTCCCTGGCCGACCAGGCAGTCATTGCTGTGCTTCCTGGTTGCCATAGCAACCATCGGCACCCCGTGATTTTTTGCGGGGGGCCAACGGGGTGCAGAGGGAGCCTCCCTCTCTGTATCAATCACTTAAATGCCGCTGTCGCTATTTACAGCAGCATTTAAGGGGTTAAACTATGGCGATCGGAGATAACAGTGATCACCACCGCTGCAGTGGGATGTCGGCTGTATATTACAGCCGACACCTGCTAAAGATGAAGCGCGCAAAGCTCCTGTGCCCGCTTCATCCTCAGGGCGTTACTATACGCCCATTTACGGGAGGAGGTTAATAAAAAGTTGTTGTTTTTTTTTACTTACATGTCCTTCTCTGATCTCCTCACGGATCTCACAGAAATTAGCAGTTTTAAAGGGGGGTTTCCATGAGTTGAAAAAAATTAGTGACAGTAGGAAATGTAAACTCTAAACCACTGAGGTCAGGGATTGGCTTCATCGGTCATGTGGATGAACAGCATGTTCTAGTCCCCTGCACATAGTACAGAAATGCTGTCGAATTGCCGTCCAGAATTTCCGTGCACCAATTCTGCAACATATTATAGTGGATGAGATTTGAGCAAAGTGCTGGAGCTGCGGAGGATTTAACAGGTGAGTATTGTTTGGTTTTTGTAAACACATTTACTGCTGTTACTGTTGATTATTTAAACTCCCGGGAAACCCGAATTAAGCTGATTCAGAAGTGTCAGGATTCAGAAGTGTCAGGATTCTGAGTACACATGACGTCCAGGCTGGATTTCATGTGTATTCATTATCAGGACACTAGTAATGTTAGGGCTTGTGTATGAGGCTGCACATAGCGATATATCTATATCGCTAGTGCAGTGTAAATGAATGGAGAGGAGTGCATGATGCTGATTGGTCAGCGTCATGCACTCCTCTGTACAACGCCCACTTGGTCGCAAGTAAAAGTACGCCCACTTGGGCATTAAGAAAGCTCATTAGCATAAACTTAAATCGCTCCTAACTTTGTGAAAAAAAGATCGTTTTTTTAAATAAAAAGCATTACTGTCACCTACATTACAGCGCCCATCTCCTTATATAGGAGATAGGGCACTTATAATGTGGTGACAGAGTCTCTTTAAATTCAGCGGTCAAAAGCGATAGCTGCATTTTAGGTGTTTGCAGCTCATCGGCACCCCAGCAATATAATTTCCGGGGTTCCGGTGGGTGTAATGGCAACCGGAGGCCTAATACTGGCCTCCCGGTCTGCCTAGCACGGAAGCCGTTCAGGCCCAACTCTGAGGTGGAGCCTGAAAGGCTTCCGTAGCAGACGGCAAGATTGCGCCGGCTCAGGAGCTGAACCGGCGTCATCAGCAGTGGATCTTAACTGTATGTTACAGCTGACATCCACCTGTAACGTCAGGAACCGGAGCTATCTCCGATCCCTGCCATTAACCCCTTAGATGCAGCGATCGAAAGTGATCACTGCATCTTAGAGGTTGCTAGCAGATCGGCAGCCCTGCCATGCAATCAGGGCTTCTGACTGCTGCTATGGCAACAGGAGGCCTAACAATGGCCTCCTGCTCTGCCATTACAGAAGCCGATAAGGCCCTGCCGGGAGGCTAAGCCTTATCGGCTTGCTGTCAGTGACTGACTGACAGATCCAGTAGAAAAAAATCTGACAGTTGGACCTTCAAGTCCCCTAGTGGGACTTAAAAAAATAAATAAAAAAAAATGTGGAAAAAAAGTTTTAAAACCTATAATAAAAGTTTCAAGTAATAAAATAAAATACAATCGGCCTTTTCCCTTATCAAGTGATTTATTATTGAAAAAAAAATAACCCCTACATATTTGGTATCGCCGCTACCATAACGGCCTGAACTATAAAAATATGATGTTATTTATTCCACGCGGTGAACGGTGTAAATAAACTATACCAGAATTTCTGTTTTTTGGTCACTTTGCCCTACAAATATTGGAATAAAAAGTGATCAAAAAGTTGCATGTATTAAAAAATGGTACCTATAAAAACTATAGCTCGTCTCGCAAAAACAAGCCCTCATACAGCTCCGTCAACGAAAAAATGTAAACGTTATGGTTCTCACAACTTGGCGACAGAAAAAATACATTCTTTTCACAAAAGTAATTTTATTGTGCAAAACGTTGTAAAACATAAAAAAGTGCTATAAATTTGGTATCGCCGGAATCTGACTGACCCGCAGTATAAAGTTAACATGTGATTTAGAACGCATGGTGACCGCTGTATAAAAACAAAACAAAAAAACGACGCAAGAATTGTAGTTTTTTGATCACCTGGCCTCCCAAAAAATAGGATAGAAAGTGATCAAAAAGTCGCATGTACCCCAAAATGGTACCAATAAAAACTACAGCTCGTCTCGCAAAAAAACAGCGCTCTTACCACTACATCTATGAAAAAATTAAATAAGTTAAGGCCCCAGTAGGCCAGGAAAGAAAAAAATATGCAACTGTGTAGGCCCAAGGGGCACATTTCTTCTGTTTCAAGAGGCGAATGATCAAGGCCCTAAAATTAGGGAACCAGGAAGGGGAGGGCCCAAACATCTGCTGGAAGCGAGGGTGCCCGTATTATACCAGGGCAACACTTTTCCAGCAAAATTCCCCAAACTGCAAAGGTGCCGTGTGAGGACCAAAAGGGGGGATAAGGAAGGACATGTATCAGTAACACACATCTATGGATTTTTTTTTTCTTTTTTACCCCATTATTATACCACCTGACTATGCCCCTGATGTACTCTGCCCAGCTTACATATGCCCCCACATTATAAACAGAAAGACCAGCAATACTCAAACAAAACTACTACCAAGCAAAATCCGCCCTCCAAAAGCCAAATGGCGATCCCTCCCCTCTGAACCCTACAGCGTGCCCAAACAGCAGTGTACTTCCACATATATGGCACCGGGAGAACCCTTTTAACATTTTTTGGGGTGTGTGTGTCTCCAGTGGCACAAGCTGGGCACAATATTTGCCACTGAAATGGCATATCTGGGGAAAATATTTTCATTTTTACTGTGCACTATCCGCAGCGCAATCGTTTATGGAAAAGGCCTGTGGGGTGAAAATGCTTACTACACCCCTTAATAAATGCCTTGAGGGGTGTCGTTTTCAAAATTGGGTCACTTGTCAAGGGGTTCTTTTATTATTTCACATCAGAGCCTCTGCAATTTTGAATCAATACTTTGTAAATCGCCAAATTATGCCTCCATTTCGCACAGTACTCTTTCACTCCTGAGCCTAGTCGAATGTCCAGGCAAAAGATTAGGGCTACATGTAGGGTGTTTCTAAAACCAGGAAACACATCATAATAATTAGAGAGTTGTCTTGTTATGGTGGCACAAGCTGGGCACCAGATATTGGCATATCTATGGAAAAAATAACATTTTCACTCTGCAACATCGAGTGCACACTAAGTTCTGCAAAACACCTGCAGGGTTAACATGCTCACTGCACCCCTAGGTGAATACCTTGAGGGGTGTAGTTTCTAAAATGGAACAAAACAGTGGATACCTCCCAGAAGTGACCCCCCCCCCCCCCCACAGGGGCTTTTGCAAATGTGACATAGCGACCAGAAACCAATCCAGCAAAATCTACACTCCAAATGCCGCTCCTTCCCTTCTGGGCCCTGACGTGTGCCCAAACAGCAGTTTATGACCACACATGGGGTATTGCCGTACTCGGGAGAAATTGATTTCATTTGTTGTGAAAATGAAAAATGTTGAGCTAAATCTACGTCGTCTTGAAGAAAAAGGATTTTATTTATTTTCACTGCCCAATTCTATGAAACACCTGTGGGGTCAAAATGCTCACTACACCCCTAGATGAATTCCTCAAGGTGTGTAGATTTCTAAATGGCGTCACTTTTTGGGCGTTTTCACTGTTTTGTCACTTCAGGTGCTTTACAAATGTGACATGGCCTCCGCAAACCATTCCTGCTATATTTGAGCCCCAAAAGCCAAATGGTTCTCTTTCCCTTCTAAGCCCTGCTGTGTGTCCAAACAGCCGTTTATAACCAGATGGGGGGTATTGATTTACTCGGGAGAAATTGCTTTACAAATGTTGCAGTGTTTTTCCCCTTTAGTCCTTGTGGAAATGAGATTTTTTTTTTATCTAAACCAACATTTTCTTTGAAAAAATGTAGATTTTAATTTTCGCAGCCTACTTCCAATAATTTCTGCAATAAATCTGTGGGGTCAAAATGCTCACTATACGTCTAGATAATTTCCTCGAGGGGTTTAGTTTCCCAAATGGGGTCACTTTTGGGGGATTTCCACTGTTTTGGCACTGCATGAGCCCTTTAAACCTGACATGGTGCCTAAAATATATTCTCAGGCTGGGTTCACACACCGTATTTACGGACGTAATTCGGGCGTTTTAACCTCGAATTACGTCCGAAAATACGGCTCCAATGTGCCGGCAAACATCTGCCCATTCATTTGAATGGGTTTAACGATGTCCTGTGCCGACGGTCATTTTTTTTACGCGCCACTGTCAAAAGACGTAAAAAAGACGCCCGCGTCAAAGAAGTGCCTGTCACTTCTTGGGACGTAATTGGAGCAGTTTTCCATTGGCACCATAGAAAAACAGCTCCAATTACGTCCGTAATGGACGCAGCGAAAAACGCCTGCAACATGCCATTACGTCTGAAATTCAGGCGCTGTTTTCTCCTGAAAACAGCTCCGTGATTTCAGCCATAATGGACGCTGCCGTGTGAACATACCCTTATAAAAAGGAGGCCAAAAATCCACAAGGTGTTCCTTTCCTTTTGAGGCCTGTGCTTCAGTCCATTACCACACTAGGGCCACATTTGGTATATTTCCTAAAACTGCAGAACCTGGGCAATAAATATTGAGTTGCGTTTCTCTGGTTATACTTTCTGTGTTACAAAAAAAATGGATTAAATATGAATTTCAGCAAAAAAAAAAAAATGAAATTGGTAAATTTCACCTCTACATTGCTTTAATTCCTGTAAAACGTCAAAAGGGTTAAAGAGGCTCTGTCACCAGATTTTGCAACCCCTATCTGCTATTGCAGCAGTTAGGCGCTGCAATGTAGATTACAGTAACGTTTTTATTTTTAAAAAACGAGCATTTTTGGCCAAGTTATGACCATTTTTGTATTTATGCAAATGAGGCTTGCAAAAGTCCAAGTGGGCGTGTTTACAATAAAAGTACAAGTGGGCGTGTATTATGTGCGTACATCGGGGCGTTTTTACTACTTTTACTAGCTGGGCGTTCTGACGAGAAGTATCATCTCTTCAGAACGCCCAGCTTCTGGCAGTGCAGACAGCGTGTTCTCGAGAGATCACGCTGTGACGTCACTCACAGGTCCTGCATCGTGTCAGACGAGCGAGGACACATCGGCACCAGAGGCTACAGATGATTCTGCAGCAGCATCAGCGTTTGCAGGTAAGTCGATGTAGCTACTTACCTGCAAACGCCGATGCTGCTGCAGAATCAACTGTAGCCTCTGGTGCCGATGTGTCCTCGCTCGTCTGACACGATGCAGGACCTGGTGAAGTGACGTCACAGCGTGATCTGCCAGAAGCTGGGCGTTCTGAAGAGAAGTGGATGATACTTCTCGTCAGAACGCCCAGCTAGTAAAAGAAGTAAAAACGCCCTGATGTACGCACATAATACACGCCCACTTGTACTTTTACTTTTCAACACGCCCAGTTGTACTTTTACTTTTCAACACGCCCACTTGGACTTTTGCAAGCCTCATTTGCATAAATACAAAAATGGTCATAACTTGGCCAAAAATGCTCGTTTTTTAAAAATAAAAATGTTACTGCAATCTACATTGCAGCGCCGATCTGCTGCAATAGCAGATAGGGGTTTCAAAATCTGGTGACAGAGCCTCTTTAAGAAACTTTCTAAATGCTGTTTTGAATACTTTGACGGGTGACATTTTTAAAATGGGATGACTTACTGGGAGTTTCTAATATATAAGGCCCTCAAAGCCACTTCACAACTGAACTGGTCCCTGAAAAAATAGCCTTTTGAACTTTTCTTGAAAATGTGAGAAATTCCTGCTAAAGTTCTAAGCCTTGTAACTTCCTAGAAAAATAAAAGGATGTTCAAAAAAACGATGCAAACCTAAAGTAGACACATGGGGAATGTTAATTAGCAACAATTTTGTGTGGTATAACTGCCTGTCTTACAAGCAGATACATTTAAATGTAGAAAAATGTTATTTTTTAAATTTTTCGCTACATTTTGTTGTTTTTCACATACTAAATACTGAATGTATCGAGCAAATTTTGGCAGTTACATAAAATCCAATGTGTCACGAGAAAACAATCTCAGAATCGCTTCGATAGGTAAAAGCATTCCGAAGTTATTACCACATAAAGGGAAACATGTCCGATTTGAAAAAAGGTCAAAAGTGGCCAAAGAGGGAAGGGGTTAAACTAGAAGTCCTAGCAAACAAAGTAACTTTCCCTTGACTTCCATTAAGCGTAATTGTTTTTTCACAAATAAAAAAAATTAAATCTATAGAAAGTCAAACCGTCATGCAACAGTTTTACAGCTTTTCCATTAACTTCTATGGGAAGATGTTTGAAGGTGATGTTTGCTGAACTTTATGTATGATTCTATATGTGTGACATACATAAGCAGGGAGCAGTTGCTGCGTATTAGAGCATGGTTTCTGTGTGCATTGTCAGAATGATCGCAATCTGTGCAGTGACATTCTGTCAGTGAACTGCTTACATCTGCAGGAATATGGAAAAAAGCTGCAGCTTTATCCTTTCCGTTACTGACTGGTTTGCTATGTTTTCTTAGTAATGAGAGTTGGTAGTAAGGTTGCATTGTTTGACACACTTTCATCACGCTATATTGATGGACTTCCACTCACAGCTAAGGATCTACACTCTTTCCTGTAGTTCTTATTAAGTGGTTGTCAACACAACAAACCAGTGAAGAACTTTTGGCTGCATTCCACCCCGGAGTCTGGGGCATTGTGTCTAAGGAGAGTATTTCCACTACAAAGGGCCTCCAAGGGCACAAATGGGAAGTAACAGATGAAACAGAATACTGTATTTCATCACAGACTTTGTGTTGCGTTGATGTACTTCATTGTCAGTCAAGCGGCATATAGAAGTTTATAGTTCTAAGAGTAATTACTACCTGTCTGCTAAGTTCTGTCTATAAAGAGTACTTAGAAGTTACACTAATTGTGTGTGATAGAAGTTTTTGTATCCGTCGAGTATGGCATATGCTACTAGATATAATTTTCTGGATACTCCAGGTGATTATTGTGGATTGCTTATTTGATTCAACACTGGTTGTGTCAGGGGTATTTGTATTAAAAAAATAAAAAATACAAAGAGTATTTTCATCTAAATAATGAATAAATGTTATGTTTTATGAAGAGTTCCCACTCTGTGATAATATTTCTACAATGTCAACATAATCCAATTTTGTGATACCTCATTAGGGCATGGCCAGACGTGGCGGAATTGCTCTGGAATTCCGCTGCGGCCAGTCCGCTGCGGAAATCCGCAGCGGACGTTTCCTCCATTGGTTTCCACACCTTTTTAGTTAGCTTCGTGCACACGTGGCGGAAAATTCCGCTGTGGACCATAGGCTGCGGTGCGGAATTTGGTGTCTGCAGCATACACTGGCTGTTGTGGACGTGTAGCGGACTTGTTGCGGACTTGGGGTATGTTCACACCCTGAGCCAAAAAAGTCTGAAAATACGGAGCGGTTTTCAAGGGAAAACAGCACCTGATTTTCAGACGTTTTTTGAGCAACTCGCGTTTTTCGCGCCGTTTTCGCGCCGTCTTTTCGGCCGTTTTTGGAACTGTTTTCAATAGAGTCTATGAGAAAACGGCTCCAAAAACGTCCCAAGAAGTGTCCTGCACTTCTTTTAACGTGGCTGTAATTTTACGCGTCGTCTTTTGACAGCTGTCAAACGACGACGCGTAAATTACAGGTCGTCGGCACAGTACCTCGGCAAACCAATTCAAATGAATGGGCAGATGTTTGCCGACGTGTTGGAGCCGTATTTTCAGGCGTAAATCGAGGCATAATACGCCTCGTTTACGCCTGAAAATAGGTCGTGTGAACCCAGCCTTATTGCGGAATTTCTCCATTGATTTACATGGAGATTCAAAATTCTGCAATGAAATCCGCAGATGTTATGTGTGTTGCGTTGCGTATTGGTTTTACGAACAGGATATTTCTTAATTCTGGCTGGACCTATGTGTTTCGAGGCCTAAAGCCAGACTGAGATGGAATGTTTTAAAAGACAGCAGGAAGTACTCTTCACCTGAATATGCAACGGCTAATCCACATCAATTTACTGCACATTTTAGGCAAAGCCGCAACAGAATCTGCAACGCATATTATGTGCGGCATTGATGCGGACAGTGTCTGCAGAAATACGCCACGTCTGGCTATGCCCTTAGGATCAAAACCGTTTTTTTCCTTGTGTTTAGAAAATGTAATAAATGTGTTAGACCTTATTCACACGACAGGGTTTCCCGGCCGTGTGACGGCCGTTCATAAAATGGCCGTCACACGGCCGCAGTAGGAACAATAGACCAATAGACCCCTAATGTGGCTATTCACATGACTGATTTTTTGATGGCCCGGGAAACCCGGCCGTCAAAAAATGGGACATGCCCTATTTTCGGTCGTTCACCCGGCAGCCTGGCTCCGATAGAGTCTATGGGGCCGGGTAATACACGGCCATCACTTGAATGTGCTCCAAGTGACGGCCATGTCTTCCGTCGCTCGCTCTCTCCTCCTCCTCCCCACAGTGCGAAGTTCATGTGAGGAGGAGGAGGGGGGTATTTTTTGCTCCCTGTAAGAGCGGAATCCCCAATTCCCGGCCATAGCTTCGGCAACGCTGTGGCCGGGGATTGGGGATTCCACTCCAGGAGAAGTCCGTGACTTCACTGTGTCCATATATGGACACAGTGACGTCATATGCACAGTGACGTCACAGACTTCTGAAGCGGAATCCTTCACTACTTTTCTATTTTGAAAATGGCGAAACACTGTTCACATTTGAGTCAGAAGCCCCATCACGAATTCCGTCCGATTTGACATGAGGAATAGCACTGCATGCGCTGCTATTTTTTTCTATCAAAACTACGGGCACCACGACGAGCGGGTCACTGTAGTGGATTCCATTATAAACTGAATCGGGTAAAACTTTTTTACAAGGAGTGGCTGATGTGGTTCCTCTCTTCAGACATCCTACTGAGCCTTGGGATCTTAATTTGGTCTTTGGTCTCCTCGAGGAGCTCCTTTTCGAGATCCCATGAGGGACATTTCGTTTAATTTCTTTTCCTGTAAAGTTGCTTTCGTGGTGGCTGTTACCTCCATCAGGCGGGTTTCGGAACTAGCTGCTCTACCTGCAAATCTCCTTTTCTGGTCGTTCACAGGGATAAGGTGGTGTTTGTGTCCTGTTTTTTCTTTCGAAAGTGGTCTCTGCCTTCCACATACTGTAGATGAAGAGAGAGTGCTACCTCCCTTCTGACCCTCCTCATCTTATCCAAGGTAGTGGGCTCTGCACTGTTTTGATGTGGTAAGAGCAGTCCGTGACATAGTCATTTGGGGCTCCGATTCTCTTTTTGTTCTTCCTATATAGCTGTGCAAGAGATTGGCAGCGTACAGTACCATCATTGCTTGTTGAATCTGGTCTGTGATGTCGGTAGCCTATCGGTCAAAGTGTAAAGTTAATTCCTTTTGGGTCACTACCCATTCTACAAGGGCTGTTGGAGCCTCTTGGACGTTCAGCTATCAAGCTACAGTCCCTCAGGTCTGCAAGGCTGCTACCTGGGAATCAGTGCACACCTTAAAAAAGTTTTACCAGTTCGATTTATTTCGCTTCCTTAGCTGTGTCCTGCCTTTTTTGCTATTATCCAGTGCCCAGGAACTATTGTTCTGGCTATTTGTTCAGTCTTTTTTTTTTTTCCTCCCGGGACCATGGACATGTTGTTATTTTGTCTTCTTCTTTTTTTGTCTTCTCCTGCACAAACTGATTTAGCCAGTGTCTGTGGGAAGAATATGGCTTGACTGAGCGGAGCCAAGACTTTTCCTACCTACTATCAGCCTCCTAGTGGCAAGGGCCTATACACATGAGTACAAAAATCTAAATATTTTGGCAAATCTTCAATACTGATACGCGACTTGTTTAACTTAAAAATCCGTACAGGTATAGTATAGAGGAGTTTGGGTATAACACTGTTTAAAATGGAAAACCCCATTTAAATGTAATAGATACGTGGTATTGTTAGTGCGTGGCTATTTTTATCATAATTTGTACAGTTAGTGAGCAGAACAGGCTAAGTGCTTATCTGATTGTCACTGTGGCATTATGGTTTCACAGCTTGTATTTAAACTAATTTTATGGCGTATTGGTCAGCCTATATTTATTTGTACAACTGGGTTTTAAGTTTTAAAATATTTTTTTATTCACGTTTACATTATTTATTTTCTAAGCTATGTGTGTGAAGCCATGCATTTTTTAGTTTACTTTATAGGCTTTATTGTACATACACTTTATGGATAAAGTATTGGGACACCTACACATAACACCGATAGGGGATTTTCATAACATCCCATTCTAAATCCACCGGCATTAATGCGGAGTTGGTCACCCCTTTGCAGCTAAACCTTAGCTTCCTCTCTTCTGGAAAGGCTTTGTAACAGATTTTGGAGTGTGTCTGTGGGATTTGTTTTTTCAATTTTTTCCAGAGGAGCATTTTTGAGCTCAGACACTGATGTTAGACGAGAAGGCCTGGCTTGCAATCTCCGTTCTACTCCACCCCAAAGGGGTCAGATGGGGTTACGGTCAAGGTTCTGTGCGGGCCAGTCATGTTCTTCCACACCAAACTCACCCAACCATGCCTTTATGGAGCTTCCTTTGTGCACTGGGGCACAGTCATGCTGGAACATAAAAGGGTCTTCCCCAAACTGTTCCCAAAAAGTTGGAAGCATACAATTTTCCAAAATGTTTTGGTATGCTGAAGCATTAAGATTTCCCTTCACTGGAGCTAAGGGACCTAATCCAACCCCTCCAAAACATCCCCAAAGCATTATCTCTCCACCAAACTTTACAGTTGGCACCTTGCAGTCAGGCATGTAAACGTTCTCCTGGCATTTGCCAAGCCCAAACTCATCTATCAGACTGTCAGATAGAGAAGTGTGATTCTTAACTCCACAGAACACTTTCCCACTGCTCCAGAGTCCAGTGGGGGCGTGCTTTACACCACTCCATCCGGTGCTTGGCATGCTTGCTTGCAGCTGCTCGGCTATGGAATCCCATGCCATGAAGCTCCTGGCTCAGAGTTTTGTGAAGATCTTGATGCCAGAGGAGGTTTGGAATTCTGCAGTTGAGTCAGCAGAGCGTTGGTGACTTTTATACACTAGGTCCCTCAGCACTTGGCGATCCCGCTCTGTAACTTTATGTGGTCTTCCACTCCGGGGCTGAGCTGCTGTGTTTCCTTAACGCTT
This sequence comes from Rhinoderma darwinii, assembly GCF_050947455.1. Lineage (NCBI taxonomy): Eukaryota > Metazoa > Chordata > Amphibia > Anura > Rhinodermatidae > Rhinoderma > Rhinoderma darwinii. The sequence goes on from NC_134690.1 coordinate 173,061,264, forward strand.
CCACTTTGCAATAAAACCATCTAGGAGGGAAGACATTTTATAAAGTGAACAATGCTCAAATTCAGCGAGCTCTTTACAATGACCCATTCTTTCACAAATGTATATAAAGACAGACTGCATGGCGAGGTGCTGGATTTTATACACCTGTAATGGGACTGAATGAAACCCCTGAATTTAATAATTTAGAAGTGTGTCACAATACTTTTGTCCATATTGTGTATATTTGAAGTGTATTTTTAAGGTGCAGACTGTAATATGAATATCACTGTAAATAAGAAGATATTGGTTAAATGCTTCTATAATCCTGTTTCCAAACCCTGGTGCGCAAGTGTTGTACATCATTGTGAAAACATCTCTTCTCTGCCCACAGTCTTCAATAAGGCCTCATGCACACGGCCGTGCCCGTAATCATGGACTTGCGATCGTGAGCATGGCCGGCCGCAGGCCGCATTTTCGGCCCGTGCTCCCATACACAGTATGGGAGCCTCGTCCATAAAAAATGAAAAGTAGGACATGCTCCATAATTCACGGCACAGTTCTACGGCACGGACACCCTTCCGTAGCGATACGGAAAGGTGTCTGTGGCTAATAGAACCAGGCGTGTCCGTAATTGCAGACCGTATTGCGGTCTGCAGTTACAGAGTTTTTTTTACGCATGGGGCCTTACTTTGTGGAATACGGCGCTTACTGCACTGTACCTACATACTGGCTTCTGAGCTCTTCACCAGTATTAGTGAGTGTGCCTGATTTTTACATTTTTAAAATGCCATAAGTTGCTGTGTTCTGACACAGGCAACTGTACATACCACTATTATTTACCCCATGGCTTCATTTTAGTCCCCCTCTGCTTTCCCTGGAACATCTTATTAAATAGTGGACCATACAATTATCTTATCCATAGTTTTCAAGATGGCGGTTTTCAAGTGATTTGGACCACATGACTGCCTCCCCGGCTGCCTGCTCTTCTGGGCCAGCACTGAACCATAGCTGAACACATTCAGCGCGCGCAGATACAGGCAGCAGACTTTTCTGTACCTCTGTATGCGCTAAAAGCATTTAGCGCTTTCATAAAAGAGCAGGGAGCCAAGAGTGCGGTTATGTGGCTAAATTACCCGACTGCCGCCATCTTGAAAGCTATGGATGTGAAAATTGTGCCGTCCACGATGACCTAGAGAGCAATGTTTTGACCTCCGTTGGGTTAACGAAGCCCTAATGACAAGTCTAAAGTGTACACCTGGAGGTACACGCTAAACATAAGGCAAAAACATGAGGTAAATGGGGCCTCCGATAAATCCTGTCACAGTTTTCTCCTCAGTGACTGCTGCTGGCTCTGTGTATGTAGTGAGAGACTCAGATTAACCCTTTACAAGCAGCTCTGCCCTCCTCTAGCAGACTAACCTTTTAGGCCTCATGCACACATTGCACGAATGTCTTCTGTGTGCAGTTCATTGTTTCAACGGACCAAATGAATGAAATGGCTGAGTCTGTTCCATCAAAAATGGACAGTAGTAGGACCTGTCCTATTTTTTTTGGAAAGGCCACACGGTTCCGTTAAAACCACGGAAGTGTGCATGGCCCAATAGAAATTAATGTGTCAGTGTGCTATGCGTTAAAAAAACGGATAGCACACTGAAGAAAATAACTGAAGTGGGCATGAGGCCTAACAAGCAGTTGAATCTTCCTCCTCTAGCAGATTAACCATTTACAAGCAGCTGTATACCCCTTTCCTAGCTAAGCTGCATTATATACAGTGAAATCTTTTTACATGGCTGATAAAATAACAATATTCTGTCTGAAGTTCAGGCTCCTTGCTGTAGGTGAGGACATTTCTTGCCCTATTTTCAATTTGCTGATTTGTCACCCATTAAAATGCTTTGAGGAATTAATTCACCAGGGCAATCAATTCTTCCATTGTATTCTATGAACCAGCAAATCGACAAAACGGTGAAACAGGGAACAGTGCATGGAGGTTAATTGGCTCACCCGTACTCCTGGGCAGATCTGAACACAAGGCGCCACTATGCCATTACGCTGTTGTATAGAATTAGCTCCCCTCACAGTTGGCATCTCCCAGAGAAAAAGGAAATCTCACCAGATTTTCACTCTGCTGAAGTGAAAGTAAGATCTGTTTTCTTTAATACTGAGGGAAATCCTCTGTTCTGCTATTGATATATACATAGGAACTCATTCTTCTAGCCATTTTACAACCAATTTTTCAAGATGGTAAATGTAAATAACGTATTTTTTGGACTATAAGACGCTGTTTTTAGCAAGAATAAATCTTGCTAAAAAGTCCCTGCATCTTCTAGTCCACAGTCAAGGGACCCGGCTGTGCCGGGCTCCCTGACCGCTTTATTACTTAACCCCTTCCCGACTCATGACGTGCCGGCACATCATGGAGCGGGAGGGTGATTATGTATGGAGCGGGCTCACGTGCTGAGCCCGCTCCATACACTGCAGGTGTCAGCTGTGTTTTACAGCTGACACACTGCCCTGACGACCAGGAACAGCAATTACGCTGTTCCTGGCCGTTTAAAGAGGTTGTGGCGTAGACCACATGTATCCCTTATCCACATGATAGGGGATACATGTGTGATCGCTGGGGGTCCGACCCCTAGCGATAAAGAGAACGGGAACTGAAAAGTCACCAAGAGCGCATGAGAAGCTTTGACTTCCGCGTTTTGAGTCCAGCAGCTCCATAGAGATAAATAGGATCCCTATGCGCATGCGTGAGTGGCTCTCCGTGGATTTCTATTGAGGTGCCGAACAAATAAGCCGGATACAGAACCCGGAAGTCCAAGCTTCTCATGTAGCTTTCTGGGTGACTTTCAGTCCCCTGTTCTCCTTTTCGCTGGGGGACCCAGTGGTCAGACCCCCAACGATCCCACATGTAGCCCCTATCCTGTGTTTTATGGCAAACCCCTTTAACTAGTTAAATGCCGCGGTCAATAGCGACTGCGGCATTTATAGGGGTTTTTCCATGAAGGACATTTATGACCTATCCACAGGATGTTCCAGGAGAAGTAGTAGGACAACAGCACACGTCTCCGAAACTTCAAAAAGGTTTTATTGTCAAAACATCTTGCGGCAAACAGGCAACGTTTCGACCCATAGTGAGTGAAAGGTCTTTTTCAAGCCTAACATCATATCTAAAAGCATAATCTTAAATAGGCTAAAATGTATCACGTGACTTTTTGTATCTACCTGTGAAAATCGTGATCAATGTCTCCCAGGTGAGTTATACATTTGTTCAACTGACATCAATCAACTTGTTACAAAATAATAAAACGTGTACAAAAACGACATAGTATAGATATTCAATAGACCAGTTGATGTATATGTATCAATCATTATTTCGCCAAACGAAATAATTAATTATTAATTTCGCCAAACAAATTTATTGTTTTCCTATTTTCTGTTGTCTAAAAGCTGGGTGCGTCTTGTAGTCCGAAAAATACGGTACTTTTCTTTAATAATTTGCTTTCTTTTTGTATGTTATTGTAATGGCGGAAGGAGGTGAAGGGAACAAGTGAGCCCTAATCTACCCACCGCCCTGTCCCTGCCTACTTGCAACGACCCGCCCTAGGCGACGGGGTACAACTTGGCGGCGGTCCCTACGCTGACTAAGTGCAAGGGGATACAAACAGGGAACAAGCAAGGGAAGGGGCAGTAGCCCACGGAACACCGTGAGGGAACGGAGTGGTGAACGAGCAGTCAGGATCAGGATGTAATGAAGTATACAAACGCAGAGCACGGAGCAGGAAGCAAGCCGGGGGCAGAGCGAAGCAGGATAAGCGGGAACTGAAGCAAGGCTGAAGCACGGCAGAAGCAGGCTGGAGCAAGGGAGCAGTGGGGCCAGGAAGAATCACAAGCAATGAGGAAGAGAAAATGGCAGGTATAAATGGACAGGGGGCGGAGCTAACTCCGACTGACCAGGCCGCGATAGGCTCTCCCACTCCTGAGCCTGCCACCCTGATTGGTGGGAGCAGGTGTCAGTCTAAGAGGTCTGGCCTCAGGTGTCGATTGATTAATCATGGGAGTATCCACAGACGTAGTGCCTGGCAGATCCTTTACAGTACTCCCCCTTTTATGAGGGGCCACCGGACCCTTACTAAGAGGACCCGGTTTAGTGGGGAAGAGAAGGTGGAACCTCCTGACCAATACCCCAGCGTGAACATCTCGAGCAGGTACCCAAGTCCTCTCCTCCGGCCCGTATCCTCTCCAATGGACCAGGTACTGGAGGGAGCCCCTCAGGGGTGAGAACGGGAACAGGAGGTTTCCTCGAGGGGGACCAGGACGGGGAGCAGCGTTTAAGGAGGGAGGCATGAAAGACGTCGTGTATGCGAAAGGATGGGGGCAGCTCCAGACGGAAGGATACAGGGTTGAGGACTTCAATGACCTTATAAGGCCCAATAAATCGGGGAGCAAACTTCCTGGACGGGACCTTAAGGCGCAAGTTCCTAGACGACAACCACACCAGATCCCCGACGACAAACCGGGGGTTAGCAGAACGTCTTCTATCAGCCTGAATCTTTTGTACGCTCTGGGACGCCTCTAGGTTCTTCTGAACCTGGGCCCAGACTGTGCACAGTTCCCGATGAACGTCCTCTACCTCGGGATTATTGGAACAACCAGGAGAAACGGAGGAGAACCGTGGATTAAACCCGAAATTACAGAAAAACGGGGAGACCCCTGACGAGTTACTGACCCGGTTATTCAGGGAAAATTCGGCGAGGGGAAGGAATGAGACCCAATCAAATTGACAGTCAGAGATGAAACACCTTAAATATTGTTCCAGGGATTGATTAGTCCTTTCCGTTTGGCCATTAGTTTCGGGATGGAAGGCGGAGGAGAAGGACAGATCAATCTCCAACTTTTTACAAAAAGCTCTCCAAAATAAGGAAACAAATTGTACCCCTCTGTCAGAAACGATATTGACTGGGGCCCCATGGAGACGCAGAATGTGTTTAACAAACAAAGAAGCTAACGTCTTTGCGTTAGGTAGTTTCTTAAGGGGCACAAAGTGGCACATCTTGCTGAAGTGGTCTACTACCACCCACACCACCGACTTGCCCTGAGATGGAGGCAAATCGGTGATAAAATCCATGGAGATATGAGTCCAAGGTCTCTGGGGAATGGGCAAAGAACGTAGTAAACCCGCAGGTCGGGACCTAGAGGTCTTGGACCTAGCACAAACCTCACAAGCGGCGACGTAAGCGCTAACGTCCTTAGGCAACCCAGGCCACCAATAGTTCCTGGTAATGAGGTGTTTGGTACCCAAGATGCCAGGATGACCAGATAGTGCGGAGTCATGGTTTTCCCTGAGTACCCTTAGCCGGTATTGCAGGGGGACAAACAGCTTGTCCCCAGGGAGGTTCCCGGGAGCTGAACCTTGATCAGCCGCAATGTCAGAGGCTAAATCAGAATCAGTGGCAGAAACGATTATACCAGGGGGTAAAATACAAGCAGGATCCTTCTCAGAAGGAGGATTGGCCATGAAACTATGTGACAGTGCATCAGCCTTAATATTTTTGGACCCAGCCCTATAGGTAACCAAGAAGTTAAATCTGGTAAAGAATAGCGCCCATCGAGCTTGTCTAGGATTAAGCCTCCGGGCAGATTCTAGGAAAACCAGATTCTTGTGGTCAGTAAGGACCGTTACCTGGTGTCTGGCCCCCTCCAGGAAGTGACGCCACTCTTCAAAAGCCCATTTAATGGCTAAAAGTTTGCGGTTGCCAATATCATAGTTACTCTCAGTGGGCGAAAACTTCCTAGAGAAGTAAGCACAGGGGCGGAGATGGGTGAGGGAGCTGGTACCCTGGGACAAGACGGCCCCCACTCCCACCTCGGACGCGTCAACCTCCACAATAAATGGCTCCCTTTGGTTGGGCTGAACCAGCACGGGGGCCGAGATAAAGCACTTCTTGAGGGTCTCAAAAGCCTGGACGGCCTCAGGAGGCCAGTGGAGGACATCAGCACCCTTGCGAGTGAGGTCCGTAAGAGGCTTAGCGACGACCGAGAAGTTGGCAATAAATCTCCTGTAATAGTTAGCGAACCCCAAAAAACACTGTAGCGCCTTCAGGGAGGCAGGTTGGACCCATTCCGCCACAGCCTGGACCTTGGCAGGGTCCATGCGGAATTCATGAGGAGTGAGGATTTGACCCAAAAATGGTATCTCCTGTACCCCAAACACACATTTTTCGGTTTTCGCAAACAAATAATTTTCCCGGAGGACCTGGAGGACCTTCCTGACATGCTCCACGTGGGAGGACCAGTCCTTGGAAAACACCAGTATGTCATCAAGGTACACTACAAGGAAATTTCCCATGTACTCTCTCAGAATTTCATTAATAAAATTCTGGAAGACAGCAGGGGCATTACACAACCCAAAGGGCATGACCAGGTATTCGAAATGACCTTCGGGCGTGTTGAACGCAGTCTTCCACTCATCCCCCTCTTTGATGCGGATAAGGTTATACGCCCCCCGTAGATCGAACTTAGAGAACCATTGGGCCCCCTGAACCTGATTAAAAAGATCCGGAATCAAAGGAAGGGGATACTGGTTCCTTACTGTGACCTTATTCAAGTTCCGATAGTCAATGAACGGCCTAAGACCACCATCCTTCTTCCCCACGAAGAAGAAGCCAGCACCTACAGGAGAAGTCGAGGGACGAATGAAACCCTTGGCCAGGCATTCTTGGATATACTCCCTCATGGCTTCACGTTCTGGACATGAAAGATTAAATATCCTACCCTTAGGAAGCTTAGCACCTGGTACCAAATCGATGGCGCAATCGTAATCTCTATGAGGGGGCAACACCTCGGAGGCCTCCTTAGAAAAAACATCAGCGAAGTCCTGAACAAACTCAGGTAGCGTGTTTACCTCCTCACGGGGAGAAATAGAGTTAACCGAAAGACATAACGTCAGGCATTCACTACCCCATTTGGTGAGATCCCCAGTATTCCAATCAAATGTGGGATTATGCAGCTGCAACCAGGGAAGACCTAATACCAGATCGGACGATAATCCCTGCATCACCAGTACAGAGCACTGCTCCAAATGCATGGAGCCAACAAGGAGTTCAAAAACAGGAGTATGCTGCGTAAAATAACCATTAGCAAGAGGAGTGGAGTCGATACCCACTACCGGGACAGGATAAGGCAAATCAATAAAAGGCATTTTTAGAGATATAGCAAATTCCACAGACATGATATTAGCAGATGAGCCAGAATCCACGAAGGCACTGCCAGTGCAGACCGGCCAGCAAACGAGACCTGAAAGGGAAGCAAAATTTTATTGCGTTTCATATTAACGGGAAATACCTGTGCGCCCAAGTGACCTCCCCGATGATCACTTAGGCGCGGAAGTTTTCCGGCTGCTTATTCTTGCGCCTGGGACAGGTGTTCAGTTGATGCTTGTCATCCCCACAATAGAAGCAGAGACCATTCTTCCTGCGGAACTCTCTACGTTGTCGAGGGGACATGGAGGCCCCAAGTTGCATAGGTACCTCCGAGTCTTCCGTGGAAGAGCGAGGAGACGGGACCTCGGGGGTGATCGCAGGGAAGTCAGAGGGGAAAACACTGAAACGTTCAAGCTGACGTTCCCTGAGACGTCGGTCAAGTCGTACTGCTAGGGCCATAACCTGGTCTAGGGAGTCAGAAGAGGGGTAGCTAACAAGCAGATCCTTCAGGGCGTCAGATAATCCTAACCTAAACTGGCACCTTAGGGCCGGGTCGTTCCACCGAGAAGCTACGCACCACTTTCTAAAATCAGAACAGTATTCCTCAACAGGTCTCCTACCCTGACGTAAGGTCACCAGCTGACTCTCGGCTAAGGCAGTCCTGTCAGTCTCGTCGTAAATGAGTCCAAGGGCAGAGAAAAAACGATCAACGGAGGAAAGTTCAGGGGCGTCAGGAGCCAAGGAGAAGGCCCACTCTTGGGGCCCTTCCTGGAGTCGGGATATAATGATTCCCACCCGCTGGTTCTCGGAACCTGAGGAGTGAGGTTTTAGATGGAAGTAAAGTCTGCAACTCTCCCGGAAGGAGAGAAAAGTCTTACGGTCCCCCTGAGAACCGGTCAGGTAACTTGAGGTCAGGTTCTAGAGGTGAGGTGAGGGGTACTACTATGGCAGCATCAGACTGGTTGACCCTCTGAGCCAGGGCCTGGACCTGTAAGGAGAGGCCCTGCATCTGCTGGGTCAGGGTCTCAAGGGGGTCCATGATAGCGTCAGCATAGGAGAAATGGTAGACTAGGTATGGGCTTGTGATTATGTAATGGCGGAAGGAGGTGAAGGGAACAAGTGAGCCCTAATCTACCCACCGCCCTGTCCCTGCTTACTTGCAACGACCCGCCCTAGGCGACGGGGTACAACTTGGCGGCGGTCCCTACGCTGACTAAGTGCAAGGGGATACAAACAGGGAACAAGCAAGGGAAGGGGCAGTAGCCCACGGAACACCGTGAGGGAACGGAGTGGTGAACGAGCAGTCAGGATCAGGATGTAATGAAGTATACAAACGCAGAGCACGGAGCAGGAAGCAAGCCGGGGGCAGAGCGAAGCAGGATAAGCGGGAACTGAAGCAAGGCTGAAGCACGGCAGAAGCAGGCTGGAGCAAGGGAGCAGTGGGGCCAGGAAACCAGGAAGAATCACAAGCAATGAGGAAGAGAAAACGGCAGGTATAAATGGACAGGGGGCGGAGCTAACTCCGACTGACCAGGCCGCGATAGGCTCTCCCACTCCTGAGCCTGCCACCCTGATTGGTGGGAGCAGGTGTCAGTCTAAGAGGTCTGGCCTCAGGTGTCGATTGATTAATCCTGGGAGTATCCACAGACGTAGTGCCTGGCAGATCCTTTACAGTTATCCTTTCTATTCTGATATAAAACTAAATTCAGAATTCTGCTGGTTTCCTGGTACCTGGGCATTGTGGGAGCTCTTACACTGTTAGGCTGGGTTCACACGACCATGAAACGGCTGTAATGGACGGAACTTATTTCGGCCGGAAGTCCCGGACCGAACGCAGTGCAGGGAGCCGGGCTCCTAGCATCATAGTTATGTACGATGCTAGGAGTCCCTGCCTCGCTGCAGGACAACTGTCCCGTACTGTAATCATGTTTTCAGTACGGGACAGTAGTTCCGGGACTTCCGGCCGAAATACGTTCCGTCCATTACGGACGTAACATGGTCGTGTGAACCTTGCCTTAGAGCTAAGCTGTTAGGTTACATGTCTGACAGTGAATTGCTGCTAAAAATCACTGTCTGTTTCCAAGAGCTACCAGCAGAATTTTGAAAGCAGCAATAGATATTATTAGAGAAAACAACATGAAATAACTCACAATAACTTCGAGGTCCTTTTGTTGTCTAAACCCTGCTGTAACTGTACAGGTCATGGTTTGGGATCTTTGACTTATTTGTCCCAGTTGTTTATATGGGTATGAATTATGGACAGCGATATTTTAAGACGATGATAATACATTTCTCATATGTACATGCTGTAGCTGTTAAAACAATTATATAATTTAATTGACTCAAGATTGGTAGTAGCTGTAAATAGCAACTAAGATTGTAGCTCAATTAGTAACGTTCCTATCGAAAAAACACATAGTGGTGACAGCTTTTACATGCCGCACTTCCGCAGCAATTGCTATATTTAAGGCATGCTGTGCTGTAGTTTAAAAAAAATAAATAAAATGTGTGCATTTCTGCCATGTTGTGTGAGTGGGTTTTTATACAATCTAGTTTACAACAATCAATCACAGTGGCCAAACCACAAATAAAAGCGGTAAATTTACTCTAAAATCAGCCTATTTTGTAAAAAGTTTAGGCACACAACAGTGCAGTTCTTTATGGCAAAATAAATTTGTTAGTAAGGACCTGACCTCTTTTATTTTTTATTTTTTGTGATGCAAGTGATACACACACACACACACACACACACACACAGCGAGGCAAATAAGGCTTGCAGTCATGTAATGATTTTCAACAAATCTTTGCTCTACATCTAAAACACTGTTTATTTTGCAGTAATTACAAAAAGCTCTAAAATTGAGGTACCTGGGGATATGTGTATTTTATTATTAATAATTAGAATATGTAAGGGACCAGTGCATGGAAGTAATAAAAAATTAACTTAATAACAGAAAAAACAAGGCGAACCAAATCAATGCTGAAAATGTCATCAAATACATCTAGCCTGCTCTGGTGTAATATTAACCCACTTACTGGACCATTTAATCATATCAGAAGGTAAGCAGACGCTCCCAGCTAAACCGGAAAATACATGATAGTCTCTGACTGGCAGCAAGATTTGAAAAGGAGTTTAATATTTGAGTCAGACTTAATAAATTGCTCAGCTGATACATTATTATTGTCTATGGAACTTCTCTAGTTGTAAAATGATTTTGGAATAAAGTGAACTTGGGTATCTACCTTTAAAAATCTGAGTGAAAATGAATTAATATACTTTAAAAGTATTGTTTAGCTGCCGTGTTTCTCCTGTTATTTCTGGGCTCACACCTTAGGCCGCATTCACACGGGCGTTGCGCATCTCGGAAGTGAAAAACGTCCGTTTATCACGTCCAAGGTGCATCCGTGCGCTGCAGGATGCAATATCACGAATCCCACATAGACATGAGTTGCGCGAAGCGTGGATGCATGAAGCGTGGTGAAACAACAGGCGTGTGAACGGCCACGTTGAATTATATAGGTCCGTGTGACGGCCGTTGTCGGCTGTCACACAGACGTTCGTGGGAATAAGGCCTTAGTATATTGCAAGAGCTCAAATTTTGACGAAGATGGTGCCTGTGAGTTACTACCATTGTTTTTAATGCAGAGGTATAGCGAAACAAGTGTTTGGTTTCATGCAACTGATTATTTCTTGAGACCTAATAATAATAATAATAATAATCTTTATTTATATAGCGCCAACATATTACGCAGCACTTTACAATGTAGAGGGAACATGAAAACAATATCAGACATTACATAGTGACAAAGTTAATTTACAATTCAAACCTGGGGAGTGAGGACCCTGCTCGCAAGAGCTTACAATCTATGAGGACATAAGGGAGACACAAAGTGTAATAGTGTTTGTTCTGTACAATGGTCCGGCCATTTTTATACACATGCGGTGGTATCATAAAGCTGCATGAGCCGGTCACCAGCCACTATCCGTGTATGACGGACATGAAGAGAAGGAGTGTGAGGGAATCTTATTCTGATGACTAATCTAAATGGAGGGCCATGAAAAGGAGTCAGATTAGGGAATTTTATAGGCCTGTCTAAATAGATGTGTTTTCAGGGCACGTTTAAAACTGTGGATATTGGGAATTAATCTGATTGTCTGGGGTAGCACATTCCAGAGGACGGGTGCAGCACGAGAGAAATCCTGGAGACGGTAGTGGGAGGTTCGGATTATGGAGGATTTTAATCTAAGGTCGTTGGCAGAACGTAGAGCCCGAGTAGGGTGGTAGACAGAGATGAGGGAGGAGATGTAAGGAGGTGCAGCACTGTGGAGAGCTTTGTGGGTGAGAGTAATAAGTTTGAATTTTATTCGGAAGGGGATGGGCAACCAGTGCAGTGACTGGCACAGATTAGAGGCGTTGGTGTAGCGCTTGGTCATAAAGATGAGCCTGGCTGCTGCATTGAGGATAGATTGGAGAGGGGAGAGTTTAGTGAGGGGAAGACCGACTAGTAATGAGTTACAGTAGTCAAGACGAGAGTGAATCAGAGCAACAATGAGAGTTTTGGCAGTTTCCTCCGTAAGAAAAGAGCGGGTTCTGGAGATGTTTTTTAGGTGAAAATGACAGGAGCGTGAAAGTGATTGTATGTGAGGAGTAAAGGAAAGATCTGAGTCAAAAATAACCCCGAGACAGCGGGCGTGCTGCTTAGGAGTTATGATAGTGCCACACACAGAGATAGAGACATCAGGTTTAGGGAGGTTAGTAGATGGTTGGAACACAAGGAGCTCAGTTTTAGAAAGATTCAGTTTCAGATAGAGAGAGGACATGATGTTAGAGACAGCGGACAGACAATCACTGGTGTTCTGTATTAGAGCAGGGGTGATGTCACGGGAAGAGGTATATAATTGGGTGTCATCAGCGTAGAGATGGTACTGGAAGCCAAATCTGCTGATGGTTTGTCCAATAGGAGCTGTGTAGAGAGAAAAGAGGAGTGGACCTAGGACTGATCCCTGAGGAACCCCGATATCAAGGGGAAGAGGAGAAGTGGAACCAGCAAATGACACACTGAATGAGCGGTCTTAATGTTTCCATTGCAAATGGTTTCCGTTTGTTTCCGTCATTCAAGGTTTCATTTTTTTGTAGCGGAAACAATAGCATAGTCGACTGCGCTATTGTTTCCGCTAAAAAAAAAACAGAAACCATTTGCAACGGAAGCCCAACGCAGATGTGAACAGGCCCTAACATAGGACATTGTGGAGTAATCGGTTACTGCCTTCTTGTCCTGTCTATAGCAGGTGTATAATATTGTCATGGCTGCACGTTTCTATAAGAAGTAAGCTTTGCAGGCAAGAATACCTAGGATTTCACTTTACAAAGAAGAATTCGTTGGCATATACTCATTCACCTTTGCCTTTCCGAATATTTAAGGAAAGTACTATTAACAGAAAAGGAGCCTTCTCCGCAACAAGCACTATAGATAATTCAGAAATACAGTATCAGACAGAGTCTGTGGGACTTGTATCAAAGAAAACTGGCAACTAAGGGACGGTTCACATCAGCGTTAGCTTTCCATTCAGGGGTTCCGTCTGCGGTTTCCGTCGTGGAACCCCTCAACGGAAAGTCAAACAGAAACCACAGCTTCCGTTTGCATCACCATTGATCGACTGTGCTATTGATTCTGTCGGAAAAACGGAAACCTGCCGGAACGGTGACAAACGGAAACCATTAGCAATGTTTCCGTCACCATTGATATCAATGGTGATGCAAACGGAAGCTAGGGTTTCCATTTGACTTTCCGTTGCGGGGTTCCACTACGGAAACCTCAGACGGAAAGCGAACACTGATGTGAACAGGCCATAATTATCATTTCTGTTTTCCAGTGCAGGTTAGAAAATTAAAGTGATTTGGTTGCTTTCCTTTGCATTCGTTTTTATTCTTCTTTCCTTAAGCTGAAGCCCAATGAGTGGAGATTCTGTTGAGTATGTAATTCCCCTTTTTGTGTCCTGGATAGACCTTATCCGGTTTATAAAGCAGCTGCAATCACACGCACATCTTATGCTGCTGTATAATGGTACTCAATTGCACTTATCTGTTAAGTTGCTTATGTTGAATTTACTATGTGCATCTTGGGATGAAATTTTCTGTCTTCTGTATATTTCCCTTTCCTACTAATCACGTTTTTCTAAAATTGTGTCATACCAAATTGTTATTTTGGGAAATGTTGTGCAGGAAATCAAAAAAATCCAGGATGCATCATAGACGTAGGGCTATCGCTGTATAGTTTTCACAGAGATACAATGGATGTCACCAGCAAACTAGTTCGACAAGCTGCATGGAGTGACTGCATTTATCTATGAAACATTATCTATGCATGTATATTCTTTAATTCTTCTACCTGTCTTCTTCAAAAGACCCTGCTTTGCTACCTGTAAATAGTACACCTGCAATTCACAATATAAGCAGCACACAAAACTGCGTATCACTGCATGCCAGTACCAACAGCACCAGGTCTTGTGGTTGGGGAGCTTCTACCAGCCCAATGGTTGTTGTTATGTCTGCTTTTCCTCACTAATTCCTACGTGTTCCTATCCAGTGGATGCTCTGCGGGTGGAGTGGCGTGAGGGAACGTGCAGTGCTGCTTTTTATCATCAGAAAAGGCCGTACCTTGTACGAAGGTTTAATCTACAAGTCCCATCGGAGAGCCAGGAGTACCTAGAGGTGACACATGGTTTGCCTTGCTGTGAGACATGACCTCTGCACACTGTTATAATGCACTGACAAGTTCAGCACCTGTAATCTCAGCTATTTTCTGCATGAGCAAGCATGCTTAAGTCATCTAGGGGTTACTGCCATGTTACATGTGACAATACCCCCTCCACATGATTCTTGCCTTCACTGATAATACTGTAATGTTTTGTAGCAGCAGTGACATGTTTAAAGTGCCTTATTAACATCATGATGTAGATAGTAGATACGGTCTACGAATTGTTTATCCTATTTCAGAAGCCGTTATCATATAGAAAAGTCTACTTAGTCAAACAGGATAATTTAGTTCATGTCTACATAGATATGTAATAGCTATAACAAGAGTTACATGACTGTAATAACTGAAAATATGTTTGTATTTAATTGAACTTGTGGTATATTCATGCGGCAGTAAAGCCCTGCAGCTGGAGAAAGGCCTGGCTGTGTATCAAAAGGATTACAACAGGGATGGACAAGATTCCCTACATGTTAGGCGCCAGTCAGATGAATTCAGGAGCCAGATTCTGTTTTAGTTGCCTGGTAGTAAGTGCTATCATTGGCATTAATAGAAAACATCCCAAAAGCTGAGGTGCCAGTGACAAATTTCTAGGCACATTGATAACCTGCCCCTCCCCAGGGATTTGTCCAGCCCTAGATTATTACATAGCATAAATAATTAGCTTTTTTTTTTTGCTAACGGAACTATTTCCACACCTTTTTACATACACACATAAAAAAAATAATATTATATCTCAATACCCATATGTTTTCTGAAGTAGACACCTGGCACATTGTGAAAATAGCACCCAGCACTTCACACTCATCAGTCAGTATCAGAGTGTAGATAGGGAGGAAAGAATACACAGCAATCTGCAGGGGGATCACGCAAGTTCTGTATTACCCATGGCAGATGGTGGGGTATTACACACTCATCAGTGTCTGCCAGCACAAGGGAGAAGAGGTTCCTCAGAACAGGTACAGGAATGGAGGAATCTCGTGCTGATACATGAAAGCGAGTGAAGGCAGCAACATCCTGGACACACACAACTCTATTTCAGCATGTATAACTGGGACCGCCAACATGAGAAGTTTGAAACTAGGAGCCGATTGCAAACTGCATATAAAGGGGTCAGAAAACAAAGGAATGAAAATGGTATCCCGATTGAGTGTTTACCTGGAGTTAAAAAGGTTGCACTAACGTATATAAAAATAATTTTCTCCATGTCAAAGGTGTCCATAGCCTGGCTATTTTACAGATTATACATCAATATTTTTATAATAAGCGGAGTAACTTTGTAAATATATTGCATTACTTTTATCTCGTTTGATTTAGAGTTACAGCCTATATTATTATAGCTTAGAGCTGCACAGACCATTCTGCTGGTAGCCATTGGAAACAGACAACAAAATTGTCACCAGACACAGTCCTAACAGCTTGGGCTCTGATCACATCATGTTTTGGCCATACGTTTAACATGTACGCCAAGAAAGCTCCTGACGTACAGGCTAAACGTGTCCATTGGGCTCTGTTGTCAGACGGAAGCCAAAATAGTGTATTTTTGGCCTCTGTCTGGCTGGTATACAATGTCGTACAGAAAAAAAAAGGATGAAATAACATAGTTGACAACACTATTCCATGCCGCTGAGTCCAGTATAATATATATATATATATATATATATATATATATATATATATATACATACATACAGTAGAACAGGGGATAGGAGCAGCACTGTGTAAATAGCCAAGAAAACGGTTGGTGCTAGCTTCAAAAATAAGGAGTGACGTGCTCCTCATGCATATATCCAAGAAACGAGACTGGAAGCAGCACTCAGCAACAAATGTGAATTTATTCACCCAACACTATATAAAGTAAACCACCTTTTTTTTCCCAACATGCTAGCCTCAGGGTGACCGATGCAACTGTAAGTGCCCCTGAATATAATAGTACTATACACTGTACTCCTGAATATAATAGTACTATACACTACACTCCTGAATATAATAATACTATACACTATACTCCTGAATATAATAGTACTATACACTGCACTCCTGAATATAATAGTACTATACACTGTACTCCTGAATATAATAGTACTATACACTGCTCCTGAATATAATAGTACTATACACTGTACTCCTGAATATAATAGTACTATACACTGTACTCCTGAATATAATAGTACTATACACTGTATTCCTGAATATAATACCGTGTTTCCCCGAAAGTAAGACAGTGTCTTACTTTCTTTTTATCCCCAAAAGCCCCACTATGTCTTACTTTCGGGGTATGTCTTATATTGGGAAAAAATTGTCGAATTTTTTTTTTTTTTTTTTCACAAACTTTATTTAACTGTTTTACATTTTTTTTTTTAGTCCCACCAGGGGACTTCACTATGCGATGTGCCGATCGCATATATAATGCTTTGGTATACTTAGTATACCGAAGCATTATTGCCTGTCAGTGTAAAACTGACAGGCAACCTATTAGGTCATGCCTCCGGCATCGCCTAACAGGCAGATGCTGAAGGCAGACCTGGGGGTCTTTGTTAGACCCCCGGCTGTCATGGAAACCCGACGGCGACCCGCGACTTGTTTGCGGGGGCGCCGATCGGGTGACAGAGGGAGCTCCCCCTCTGTCAAACACATTAAATGCCGCTGTCACTATTGACAGCGGCATTTAATGGGTTAAACTGCCGGAATCGGCGCGCGCTTCGATTCCGGCAGTTGCAGCAGGAGCCAGGCTGTGTATAACAGCCGTGCTCCTGCCGCTAATGGAGACGTATGGAGAGGGGGGCGGCGCGGAAGTGGGCAGGAGGCGGCAATACCCCCGTGTTTCCCCGAAAGTAAGACATATGTCTTACTTTCGGGGTACGGCTTATATTAGCCGACCCCCCTGAAACCCCCGATACGTCTTACAATCGGGGGTGTCTTACTATCGGGGAAACACGGTAGTACTATACACTGCTCCTGAATATAATAGTACTATACACTGTGATCCTGAATATAATAGTACTATACACTGTATTCCTGAATATAATAGTACTCTACACTGCTCCTGAATATAATAGTACTATACACTGTATTCCTGAATATAATAGTACTATACACTGCTCCTGAATATAATAGTACTATACACTGTGATCCTGAATATAATAGTACTATACACTGTATTCCTGAATATAATAGTACTCTACACTGCGCCCCTGAATATAATAGTACTATACACTATACTCCTGAATATAATAGTACTATACACTGTACTCCTGAATATAATAGTACTATACACTGCTCTTGAATATAATAGTACTCTACACTGTGCTCATGAATATAATAGTACTATACACTGCACTCCTGAATATAATAGTGCTATACACTGTACTCCTGAATATAATAGTACTATACACTGTATTCCTGAATATAATAGTACTATACACTGCGCCCCTGAATATAATAGTACTATACACTGTGCCCCTGAATATAATATTACTATACTCTGTGCTCCTGTATATAATAGTACTATACACTGTATTCCTGAATATAATAGTACTATACACTGTATTCCTGAATATAATAGTACTATACACTGTGCCCCTGAATATAATAGTACTATACACTGTACTCCTGAATATAATAGTATTATACACTGTACTCCTGAATATAATAGTACTATACACTGTACTCCTGAATATAATA
Source organism: Rhinoderma darwinii (assembly GCF_050947455.1). Classification (NCBI taxonomy): domain Eukaryota; kingdom Metazoa; phylum Chordata; class Amphibia; order Anura; family Rhinodermatidae; genus Rhinoderma; species Rhinoderma darwinii. Next base: position 173,078,885 of record NC_134690.1, read on the forward strand.
GTACTAAACACTGTACTCCTGAATATAATAGTACTATACACTGTACTCCTGAATATAATAGTACTATACACTGTACTCCTGAATATAATAGTACTAAACACTGTACTCCTGAATATAATAGTATCATACACTGTACTCCTGAATATAATACCACTATACACTGTACTCCTGAATATAATAGTACTATACACTGTGCCCCTGAATATAATAGTACTATACACTGTACTCCTGAATATAATAGTACTATACACTGTACTCCTGAATATAATAGTACTATACACTGTACTCCTGAATATAATAGTATTATACACTGTACTCCTGAATATAATAGTACTATACACTGTACTCCTGAATTTAATAGTACTATACACTGCTCCTGAATATAATGGTACTCTACACTGTGCTCATGAATATAATAGTACTATACACTGCTCCTGAATATAATGGTACTCTACACTGTGCTCATGAATATAATAGTACTATACACTGCACTCCTGAATATAATAGTACTATACACTGTACTCCTGAATATAATAGTACTATACACTGCTCCTGAATATAATAGTACTATACACTGTGATCCTGAATATAATAGTACTCTACACTGTACTCCTGAATATAATAGTACTATACACTGTGCTCCTGAATATAATAGTACTATATACTGTGCTCCTGAATATAATAGTACTATACACTGTATTCCTGAATATAATCGTATTATACACTGTGCTCCTGAATATAATAGTACTATACACTGTATTCCTGAATATAATAGTGCTATACACTGTACTCCTGAATATAATAGTACTATACACTGTATTCCTGAATATAATAGTACTATACACTGCGCCCCTGAATATAATAGTACTATATACTGTGTCCCTGAATATAATAGTACTATACACTGTACTCCTGAATATAATAGTACTATACACTGTGCCCCTGAATATAATAGTACTATACACTGTACTCCTGAATATAATAGTATTATACACTGTACTCCTGAATATAATAGCACTATACACTGTGCCAATGAAATTGTGTCAAACACTGTAAAGTAAAACACCACACACTAACATTGCCCCCTGTAGATAGCGCCAGTTACAATGCCCACTGTAGATAATGTCCCCTGTAGATAGTGCCAGTTACAATGCCCTCTGTAGATAATGCCCCCTGTAGATAGCGCCAGTCACAATGCCCCCTGTAGCTAGCGCCAGTTACAATGCCCACTGTAGATAATGTCCCCTGTAGATAGCGCCAGTCACAATGCCCCCTGTAGATAGCGCCAGTTACAATGCCCAATCTAGATAATGTCCCCTGTAGATTGTGCCAGTTAAATTGCCCACTGTAGATAATGCCCCCTATAGCTATTGCCCCCAACGCTGCCGAGAAAAAATCAAAACATTCTCACCTGTCCCCGTTCCCGTGTCTTCCTCCAGCACCGCAGGAGTGGTCAGAGACCAGACGGCGTCATCCATCATAACGGCGCAGTCGTCGTGATGACATCATCGCGATGACTGTGTCATTAGTAAAGCGCCGAATGGGAGGAAGGGAACGGATAGTTCCCTTTCTCTCTAGCGCTAATGTAAGCAATTGTATCCGCATCCTAAGGATGTGAATACAATTGGGTGAGAGGTCCCACATCAGTCCGGTTCTCTGAACAGGCTGTAATTTTAACCGCCGGTACGGGAGAACCGGGGCGAACTAGGCCCCCTTCCAGCCTCGGGCACTTGCCCAGATTGCCCTTATTATAATCCGCCCCTGGATCTGTTTAACGGACTCATCCTGAACTTTCATGACACATTTTCATAATGTGTCTGTTAAACGGATGCCATTATAGCCTATGACTGACAGATGCCGCTGTTATGCAGTGGTACAGTTAGTTTTTTCTACATCAGATTACCGCACACTGCCTGTTGTATTATAGGGTACTTTCCAGAATGTAAATCACCAGAAGAAGCTCTGAAAAGACATTGAACCAGCAAAGAATGCTGGGAGATTTAAGGTCTGAAGTTTGTAGAATTGTGAATGCAGCTCTGGATCAAAATGAAAGCTGTAACTCACAAGTTAAGTAATACATTTATTTACAATGTTTCCCAACTTTTATGTAGATAAATTCTATATATAAACTTTAAAACGGTTCCCGAAGGCGGACATATCCTTTTGTCCTACTCTTTAGCACTGACATGTAGCCCTAGTCTGAGGTTGGTGCTAACCAACTTGTGCTACTGGTAACCCCTCAGCAGGACTTGAGCCTTACACCGCAACAGCATCAAGACCACCTATCATTGTGTTACAGAGAATGTGTAATCAGAAAATGACCTATAGTTTAAGTCAAGTTTTTATGTTAAAAAAAATGTAAGGGTATGTGCACACACACTAATTACGTCCGTAATTGACGGACGTATTTCGGCCGCAAGTCCCGGACTGAACACAGTGCAGGGAGCCGGGCTCCTAGCATCATACTTATGTACGATGCTAGGAGTCCCTGCCTCGCTGCAGGACAACTGTCACGTACTGTAATCATGTTTTCAGTACGGGACAGTAGTTCCACGGAGAGGCAGGGACTCCTAGCATCGTACATAAGTATGATGCTAGGAGCCCGGCTCCCTGCACTGTCTTCAGTCCGGGACTTGCGGCCGAAATACGTCCATCAATTACGGACGTAATTAGTGTGTGTGCACATACCCTAAGAGTTTTTAGTGATGTTTTGTACAATTATCCTAAAGTCTTGCAGTTTTCACTTTTGTCACACAATAGACTCTTGCTTCCTGTTCTGTAGAGATCACTTCTCATCAGTCCTCTCATTATCATCACAGGCAGGATTACAATGAAATATAAAACGCCTCTATATAGATTACCCAGAATCCACTATTGACAATAGGTGATGGACACAGCATCTCACATCTCTTCCTGCACAATGACTTCTGCAGAGGTCACAGAGAATGCCTAGTAAACTCTCCCATAGAAATATATCAGGGCAATTCAGTATTGCATTAATGCAATAAAATGCATTCACCATACCTCCAAACCTTCAAGTATCGCAAAGAGGGAAATCTGATATGGTGCGCTTAGCACAGCGCAGCAATTTTTTTCCGTTTTAAGCCCGTCCAATACACGCTCATACACACGTGGTTTAGCCCACACAGTATCATTCTCCTATAGTGCCTCCACGCAGCATAATATCCAGATAAAACCCCCCCCACACAGTATAATGCCAAATATCGGCCCCCACACAGTCTAATGACCCTATTGCTGCCTCCATACAGTATAATGCTCCCATAGATTCACCCATACAGTATAATGCTCGCACAGATGTCCCCATACAGTGTAATGCTCACACAGATGTCCCTATACAGTATAATGCTCACACAGATGTCCCTATACAGTATAATGGCCACACAAATTCCCCCATACAGTATAATGTCCCATAGCTGCCCCACACACTATAATGCTCCCATAGCTGCCCTTACAGTATAATGCCTACACAGATGCCCCCCATACAGTATAAAGCCCCATAGCTGCCCCATACAGCATAATGCGCCCATAGCTGCCCCTTACAGTATAATGCCCCAATGCTACCCCATACAGAATAATGCCCCCACAGCTGCCCCATACAGAATAATACCCCTTTATCTGCCACTATACAGTATAATGCAACCTTCGCTGCCTCCAGTATAATGCCCACATGAATTCCCCCATACAGTATAATGCCCCTATAGCTGCCCCCATACAGTATAATGCTGCCTTAGCTGCCCCCATAAAGTATAATGCCCCAATAGCTTCCTTCCCCCATATAGTATAATCACCGCTTAGCTGCCACCATACAGTATAATGCCCCATAGTGCCTAATAATAAAATAAATACATGCCTATCTCCGTTCTCTCTGCTCTATGAGTGGCTCGGCGCAGACAGGTGCGAAGACGTCACTGCATCGCGCCTTTCTGTCCTGAGATCGCATGATACAGTTCTTACCGGGACACTGCCCGGAATCCATGCATTCGCTAATCTGTAGGTGCAAAATCCAAGGAGCAGCACTCATTTCAAGTTGGGGAACAGGATGAAAAGTTTTACTTCTTGGTTCAGTGTCTCTGTAAGGGAGGGGTGGAGGGGCAAGGCTGGTTTCAGAAAAAGTGTGGCCCCTGGGCAAAGTTAAAAGTGGGGCCCCAAATTCTGAATTACTGTATCAATAATGCAGTCAGTTCAGAAGGCGGTGGGCAGAGAACTGCATTGCTGATTTCTAGCGTGTCCAGGAGTGTTGCAAGCCGCAAAGCATATGTCTTACCTCTCACAAAAAAATTGTCTATATACATATACAGTTATTAAATCATACCACTATACCAGATTAAATATTACCTGCATACTGTTACTGAGCACATCTCACTATTATAAGGCAATATAAGGTCCAAATAATACCTCAACACCATAACCACATAGTGACTGAATAATACCCCCACACTGTTACTGAATAATACCGCCGCACCATAACCACATAGTGACTGAATGATACCCCATACTGTTACTGAATGCCTCCACACCATAACCATATAGTGACTGAATAACACCCTCATAATTTTACTGAATAATACCCCCACATCATAACCACATAGTGACTGAATAATGCCCCCATACTATTACTGAATAATACTGCCACACCATAACTACATAGTGAATGAATAATACCCCCATACTGTTACTGAATAAAACCCCCACATCATAACCACATAGTGACTGAATAATACCCCCATAGTGTTACTGAATAATACTGCCACACCATAACCACATAGTGACTGAATAAAACCCCCACATCATAACCACATAGTGACTGAATAATACCCCCATAATGTTACTGAATAACACTGCCACACCATAACCACATATTGACTGAATAATACCCCCACATCATAACCACATAGTGACTGAATAATACCTCCATACTGTTACTGAATAATATAGACACACAATAACCACAAAGTGACTGAATAATACCCCATACTGTAGCTAATACCCCCCAAACCATAACCACATAGTGACTGAATAACACCCTCATAATGTTACTGAATAATACCCCCACATCATAACCACATAGTGGCTGAATAATACCCCCATACTATTACTGAATAATACTGCCACACCATAACCTCATAGTGAATGAATAATACCCCCATACTGTTACTGAATAATACCGCCACACCATAACCACATAGTGACTGAATAATACCCCCACATCATAACCACATAGTGACTGAATAATACCCCCATACTGTTACTGAATAATACCGCCACACCATAACCACATAGTGACTGAATAATACCCCCACATCATAACCACATAGTGACTGAATAATACCCGCATACTGTTACTGAATAATATCGCCACACAATAACCACAAAGTGACTGAATAATACCCCATACTGTGGCTAATACCCCCCAAACCATAACCACATAGTGATTGAATAATACCCCCGTACTGTTACTGAATAATATCGCCACACCATAACCACATAGTGACTGAATAAATAATACCCTATACTGTTACTGAATAATACCACCACACCATAACCACATAGTGACTGAATAATACTCCATACTGTTACTGAATAATACCGCCACACCATAACCACATAGTGACTGAATAATACTCCATACTGTTACTGAATAATACCGCCACACCATAACCACAGTGACTGAATAATAGCCCCGTACTGTTCCTGAATAATACCGCTACACCATAACCACATACTGACTGAATAATACCCCCATACTGTTACTGAATAATACCGCCACACGATAACCACATAGTGACTGAATAATACCCCTGTACTGTTCCTGAATAATACCCCCAAATCATAACCACATAGTGACTGAATAATACCCCCGTACTTTTACTGAATAATACCGCCACACCATAACCACATAGTGACTGAATAATGCCCCCATACTGTTACTGAATAATACCGCCACACCATAACCACATAGTGACTGAATAATACCCCAAACTGTGACTAATACCCCCAAATCATAACCACATAGTGAGTGAATAATACCCCCATACGGTTACTGAATAATTACCACTATACAAAGACCAATATTACCACCATGTAGTGACCATATAGTGGTACACAGGAGCTCTGCAAACCATATAATATTACCACCATATAGTGGTAAATGGCAGTTATACACAGGAACTCTGCAGACCATATGTGGTTACAGCACATTTATATGCGGTGACTTACAGGTGATGTCTTCTCTGATTAGAGTCTTCACTTTCCTTTTTTTTCGCCATCCGGCCCAAATGTTATGGGCTGGGCAACTCGGGTCCCGTAGCAGCCGCTATAGCTGCTAGAGAGGGCAGGGACCCTTAGTGGATGGGGCCATGGTCAATTGTTGAGTTTGCCCCCCCTAGCATCTGTCACAGCCGGCCTCCCGCGGCGATCGCGGCTTCTTTGCCCGCACGATCTCCTTCACGTACATGCACAGCGGAATGCGGTAATGGCTGCATACTGTGCCGTGCATGTAGGTGTCTATGCGCCAACGGATGAAACACTTTTTTGCACACAACTACATTTTCTGGGGATTATAGCAGTTTTAGGCCTCAAGCACACCAGTGAAATGCTTCAGTGTTCTATCAATTTTTTTTAACGGATAGCACATTGACCCTGACCACACTGACCCATTCATTTCTATGGGGCCATGCACACTTACGATATTTTAACGGTTCCGTGCAGCTGTACTGCGAAAAACAGGTCCTACTCCTGTCCGTTTTTCGTGGATCAGCCTCGTCCTTTCTATTCATTTGGTACGTTGAAGCGGTCCGTGTTTCACAGATTCGTGATTTACGGCCGTACAAATACCAACAGGTATGTGCTTTGAGGCCTGTGCTGCCCAGAAAAACGGGGAATTAGCTTCACTACTCATCGCATTTGGGCTATATATACAGTGTTTTTTTCTCCAATATACTTTGTTTTTTGAGGTTTAGTTTAACGGATCTGATATTTCTATGTCCGTGCATGTGTTTTTGTGTGTATATGTGTGTGTATGTATGTATGTATATATATATATATATATATATATGTGTATATATACTGTCCAATTGTAGATGAAAACAGCACTCCAAAAAACTATATGTTAGACCATTTGCACATTTACCAGAGGATGAATCACTTCCCCAACTTGAATACACAGAAACCATAGAGCAAAGTAACGGCACCAGGACTTCAAGATAGATGAAAAAGTGTGGATTCATTCACCTCAAGTGGGCAGCAACGTTTTGGTTCGTCACAGAACGCTTCTCAAACTTGAGAATGGTTCGTCACAGAACTTAAACGTTGCTGCTCACTTGAGGTGAATAAATCCACCCTTTTTCATCTATCTTGAAGTCCTGGTGCCGTTACTTTGCTCTATGGTTTCTATGTATGTATGTATATATATATATATGGGTTTTGGTTTTTTTTAAGAAGAAGAGAATATTTTTTCTTGAGACAAATCCATATGTGTACTGTGAAAAATGTATGTTTTACGATTTAAATCTGTATATCCATTGCCTTTCATTGAGAAAAGAAAAAAAGGACCGACGCAGATGTGAACGTAGCCTAAATCTGTTGAGCGTATGACGAATAGACACTCTTTGAGCCATAGAAATCTATGAATACGTTACAGTATACGATTGTATACTTTTAATTAAACGTACTTGTCAAACATGTGGTCAAACGAAATTGAGCCTAAGGCCTCATGCACATGGCCGTGTTACGGCTCTGTGTTGTACTGAGTTATAATAGGGCACCCATGTAAGTGCTTGAAGCCTTTACTGTATGAATCCGACAACAACAAAAAAACGTGGCATGTTCCGATGGATGCTGTACGTGCGGAGCTGATATAATATCATTCTGACTACAACAGCAGGTCCAGGTAGCAGATGTACATATGTTTGCTCTCTGTTGTATTTGTTATGTAACATGTTTTAATAATGTATATTAATGGTGTATTTGTTTACAAGATTACTTCAGCTTTTTTGGTATAACGCTATCTATGCCTGTCAAAGTGTTTTTTCTTAATGAAACAATAAAAATTGTTTTCAAACACAGATTTCACTTTATGTGTGGACATGGAATCTATACTGAGAGTAGTAAATAACTGACTTATTGTTTTTTAATGTGGCTCCGGGAGATTTTAATTCATCTTTTATTTTGCATGCAGATATCTTAAGAAGTGATAGATTGTGGTACACTGCCTTGTGTTAGGCTTATCACACAATAAAAAATGTGATGTCAATTTAAAAGATGATAATAATAAGCTGCAAATTCAAGAATAACTCACACATCTGTTCCCTCTACTGTGACTTTTGGTGATCACTTTCTGGCGTGCATTATGGGGATTATTAAATTAATCATTCTTGAACAAGGCAGGTTGCCCATGAATGCTGTTTATTTTTGCTTGTTGCCTACTTTTTATCTGTTTGGGCTCTCGTATAAATTAACGTATACAGTAGAATGTGCTTGTTGATTTGGGAACTGGAACATTTCCCTGCTCTTTCAACCTCCTCTTCTCTTTGCTTTATCTCCCCCCTTATTTATTTTTCTCTCTCTCTCTCTCCCCCACCTGACGTGTTCTCTTTGTATCCTGGGAGATTCTCTCCATGCTGAGGTTTCCATAGAAATTCACCTTGTTGATGTTGGATCTCAATGAGTAGGTGGAAGGAGGGGGAGATCGGATTGAGCACCACCTGTTATAAAACTGTATGTGATGGAAAAGTGCAGAGCATGTTGTGCTCCCCCTTTTTTGCATAGCATGAATTGCCTTTCTGTCTTCCTGGCAAATTTCAGAGCACTGTATGCATTCCTCTCTCTCCTTAACAGAGCAACGCGTGTGTGTTGAGTTGGGAAGATCTGCAGCAGACCAGAGGAACAGCCAAAAGTTTGGGCAATCCTGGGGTAGTGGTATGTGCACTGGGTTCCATGATCAGTATTTATATGTTGGTGCCATTGTCTTTTGTCCCACACCATCGCAGCGCTGAGATTATTTTCTTTGTTCCTCATTCTTTTTAGTACTACTCTAGAAGTGGCTGAGCTATAGGTTTCACATTATATTCAGATATGGTTATATTCTATTATCAAATCATGAAGGGTTATTATGTTCAATTTTGTTTTATTAATGTGCAGCAAAACAATCAATACATTCTGCATTAAGTAAACAAAATGGGCTTCATTCAATCTATGATTACAGTGGCTATATGTGTGTGTGTGTGTGTGTGTGTGTGTGTGTGTATGTATATATTTATATTTATATATATATATATGTGTGTATATATATATATATATATATATATATATATATATATATAGCACAAATCAAATATTATTTACTTTGATGTGTTTCATTGAACTGTTCCTTAAAAGCCTTCCCATACAATGATTAAATTTATGTACAGGTATATAAAGTTATTTCTTCTAATGAAATGTAACCATCTGTGTTTACTTATTGAAATAACACTGGAAAGAAAACATGCACTGATATCACAATACATGTAGAAATATAAATTTAATGAACTACCAACAAGGAAACGTTTTAGATGTGCATTATAAGAATAAAAATGTGACGGATAACTATGAGAACACCAACAATGATGATTTATATGGTGATTTTTTTTTTGTGTGCTTGTTGCTTTGATAAGGTAGGAGAGTAGCATAGAATAGAAGTTTTATAACCAAGAGGAACGAGGAGACTTGTTTATCTTTGAAGCCATGAAATGATGAACATGTACTGGTACCTCATAACAACAGTAGTTTTTGCAGTTTGGACGCTCAAAGTACACAGTACATTGATTTCTATATGTCTGGTATTGTTTTGTGTTTGAGTTTCTATAAGATTTTCCTTCACATCTGCGTTGGAGGCTCCGTTAGGGGCTTCCGTCGCAGAACCGGCCGAGATTACCGGAAACAATAGCTCAGAATGCTGCGCTATTGTTTCCAGTAAAACCATGGACACCGCGACGGAAAGCTGATGAAACCCATTAAAGTCAATGAGAACCAGCGGCCGCCAGTGGTATCCGTTTTGCAACGGAACTGTCGCTTCCGTTTTTCCCTTGCTCTTCTCCTCTGACGGAGCAGAACAACGGGAAACCCCAACGCAGGTGCGAACATATCCTAAGATGTATGTAGGAGCAAAGGGAAGAATAGCCTGTAATACACAGTTAGTGCTTTAGACTGTGTACAAAATGTTAAGAAATAAAAGTCTTTGCATTGCTCGGATCTCAATATGCTTGGGACATCAAGAAAAGAGGAACACTGAAAAATATTTAGGCCTAAGTATATGTACCCATGACAGGTTTTTTCCGTCAGAAAAATTCATCACGGACTTTGCCAAGAATCTGTGGCAGAAATCTGAGGTTAGGCCTTTGTTAGGCCCCTGGCTGGCATAGCCCTCTTCCTCTGTCAAACCACTTAAATGCCGTTTCAATTGACAGCAACATTTCAGTAGTTAATCAGCCGAGATCGGATTTATCTACGATCCCGGCCGTTGCGGCAGTAGGCTGTGGTGATTGTGCTGGCACCCGCTCTATCAGAATGACCTACACTACCGTTCAAAAGTTTGGGGTCACCCAGACAATTTTGTGTTTTCCATGAAAACTCACACTTATATTTATCAAATGAGTTGCAAAATGACTAGAAAATATAGTCAAGACATTGACAAGGTTAGAAATAATGATTTTTATTTGAAATAATAATTTTCTCCTTCAAACTCTGCTTTCGTCAAAGAATGCTCCATTTGCAGCAATTACAGCATTGCAGACCTTTGGCATTCTAGCTGTTAATTTGCTGAGGTAATCGGGAGAAATTTCACCCCATGCTTCCAGAAGGCCCTCCCACAAATTGGATTGGCTTGATGGGCACTTCTTGCGTACCATACGGTCAAGCTGCTCCCACAACAGCTCTATGGGGTTGAGATCTGGTGACTGCGCTGGCCACTCCATTACAGATAGAATACCAGCTGCCTGCTTCTTCCCTAAATATTTCTTGCATAATTTGGAGGTGTGCTTTGGGTCATTGTCCTGTTGTAGGATGAAATTGGCTCCAATCAAGCGCTGTCCACAGGGTATGGCATGGCGTTGCAAAATGGAGTGATAGCCTTCCTTATTCAAAATCCCTTTTACCTTGTACAAATCTCCCACTTTACCAGCACCAAAGCAACCCCAGACCATCACATTACCTCCACCATGCTTGACAGATGGCATCAGGCACTCTTCCAGCATCTTTTCTGTTGTTCTGCGTCTCACAAATGTTCTTCTGTGTGATCCAAACACCTCAAACTTCGATTCGTCTGTCCATAACACTTTTTTCCAATCTTCCTCTGCCCAATGTCTGTGTGCTTTTGCCCATATTTATTTTTTCCTTTTATTAGCCAGTCTCAGATATGGCTTTTCCTTTGCCACTCTGCCTTGAAGGCCAGCATCCCGGAGTCGCCTCTTCACTGTAGACGTTGACACTGGCGTTTTGCGGGTACTATTTAATGAAGCTGCCAGTTGAGGACCTGTGAGGCGTCTATTTCTCAAACTAGAGACTCTAATGTACTTGTCTTGTTGCTCAGTTGTGTAGCGGGGCCTCCCACTTTTCTTTCTACTCTGGTTAGAGCCTGTGTGTGCTGTCCTCTGAAGGGAGTAGTACACACCGTTGTAGGAAATCTTCAGTTTCTTGGCAATTTCTCGCATGGAATAGCCTTCATTTCTAAGAACAAGAATAGACTGTCGAGTTTAACATGAAAGCTCTCTTTTTTTCTAGCCATTTTCAGAGTTTAATCGAACCCACAAATGTAATTCTCAACTATCTCAAAGGAAGGTCAATTTTATAGCTCCTCTAAACAGCAAAACTGTTTACAGCGGTGCTAACATAATTGCACAAGGGTTTTCAAGTGTTTTCTAATCATCCATTATCACTTCTAACACAGTTAGCAAACACAATGTACCATTAGAACACTGGAGTGATGGTTGCTGGAAATGGGCCTCTATACACCTAGGTAGATATTGCATTAAAAAACAGACGTTTGCAGCTACATTAACAATGTATAGAGTGTATTTCTGATTAATTTAATGTTATCTTCATTGAAAAAAACTGTGCTTTTCTTGCAAAAATAAGTACATTTCTAAGTGACCCTAAACTTTTGAACGGTAGTGTACATGTATGGAAACTAGCTCCTGCAGATGACATACATATATGGCATTCTGCATTAAGAGTTTAAAGAAGTTTTCCCCACCGAACACATATCACCTATCCACAGGATGGGTGATAAATATTTGATTGCTAAAATCCCTGCACTTCCGCCGTTAAATGGAGCGGTGGTTGATCTGTTTCCATAACTTCCATAATGTTTGAATTTAGCGGCAGCATACATGCTGAACCGCTGCTTCATTCAAACTTCTTACTGCAGCTGTGCGGGTGAGGAGGAGCGGGGGACCTGGAAATAGTGATCGGTGGGGCTCCGTGAGAACAATTCTCACTTGTAATTATGATGTCTGTTGCCACTGCATTCCCTGATGTTTAATTCTGCTCTTGTGTGTTTTTAAAGCGGATCTGTTAATATGGAGTACGGACCTGTAGCTGTAATATGCTACCCTCAAATTGCCGAAATCCGTGTCGCTGTCACTACCTAATGCTGCCCTCAGTGAGGGCAGCAAAAAGGTGGTGGCAGATGCTGTTTAAGCAGTTTGCGGAAGACCCACCTATTACGTTTTACTACCTTACAAGAATTGTTTTATGTGTTAATTATTGTGGGATATTCTGTTATTAATGCCACATAAGTAACATATCTAATTCAAGCCAAATTCTGCTTAAACTGTCAGGGCAAACTCTTTTGGTTGGAGTGATTGATGCCGGTCTCTTGGAGATTTTCGATCAGCTTTAGTTGTCTCGTTCACTTAGAGGTTGGGAATGCAGAGCTTTGATCTCCGATCAACCTCTTCTGACAAAGTATAGGCTTTGCTATCACCATGAAGTCCACCACATAATCCTGGACTCTGCTTAGCCCATAACTCTAAGATAGAGAGCAGAGTGAGATGTGATACTGCCTTTTTCACACTCTTGCTATAGGCTAGGGAGACAGATTATTATTATATATATATATATATTATTTTTTTTAATACGCTAAGGGTCAGAAGTTGTGGTGGATGTGCGGGTAAAACCGCATTAAAAAACTGCATCTGAGAACTGCATGTATTTTTACTGCAATTTGGTGTGTTTTTCAAAGCGGTAATAAAAGCACACCAAATCACAGTAAAAACGCACGCATTTTTCGGATTCATTTTTTTTAATGTGGTTTGAACCGCCCCCCAACCGCAACATCTGAATGGACTCTTAGGCCTCATGCTCACGATCGTAAAAAATCTCCGTAATTGTAGACCGTAATATGGTCCGCAATTACGGACCCACCCGGTTCTATTGGCCGCAGACACCTTTCCGTACCGCTTCGGATAGGTGTCCGTGCCGTAGAACCATGCCGGGAATTATGGAGCATGTCCTACTTTTAGTTTTTTACGGGCCGTGCTACCATACTTTGAACGAGAATGCAGCTGGCGGCCGGCCGTACCCGCAATCGCGGGCCGTGAATACGGGCACGGCCGTGTGCATGAGGCCTTAGGGAGTAAAGAACCAAACAGATTTCGTATGCACAGCATCCTAGATAAGTAGAACTTTAGGATGGGAAATCAATTAAAACTCCATCCATAGCAGTAAATATTTTACAGCAAAATACTCCTACTACCATTTTTGAAGAGTGTGTAGTTTGCGGTAATTCAAATTAATAATACTTAGGAATACGTGACATTAAAAATAAGCTATTTATGCAGGGAAACGTTACTATAACTTATAACAATGCTTGCACATCATACACTAAACATAAGCGTGAAACCCTACTTTTCTTTTAGCACAAAATCTGGGGCAGTAGACAATGCAAACACAGCAAGTCAACACTAACAGTTGAAATATTTGAACTGGAACAGCTGAACTTGTCAAAATAGAGTTAGCGGGAATCTATGATCTGCAAACTACATTTTCTCTAGGGAAAGAAAAGCCACCTAGCAACAGCTGATGGGCACAGGCGGCTAGACTCCTAAATGCCATCTGAAAAGTGATTAAATGCATTAATCCACTCTCAGGTGAAGTTCTGCCCAGACAGGGCTAAGGTTTATCCATTGTATCAAAGCTTACAGGAGCTGGTAATGTAAAAAAAACAACAACCAATAAACAAAAACTTTTTTTTTTTGTTAACAACTGCTTCTACTTGTAGTTCTCTGATTTCAGGGTATTTGCGGACTGCTGTACCTGCGGTTACAAATAACTGCAACCTTTATGAACTGCGACAGATTATACCCACATTACATTAGTGGATGCAATTCTGAAAGTAATGGTGGGCCTAAAGGTTGGAGGGTGGGCGCTATTTCTAGATGGCTGTCATTTCCCTAGAGCAGGGGTCAACAACCTTCGCCAATCCAGCTGATGGGAAACGACAACTTCCAGAATTTCCTGAATCGGAGGCACTGTATTCATTAACTTCAGTATTAAGCAATTTATGTTTATTGGGATGTGCACTTTAAGTTACTGACTAAATAAGTCTTATCTTGGACCATCATCAGCTACACATCAGTTGTATATAGTTTCCATGATATTAGATTTTTGACTAGGTTTTTGGATGGTACCAACAATTGTTAAATATCATAAGATATTAACCCCTTCAGGACACAGCCTGTTTTGGCCTTCAGGACACAGCCGATTTTTTCAAATCTGACGTGTTACTTTATGTGGTAATAACTTCGGAATGCTTTTACCTATCCAAGCGATTCTGAGATTGTTTTCTCGTGACATGTTATACTTTATGTTAGTGAAAAAAATGTGGTCGATAAATTTTGTATTTATTTCTGAAAAACACCAAAATTTGTAGAAAATGTGCAAAAATTTTCATTTTTCTAAATTTAAACATATCTGCCTGTAAAACAGATGGTAATACCACACAAAATAGTTACTAATTAACATTTCCCATATGTCTACTTTATGTTTGCATAGTTTTTTGAGTGTACTTTTATTTTTCTAGGACGTTACAAGGCTTAGAACTTTAGCAGCAATTTCTCATTTTGAAGAAAATTTCAAAAGGCCATTTTTTCAGGGACCAGTTCAGTTCTGAAGTGGCTTTGAGGGCCTTATATATTATAAAATCCCCATAAATCACCCAATTTTGAAAACTGCACACCTCAAGGTATTCGAATCAGCATGCACAAAGTGTTTTAACCCTTTAGGCATTTCACAGGAATTAAAGCAAAGTAGAGGTGAAATTTACAAATTTTATTTTTTTTGCCGAAATTCATTTCTAATAAAAATCTTTTGTAACACAGAAGGTTTTACCAGAGAAATGCAACTCAACATTTTATTGCCCAGATTCTGCAGTTTTTAGAAATATCCCACATGTGGTCCTAGTGCGCTAATGGACTGAAACACCGGCCTCAGAAGCAAAGAAGCACCTAGTGGATTTAGGGCCTCAAGGAATTTATCTAGGGGTATAGTTAGCACTTTGACCACACAGGTTTTTCGCTCAATATATTGGAATTAGTCTGTAAAAATTTAAATCTACTTTTTTTTCTGAAACATAGAAATTAATATTTACAAGGAATAACGAAGAAAATGCACCCCAACATTTGTAAAGCAATGTCTCCCGATTACAGCAATACCCCCACATGTGGTAATAAACTGCTGATTGGACCCACAGCAGGGCTCAGAAGGGAAGGAGCGCCATTTGGATTTTGGAGCACAAATTTTGCTGGAATGGTTTTCGGTGCCATGTCATGTTTGCAATGCCCAGGAAGGACCAAAACAGTGGAAACACCCAAAAGTGATCCCATCTTGGAAACTACACCTCTGAAGGAATTTATCTAGGGGTTTAGTTAGCATTTTGACCACACAGGTTTTTTGCAGAACTTAGTGAAATTAGACCGTGAAAATGAAAATCTACTTTTTTTCTGGGAAAACATAGACATTTTTAATTTTTACAAGGAATAAAGGAAAAAAAGAACCACAACATTTGTAAAGCATTTTCTCCTGATTACTGCAATACCCCATATGTGGTCATAAACTGCTAATTGGAATCATGGCAGCGCTTAGAAGGGAAGGAGCGCCATTTGGATTTTGAAGCATGGATTTTTCTGGATTTTTTTCAGTGCCATGTCACGTTTGCAACGCCCTGGAGGGACCAAAACAGTGGAAACCCCCCAAAAGTGACCCCTATTTTGGAAACACGCCTCAAGGAATTTTTCTAGGGGTATAGTTAACATTTAGACCCCACAGGTTTTTTGCAGAATTTATTAGAATTAGGCCACGAAAATGAATATCACCATTTTTTCCACTAAAATGTTGAATTTTCTCATTTTCACATGGGATAAAGGAGAAAAAAAAACAACAATTTTTGTAAAACAATTTTTCCCGTGTAAGGCAATACCCCACATGTGGTCATACATTTTTTCATTAGAAATGAATTAACCCTTTCGGGACTGATCCATTTTTTTTTGCTTTCTGATTTTATTTTTTCACTCTCCGCCTTCCAAGAACCATAACTTTTTTCATTTTCCGTCAGTAGAGTGTTGTGAGGGCTTATTTGTTGCGGGAGGAGTTGTAGTTTCTATTGACACCATTTAAAGTACCATAAAATGTACTGGGAAACGGAAAAAAAATAATTTGCAGGCTGAAATTGGAAAAAAATCTGATTCCATTTTTGGGGGGTTTTGTTTTTGCAGCTTTCGCCCTGCGGTAAAAACGAAAACTTTACTTTATTCTGCGGCTCATTACAATTACGATGATACCAAATTTATATTGTTTTTTTTATATTTTGCTACTCTTACAAAGAAAAATGTGATTGTTAAAATAAAAATTGTTTTGTTTCACCACATTCTGAGAGCCGTAACTTTTTTATTTTTCGGTTGATTGAGCGGTGGGAGGTCTTATTTTTTGCGGGACGAGCTGTAGTTTTTATTGGTACCATTTTTTGGTACATAAAAAGTGACCAAAAAGTTGTATTCCATTGTTTTTTAGACCTAAGGTGACAAAACAAACAGCAATTTTGGCGGTTTAAATTATATAAGTTTTTTACGTTGTTCACCGTACGAGTTAAATAATGGTATATTGTAGTAGTTCGGCCTTTTACGGACGTAGCGATACCAATTTTGTTTCTTTTTTTTACATTACTTTAGAAGACAAATGGGAAAAGTTGTTTTTTTTAACTTTACATTTTTTCTTTCTCACTACTAAAAACTTTAATTCTTCTACATATTTTATTAGTCCACTTAGGGGACTTGAACCAGCGATCATTGGATCACTGGTACAATATACTGCAATACTAATGTATTGCAGTATATTGTCATTTTTACAGGCTTCTGTAACCACACGATCGCTGTTCCTGTCCGTTAGTCCCGGGTGTCAGCTGTAATACACAGCTGACACGCACAGCGTATGGAGCGGGCTCAGCACGTGAGCCCGCTCCATACATCAAACCCCGCACCATGACGTGTAATTAAGTCATGGTACGCAAATGGTTTAATGCACAGCGGATGGTTGAAAGTGAATATTGCAATTTTCCACTGATATGCCATTTTAGTGCATAATATGTTGTGTCCAGTTTGTGCCACTGAAGACAAATAACTCATAAAACGTTAAGCGGGTTCTCCCGGGAATGGCGATGCCATATATGTGGGTGCAAACTGCTGTTTGGGTACGCTGCAGGGGGTCAGAAGGGAGGGAGCACCATTTTGCTTTTGGAGCGCAGATTTTGCTTGGTAGATATTCTGTTTGGGCTTTTACTGGTGTTTCAGTTTATAATGTGGGGGCATATGTAATCTGTGCGGAGTACATCAGGACATAATAAGAGGGTATAATAATGCAGTAAATAAATAATAATTCATAGATATGTGGCCGGTGACGCACTGATAAATGGCGCCCGATCTTATATGCTTTTTGAACACTCTGCACATTTTGCATCGTCCTATTCTGAGAGCCAGAACTTCTTTATGGTTTTTTTTTTCCACTGGAGCGGTGTGAGGGCTTATTTGTTGCCGGACAATCTGTCGTTTTCATTGGTACCATTTTGGGGAATATGCGATTTTTTTGTTTCTTCAGTTTTTACTTCATTTTTTTGCAAGCCGGGTGACCAAAAACAAGCAATTCTGACAATGTTTTTTAGTTTATTTTTTTGCGGCGTTCACCGTGCGCTATAAATGACAATTTTACTTTATTCTGCGGGTCGGTACGATTACGGCGATACCATATGAATATAGTTTCTTTATGTTTTGCAGCGTTTGCGCAATAAAATCACTTTTTTTATAAAATAATTCATTTTCTGTGTCACCATATTCTGAGAGCCATAACTTTAAGATTTTTTTGTCAAAAAAGCTGTGTAAGGGCTTGTTTTTTGCGGGACGGGTTGTAGTTTTTATCGGTACTATTTTCGGGTACATGCGACTTTTTGATCATTTTGTATTCTCTATTTTGGGAGGGGTGGTGACCAAAAAATAGCGATTCTAGTATAGTTTTTTATTGATTTTTTTTTTTGGGGGTGCTCATCGTGCAGGAAAAATAACATTATAGTTTTATAGTTGGGGTTGTTACGAACCAGATATGTGTACTTTTTTTAACGTGTTCATTTTTTTCCTATAATGAAAGTCTTATTATAGGAAAAAATGAATTTTTTATAACGTATAACTTTTGTTTTTACACTTTTTTAAAGACATTTTTATTACAGTTTTTTTACTTTTTTTACTTGTCCTACTAGGGGACATTTAGACTTGCAGATCTGATCGCTGCTAGAGTACATTACACTACACACGTAGTGTAATGTACTCTAAGGCTGGGTTCACACAACCTATTTTCAGACGTAAAAGAGGCGTATTATGCCTCGTTTTACGTCTGAAAATAGGGCTACAATACGTCGGCAAACATATGCCCATTCATTTGAATGGGTTTGCCGACGTACTGTGCAGACAACCTGTCATTTACGCGTTGTCGTTTGACAGCTGTCAAACGACGACGCGTAAAAATACAGCCTCTTCAAAAGAAGTGCAGGACACTTCTTTCAGACGTAATTTGAGCCGTTCTTCATTGAACTCAATGAAGAGCAGCTCAAAATTTACGGCTGTCAGAGAAGCCTCGCAAAATGCGAGGAGGAGCATTTACGACTGAAACGAGGCAGCTGTTTTCTCCTGAAAACAGTCTGTCTTTTCAGACGTAAAAGCCTGCTACCGTGTGCACATACCCTAACTGTCATTGTGCTGTGACAGTCACACTGACGGGAAGCTTCGGAGGACCGGCCGGAGGCTGCTCCTCTGAGGCTTCCGTACATGGCAACCCGGAGGCCATTGTCTGGCCTCCGATTGCCACGACAAGCATCGGCAGCCCCCACAATCACTTTTTGGGGGCTGCCGATGTGCTTTAAACCCCTTAAATGCGGCGATCACAATCGGTCGCCGCATTTATGGGGTTAATTGCCGAAATTAGCGCCGATGGTCCGCTGACTGGCAAGACTGGAGTGTCAGCTGTCGGGGACGGCTGACCTCCCAGTTCCCGGACACTGTCCGTTAAGACAGTGTGCGCCGGGAACCGCTCCGCAACTGTACATCCTGGTGCGGGAAGCAAGCCCTCTCCAGGACGTACAGTTGCGGCGCAGTACGGGAAGAGTTTAAGCAGACACGGTTTTACTAGATCTGCACTTGATGATGAAATGAACACTTTTAGTATAAGTGCTCGTCCACACATAGCGGAATTGCTGCGTAATTCCATCCGGAATTGTGGACGGAAAATATGCAGCAGAATACTGTAGCCGCAAAGTGGTTGAGATTTAACAAATCTTATTCACACGCTGCGTAAAAATTCAGACCAGAAATTGACCTGCAGTGCGTATTTTTCGTACTGCAGCATGCCAATTCCTTCTGCGGAAAGTCAACTGAATTTCTGCATTTTTCAGAGAAGATATCACCATTTCCTAGCACTTAGAAATACGCAGCAAAATACACACCATTTTCTGCAGTAAAAAATGCAGCAAATGGTGCGTTTTTTACCGCAGCGGAATATCTGCTACATTCAACTGAATTTCTGCAGCAATTCCCTTACTTGTGGACAAGCCCTTCGAGTATGTTCACACAGCTTTTTCTTCAGGCTTATTTTGGAGCGGAAAAGCCTCGTATTACGCTCCAAAATACACTTGAAATAAGTCTGCAAACAGTTTCCAATTGATGTCAATGGGAAATACACTGTACTGTACACGTGAGACATTTTTACGCTGCTGAATTAAAAAAAAACACCTCGTAAAAAGAAGTAGCATGTCACTTCTTGGGGCATTTTTGGAGCTGATTTTCCTTTGACACTACAAAAAAAGCCTAAAAAAATGGCTAAAAAAACCTCAAAAAATGGCTAAATAAAGCTCTAAATTAAAAAAAAAAAAAGCTTCATTTTCAGCTTCAAACATGCCTTGAGATCAGAGGCTGTTTTCCCTTGAAAACAGCCTTGTAATTTTTTAGGCACTTAGATGTATGCCAGCCGAACCCGGCGATTTCGGCAGGAATGGCCAACCATCTAAGGCTAAGTTCACATCTCGTTTTCACTGTATGTCTGAAGTGCAAGTTTTGACATGAAAAAACAGTGTCAAAACTTGTACCACAGCGTGCACATTGATTTCTATGGTCAGGACAGATACAGTTTGTGCATACGTTTTGTGTGCTTACGTTTTTTTTCCAAAACGTATACATTTTTATTTGTATTGAAGTCAATGGTGACGTATTCGTGACGTATGCAATCTTAAGCCCTACGTTTGTATACGTAAAATGTATACGTTTTTGTCACCATATATGGTAAATCTTGACTTAGCTAAAGAACAAAAAAAGTATACGTTTTTATAAGTAAGAACGGACACAAACGTATAAATACGTATACAACTTATACTACAAAAAACGTAAGCGTCTTACAAATGCATACGTTTTTGTAACTTTAAAAACGTATACGTCATCGTATACCACAAACGTGTGCACAAAACGAGATGTGGACTGAGCCTAATGTGTAGCGTTCCCACTCTGCCCCGACGGCAGATGTCAGAAGAGAGAAGTATCGGGCATGTTGAATTTCATCATGCCTGATCTTTTTGTTGTTTATTAGATACGCCATTGCCAGATGAGTCTGGCAGCAGCTTCCTTCCTGAGAACACATGCATGCTTGGCCGAACCGAGCGTGCGTGCGTATGGGGCATTCGGGAGGAATAGCTGTCAGCAGGATGAGCGTTTGACCGACAGCTATCTAAAAATGTATTGCAACCTTACTTCTAACATAGACCTTTTTTTTCAAGATATCCTGGATCATGCCCAATGTGTAAGGTTAAAACATTCCAATGCAAAGCCATCTATTTAATTTTCCTTCATGTGTTGGCATCTACAACTAATGTTTTAGTTTTTTGAAGAAAAGAGTTGCTACACGTACCTATTAAGGCCTGTTCACATCAGCGTTGTCTTTCCGTTGACGGGTTCCTTCGGGGAAACCCATCAACGGAATGGCAAACAGAAACCATAGCTTCCGTTTGCATCACCATTGATCTCAATGGTGACGGATAATTTTCTAGTCGACTGCGCTTTTGATTCCATCAAAAAAAACGGAACCCTCTCACAACGTTGACAGAAACCATTAGCAAAGTATCCGTCACCAATCAATGGCGGTGAAAACAGAAGCTATGGTTTCCTTTTGCCTTTCTGTTGAGGGGTTCCCCCGACGGAAAGCTCCAGAACTCCTCAACGGAAAGACAACGCTGATGTGAACAGGCCCTTACTTAGACAGCGTTTACAAACCATTTGTAGCATCAAAAGTATTTTGTTTTAGGGAATTGTATACATTTTGAAGCGAGTAAGCTGAACTTTAGAAGTAGTGCTCCAATCTTGAGACATAAAAGTGTTTAAGTTAGGGTTTGTTCACATCAGCGTTGCCCTTCCATTGAGGGATTCCGTCTGAGGTTTCCGTCGGGTTAACCCCTCAACGGAAAGGCAAACTTAAACCTTAGCTTCCGTTTCCCTCCCCATTGATCTCAATTGTGACGGAAACGTTGCTAAAGGTTTCCATTTGTCACCGTTGTGACAGGGTTCCGTTGTTTTGACCTTCAATCTTAACCTTCCCTTATTTCCCTGTAACCTTTTTGTCTATTTAACTGATTTTCTAAAAATGCCCACTAGTGGCAATGGCACACATATAGTGCGTCGTCTGATAAACATTCTGTTACCATTATGGTTCATATTCATACATTAATAGGCATCCAGGTTCTAAGTCCACAGGCATTCACATTTTATCCCCTGCTTGTTTCAGGGGTTCTAAGTATTCTGTCATGCACAATTTGATCAGGCGTTATACTTAGATTTTGATCCGTTCTTTATACAGATAGCGGTTATTGAGCAATGAACTTCGTAGGCTGCTCAACACAATTTCTAAGTGCCCTCACATGCACCTTAGTGGCTTGTTCTGTATTCTGTCCTTGTGCGCGATCTTAATCTGTGTGCGCATGCGCTCCTGGAGTCTTCTGATTGGACGGACGTGTAGTCCTATGATTGGACAGTATACACGTCCATCTTACAATATGGGGGCTTGTCCCTTTAGATGTATTTCTATCGGCCTCACGCGTAGACGCGTTAAGAGGTGCTAAAAGAAGGGAGTCTCGAGCACGTTGTCATTAGCCCCAGTAAACCCCTGAAGACGCTACATATGTAGTGAAACATGTCAAGGGGGGGGGTCTGTCTTCTCTTTTTTAACTTCAATGTTTAGCTGCCAGTTATATAGAATTTACAAATAATAGTTAGTTCGTGTTAGCACAGCGAACTGCAGCCGCTGGCTGAAGACACTGACACATTCCTATGTACCAATCCAGTATACTTTGGCAACTAGACTGACTTACTATACCCTGTCAGCTTACTTTGGCTACTTTTATTCGTGTTCTTATTTATGTCTTATTTAGAAGTATTTAATAAAAATTATATTTTAGATTTAACCAAATATTTATGGTTTAGGTAGCTGGAAAATAGTGCTTCCTTTTGCCCTTTGGCAAAATAGTAATCTTTTGAATCAGCTTAGCCATAAGCTCACGCCAAACAATCAACATACAGTGGATATAAAAAGTCTACACACCCCTGTTAGGGCTTGTCCACACACAACGGAATTGCTGCACAAAATTTCTGCCGCAGTTCCGTTGAAAAATTGCAGACATTCCACTGCGGCAAAAAACGCACCATTTGCTGCGATTTTTGCGGCAGAAAATGGTGCGGATTTTTCACAATATTAGGAGATGGAGACATCTCCCGAAAAACGCAGAAATTCTGGCCACTTTCCGCAGCAGGAATTGACATGCTGCGTTCTGAAAAATACGCTCGCAGGTCAATTTCTGCTCTGAATTTTTACGCAGCGTGTGAATGAGATTTGTTAAATCTCATCCACTATGCTGCTACTGTATTCTGCGTTTTTTCCGTCCGAAATTCCGAACTGAAAAAAAGTGGCAATTCTGCAGCGTGTGGACGAGCCGTAAAATGCCAGGTTTTTGTCATGTCATAAAATCAGTACAAGAAGATTAATTTCAGAACTTTTTCCATCTTTAATGTGACCCATAATCTGTACAATTCCATTGAAAAACAAACTGAAATCATTTAGAGGGGAATAATAAAAATACCAAACTGCAATAATGTTGTTGCATAAATGTAAACACCCTCTTATAATTGGGGATGTGGTTGTGTTCAGAATTAGCTACACTAAACTCATGTTAAATAGTAGTCAGTACACAGCAGCCATTATTTATAGTGATTCTGAGTAACCCCATATAAAGTTCAGCTTATATCTATTAGGATTTTCCTGAAATTTTCTTTGTTGCCTGTGACAGCAAAACCCATGGTCCGTAAAGAGCTTACAACACATCAAAGGGATCTAATTGTTGAATAGCATCAATCAGGAGAAGGGTACCAAAGAATTGTCCAAGGCATTAGATATACCATGAAAGTGAAGACGGTACCATTGAAAATCTGTGGGGTGCCCTAAAGAGGGCTGTACACCGGAGATGCCCTCGCAACATGACAGATTTGGAGTGTTTTTGCAAGCAAGAGTGGGCAACAATTGCCAAGTCAAGATGTGCCATGCTTAAAGACTTCTACCCAAAAAGACTGAATGCTGTCATAAAGTCAAAGGGTAATTCAACAAAGTATTAGTTTAAGGGTGTGCATTTGTATGCAACCACATTATTTTTGTTCTTTATTTCAATTTTTTCCACCCTAAAAGATTTCAGTTTGTTTTTCAATACAATTGTACAGATTGTAGGTGACATTAAAGGTGGAAAAAGTTATAAAAAGATTCATCTTGGACTGATTTTCTAACCTGACAAAAACCTGGCATTTTAACATGGGTGTGTAGACTTTTTATATCCACTGTATGTCCTCCATTTTCATGAGTGACTAAACCCCCTTCTACTAAAAAGCTGTGACAATACAAATACATAACGAAATGGGAGGGAGGGTTGGGCAATTCTATAGCGCGCTGAGGTCTGGCACCCTTACACTTGAAAAAGCCTGGGCGCCTGACATTAACGCTGTCCCCATGCACAGGGGACGTTGGCAACTGTGGTGACCTGCAACAGTGGTGACATTGGCCTACATCTGGCCCAATGACAGCTGTCGCTTTGCAGATGTGGTTTTTGCCCACTAAGGCCCCATGTGCACGACCGTAGATTTCGTCCATAATTACGGCCTGTAATTAGGGACCCATTAGTTCCTATGGCCGACTGACACCTTCCCGTATATTTATGGGTAGGTGTCCGTGCCCTAGAAATCTTCAGTAAAAAATAGGACATGTCGTATTTTTTTATTTTACAGACCCTGCTCTCATACTTCATAATGGGAGCACGGTCCACAAATGTGGATGACTTTCCACAGCCGGCAGCACGGTCGTATGCATCGGGCCTAACTCGGTGGGAAAATCGCCAAAATACCTCAGGAGAGAGACCATGAGTTTCCCTCCTGAGGGTCTGGGATCCCACATTCTGCTCTGCATGTTCACTGCGGATTTCACCTTTTTCAATGGTCCTGTAATGTGTGGATTTTGGATACCCTGTGGAAAATCAGCAGCATTTTCGGCCCATGTTAGGGCTGGATGATTTAATCAAATTAATTCGCCCTCAAGAGCACTCACGATTCTGTTTTTCAACAGAATTGTTAAATCAATTTCTGTAGTGGCGCCGTCGCACCAAGCTGCAAGGGGAAGCTCCACCCCGCCGCCTCGTCACTGCCTGGTTTGCCCCGTTCTGTCTCTGCTTCCCCATGGAACTGCCGTTCTGTACTGAACAAAATGATACAGTACGGAACAGCAGTTCCGTGGGGAAGCAGATACTCCTAGTATATAGCCACACCGTCCCGCTATAGATCGCACCCCCCTTGTATATTGCACCCCCCTCCCTTGTAGATCGTACCCCCCTCCCTTGTAGATTACATCCCCCCTCCCTTGTAGATTACAACCCCCCTCCCTTGTAGATCGCACCCCCCTCCCTTATAGATCGCACCCCCCCTCCCTTGTAGATTGCAACCCCCCTCCCTTGTAGATTACAACCCCCCTCCCTTGTAGATCGCACCCCCCTCCCTTGTAGATCTCACCCCCCCATTCGTGTTGATCGCACCGCTGTAGCTCCCACTAGGAGCTGAATCCCCGGCCAAAGTGTCAGCAACCTCTGGCCGGGGATTCAGCTCCTAATGGCAGCTACAGCAGCGCAATCTACAAGGGAGAGGGGTTGCAATCTACAAGGGAGGGGGGTTGTGATCTATTAGGGGGTGGGGTGCTATCTGCTGGGGGTGTGGCACTACATTGGGGGTGGTACTATGTGGGCACTGTCATTACATGTTTTTCACTGGCACTGTCATTACATGTGAGCACTGTGGCACTGACTTGGGCACTGTGACACTATATGTGGGCACTATCTACAGGGACATTGTGGCACTATCTACATGGGCACTATCTCACTATGTGGGCAGTGTGTAACTATATGTGTGTGGGCAGTGTGACACTATGTGGGCACTGTGGCACTATCTACAGGGACATTGCAGCACTATCTATATGGGCACTGTGGTGTTTTCAGGGGATTGGGACAAAAAACCCTGACAAATGTGAAAGATGGACAGACGGACCGGAAATGGATGAGAATTTGGAGAGACTGATGCAAAATGGACATGAAAAAACAATTGATGAGTTTTTAATAGCCATCTTTTTTCACTGTCGTGTGGCTGTAGCCTAAATGACTATGATGCCACGAGTCCCGTTCACATGTACCGTGGTCGGGCTGGGAAATCGTTTTTCACGGTCATGTGAGTCCGGCCTTAATGTAATTTATTTAAAACCCCATCGTGAGGCTGGTACTGCACAGGGTCCTGCTCAGAATTCAGACACTATAATGTAATCTCGCCCCAGAGTGCCCGCTCGGCGCTATCTGCCTGGCCCTGCTGCAATTTGCACTGCTCTCGCCTGCAATGTCGGAGACAGGCTGAGGGGGTGACGGGCAGAGGTTGGATATTAGTGCATGCAGTATATAATTGATTATAGATTCTGTTAACCTGTTCCCTGCCGGGGAACACACAAGTTATAATCAATTAGATAGACATTTTTCCAATTGTATTTATGATAAAAAATTTATTTGCAGAGGTTACATAGTTAGTACGGCTGAAAAAAGACACATGTCCATCAAGTTCAACCAAGGGACGGGAAAAGGGAAGTAAAAAATTTCTATACATAGGAGCTAATACTTTTTTGTTCTAGGAAATTATGTAAGCCTTTTTTAAAGCCATCTACTGTCCCTGCTGTGACCAGCTCCTGCGGTGACTATTCCATAGATTCACAGTTCTCACAGTAAAGAAGGCTTGTCGCCTCTGCAGGTTGAACCTTTTTTTCTCCAGGCGGAGGGAGGGCCCCCTTGTTTTTTGAGGGGGTTTTACATTGAACAGGATTTCACCATATTTTTTGTATGTGCCATTAATATATTTATATAAATTAATCATGTCCCCCCATAGTCGTCTTTTTTCAAGGCTAAATAGGTTTAATTATTTTAATCTTTCCTCATAATTTAGATTCTCCATGCCCCTTATTAGCTTCGTTGCTCTTCTTTGTCTTTTTTCAAAATCCAGGGCATCCTTTCTATGAACTGGAGCCCAGAACTGAACTGCATATTCTAGATGAGGCCTCACTAATGCTTTGTAAAGTGGCAATATTACATCCCTGTCCCGCGAGTCCAGGCCTCTTTTAATACACGACAATATCCTGCTGTCCTTTGAAACAGCTGATTGACATTGCATGCTGTTATTTAGTTTATGATCTACAAGTACACCCAGATCCTTCTCAACAAGAGAATCCGCCAGTGTAGCTCCCCCTAGGACATATGATGCATGCAGGTTGTTGGTACCCAGATGCATAACTTTACATTTATCTACATTAAACTTCATTTGCCAAGTGGATGCCCAAACACTTAGTTTGTTTAAATCTGCTTGCAATTCACGAACATCGTCCATAGACTGAACTATATTACATAGCTTGGTGTCATCTGCAAAAATAGAAATAGTGCTATTAATCCCATCCTCTATATCATTAATAAATACGTTGAATAATAGTGGTCCCAGCACTGAACCCTGGGGTACAGCACTTATTACCGGGGACCATTCAGAGTAGGAATCATTGACCACAACTCTCTGGATACGGTCCTTGAGCCAATTCTCAATCCAATTATAAACTATATTTTCTAAACCTATAGTCCTTAATTTACCCATTAGGCGTCTATGGGGGACAGTGTCAAATGCCTTTGCAAAGTCCAAAAACACTAAATCCACAGCGGCCCCTCTGTCTAGGCTTCTGCTCACCTCTTCATAAAAACAGATTAGGTTAGTTTGACAACTTCTGTCCTTAGGAAAACCGTGCTGGCTGTCACTTATAATACTATTTTTTGTCACATAATCCTGTATATAGTCCCTCAATAGCCCCTCAAACATTTTCCCCACGATGGATGTTAAGCTTACTGGTCTATAATTGCCCGGGGAAGACCTAGAGCCCTTTTTGAAAATAGGCACCACATTTGCCCTGCGCCAGTCCCTTGGCACTATTCCAGTCACTAGAGATTCTCTGAATATTATGAAAAGGGGGACAGAAATAACTGAACTAAGCTCTCTAAGAATTCTAGGGTGTAACCCATCTGGTCCCGGGGCCTTGTGCACATTTATTTTATTTAATTTAGCTTGGACCATATCTACATTCATCCAATTCAGTATATTAACTGATATATTAACAGCACTTGCAGCGGCTACATCAGCTGCTCTTTCTTCAGTTGTATATACAGAGCTAAATAACCCATTTAGTAACTCTGCCTTCTCTTGATCCCCTGTGACCAACTCCCCATTACCATTATCTAGGGGTCCTACATGTTCAGACCTTGGCTTTTTAGCATTTATATACTTGAAGAATTTTTTGGGATTTGTTTTACTATCCTTGGCCACCTGCCTTTCATTTTGTATTTTTGCTAATTTTATTAAGCTCTTTATAATTTACAAAGGCTGCAGATGTACCCTCAGATTTGTATTTTTTAAATGCCCTTTTTTTGTCATGTATTGCCCCTTTCGCAGAAGGTGTAAGCCATGTGGGATTTAATTTTAGTCGTTTATACTTGTTACCTATAGGAATAAATTTTGCATTATAATAACCCAAAGTAGATTTGAAAATCTCCCATTTATCATTTGTCCCATTATTTGACATTAGTTCTTCCCAGTCTATATCCTGAATTGCAGCCTTCATCCTGGGGAAATTGGCTCTCTTAAAATTAAATGTTTTTGCCCTCCCAGCCTGCGTTTGTTTTTTACAGCATAGGTAAAATGTAACGATATTGTGATCACTGTTACCGAGGTTTTCGCGAACATTGACGTTCCCAACAAGCTCTGCATTATTAGAAATGACCAGATCCAACAGAGCTTCACCTCTAGTTGGGTCTTCCACAAACTGGCCCATAAAATTTTCCTGCAACAGGTTGAGGAAATGTCTCCCCTTTGCAGTTGAAGCCGAACCATGACACCAATTAACCCCTTCCCGACATCCGCCGTATATATACGGCGCACGCCGGGTGGGGGAATATGGAGCGGGCTCACGGGCTGAGTCCGCTCCATAGAGCGAGTGTGTCGGCTGTGTGTTACAGCCGACACTTCCGGGTTACGAGCGGGATCGCGCTATAGCGCGATCCCGCTTGTTTAACCCGTTAAATGCCGCGTTCAATAGAGATCGCGGCATTTAAATTACTAAAAACAGGGGGGCGACCCCCTGTAACGTCTCAACGGCCCCCCCGCGGCGAGATCGGGGGGAGCTGTTGGTTCACACGGCTGCCTGGGGGTCTGACGAAGTCCCCCAGGTCCGCCATCTTGGTACTCCTATGAAGCTCTGCCTCCGGCAGGGCTTCATAGTAGACTGTCAGAATCACGATATACTGCAATACATTAGTATTGCAGTATATCGTGCAAGCGATCTAACGATCGCTGGTTGAAGTCCCCTAGGGGGACTAATAAAAAATGTAAAAATGAGTTAAATAAAGTTGTTTTTTTTTGTGTAAAAAATAAATAAATATTAAAAGTTCAAAAAACCCCCCTTTTCCCATTTTCCCCCTAGAGCATAGTAAAAAATTAAATAAATAAACATAATTGGCATCGCCGCGTCCGTAAAAGTCTGAACTATCACAATATATCATTATTTAACCCGCACGGTGAACGCCGTAAAAAAAAAAATTGTAGACGCCAGAATCTCTATTTTTTTGTTCACCTAATCTCCCACAAAAAATGAAATAAAAAGTGATCAAACCGTCACATTTACACCAAAATGGTATTATTAAAAACTACAGCTTATCCCGCAAAAAATAAGCCCTTATACCACTTAATCGACGGAAAAATAAAGACGTTACGGCTCTCGGAATTTGGCGAAACAAAATAAATGTTCTTTTTTACACTAAGGTTTTTACTTGTAAAAGTAGTAAGATATAGAAAAACCTACACATATTTGGTATCGGCGTAATCGTATTGACCCATAGAATAAAATGAATATGTTGTTTTAATTGTACAGTGAATTCCGTAAAAATGGCGCGCAAAAAACCATGGCGGAATCGCTGTTTTTTTCATTTTCTACCCCACAAATAATTTTTTTCCCGTTTCCTAGTATATTATACGGCAAAATAAATGGTGCTACGAAAAACGACAACTTGTCCCGCAAATATCAAGCCCTCATAGTACTATATCGACGGAAAAATAAAGGCGTTATGGCCTTTGGAAGGTGGGGAGGGAAAAACGAAAATGAAAATCTGAAAAAGGGCTGCGGCGTGAAAGGGTTAATATCCCGGAAATTAAATCTCCCATTATCACTACAGTACCCGCCTGTGCAGTCCGCTCCATCTGTTTATATAGCTGACCTTCCATCTCCTCAGTTATATTGGGGGGTCTATAGATTACACCAAAAGTAATTTTTTCAGTGTTTACCTCCCTTTCTAGTTCCACCCACAAGGTTTCAACCTCCTCACAGTCTTCACCCACTATTGTCTCTTTCACACTCGCCTTCATATCACTTCTCACATACAGAAATACACCACCGCCTTTCCTATTTGTCCTGTCTTTCCGAAACAGTGTAAAACCCTGTAGATTTACAGCCCAGTCATCTGAAGAGTCCAGCCATGTTTCAGCAACACCAACTATGTCTATATTTTCTTCCAGTACCAAGGCCTCCAGCTCCCCCATTTTGCTTGCTAGACTTCTGGCATTTGTGAACATACACTTTAACTTGCCTTTCAGTTTTTCACTTTTATTATCAGAAATGTGATTTGACATTATTTGGGCATTTTTATTTACACTGCTGTTTTGTAACCAAAGGATCTCCTTATCCTGTTGTCTAGTCCTCTCCCCACATTCTGTTTCTCCCCCCACCAATATAGTCTGACCCCTCTCTAACCTGGCTACCCCTTTTTTTTCTACATTGACCTCCCCCCTCAGCCCTAGTTTAAATACTTCACCACCCCAGCTAGAATTCTCTCCCCCATCACAACGGACCCCCTTCCATTTAGGTGCAAATCATCTGCAGAATACAGTTTGTACCCCAATGAAAAGTCAGCCCAGTGCTCTAGGAACCCAAAGCCTTCTCCTTTACACCAAGACTTAAGCCATGCATTTAACTCCCTGAGTTCCCGCTGTCTTTCCTGTGATGCGCAGGTTAACAGTTGTGAAGTTACGTACAATAATTCTAGCAATATATGTTAAAAAATTATTTATATAGAGAAAATTTCTTAAATTCAAGATTCAAATCGAAAATTGCCCAAAGCGTTAAAAAAAAATCTGATTTTATTTTTTGGCAAAATCGCCCAGCCCTAGCCCATGTATTTTAATTGAAGTAGTAATATAAACGCAGTCCAAATAAAATAAAATTAATTCTATGATATTCTCCTATTTAGGACTCTAAGGCTGGGTTCACACGACCTAGTTTCAGACGTAAATGAGGTGTAATATGCCTCGTTTTACGTCTGAAAATACGGCTCCAATACGTTGGCAAACATCTGCCCATTCATTTGAATGGGTTTGCCGACGTACTGTGCCGACGACCTGTCATTTATGCGTCGTCGTTTGACAGCTGTCAAACGACGACGCGTAAAATGACTGCCTCGTCAAGGAAGTGCAGGACACTTCTTTGCAACGTAATTTTAGCAGTTTTTCATTTAATTCAATGAAGAACAGCTCAAGATTACGGGCGTCAATGACGCCTCGCAAAATGCGAGTACGAGCAATTACGTCTGAAACGACAGAGCTGTTTTCTCCTGAAAACAGTCAATAATTTCAGACGTAAAAGCCAGTTATCGTGTGCACATACCCTTAGGGTATTATGTTCACACGTTTACTAAAAAACGTCTGAAAATACGGAGCTGTTTTCAGAGAAAACAGCCTCTGATTTTCAGGCGTTTTTGAAGCTTTTAATTTGCAGCTTCTTTTGAGGCGTAAACGCCCCGAAATACGCCTGAGAACACTGCGTGTGAACAGACCCTAAGGGGCAGTTCACATGGAGTTTTTTGTCGCGGAAACCGCACCGCAAAACGCGCCAAAAAACAGCCGAAAATGCATCCCATTGATTTCAATGGGAGGCGGAGGTGTTTTTTTCTCGCGAGCGGGAAAATCGACTCGCAGGAGAAAGAAGGGACATGCCCTATCTTCGGCCGTTTATGCTTCTGACCTCCCATTGACATCAATGGGAGGCAGAGAAAGCGTATTTCGTGGTGAAAAACGCAGCGAAAATCGGCATTCAGGCAGAGGAAAATCTGCTTCATCTTCTAAACAGAATTTTGAGGCAGATTTTCCTCCTGCAAAATACTCTGTGTGAACACTGTCTGTGAGTGATACATTGGAAGGATTTTCACCACCACAATTTTGTTAGAAAGACAATGGGAGAGATTTATTAAGATTGCCATTTCATATGCCAGTCTTATTGTAAAGTTAGCTAAAGTGAGATGCGCTTAATTTATTAATTCAAAACCACAAAAAAAGGCCATACTCACTAGGTAGGTGGGTGGGTGAAAACCCGTTCCCATCAGGACGCAGACGGGTCAAAGAATGCTGCAGAAGGAGTGTGCATTAAATTGTGATAGCCCCTCCCACTAGTCTTGAGGGGAGTGGCGAACTAAGTGCTCAAAGGTGTGCGATAAATGTGTGTCAGTGTAGTGCTAGGGTGTGAATGGATGGTAAAAAATAAATATGTATGAATGAAAGTGTCAGAACTGTGTAATAATGTAATAAAAATAAATAAATAAATAAATGTGATGAATAGGGGTCAGTGCTGTGAATAGTACATGGGGTGTCAGTACTATGTGTAATACGTGGAGGGATAATGTGCTGGTCGTCAGGCATGGCGTATCTTGCCGAATAACAGCCTATTTGTAACGCCGCTAGTGTTAGCTTCTACTATTTTACATTGAAAATGGCTTTTTGCTGCCCTGCAAGCTTATTCATAGCTTTTACTATCCCAATATGAAAATTCTACTTTGCGATCTTGCTAGATGTTCTCTAGACCAGTGGTTCCCAAACTTTCTGAGGCCGGGACCCACTTTTGGCTGAGACTTTTTGTTTGGGACACCCCACTACCGTACTTAGCCCCATTTCGTCTGACGTATGTCAACATCAGTCGTAGTTAGATGCCGGTACGTAGCTGCATTCGAAAAATAAATCCATGCAACATCTAAAACAATGGCAATTGTGGGGGCGGGGGATGGGGCGGGCTCAAGGTATCCTGCTGATGTGCGTCTCTGATGCCCGATTATGCCTGCTGATGGTGGGTCCCGACCCATCCATTAGTGGCCATATTATCGTAGCTAGGAGTTTAGCACAGGGGGTTTAGCACAGGGGGGTGAAACACATCTCAGTGGGCTCCAACACTTTGGGCCCCCCACACAGTATAATGACCTCTTAGTGGCCCCCACACAGGATAATGCCCCTATAGCTGCCCCCACACAGGATAATGGCCCATAGCTTCCCCACACAGTAAAATGCCCCATAGCTGTCCCCACACAGTATAATGCTCCGATAGCTGCCCTCCACACAGTATAAAGCCCCCATAGCTGTCACCCCAAAGTATAATGCCCCCACACAGCCACTATAGTGCCTAATAAAAATAATAAATACATACTCACCTATGCCCGTTCCCACGACGGGTGGAGGAGGTCCTTTTGCTGCTCTGGTCTGTGCAGTGTGTGGCTCAGTGCAGACAGGCGCAATTACGTCACTACATTGCGCCGCTTACGGCAAAGTGAATGCTGGAGCAAGGAACCATCAGCTCCTTGCTCCAGCATTGAATTTCTGTATCTGCGTCCTCAGGACGCAGATACAGTTGAAACCGGGACATCAGTGAGTGGCTTGTGACCCCCAGTTTGGGAAACAAGGCTATAGACTATAACAACAAAATGTGCTCTCCTGCCAGCTCCTGCAAGGTCGTACCTAGCTTCCACTGACTAATTTTTGATCAGTTAAAGTTCTATGCTGCATAATAATAGGTCCATGAAAAGATAAATTAATAATATACTGATCAGACGCAGTCAAAGGTAGAATAATCTATTACAGGTAGTGACTCACAGGGGGCGTCTTCTCTGATAGGAGTCGTTCACTTTCCACATCTTCTACATCTGGCCCAGAGCGCCATGACAAATTCTTCCAGTCACAACTCGCCTCTGTAGTGTTTGCCAAACAGACATCTTTGGCACCAAGCAATTTTACTCCATCCCCACCTTCACAAACCCCCCCATCCTGCTGTTACATTTAAGATAATCATCATGCTGTTAACTCTCCTAATGTGTCTTCCTCGCTGCTCAATACCCCCAAATTAAGATGTACCAATCCTTATCTTGGCCATGATAACTTGGTGCAGCATGAAAACTTATCACATAAGCCATTGAAGACGTCAAGTTAAAGTTTGTTACCACAGTGTATATAACGCGCTAAGAGTCAAGTAAAGATTGCTACATCTGTACTGTACTGCAGTATAAGATAGTGCGTGACCGTAAATAGTGCCATACACATAGTGCCTTGCAAAGCCCCTCATGGTAAAAAGCACCATATAGGTAGTGCTCCATAATTAAATGCGCCATACAGATAGTGCCCCATATGAAATTGTACCATATAGACAATTCCCCCCTTAGTGTCCTATAAAATTGTTCCATGTATAGTAGCCCTATAAAGTTGTGCCATGAATAATGCCCCACGTAAATCTGTGCCATATAGAGAGAGCTCCCAATAAATAGTGCCGAGTTTACAATACTTGCTTATTCTTGTTCTCATGTGGATTCCAGCGCCTCCTCTACAAGCCCCTTGCCCGACAGTCAGAAGCCTCGGGCTGGCTGACCTGATGAAACGCAGGTCACCAAATAGGCTAAATTGACTGCCTGATTAGAACGATTAAAATTGAGTTTTAATAGTAGATTATAAAATATGGCTCATAAGGCCCAATTACAACATATGTTCAGGCTCAGACGAAATGGTCAGGGATAGGAGATGATAAAGCTCTCCTCTTATAGTATAAAGCCCTGACAACAAATTGCTGAGAAAAATGAATGATTCCAGCCCACCGGGCTCA
Organism: Rhinoderma darwinii; assembly: GCF_050947455.1. NCBI lineage: Eukaryota > Metazoa > Chordata > Amphibia > Anura > Rhinodermatidae > Rhinoderma > Rhinoderma darwinii. The sequence continues at coordinate 173,114,051 of NC_134690.1, forward strand.
CAGCATATGGTCAAAGTGAAAGAAGTCAGTCCTAGTTGTAAGACTGCTCCTAGAAGATACTCCGATCACTGCTGCAATACTTGTAACAACCCTACGCGTTTCAGTGTCACTGATAAGCGTGACACATCATCAGGGATTGTGTGAATTAATTAGTTGCCGGTTTAAGCACAATTTTGTGCTAACATTGTTTCTCCCGGCTCGTGCACGACTCTGATACAAATGGCGGCCATTTGTTAGCACAAAATTGTGCTTAAACCGGCAACTAATTAATTCACACAATCCCTGATGATGTGTCACGCTTATCAGTGACACTGAAACGCGTAGGGTTGTTACAAGTATTGCAGCAGTGATCGGAGTATCTTCTAGGAGCAGTCTTACAACTAGGACTGACTTCTTTCACTTTGACCATATGCTGTGAGCCCGGTGGGCTGGAATCATTCATTTTTCTCAGCAATTTGTTGTCAGGGCTTTATACTATAAGAGGAGAGCTTTATCATCTCCTATCCCTGACCATTTCGTCTGAGCCTGAACATATGTTGTAATTGGGCCTTATGAGCCATATTTTATAATCTACTATTAAAACTCAATTTTAATCGTTCTAATCAGGCAGTCAATTTATCAATTAAGTGAACGGCATTCATATAACTAATAATTGGATTCATTATATCACCAAATAGGCTGCCCCTCTCTCCAGACCACATATTTAAATTAGACCCAAAAATGTATTCAAAACCCCAGACCAGACCCACAAATTAATTCAAATCCCAAAGTCCCTATATACTGTAAAATGATTCCCTGAAAAATGTCTCACATAAAATGATGCTCCCCCTCAAAGTTTCCCTTATAAAATTCTGGCCCCCCTATAATGCCCCAGATAAATTTATGGCCCCCCCAAAGTGCCACACATAAAATAATGGCATCACGCAACATAATGCTCCATGTAAAACTATGCCCGCCTAAGTGCCCCATATGAAATTTTCCCCCTATATATTATTGGTCAATTCTTAATAGTTTCCTATCCTCTACCCCCTTGAGGTGTCCATCTGCTCTTCTGCGCTGCACTGGTAATGTGCTGCAACATCACTCTTTTCGCACTGATGTCATGGCGCCATTACGCTGCAAGCTTAGGGTGTTCACCAAAGTCAGGTAAAAAAGAGCCAGCAGCTTACGCGGTGGAAGGCGGGGCAGGGAACAATGGCTCCCTTGCTTCCAAAATCATTCACCGTTAGAGCTCCCTCACACTGCCGGAAACCCCAACGGATCAGGTCTGAATTCAGACAGAAGGCAGGGGCTGGAAAAAAATAACTTTTTTTTTTTTCTTTTGCGTGCGGCCACTTCGACCCCGCTTTGCGCCGCCCTAGGCACTGGACCTCCAGTGCCAAGGGAGAAATACAGCCCTGTGTACAGAACAGATTTTCAATTGCAGAAATTCCTGCAACAAATCTACCATGCGTGAATATACCCTTACATAGATGTTTATTACTTAGTAATATGTTAATTCCCCAGTACTATTAGTATATTAGATATGCATCTAACCATATTCAGTTTTTGTACTTTGGTTTACCTGGAATTTCTAATGGCCTTGTGATACATGTGATGTATGTCCCACCATCAAAGGGGTTTTCCCACTAAGCAAATTCATCACCTATCCATAGGATTGGTGATAAATGTGTGACGATTTTGAATGGAGCACCAGTCGCGCATGTGCACTGCCACTCTAATCAATGTCTTTGAGGCTGACGGAGACAGCCCAGTACAGGGCTCGGCTGTTTCCATCGGCCCTATAGACATTAGATGGAGCGGCAGCGCACATGTGGGGCTCCCAGCAATCATACATTTATCACCTATCCTGTGGATAGGTGATAAATGTATTTAGTGGGAAAGCCCTTTAAAGATCTATGCAAATAGCTTATTGATGAAGCAACATTGGGGGTGGGCTAAAGTATATTACATTTAAAAGATTCACTTCATTTTATTGTTGTCTTAATGAAGAATCATACGTTGTAATCACCCTGGCATCACACAGATACCTGTGGGCAGAATGTAAGTACTTCATGAACTGTTTTACAGGAAACGCGATCTGTGTGGACAATGTTAGGAGTGCTACATTTGTAAACTAAACCAGCATAACCAATTCATTCTACTAGAGTAAACTGTATATGGCAAAAGATTGGACATAGAATATGTGATATGCATTGTAAAATATACTGCTAGGCACATTTTACCAATGAAAAAGAGCTCCGACTATGAACTATTTTTTCCTTTTTTTTAATTTGGAGAAAATTGCAGCTAAAAAGAAGAGATGTGTCCTCCGGAAAGCAGTTCTACTCTTGCTTACATTTGCTTCATTGCCTGTAGGGCAGTAGAACGGTTGCTATGTTCTTATTAGCACTTTTTACGTAAGCCTCTATAGAGCTCTAATGAATGTACACAGTGATCTTTTTATGTGGTTTGTTTTTTATGACTTCCCTAGAAACAATGATCACAGTCGGAACAAAATGCCCTCCTTTCAGCTGTAAGCGCTTTTGTTAAGGATGTGTCACATGGTAGAACTTGCATGATGTGTTTTTCCAAGTAGAAGTGCATAGTCCTGGGTAAAGTGAAGAAATAATAATTCTCTTCTGTTATATGATGAATGCTCCAGCGTTACCCCTTAACTCTATTATGTCATTACCTGTAGGCAACATTTACAGTGTTGCCCACATCATTATTAGTGTTGTATTGTGTTGTACTTGTGCGTAAAGCAGCTATAAGGGCTTGTACACCCAACGGAATTGCTGCAGAAAATTTCTGCAGCAATTCCATTAAAAACACAGACATTCCGCTGCGGCGAAAACGCACCATTTCCTGCGGTGAAAACACCATTTCCTGCGGTTTCTACGGCAGAAAATGGTGCGTATTTTGCTGCGATTTTCACAATGTTAGGAGATGGAGTCATCTCCTCTGAAAAACGCAGCAATTCTGTCCGCTTTCTGCAGCAGGAATTGACATGCTGCGGTCTGACAAATATGCACCGCAGGTCAATTTCTGCTTGGAATTTTTACACAGCGTGCTGTGTACTGTATTCTGCTGTGTTTTTTCCGGCCAAGATTTCGGCTCGAATAAAAGCAGGAACTCCGCAGCGTGTGGACGACCCCTAATACTTTAAACTTCAACTTTTTCATAGAGCAGTATTCAGACAGGATTCCTCATTTACTACTCGCTAACATGTTTATTTTGTAATAGTTACATGTTGAAGACACTGGTGAAATGTTACCCAAGTCTCGACGAGCCCTCACCATTCATGAAATCACTGCCCTTGCTCGCTCCTCTCTGCATGGTGAGTGCAATAAGAGATTATTTTCATGTAGGTTTATGATTATTATATAATATAATTATAACATAATAATGACTGCTTTTACATCATTGTTATTAGTTGATTTCTGCACTGTTATTTGTTAGTATCATGTATTGTATGTCTACAACTATGAGACATATGCCAAACAATCCTTTCTGTGAAGGTTTTACGGTTTTTACTTAATACCGGTAATACATCATTGGTGAAAAAGTTTTTAAACTTTCGGTATTTAAATATTATAAGCTACTTTAGTACAATGTAAAACTAAATCAAATATCATTTTTGATGACAAAATACAGCAAACACTGGACTATTGTATATGATATTGGATGGGAGACACCTTCATGACTGAATGCGATCAGGCGTTCTGAGCTCAAACGGTGACACATGTTTACAGGAGAGCCAGTTGAATGATACAAATGTGGCACACGTCACGCACTTCGCTCTTCATTCCAAAACATGACTCAGTTCTCAGTCTTAGATCATTGTGTAAGGGTATGTTCACACGCTTACTAAAAAACGTCTGAAAATACGGCTCAAGAAGTGACATGCACTTTTTCACGGGCGTCTTTTTAGGCGCCGTTTTTTGAAAATGAGGCGTAAAAAAAACACCCCGTCGGAACAGAACGCCGTATTTCAATGGGCAGATGTTTGTAGGCGTTCTGCTTCCGTTTTTTCAGGTGTTTTTTTTAAACGCCCCGAAATACGCCTGAAAACACTACGTGTGCACATACCCTTAAAGAGAACCTGTCAGCAGCATTTCAGTTATTGAACTCTACTCACCCCTCACTGGCCGTTGCTGTCAAAAGTTCATTGCCATTATCCCCTCTCCTAAACTCCTCCGACCGTAAATAACAGCCTGCTAAAATTTTTCACCTTTTATGGTAATAATCCGGCAGTCACGTTCGTTCTTCTTCTTATGCCCGCCCACTGCCGAAAACTGGCCAGCCCTGAATGCCGAAATCTCATCCGAGATAGCGCACATACGCCCGTCATGTATGGTCCAACACCCTTCCCTGCTTCGTCCAGGCCTTAAATCTAGTTACTGCGCATGCGCCGCTATGGTGTCCCGTTGTGCACACGCACCATAACAGGGCATCAATGCACAAGCGCGAGATTTATTGTGTGCTGGGGGAGGCGAGGAGCTGTCAATCAAAAGTAAGGAGGCGGGGTTAACTCGGAAAGGCTTGAGGAATGAAGATATGACCCTTTTTAAACGAAGATATGACTCTTTTATGCTCATTAGCATGCGGCACAGGAACACTAAAAAAAACTGAATACTAAGGTACAAAGCCGACTTGGAAGATAATTATAGGTTACATAAAAATGATTTTTCACCCACTTCCACCCAGTATTGCTGGTTTAATAAGTGAAATGCTGGTGACAGGTTCCTTTTAAATGCAGCTGGGATATGGGAGGGAAGGAGAGAAAAAAATCACTGATGTAAGTTGAACTGAGTTGGGCAATCTGCAGAATGTTCTTAGCCCTAACATGTGGCTACTGGATGTGGAGGGTCTTTTGCTAGGCCTACAATGGTTATGACCCTGAATGTAGTGATCAACTTTTTTTAAGGTGCACACTAATCCCTTCAAGCATCTCTGTGTTAGACACATGTAAATGTATAGGTAGGACTGTGGCCAATGTCAACATGAATTGATTGTTTTGACTGAATTTGACAAGAAACTTGTGTAAGCAAACGTTTACATAGACATAAATACACATAGGTATAAATGGCTGTAAGCAAACAGTCATAGGCATCCATATCATTGGACTCCGACACCCATGTTCTTTGCCTTTTCTTCATGTACCAGGAATCTCACAGGTGGTAAAGGATCATGTGACCAAACCTACAGCAATGGCTCAGGGACGCGTGGCTCATCTGATTGAGTGGAAAGGCTGGAGCAAACCCAGTGACAATCCTGCTGCTCTGGAGACTCACTTTAACTCATACTCACATCTAAGTGAGGGAGAACAGGAGGCCAGGTTTGCTGCAGGTGAGAGAGAGATTTGAAAGCAATTGACGGTTAAATGTATGAATGAATGAATATTTCACTCACTTTCCTTAACTTTCCTGTGCTCTCTTTCGCATTTATTTATTTTATTTTTTTTGTGCTGTTTTATGCTGCTCCTGATTTTTCATTGCTTTTGCTGCCATTGGCTTGCTGTTCATGGGAGTAACATTTCTCAATATCGTTCCTTTTTTTTTGTCCATGCATTTTCATGCTGCTCCATGATACTTTTTCTTTGCTTTCTCTTGAATTCTCTTCCCTGCTATCCTATCACTGTTTTTATTTATTGGGTTCCTGCATTTTTTAATCATGTGCCACTGCTGTCTATACTGCTCTGTGCTTGTTTTTTTTTGCTCTTCCTTTTTCCTTCCTGCCTCCACTTTTCCTATACTACCAGGAGTAGCTGAGCAGTTTGCTATAGCAGAAGCTAAACTCCGTGCTTGGTCATCAGTTGATGGTGAAGATTCCACAGATGATTCTTATGATGAAGATCTGCAACCTTCTATGGAACATTCCCAGCCTGCAGGTCAGTCTTTTAATTTGTTTGTGCATGAATTATGAATACAGGGAGATCGCTGAGAAAGAGAGAACAAAAGTGGACTAGGGTATTAAATGGCTTGTCTTATGAAGACAACCCCTGTCCATATGCCCCAATAGGACATATGGACATCATAGTGGGTGAACATTTGCTTGGGACCCACCTATGAGAGTCAGAACGGATAGCTGTTCTGCTGGACTCATCTGAATAGCCTCAATGTAATACTACATTTCCCCTGGTCAGCTCGGCAGCTGCCTTCTGAAAAGGGGTTGTTTCTGATGAGAGAACTCTTAATTATACTGTATCTATATCTTAATAACATTAGTCATGAGATAAATGTCTTGCACCTTAAATTCTTTCATTGTTTTTAGATAGCTGTTTCTGGTGGTCATCCTATGCCAAAAGTTTTACATCTCTTACTGTAAAGAACCCTTTACTTTATTGATGATGGAACGGTCTTTTCTTCACACGCAAACAATATCCCCTGATCCATGGCACAGTTCTTGGAATGAATAGTTCATATACCAATTCTTTGTTTTGACCTTGTATATATTGAGACATAAAAGGCTTAATTCACACCACGTTTAATCTTTATATTTGGCACGGTCCTGCCAAACGTATAGACAGACACATGCAACTGTATGCCTAAACCCTTCCATACATCTGCCATAGACTGTCACTAAAAATGAAAACAACGTATACTAGCTTTATTTTGTTTTGTATACATTTGTATTGTTTTCTTCCTCTATATAAATCGTTTAGAATGATGACCATTTTCCCTTAAATTGGTATTATTATCTGATATGGACTACGCAACATGAAAATAGCATTTATTGTACAGGTAATGGAACCTCCAATGTAGAGCATTATACAGAGGAGAAACAAACTTGTGGGTAGTAATGGAAAATATTTTTACCCTATTAAAGGGCATCTTTCACCAGGACAGTCCCCTTTGACTAAGAACATTTGCAACATGCTCTTAGAGAAACGCATAAGGAGGTGCTACTGCCCCCGCGGATTGTTGTCCCTACAGTAAATCCTGCAACATGACTCCTTTACTTCAAATGTGCCATGAATGTGGCCATGTGGTCTGCCCTGGCCAATAAGGCTGAGAGGGGCCTTTACTACTAAAGGCCAAAATGGCAGTTATTGATGCCAATCAGTGGGTGCAGCAGCCCCCACTTCACATTTCTCTAAGAATATCTTATAGATGCACTTAGATAAAGGAGTATGACCAGATGACAGATCCTCTATAATATGGAATATTTATCTGTTGGTATATATTAAAGTTTTATCTTTTTTAATCTCTAGATTTCCTGAGTCCAGTACAGAAGGATTTGATGTCTTCTCGTATATGCTGCTGTGACAGCGACTCTTCGCACACCTTGTCTCCTGAAACTCTTTGCTCCAGTCTCTGCAGCTTGGATGAGGGACAACTACTTTTGGTGTCTCCAGCTCAAATGGTTGAAGAGTCTTTACTCATTAAACCTCAGTCAGGTCTAGGTCCATATGATCGTCTCCAAGATCTGGAATGTGAGGACTCTTCATATTCCATGTCCTTCTCAGAGTCTTGTTTAAGTCCTAGTGAAGACGAGCTGATTTCTTTCCCTACACTGAGTCGAGGGTCTGGGGTGCTCACTTTGCGTAGGAAGGGCTCTGATCTGGTGTCTTCTGGTGTGGTATCGCTAGATGAAGATGAAGAGGACCAACCCTGACTTAAAATCAAACTGCCACTGCCACCCTCTCACTTTCCCAGTCTCCCCTTTTTTTCAGAATCACGGTACCACTTAATTTCAGAGAATCATTGACTAACCAGAGGGCATTAACTACTGAAATCATTACATCCCTCTTCCATATGCTTAATTTAATTATTAGGGTTTATTAATTCCAGCCACCTTGATTTCTCTCTTTCTTTGGTGATTTTTTTTTCCCTTTCACTATTTTTTTATTTATTTTTTTAAATTTCATATCTACCATTATTTTTTTTTTATATATCCAGAATTAATTGCCTGTTTAGTCTATTTTGCATGATCCTTACCCTAGGGCACCACGCTGGTTCAGTGGAGGGCCTTAAAACTGTTGTCTGCATGTCTTGCACCCCACTTGATGCCACCTCCAGCCTGATTTATGTGTTGGTGGTGGATTCTGGGTTAGGAACAGTGGCAGCACGGCTTGTCCCTGTCGTTTCCTGGATCTACTCGCAATTCTGTGGTTCCCTCTGCACCACAGAATCCAGGCACCAGATGTGAGGAACATGGGGTATGTTATGGATTCTGTGACATTAGTGCAGCCTCAGGACTGTAAATGGACTTGTGGAGCTCCGGTGACACTGTGGGGACCCTCCTCCCTGTGGGCTCTGTGGGCGCATGCTTTGTGCAGGGGAGACCCTTCTTTTCTAGCATTTTGTACGTGTCTGTTTGCTGCTCTTGGAAGGTCTTGTGCGGTAACATCAAAAGTTTGTAACTCATTTTCCTGCGTCTATGAAAATATATGACCGGCTGTGTATATATATAAATCTATATAAAAAAGCAAACAATGGTGTTTGTTCATGTTTTTATTTGCTTGTTGGATTATAAGAAAAATATATATTTGAATATGTAATTTTCTATTTTTTTCTCAGATCTGTACAGTGTTTTGATCCACTCAATGTATACAATATTCCCTACATGCAGTTATACAATATTCCCTACAAGTGTCACACATTGCATGGTGTAAATATAATATCAGACCTGCTTCCCTTGCTTAGGGATGCATGTTCAGTACATAGCTTTTTATTCCCGGCTTCAAGGTGTGAGCACCATAATCTGTATCGCCCCATCCGTAAAAGTCCAAGTTATTCAAATCTAACATTATTTCAACTGCACGGGGAACGATGTTAAAAAAAAATAAACGGCAGAATTGTCGTTTTTTTGGGTCATTTTGTCTCTAACAAAAAATGTAATGAAAGTGATCAAAAAGTTGCATGTATCCCAAATAATGGTACCATTATAAACTACTACCGCAAAAAAACAAGCCCTGACACTACTTAATCGACAGAAAAATAAAAAAGTTATGGGTCTCAGAATATGGCGACAAAAAACGAATTTTGTTTTTACGTTTTTTTTCTTATTAAAAGTAGTGAAACATAAAAAAATATACATTTGGTATTGTCCTAATGGTATTTGACCCTTAGAATAAAGTCAACATGTCTTTTTTACAGCACGGTGAGCGCTGTAAAAACAAAACGCATAAACAATAGGAATCAGTTTTTTTTCCCTTTCCACACCACAAGGATTTTTTTTTCCGTTTCCCAGTAAATTATATGGGACCATGAAAAACTACAATTTTAAATAAAAAAAAGTTATGGCTAAATAAAAAAGTTATGGCTAAATAAAAAGTTATGGCTTTTGGAAGGTAGGAATGAAAATAATAAAACTGAAAAAACTATTAATGGCGGCGGCAAGGGGTTAAATATTCAGAATGTTTACAAAAAGTTATCACTAGAACCATATAAGTCAGACAGACATTAATGGGCAAAGCACAAATCTGCAGATCTGCACCGCAAACCTTGTATAGGGAAATAGCATTAATTCCATAGAAAGAATAATGTGACATAATGGAGGATCTGGGGACACACAAACGGTTCTACGTTCTGTTGGCCTGGAGGAGGGTTTGCACGGTAAGTACTCCTGTCTTTTCAGACTAGATATACTTTTCTGCTTTCTATTTTTTCATGCAAAATAATTTTGCCCAATTACAATCTTTTTGCTTTGCACCTCGGCTTCTTTGAATAACCCTGATATGTGAACTTGGACTTGTAACGCAAGCTGGTCTTTGAAAGGTGACGTTACGCTGTGAGTTTCTGACATGCTTTAGCGTAATCTAGAACCAGGTTGACTGTTTCCATGGTTACTGATGTTCCAGAGGATTCTTGTATATTCACAACATATCTTCAATATTTTTTAGCAGCAGTCTCCCAACAATGGAAAATAAAATCACAATAAAGCTGGAGATAGGAGTGACTTGACCAGAAGGATTGAAGACACAGACACATACAGAGCAGTATAAGGGCACATTCAGACGTGGCAGAATTTTTCCGCTGCAAATGTTGGTGCAGATTCGCGCATCTGCAGCAACATTTGCATATTTGACAGGTAATTTAGACAGCAGTTTATTACCACATATGGGGTATTGCTATAATCGGAAGAAATTGCTTTACATATGTTGGGGTGTTTTTTTTTTACTTTTTTCCTTGTAAAAATTAAAAATGTCTGTTTTTTCAGAAAGAAAGTAGATTTTTATCTTCATATACTAATTCAAATAAATTTAGCAAAAAAACTATGGGTTAAAAATGCTAACTATACCCCTAGATAAATTCCTTGAGGGGTGTAGTTTCCAAAATGGGGTCACTTTTGGGGAGTCTTTACTGTTTGGCACCACAAGACCTATTCAAACCTGACATGGTGCCTAAAATATATTCTAAAAAAAGGAGGCCACAAAATCGTCTAGGTGCTCCCTTGCTTCTGATGCCACTGTTTCAGTCCATTTGCACGCTAGGGCCACATGTGGGATATTTCTAAAAACTGCAGAATCTGGGCAATAAGTATTGAGTTGCGTTTCTTGGGTAAAACCTTCTGTGGTACAGAAAAAAATGTATTACAAATGAATTTTGGCCAAAAAAAATTACATTTGTAAATTTCACCTCTACATTGCTTTAATTCCTGTGAAACGCCTAAAGGGTTAAAACACTTTCTGAATGCTGTTTTGAATACTTTGAGGGGTGCAGTTTTCAAAATGGGGTGATTTATGGGGACTTTCTAATATATAAGGCCCTCAAAGCCACTTCAGAAATGAACTGGTCCCTGAAAAAATAGGCTTTTGAAATTTTCTTGAAAATATGAGAAATTGCTGCTAAAGTTCTAAGCCTTGTAACGTCCTAGAAAAATAAAAGGATGTTCAAAAAAATGATGCAAACATAAAGTAGACATATGGGAAATATAAACTAGTAAGTATTTTGTGTGGTATTACTATCTGTTTTACAAGTAGATACATTTAAATTTTAGAAAAATGCACATTTTTGCAAATTTTCTCTAAATCTTGGTGTTTTTTACAAATAAATATTGAATTTATCGACCAAATTTTTTCACTAACATAAAGTACAATATGTGACGAGATCAGAATCTCAGAATCACTTGGATAGGTAAAAGCATTCCAGAGTTATAACCACATAAAGTGACTCATGTCAGATTTGAAAAATCGGCTAAGGTTAAACAATGGCTTTTTTTCTGGGCCACTCTTCCATAAAGCCCCACTCAGTGGAGTGTACGACTTATAGTGGCCTTTGGACAGATTCTGCCATTTCTGTTGTGGATCTTTGGAGTTCCTTTAGTTTTATCGTTGGTGTCTTTTGTTGGATCTGATTAATGCTCTCTTTAACCCCTTAAGGACGCAGCCTTGTTTTGGCCTTAAGGCTCCGAGCCCATTTTTCAAATCTGACATATTTCACTTTATGTGGTAATAACTTTGGAATGCTTAAACCTATCCGAGCGATTCTGAGATTGTTTTCTCGTGAGACATTGGGCTTCATGTTATTGGTAAAATTAGTCAAATTCAGTGTTTATTTGTGAAAAATTGCAAAATTGAGAGAAAATTTAGAAAAAAATTGAATTTTTCTGAATTTAAATACATCTGCTTGTAAAACAGATGGTTATACCACCCAAAACTAGTTCACATTTCCCATATGTCTACTTTAGATTTGCATCGTTTTTTGAACATTCTTTTATTTTTCTTGGACGTTACAAGGCTTAGAACAAACAGCAATTTCTCATATTTTTAAGAAAATGTCAAAAGCCAGTTTTTTAAGGTACCTGTTCAGTTCTGAAGTGGCTTTGAGGGGCCTATGTATTAGAAACCCCCATAAACACCCCATTTTAAAAATTAGACCCCTCAAAGTATTCAAAATCGCATTTAGAACGTTTTTTTAACCCTTTAGGCATTTCACAGGAATTAAAGCAAAGTGGAGGTGAAATTTGCAAATTTCATTTTTCCTGCTGAATTTCAACAGAAGCCCCAGAAGCAAAAAAGCACCTAGTGCATTTTGGGCCCCTTTTATTAGAATATATTTTAGGTAGCATGCCAGGTTTGAAGAGGTGTTGAGGTGCCAAAACTACACCCCTCAGGAAATTCATGTATGGTTGTTGTTACCATTTAGACCGCACAGTTTTTTCACAGCACGTATATGAATGAGGAATGGGAATGTGAAATTAAAATTTATTTTTCCAATAAGATGTCATTTTTCATCAAAATGTCTTATTTTCACAGGGAACCTAATACCCACTTTTGTTGGCCAATTTCTCCTGAGTGCAGCAATACCCCATTTGTGGCGATAACCTGCCGTTTGGGCCCATGGGAGGCCTCAGAAGGGAAGGAGCGCTGTGTGTTCTTTGGAGTATAGATTTTCCTGGATTGGTTTTCGGGTGCCATGTCGCATTTGCAGAACCCCAGAGGTATCAAAGCAATGGAAACCCACCAGAAGTGACCCCATTTTGGAAACTACACCCCTCAAGGAATTCATTTATGGGTGTTGTGACCATTTAGACCCCACAGTTTTTTCACAGAATTTATTTGAATTGGGCTGGGAATTAAGAAAAATTTAATTTTTTCCAATAAGATGTAGTTTGGCTCAAAATTTCTTATTTTCACAAGAAATAAAATTCCCCATTTTGTTGCCCAATTTGTCCTGAGTGCGGCAATACCCCATTTGTGGTGATAAACTGCCGTTTGGGCCCATTGGAGGGCTAAGAAGGAAAGGAGCACCATTTGGCTTATTGGGGATTTTCTGGTTTGAAGTCATGTATGCAGAAGCCCCCGAGAAGTGACCCCGTTTTAAAAACTACACCCCTTAAGGCATTCATCTAGAGGTGTAGTGAGCATTTTGACCGGAGACATACACCCCATAAACTGTAATGTGGGTTTTCCCGGTTATGGCAATACCCTCAATGTGGCTGTTATCAGATGCCTGGGTACACAGCAGGGCTCAGAAGGGAAAGATGAGGGGGATAAGCTGTGCGGAGTGCATCAGGGTAAGTAAAACTGGGGTAGATTAAAAATCAAGGGATGTATGATACATTTTAAAACACTCTTTCATACAGAGCCTTAGTTTTTCGGGACACGTTTTACATTGATATATTGTGTCCTACCTTATCCCCCTCTTATAGCAGACTTTGCACCTCTTTTGACTTTTTCCCTTCTTGCCAGTTTGGGGAACTTCTCCTGGAAAGTGTTGCCCTGGTACGATGCGTGTGGCCTCGATTCCAGATGTACTGGGTGCCCCCTTCTTGGTCCCTAAAGATTAGGTTCTTGATCATCACCTCTTGAAATTCCAGGAAAGTTCCCCTCTGGCCTGTACATCGACGTAGTACGTACGCATTGTACAATGCCATCTGTATGATGTGCACCGCCAGCTTCATATACCACACCGCATGGCGCTGTAGGGCTTCGGGACTTGTTCTGACAAGTCCACCCCTCCCATGTACCTATTGTAGTCCAGGATGCAGTCTGGTTTGGGGGTCTCTGTACTGGTACCTCGTACAGGTACATGGGTACTGGTGTGGCCATGTATTGTTGTCAATACAAGGACATCTCTCTTGTACTTGACACACAATATGTTGCTGCTAGAATGTGCCCTGCTCTCACCCCTTCTTGTTTGCCCAAGCAGAGTCTTAGGGAGGCCTCTCAGATTTCTTCTAGCAGTGCCGCATGCTGCAGTACTTCTGGAAGCGAGGCACTGGAAGAGTGGGACGCTGGTATAAAAATTATCCAGGTAGAGGTGGTAACCCTGGTCCAGCAGTGGGTGCACCAAATCCCACACAATTTTTGCATTAACTCCCTGTAAAGGGGGGCATTCTGGGGGCTGAATACAGGTGTCCTTCCCTTCATATATCCTAAATTTGTAAGTATACCCTGATGCACTCTCGCACAGCTTATACATCTTCACGCCATACCTTGCCCTCTTACCCGGCAGGTACTGGCGGAATTGAAGCCTCCCTTTAAAATGTACCAAGGACTCATCAACATAAATACACTCCTCAGGGGTGTATGGTTGGGAAAACCGGGCACTAAAATGGTCTAATAGGGGTCTCCGTTTATACAAACGGTCAAAACTTGGGTCATCTCGGGGTGGGCACTGCTCATTATCAGCATAATGTAAGAAGCAAAGTATTGCCTCATTTTTTTTTTTTCAGGTTCTAGTTCAGTTCTGAAGTTGCTTCGAGGAGCCTATATATTGGAAACCCCTATCAAACACCCCATTTTAGAAACTAGACCCCTCAAAGTATTGACAACAGCATTTAGAAAGTTTATTAACCCTTTAGGTGTTTCACAGGAATTTAAAGCAAAGTAGAGGTGAAATTTACATATTTATTTTTTTTGTCAGAAAATCCTCTTTATTCAATTTTTTCCTGTAAAACAGAAGGTTTTACCAGAGAAACGCAACTCAATACTTATTGCCCAGATTCTTCAGTTTTCAGTAATATCCCACATGTGGCCCTAGTACGCTAATGTACTGAAGCACCGGCCTCCGAAACAAAGGAGCACCTAGTGGATTTTGAGGCCTCCTTTTTATTAGGCACCATGTCCGGTTAGAAGAGGTCTTGTAGTGCCAAAACAGTGGAAACCCCCCAAAAGTGACCCCATTTTGGAAACTAGACCCATTGAGGAATTCATTGTAGTTATCATGGGGTGCATGCGACTTTTTGATCAGTTTTTATTCTATTTTTAAGAGGCGTGGTGACTAAAAAACAGCAATTCTACTATTGTTTTTTTACTGCGTTCACCGTGCGCTATAAATGACATTCACTTTATTCTGCGTGGCGATACCATATGTTTATAGTTTTTCTATATGTCTTATGGCGTTTGCACAATAAAATACTTTTTGTGAAAAATAATTTCCTTTTTGTGTTGCCATATTCTAAGAGCCAGAACTTTTTTATTTTTCCATCAAGAAAGCCGTGCGAGGACTTGTATTTTGCATAACTAACTGTAGTTTCAATCAGTTCCATTTTTGGGTACATGCGACTTTTTGATCTATTTTTATTACATTTTTTGGGAGGTGAAGTGACCAAACAATTGTTATTCTGGTATGGTTTATTATTTTCTTTTATGGCGTTCACCGCGCGGGATAAATAACTAAATAATTTTGTAGTTCAGGCCGATACGGACGCGGTGATACCAATTATGTATAGTTTATTTGTTTATTTATTTATTTTTATTAATAATAAGGACTGATAAGGGAAAAAGGGGGATTTTTACTTTTATTACTTTTAAACCTTTTAGTTTCTTATTATTACCCAACTTTTTTTTACTTTATTGCTTTGTCCCACTAGGGGACTTCAGGACAGGAGGCCCTGATCGCAATTCTAATATACTGCACTACATGCAGTGTATAGACTTTGTCAGGACCCACTAGGCTTCCGTAGATGGCACAGCCGGACGCCATTGTTAGGCGTCCGGTTGCTATAGCAAACATCGCTGCCTGCTATCATGTAGCGGGCTGTCGATGGTGGTTTAACCCCTAAGAAGTCGCGATCGCTATTGAACGCGGCTTTTAAGGGGTTAATCAGCGGGGACACAGCGATCTGTCCCCGCTATAGGAGCTGCGGCAACTGCTGTACGAGACAGCAGCTGTCACAGCTCCTGTATGTGTCGGGAAGACGGCCGAAATGGCCGTTCCTCCTGTGACGTACTATTCCGTCATGGAGCGCGAACGCTATGATTACCATGATGGAATAGTACGTCATTGAGCGCGAAGGGGTTAATCTGATCTGTGAGCTTTGGTGGGTGGCCTTCTCTTGTCTGGTTTGTAGGTGTGCCATATTCTTTCTATTTTGTTATAATGGAATTAATGGTGATCCTTGGGATGTTCAAAGTTTGGGACATTCGTTTTTTTTTTTATAAAACAACCCTGATCTAAACTTCACTAACACTTTGTCTCTGACCTGTTTGGAGAGCTCCTTGGTCTTTAGTGGTGTTGCAGACTCAGGGGTCTTTCAGAACAGATGTATTTATCCTGACATCATGTGACTCTTTGATTGCACACAGGGACCTTTTTTACCTAATTATGTGACGTCTGAAATTAATTGGTTTGGACCGTCCTTATTTAGGGGTTACACAGCAAAGGAGGTAAATACATATGCACTCACAACTTTTCAGGTTTAAGTTATATTAAAATGTTTCTTGACAAGGTATTTTTTTCTTTTCACTGTAAAAATGTGGACAATTTTTTCATGTCTCTTACATAAAATCAAATTTTAAATAAATTTTAATTCCAGGTTGTAATGCAACAAAGTAGGAAAAATACCAAACTGAATAATTTCGCAAGGCACATCAAATGACATGAAAAATTTACGAGCACTAGTAGTGTTAGCCTGTCAACAGTTTCATCATGTTGACACACTATCCCTTATTAGAATAGATATTTAGCAAGTCAACAATTCCTCTTGATAATTTTTAGCAGTTCACCATGTCAAGGTTAAATAGAACAGAGAAATTGAAAAGCTTTTACTGCAGAAAAGAAACGTTGAGCTTTCTAATCTACTCATTTATTTTTCATATATGAATTCTTAGATCTTATTTCCCAAATGACATGAACGAAAACATGCAGATGATATCAGGTACTACTATATGTGCATTTTATGTAGCTATCCCACGTAAACACCCACTTTTATGCACAATAACAGCTATGTCCACATTCTGTCAGGATTAAGGCCTCATGCACACGAACGTGTTTTTGCGTCGGCAAAAATGCAGATACATTTTTGGACCCATTCATTTCTATGGGCCAATGCACACGACCGTGGTTTACACGGACCGTGTTGGGCCGCGACTGTGTAAAAACTCAGGACAAATGATTTTATGGTCCGCAATTGCGGTCTGTTCCCATTGAAATAAATGCACACCTGTCTGCACGGTCCATGATTGCGGACGGCCTGCGGATGACACTCCACGGCCGTCTGTGCCGTAATCACAGACCAGGCACACGGCCGTGTGCATGAGGCCTATGGCCTCGTGCACACTTCCATCACCGTTTTCACAGCCGTTTTTGACGGATCCGTGTGCCCGTTTTAGCGGCCGTGGGATTTCCGTGTGCACTCCGTGTTTCCGAGCGTCGAGCATGGTACTGTCCAGGGTGCTGAAAGAGTTAATGGGCTGCACTGATTGGCGGTAAATCTTTCAGCACCCTGGACAGTTACTAGCGCTGAAGAATGACCATGCTCGGCGCTCGCAAAATACATACGTACCCAGAACTCCGTGCATTTTCCTCCTGTCCGGGCACCTGGGATGACGTATCATCCCATGTCACCGCTGTAGCCAATCACAGGCTGCAGTGGCGGTCATGCAAGTCTGGATGACGTCAGAAGGCTAGCCTCCAGGGATGATGCTTCATCCCACGTGACCACCTCTGCAGCCAATCACAGGCTGCAGCGGCCACATGAACTGCCGTGTCATACAGAAAGGTCTGACTGGAGGAAGGTGAGGGAATCGTCACCAAGACAACGACCGGGGTACGTATGAACTGCTTTTTATTTTTATCAGCAACCTCTTCTCTCTATCAGTGATTGATAGAGAGAAGTGGCTGCCGGTTAGTATAATATATCTGTAATGTACTTCTGGCTGTTGCTAGGTCACACACGGACGGCACACGGATGCCTTCCGTGTGCCTTCAGTTTTTTTGATGGCCCCATTGACTTGCATGGGCCTCACAGTCATGGAATCTCGGACCAAAGTAGGACTTGCCCTACATTTGTCGGAACGGAGCAACGGGACCGTCAAAAAAACTGAAGTGTGCATGGCCCCATTGAAATGAATGGGTCAGAGTGCTAGCCGTGAGAAAAAGATTAATTTAGAACGTAAGGGGGGGGGGGGTGTTTCCATTTCCACACAGACATCCCTTTCTGAGAGAATATGCGGCTCCACCAATAATTTAGCTAAAGACTTTGATATTGTATTATTCTTATGGAATATACAGTACTAATCAGGCAAAGATGAGGATTCACACTATGTAAGGCCTCATGCACATGACCGTAAGGGTTTTTACTGTCCGTAAATACGGATCCAACGGCTGCGGATACACATTCGTAGACGTCCACAATTGCGGAAACGCCCATAGAAGAGCTAGTCCGTGCTGCAATTGCGGACAAGAATACAACATGTTCTATATTTTGCGGATCATTTCTACGGCCTGGACACATCCGTAAATATGTGGAAAAGAGTCCGTAGCTTATTGAAATGAATGGGTCCGCAAATTTCATCCGTAATTACGGATTCCGTAATAACGGATGAAAACTATCGTGTGCGTGGGGCTTTATAAAATAGCTTCAGTGTTTGCAAGTTCTTTTTGCTATTGGTAAAAAAATCTATTCCTGATTTTCTCCTTAAATAATATTCAGTTCGATTTACGATATTACTTTTGTCCCGCAGAGACCAGAGAAGATTCATCCAGCAGTATAATATAGTTGTGATTAACTAGCCCACCATCTAACGATAATGAAATTATTCTCTCCATTCTGTGCCTGTATATACAGCAAAGCTGACAAGTGAGCTAGAGAGAACTAGAGATATCAACTTTTTGTGACTGCCCTAGTGACAAGGGTGAATACTGATATATTTTAAGATAAAAAAAATGTATGCGGATAATATCATAAAAAGTAAAAACACATTAAAATATTATATATATATATATATATATATATATATATATATAACCTGATTTAAAAACAAACTCATTTTCTGGCAATACATCGGTTTTTATTACCTTGTTTGAATGAAGAGTCGGCGGTTAACAATCTCTACTTTTTTGATTTTAAGTAGTTTAAGTTAAAGATTGTAGAAACATCCAGGCTATTAATTTCGCTAGACATATAATTTGATGCTTCATAATAATAAATGAGCAATGTACAAGGGCAGCTTATACATTAGGTGATGATTATTGTTGAAAACTGGGACTGTGTTCAGTGTTTAAGTGTCTGAGACTCACTAATAAGTAGTTCACTCAGCATCTTTGTAGCTGGACATTTATTGAGACTTAAAATGTGAGTGAACGTCGTACTGCGTTTGTAAAAAATTCAAATGAGCAATTTCAGCAGTGTGGGCCATTTATAAACTGGCTGATGCACACAAAATAAGTTCCTTTTTTGGTGTGTTTATTTGATTTATTCTGGTACATGTGTCTGCTGAGCTTGTAAAAGACTAATGGGGAAATTTATCAATTGATTAGCACCAGTATTTTGGCGTAGGAAAGTCACAAATTATAGTGCATGCCATACTTGCGCTACAATTTGCGACTTTTATCTCCCAGCTGGTGGAGCGTAAACCAATAGTGTTCCGACAAATCGATTTAGTTTAAACCAGAAAACGGCACTATAAGGCGGTGTAAATTTATGCCTACAGGCATAGATTTTATTTTCTGGTTTAAGATGCGCCAAATTTCTTAAGCGGTGTGCCCCGCTTAATAAATTTGGCGCATTTTACTCCTACGCACTTTAGATTAAGACTGGCATATGAAATATTGACCATATCAGTCGTTATCCAATTTCTCCCACAAATGTATATATCTATGAATTGGCTGAGTAGAATTATTAACTCGAAAAAGGCAGCATCGGTTCTCGGCACTACTCGTGTGTTGCTCCGTGCAACAAAATGGCTCCAGGCTCCACCAACTCCCAGCAATATAAATCTAATAGAGCATTTTCCACTGCATCGGTTGAAAAAACATTGTCTTTTATTTCATTATAATTCGCAGATACAGTGAAGGCCTTGACTGTATCTACGAATTATAATGCAATAAAAGATGGTTTTTTTCAACCAGTACAATTGCAAATACTCTATTAGAATTATTAACTCGGTGACATAGGAAAGAAGCACCTGTATAAACTGGTGATGTTTCAATTTTAGTGGAAGGTGAATAGATCCTGAAGAACATTTATTTATAGTGGTGTTCCATTCTCCACTATGCTCCAGATAAAAGCTGCAATAGATGTGGAGCATTTCTTATCGAGCTAAATATTATAACAGGTACTGACCACACAGGAAGTTCAGGAAGGAAGTGTGTGTCTCCAATATGTCGTAGCTATTAAATACATTTTTTATTTTTTTAATCTATATACTTAAAGGAAACCTGTCACTGACTTTATGCTGCCCTCTCTGATGGCAGAAAAAAGTAGTTACAGACACGCTGATGTCACTCGTGTCTGATAGTTTAGTGATTAAGGATAACTTACATTTTGAATGTATTAGCGCAATGTCAGGGCTGGGAGGAAGAAGTCCGGCATATTCATGAGCTGACGCACTCCCCACCCAGCCTCCACTAACTGACCGCTTTCTTCCTATGCAAAGGGCAGCATAAAGTCACCGATTGGTTCCATTTAAATGTAATTAACTAAACTAAATACATGACACATTCCCTTGTGACTACCAGATAGTAGTAGACAGGACCGGGTTATATGGAGGGCAAAAGGGACAATTGCCAAGGGGCCTCCATCGCTCAGTTCTCTCTATTCATTGGATTCTGCAAGAAGTGTGATTTACAAAAATGTTAAGAATTTCTACGATAATATAAAAGTGATGTGTGTCGGAAGATTATGTCAATTTTACTTATGTTTTTTTTTAATCATTGGAGCTTTGTTCTCCATGCAGAGAGCTCTGATGCCCAATCTGCCTACATGGCTAAGGCTTCGTTCACATATCTGTCAGTGCTCTATTCTGACGTTCCGTCAGAATGGAGCCCTGACTGACACAAACGGAAACCATAGGTTGATTTCAATGGTGACGGATCCGGTGCCAATGGTTTCTGTTTGTCTCAGTTGTGCAAGGGTTCCTTTGTTTTGAGTTTGTCATATTTATTGTCATAGGAAGAAGATATTAGCAGACAAATGCCTACTTTCCTCTTATCTCCCTATTGAACAAAGGAATCTGCATATGAAAATCCACCATGTTTTCCTCAAGAACAAATAGGGGACGATGGGTCTGCCCTTATACACATTAGATTGATGTTGGGTCCTGTCAATATAGGCAGGATGCCTAGCTTAAGTTGTTCGCACATAACATGACACTTTACTGGGGGGTGCCACATTTTTTCTCGAAATGCCAAAGCAGTATTAAATATGACAATAATATCCTTGGTCAGGATGAGTTCATATCCATTTACCTTAACACTGTTAAGTTTATCTAGTGAGTTCATCACATGACCGATCTGGATTCTGCAGAAAGATCCTAATGCATTTAGGGCACAGTTCCAAATATAACAAGGATAGAAGAAAGCAGGATCATCACAATAAGTGTGGTGTATACGGAGGTTTTTGTGCCGATGCACTCACCTGATAGAGTTGTGCAATGAGGCACAACACTCATGAGCGTTTTGCAAGATAATCTCTGGGGGACTGCAGTCGTTGAATCTTCCCGGTAATCCTAGCATGAACAGGTACATAGACACAATACTGTAGAAAAGGAAGAAATTTATATTTTTCCTTGTTACTGCCCCAAAAGATTCTGTGGATGACTTCTTAACGTTCAAAAGAATATTTTGGATCTGTTCCATATTTTCTGGAGCTGTTCACTGGTACAACAGTATTGGTTGGAAGTTAAGAACTTGGCATTGGCGGTGTTGCAGCAGGATATTCCCTTAGACCCTCTTCATTACCTCCTAAATGTTCCCCCTAGGTCTTTGGGGAAATCACCAGCTCGACTCTTTCGACACTTTCTCACAGCCGCTAAGACGTTGATAGCGTGGAAATGGAGACAGACAACCCCTCCCTCCCACATCGACTTAGTAACTAGAATTAGGGAAATACGTACAATGGAGCATATGACGGCCTCTATTGACAATGAACTGGACAGGTTCAAAGTGGTGTGGGACCCGTGGGACAAGTATTGGATACAGGGAACTCAAGATTAGGTGGTAGGTGGAGCTCCGACTATCCCCCCCCCCACCCTCACCCCCTTAAACCCCTGTGTTTTTTCCCAGATGTTTTGTCTGTCTATTGAAAGTTACTGTCTTACTATGTGAATTGCATGGCCCTTCATGCTGCTCTAAGTTATATGTATATTTTTGAAAAATTTTCAATAAAAACACAGTTGAAACCAAAAGAATATTTTGGGGCAATGCAGAAGAAAAATATCAATTTCTTTGTTTTCTGCAGAATAATGCATTCGGGGCAGAACAATTCTAGTGAGATTCTTTGGTCTCTTGCCGCCGCAGATTTATTTTTATTTTTTTCTACCCCCTTCTAATAGCCATAACTTTTTTATTTTTCCATCGACATAGTCGTTTGAGGGCTTGTGTTTTGCAAGACGAGTTGTAGTTTTTATTGCCATTATTTAATGTATCATAATGTACTGGGAAACTGAAAAAAAAATTGTGGGGTGGAGTTGGAAAAAAAAATATGATTCCCCCATTGTTTTTTGGGTTTTGTATTAAAATGCATACATTATGCGGTAAAAACAGCATGTTAACTTTATTCTTATTCTGCGGGTCAATACGATTATGGCAATACCAAATTTATATAGTTTTTTTTTATGATGTACTGCCTTTCACAAAGAAAAAAACATTTGTTAAAAAAAATTAAGTTTTGTCGTCATATTCTGAGACTCATAACGTTTTTCTTTTTTTGTCGATGGAGCAGTGTGAGGGCTTGCTATATTTTTTATTAGTACCATTTTGGGGTACATATGACTTTTAATCACTTTTTATTCCATTTTTGTCTGGAGCTAAGGTACCAAAAATTTTTATTTTTACATTATTTTAAGGCGGAAAATGGAAAAAGGTTTTGTTTTTTTAATACATTAAATATATATACTATAATATTTAATAGCTTTATTAAATAGTTTTTTGTTTTTTTTATCCCCCTATTGTTTGATTGATGGTATAATATACTGCCATACCTATGTATTGCAGTGTAATGTAATTTTTACGGGCCCCTAAGGCCGGGTTCCTATGTAGCGTAAACGCTGCAGAAGTTCCACAACGGAATTATGTGCGGAAATTCCGCAGCATTTACAGTAGCAGCAAAGTGGATGAGTTTTAGAAAATCTCATTCCCACGCTGTGGAAAAAAATGCAGCGTAAACTTAACTAAATTGACCTGCGGTGCGGAATTTTAATTCCGCAGCATGTCAATTTATGCTGCCTTTTTGTTGATTTTCTGTTGTGGGTTGCTGCTTTTTTGCGGCGGAGTGGCAGCGATTCCGCCGCAAAAAACAGACCTTAAATAAATAAATAAAAATGATCCTTACCCAGGAGGCTGGCCTGGAGGAAGAAACACAGACTCCTGGGTATGATTTTTATTTTTTATAAGGTCTGTGTTTTGCGGCGGAATCGCTGCCACTCCGCCACAAAAAAGCAACAACTGATATTTGTTGGGGGTTTTACCTCCCACTGAATTCAATGGGGAAAACCCGCAACACATAAGAAGCGTTTACGCAAATACAATTGACATGCTGCGGACTAAAATTCTGCACCGCATATCAATTTCTGAGCGTTTTTTCCGCTCCGCATTTACGCAGCGTGTGGATGAGATTTATTCTATCTCATCCACTTTGAGGCTACTGTATTATTTTCGGCAACAAGTTTGGTTGCGGAATATCCGCAGTATTTATGAGACGTGTGAACTCAGCCTGCCGCTATTGACTGTGACACCTAATTGATTAACTGGCTATTACAGTGAAGCGTCGGCTGTCCAATGCAGCTGACATCCGATGAGTATGGAGCGGGCTCAGCCCGTGAGCCCACTCCATACTCCCCATTCTCTGCCATGACTATGGCAATTATGTCAAATGATGGGAAGGGGTTAACTGGATTTATGAAAATAATTTTTATCTTAAGTCTAAAAGGTGTATATTATCAAACCTGCTAGAGAATAATGATCTTGTATTTGAAGGGTATAATACCTGTATTGTCAATACCAATGCTTGTCTTGATGTGATAAAAATACATTTGCTCTTGGGGAAAACAAGGCTCAGCATTTTGGATTTTGACGTGCACATTCCTTTGTTCAACCAGGGTTTAAGCAGGACGAGTGGTGTCTGGCAGCTGCTTATACTCCTCTCCTTATGACAATAAAACCCACTTGACCACCAGATTTCTTCTTGTTAGAAATGCAAGCAGATGGAGCATCAGCGCTCTCTGCAAGGAAATGAAAACAGCATTTCTGGAGAGCCAGAAGGGCCACTTGAGGGAGAGCTAAGCAAATGAGGTAATTAGAGATGTAAGAAACGTTCCCAGGAGGAGAGGGTCAAAGTAAACCTTAGGAACTAAGGCTGGGTTCACATGGTACGTTTTGTTGTGATTTTAGCATGCATTTTTTTTTGTTTTGGTTGATGAACTCCCATTGAGAGACATGGGAGTTTATCTACTAAATCAAAATGCTAAAATGCACCATGTGAACACAGCCTAAAGAAACAAAATTTGATCCTTGAGCTAGGTTGTCAAAAAAAAAAAGTCAGATGTTTCAAATATCCCTGATGTAGTATGATATTTTTTTATTTTCTTTAACAAGTGGGTGTCAGGCCTCATTTACACGAGCGTGTGCGTTTTGCACAGGCAAAAAAACGCAGCGTTTTGCGTGCGCAAAAGGCACTTGACAGCTCCGTGTGTCATCGGTGTATGATGCGCGGCTGCGTGATTTTCGCGCAGCCGCCATCATAGAGATGAGGCTAGTCGACGTCAGTCACTGTCCAGGGTGCTGAAAGAGTTAACTGATCGGCAGTAACTCTTTCAGCACCCTCGACAGTGAATTCCGATCACCATATCGAGTAACCTGTTTAAAAAAAAAAGAGGTTCGTACTTACCGAGAACTTCCCGGCCGTTGCCTTGGTGACGCGTCCTTGGTGACGTGCCTCTCTTGACATCTGGCCCCACCTCCCTGGATGACGCGGCAGTCCATGTGACCGCTGCAGCCTGTGCTTGGCTTGTGATTGGCTGCAGCTGTCACTTGGACTGAATTGTCATCCCGGGAGGTCAGACTGGAGGAAGAAGCCGGGAGTTATCGGTAAGGCTGGGTTCACACGACCTATTTTCAGGCGTAAACGAGGCGTATTATGCCTCGTTTTACGCCTGAAAATAGGGCTACAATACGTCGGCAAACATCTGCTCATTCATTTGAATGGGTTTGCCGACGTATTGTGCAGACGACCTGTAATTTACGCGTCGTCGTTTGACAGCTGTCAAACGACGACGCGTAAATGGACTGCCTCGGCAAAGAAGTGCAGGGCACTTCTTTGCCACGTAATTTGAGCCGTTCTTCATTGAACTCAATGAAGCACAGCTCAAGATTTACGAGCGTCACAGACGCCTCGCAAAATGCGAGGAGGAGCATTTACGTGTGAAACGAGGCAGCTGTTAACAATCTGTCAGTCAGAACTTTTTTTTTTTTACACGTTCACGTATATTGGGATCGGAAGTCACTGTCTAGGGTGCTGAAACAGTTTAACTCTTTCAGCACCCTGGACAGTGACTGTCTCCTGCCGGGTTCGGTCAAAACGAGTTCGGCCGAACCCGGTGAAGTTCGGTTCGGTCATCTCTAAGACACTCCGTTCAGATGTTTGTAAACAGAAAAGCACGTGGTGCTTTTCTGTTTACATTCAGTTTGACAGCCCTTGCGCGAATCACGCAGTTCGCACGGAAGTGCTTCCGTGCGACCTTCGTGGTTTTCACGCACCCATTGACTTCAATGGGTGCGTGATGCGCGAAAAACGCAGATTTTTAGAACATGTCGTGAGTTTTTTTCAGCGCACTCACGCTGAGCAAAACTCACGGACTGTCTGCATGCCCCCATAGACTTGTATAGGTCCCTGCGACCCGCGTGAAAAGCACGCGAGTCTCACGGACCTATATCACGTTCGTGTAAATGAGGCCTCAGAATGTCTTTCAAATTGCACGCTTGATACTCAGGTCAGACTTGCGCTCTAAGGGTCAGTTCACACTTTGCGTAAATACTGCGGATTTTCTGCAACGGAATGCGTTGCAGAAAATCCAAGGCATAATACTGTAGCAGCAAAGTGGATGAGATAGAACAAATCTCATCCACACGCTGCGTAAATAGTGAGCTGAAAAAACGCTCATAAATTGACATGCGGTGCCGAATTTTATTTTGCAGGATGTCAATAGTATTTGGGTAAACTCTGCTTCTTTGTTGCGTTTTTTTTCCCATTGAACTCAATGGGGAGTTAAAACCCGCAACAAATAGCAGTTGTTGCGTTTATTGTGGCAGAATCGCAGCAACTCCGCCGCAAAAGACGCAACTCAGACAAAAATTTAAATGTTATGCTTACCCAGAAGTCTGTGTTTCTTCCTCCAGGCCAGCCTCCTGGGATGTCTTTTCATCCCATGTGACCGCTACAGCCATTCACAGGCAGTAGCGGTGGTTACATGGGATAAAACATCATCCCAGGAGGCCGCCTGGATGACATCAGACGGCTGGCCTCCTGGGATGACATTTCATCCCATGTGACCACCGCTGCAGCCAATCACAGGCTGTAGTGGTGGTCTCCTGGAATAAAACGTCATCCCAGGAGTCTGGCCTGCTAGCAAAAAATGCGGCAGTTTTCCGCAGCGGATGTTCCGGGCGAAAATCTGCAACACAGTTTGGTGCAGTTTTTCACCCGGAATTCCCTGCAGCCAGGGGCGTAACTAGGAAAGACTGGCCCCATAGCAAACTTTTGACTGGGGCCCCCCCTCCTCAGGGTATCACACAACCCCCCCTTGTAGATAGTGCCTCCCTATAGATTCCACCACACAGCGCCACCATATAGATAACACCATACACAGCCCCCTATAGATAGCGCCATACACAGCCCCCTGTAGATAACGCCTAACAGCCCCAAATCCCCCCTGTAGATATCGCCATACAGCCCCCCCTGTAGATAACGTCTTACAGCCCAAAATCCCCCCTGTAGGTAACGCCATATAGCCCCCCTGTAGATAACGCCATACAGCCCCCCTGTAGATAACGCCATACAGCCCCCCTGTAGATAACGCCATACAGCCCCCCCTGTAGATAACGCCATACAGCCCCCCCTGTAGATAACGCCATACAGCCTCCCCTGTAGATAACGCCATACAGCCCCCCCTGTAGATAACACCATACAGCCCCCCTGTGGATAACGTCTTACAGCCCCAAATTCCCCCTGTAGATAACGCCTTACAGCCCCTCTGTAGATAACGCCATACAGACCCCCCTGTAGATAACGCCATACAGACCCCCCCTGTAGATAACGCCATACAGACCCCCCCTGTAGATAACGCCATACAGACCCCACCCCCGTAGATAACGCCATACAGACCCCCCCTGTGGATAACGCCATAGAGAACCCCCCCTGTACATAACGCCATACAGACCCCCCTGTAGATAACACCATACAGAACCCCCCCCTGTAGATAACGCCATACAGATCCCCCCTGTACATAACGCCATATAGCGCCCCCCCCAAAAAAAAACGGCCTATAGTTTGTCCTACAAAAGAGATGTATCCACAGGATAGGGGATACATGTGTGATCGCTGGCAGCGATAAGGAGAACGGGGGACCGAAAGTCGCCCGAAGTTCTCCATGGCAAACGTCTGCGCAATTCAATAAAAATGAAAGGAGCGCTGGTCACGCATGCGCACAAGCGCGACCGGTGCGCAAGTCATTTCTATGGAGCTTCAGACAGACCCCGGAAGTCCGAGGTTTGTCATGGAGAACTTCGGGGGACTTTCGGTCCCCGTTATCCTTATCGCTGGACGTCCCAGCGATCACACATGTATCCCCTATCCTGTGGAAAGGGGATGCATGTCTTTTGTAGGAACAACCCCTTCAGCGGCGTCGAGCTGTAGCAGCCATAGCAGCTGCTAGCTGAGCCTCCGGCGCACAAGAATAGGACATGCAGTGAGTTTCACGCGACGGAAACACGCTTGAGAAACACTGCATGTGTGTTTTTACGGCCGTCACACGGACGTATTACTGCACATTCATGTGAATAAGGCCTAATTCTGAGATTTCACATTGGGTTTCCTCATCAGAGTTACAATGAAATCGTAGAACTGGAGATATAAGTAATATATCCAAGTGGAGAATTTTAAAGAGAACCTTTCACCTGCCCATACGTGTGCAGCTGAGTGCAGCATGTAATAGACAGGGCTGCACAAAACCTTGGGCACTTTACATTTTTCTCCTACTCTCCTCCGTTTTCTAGATATCAGTGCTGTTATATTTGGCGCCCAATATTTAAATACCCCCTGAACTGGGGCATGAAATGGCAAGGGGGCGTGTAACATCGCTGGAACACTGTCCAATCAGCTACGGACAGTGCCACAGCAGGAGCTGGAGAGAGGAGAGCGTGTGTGCGCGCATGTGCAGTTTGGAGCTGTGTGCGCGCACACGCTCTCACTCACTCTTCAGCTCTCAGCAGACAAGGACAAGACCGCGAGAGATCACACAGTTTCGTCCTTGTCTGCCGAGAGCTGAAGAGTGAGTGAGAGCGTGTGTGCGCATACAGCTCTGATCTGCACGTGCAAGAAAACACTCTCCTTTCTCCAGCTCTTGGCAGACAAGGACAAGACTGATCTCTTGCGAGAGATCGCACAGTCTTGTCCTTGTCTGCCCAGAGCTGAAGAGTGAGTGAGAGCGCATGCGCGCACTGCTCAGAGCTGCGCTCATAGCTCTCCTCTCTCCAGCTCTTGCTGTAGCACGGTCCGTAGGCGATTGGACAGTGTCACAGCAATGTTACACGCCCCCTTGCCTAAACACGCCCAATTGACAGTTCAGGGGGTTACTTAAATATCGGGCCCCAAATATAACGGCACCGATATCTAAATAACGGAGGAGGGTAGGAGCAAAATGTAAATTGCCCCCAGGGTTTGTGCAGCCCTGCCTATTACACTCAGCTGCACATGTAGGGGCAGGTGAAATGTTTTGTTTTTTTTAACCCCTTCCCTTCACAGCCGATTTTCATTTTTGCTTTTTCCTCCCCACCTTCCAAAAGGCATAACTTTTTTTATTTTTCCGTCGATATAGCCTCATGAGGGACAAGTTACAGTTTTTTCATCGCACCATATAATGTACTTGAAAACTGGGAAAAAAATGTTGTGGGGTGGAATGGGAAAAAAAAATCTGTGATTCCGCCATTGTTTTGTTTGTTTTGTTTTTATGGAATTTTCCGGCCGGTAAAAACAACATGTTAACTTTATTCTGTGGGTCAATGATTGCGGTGATACAAATTTTATACAGTTTTTTTTATATTTTAAGGAAAAAACGAATTGTTAAAAATAGCATTTGTTCTGTGTTGCCATATTCTGAGAGCTATAAGGCCTTATTCACACGAACGTGTTATACGTCCGTGCTACGCGCATGATTTTCACGCGCGTCGCACGGACCTATGTTAATGAATGGGGCCGTTCAGTCTGTCAGTGAATTTCACGCAGCGTATGTGCGCTGTGTAAACCTCACGACATGTCCTATATTTGGCCGTGTTTCGCGCAGCACGCACCCATTGAAGTCAATGGTTGCGTGCAAATCGCGCACGACACACGGAAGCACTTCCGGGTGCCGCGCGTGATGCGCGATACAGTAGTAAAATAAATGAATGAAAACAGAAAAGCACCACGTGCTTTTCTGTTTGTAAACATAAAACCAGAGTGTCATAATGATGCCGGCTGTGCGAAAATCACGCAGCCACGCACCATATGCTGATGCCACACGGACCTCTTGCGAGCGCAAAACGCAGCATTTTTTGCGCGCACAAAACGGACACGTCCGTGTGAATAAGGCCTAACTTTTATATTTTTTTCCGCCGATTGAGCAGTGTGAGAGATTCTTTTTTGCAGGACGAGCTGTAGTTTAATTGGTATTATTTTGGGGTACATCTTTTTGATCACTTTTTATTCCATTTTTGTAGAAGACAAGGTGACCAAAAAACAGCGATTCTGGCATTTACATTTTTTTTTACTTCATTCACCGCGAGGGTTAAATAATGTTATATTGCAATCGTTCTGACTTTTATGGACTTGGCGATACCAGTTACGTTAATTTACATTTTCTTACACAGCTTTTGCGGGAAACTGGGAAAAGAGGGGCGTTGAACTTTTAATTTTATATATATATATATATATATATATATATATATATATATATATATACACTACCGTTCAAAAGTTTGGAGTCACCCGGACAATTTTGTGTTTTCCATGAAAACTCACACTTATATTTATCAAATGAGTTGCAAAATGACTAGAAAATATAGTCAAGACATTGACAAGGTTAGAAATAATGATTTTTATTTGAAATAATAATTTTCTCCTTCAAATTTTGCTTTCCTCAAAGAATGCTCCATTTGCTGCAATTACAGCATTGCAGACCTTTGGCATTCTAGCTGTTAATTTGCTGAGGTAATCGGGAGAAATTTCACCCCATGCTTCCAGAACGCCCTCCCACAAGTTGGATTGGCTTGATGGGCACTTCTTGCGCACCATACGGTCAAGCTGCTCCCACAACAGCTCTATGGGGTTGAGATCTGGTGACTGCGCTGGCCACTCCATTACAGATAGAATACCAGCTGCCTGCTTCTTCCCTAAATAGTTCTTGCATAATTTGGAGGTGTGCTTTGGGTCATTGTCCTGTTGTAGGATGAAATTGGCACCAATCAAGCGCTGTCCACAGGGTATGGCATGGCGTTGCAAAATGGAATGATAGCCTTCCTTATTCAAAATCCCTTTTACCTTGTACAAATCTCCCACTTTACCAGCACCAAAGCAACCCCAGACCATCACATTACCTCCACCATGCTTGACAGATGGCGTCAGGCACCCTTCCAGCATCTTTTCAGTCGTTCTGCGTCTCACAAATGTTCTTCCGTGTGATCGAAACACCTCAAACTTCGATTCGTCTGTCCATAACACTTTTTTCCAATCTTTCCCTGTCCAATGTCTGTGTGCTTTTGCCCATATTAATCTTTCCCTTTTATTAGCCATTCTCAAATATGGCTTTTTCTTTGCCACTCTGCCCTGAAGGCCAGCATCCCGGAGTCGCCTCTTCACTGTAGACGTTGACAGTGGCGTTTTGCGGGTACTATTTAATGAAGCTGCCAGTTGAGGACCTGTGAGGCGTCTATTTCTCAAACTAGAGACTCTAATGTACTTGTCTTGTTGCTCAGTTGTGCAGCGGGGCCTCCCACTTCTCTTTCTACTCTGGTTAGAGCCTGTTTGTGCTGTCCTCTGAAGGGAGTAGTACACACCGTTGTAGGAAATCTTCATTTTCTTGGCAATTTCTCGCATGTAATAGCCTTCATTTCTAAGAATAGACTGTCGAGTTTCACATGAAAGCTCTCCTTTTCTAGCCATTTTGAGAGTTTAATCGAACCCACAAATGTAATGCTCCAGATTCTCAACTAGCTCAAAGGAAGGTCAGTTTTATAGCTCCTCTAAACAGCAAAACTTTACAGCGGTGCTAACATAATTGCACAAGGGTTTTCAAGTGTTTTCTAATCATCCATTAGCCTTCTAACACAGTTAACAAACACAATGTACCATTAGAACACTGGAGTGATGGTTGCTGGAAATGGGCCTCTATACACCTATGTAGATATTGCATTAAAAACCAGACGTTTGCAGCTAGAATAGTCGTTTAGCACATTAACAATGTATAGAGTGTATTTTTGATTCATTTAATGTTATCTTCATTGAAAAAAAACTGTGCTTTTCTTTCAAAAATAAGGAAATTGCTAAGTGACCCTAAACTTTTGAACAGTAGTGTGTATGTATATATATATATATATATATATATATATATATATATATACTTTATTTGACTGCATTTAACTCTTTTTATTAGTCTCCCTATATATAATCTTTTGCAGTATTTAGTGATTTTTCCAGGCTCCTACTACGCCCTGCCTCTGGCAAGGCTTAATTGGAACACAAAGATGTCAGACATAGGGGGCCTTCATTAGGTCCCCAGGCTGCGATGACAACCATCGGCACCACGCAATCGCATCAAGGGAGGGACAATGGGACGTCGGAGTGGGCGCCCCTCTCTTTCTAGCCGCTTAGATGCCACATTCGCTATTTACCGCGGTATCTAAGGGTCTAAACGAGCAGTGATGTGAACATACAGCCGTCACACGCAAATTAGTGAGCGGGCTCAGCCTATATTCTTCCTCCTCCTTGGCGTCCGCTGTATATATACGGCAGATGTCGGGAAGGGGAGAATAAGTCTACTGTATTTGTCTGAATAAATGTATTGGTAGCAGACATTGATTGGGCGAAACTGGATTATAAATCTCTCTGGTTAATGGAAAATCTATGTACAATGCGGGAAAGTTATTTAGACTGGCATTTTTTATGCTAGTCTTAATAGGAAACAAGCTGTAGTAAGATTTGATAAATTTATCAAGCGGTGCACGTCCCTTAATAAATTTTCCGCATCTTCAGCTGCCCACGCACTGCTGAGTAAAATCTAAGCCAGACAGTTTCTGCCATAAATTATAGTAAATAGCCGACCCATGGGTGGCCTAGTCCCCTTCCGCTAAGCCCCTGTCCATTTTTTAGAAGACTGTCGAGAAGGCCAGAAATGGCTCAAAAAATTATATTTTTGTGACTTTTGTGCCATTTGAGATCTTTCTACACCAACAGTTGTTAAATTCCCCCCATTGTGTACAAAATTGAGATGGAGAGATTGTTTAGTAGTTTATAGGTTTTTTTTACAGTGTTTTCATGTAGTCGTGAAAGGAGCTTGAATCCTACCAGGCTTGAATCCTTCCATGCACTAACTGTGTGTAAAATTTTAGAAATGTAAGCTTACCCAGTGGTTGTTCAGACTTCACCTACCTTAATGTCCTTTGATAAGAAAAACCAAGAATTTAATTAGTCCTGTCTTTTCCAACCTCCCTATATTGGTCAGAGCTATCTGGCAAATAATCCTTTATAGAGCTCAGTGTGTGTGTGTGTGCCAGTGTAAGATACAATAAACAGGATTTGCATCCATTGTCTGCCACCTGTGATCCACCAGCTGCTACAAGTCCAAGCACTAAATTTGCATACTGTCATGGAATATGCCGGATTGTATTTTTACAACATGTTGCAGATAACTGATAAATGTATAAAGTGAACTCATTAACAGTAATACAAGGCAAATAATTAAAGGGATTGTCACAGTAGTAAAAATTATTGCAATATAATTCAGCATTAGTTTTGTAATTTTATCTTAAGTTACAAAACTTCTCAAATTGCTAAATATTCCCTTTACTTCATTATAGTGGTTCCCCCTAGTGTTTAATCTATATTGTAATGTGTACGTCCTCCTACTGAACTGAATCAGGCAAAATGCACATGCTCAGCTCCACTCTCTAGCTGCCTCTAGCCCCAGAAAAATTGCTGCTCTGCTTGTCAGTAAAGAATTATAGAAGAAGACTCACACAGTAAAACACACTGGAGAGCCAGCAGTTTTCTTTGATTAAGAGAGAAACTGCTTACATACCGCGTTGTGCTCTCCCCTCTCCTGCTCATTCTCTCTCTGTGTATAAGCTGCAGGCTCTCCCTCTACTTGAGTTATATAGGGTTGGGCTCTCCCTCTATAAATACGTAATAGGTGAAGTTTCTCCTATAGAGGAGGCAGAGGCAGTGTTACAGAACAATCTGTCTATACAAGCTATGACAGGGAGAGGGGAGGCTGCAGTAGAAAGGCTGCCCGTCTGAAGGAAGTCTAACAGAGCAATAATTGAGGAGAAATTTGGATTCATGCAAGATACAGGCCTGGTCCTAGCTTTGTTAGAAAGATATTGTCATGTACTATATTATGTCTGATTTTCTTTTTTTGTTTTAATTTATTCTGGGACAAACCCTTTAATGTGAACACTGAATTCACACGTTGAATAATATGTAGACTGGCATTAATAGGGACTCACTTTCACACCCTTATGAGGAATATAGCTTAGTGATGACATCATCAAGGGAAAGACGTTACTGGGTCAGATTTACTAATACTGTCTTAGTTTTAGAAAGCATAAACTTTGACAAGGCAGTCTGAAAATACGCCAAATATACCAAAGTGGTGCACACAGTTACATTCCAGACACTATTCTCTTACCCCCTATTATTTGGCTTAGTTATTGCCAGTTTTACTATTTTGAATAGTAAATCTGCCCCATTGTGCTTGGGGATATAAGCTATGTTCACACTAGGCTCTTCCTTTTAATACCATCTTTTGCACAGCCTAGTGTACTGGATCTTGGGGGAAAAAAGCAACAACAAAAAAAGCATGTTTTATTGTAAGACCTAAAACCAGATTTTTTTTTCCTCAAAATAAATTAAAATGTTTTAAAAACGAATTTCTGTAAAATGAAATTTTTATAAAATTTTCTACCTGTCCAGATCCATATTAGTAGAGAGCAGTAACCTAAAAGGCAACAACCCCTTCCCTTTACCCACTCCTCTTGGCTGTTCATACAAAGTCATAAGTAGATGAAGTCAATGGGTGAAATCACTGTGTTTGTTATTCTTGTACTGTGACATTACTGTACTGTGATTTTGCTGTTTATTATTCCTTTACTCTGATTTTGCTATGCTTATTTTCCCTGTGGTGAGATACCATTGTGTATGCTATCCAGGTTCTGTGACATAACTAACAATTATTCCTTTGCAGTGACATCACTGAGTGCCTTTTCAAGGGTATATGAAGCGCTGAGGTTGCAGTTGCACCTGGGAATTAGTGCCTGCTGCAGCCCAGGGGTTACTTACTTAAGGGAATACCAGTACTAAAAAGTGTATGTACAGTTGGGGGTCTCTATTACATATTTTACATTGGGGCTGCTCAGGAACTTAAAGTTACACCTCTGTATTTAACATTTACTTTATCACCGATTCGCTATAATGGTAAAAAAACTACCTGCCTAATAATATGTATGTCTCCCTTACCCTGAACCATCGAGGCATGGACTACTTAAGACCTTTGAAAGTGTCCTGTGGTATCTGGCACCAAGACATTAACAGCAGATCCTTTATGTCCTGTAAGTTGTGAAGTGGGGCCTCCATGGATCGGGCTTGTTTTTCGAGCACATCCCACAGATGATATTGGATTGAGATCTGGGGAATTTGGAGGCCAAGTCAACACCTTAAACTCTTTGTCATGTTTCTCAAACTATTCCTTAGTTATTTTTGCATTGTGGCAGGACATATTATCCTGCTGTAATAGGCCACTGCCATTAGAGAATATCATTGCCAAGAAGGTGTGTACTGCATCTGCAGCAATGGTAGGCGGTAACATCTAAATGAATGCCTGACCCAGGATATCTCAGCATCACACTGCCTCTGCTGACTTGCCTTTTTCCCTTGGTGCATCTTGATGCACTCTCTTCCTAAGGTAAGTGGAGCATATGCACCTGGCCATCCACATGATGTTAAAGAAAACGTGATTCCTTCTTCCATTGTCCAGTTCGGATGCTCACATGCCCATTGTATGCACTTTTGGCGGCGGACAAGGGTCATCATGGGCACTCTGACTGGTCTGCAGCTACGCAGCCCCATATGCAGCAGGCTGTGATGCACTGTGTGTTCTGAAACCTTTTTATCATAGCCATCACAATTTGACCCTCAAAGTTGCTCCGATTCTTACAGTTGACCATTTTTTCTGCTTCTAATACATCTATAATGATGGCGGCGGGTGCCGCTACTTCTGGTGGTTCCTGTCTCCAGGTTACTCGCCCCTGCCACCGG
Organism: Rhinoderma darwinii; assembly: GCF_050947455.1. NCBI lineage: Eukaryota > Metazoa > Chordata > Amphibia > Anura > Rhinodermatidae > Rhinoderma > Rhinoderma darwinii. Next base: position 173,149,646 of record NC_134690.1, read on the forward strand.
TGCCATGGTTGCTCTGTAATGTTGGCATTTCGTGCCCACCGGCATATTGCCTCTTCCAGCTAGCAGAGACGCCAATGTGCCTCCATTTCCCACTAGGGTACTATGCTGTCGTGCTCCTCCTACTCTCTGCTGTGCTTGTGTCTCAAAGGGCGCGCGCTCTGTTATTGATTCTTAAAGGGCCAGTGCCTGGTCACTTAAATCCTTCTTCAACCAGATGCCTAGAACTTATTTAAAGCACCTTCACTGGTCACCTGACGCCTCAGCAATATTGGTTCACAGCGCAGACTTGTTTCTGTGAGGGTATTGTTAGGGTATGTGCACACGACAACACCAAATACGTCTGAAATTACGGAGCTGTTTTCAGGAGAAAACAGCTCTAGAATTTCAGACGCTTTTACAAGTGCACGCGTAATTGGAGCTGGTTTTCATTGGAGTCAATGAAAAATGGCTCCAATTACGTCCCAAGAAGTGTCCTGCACTTCTTTGATGCGGCCATAATTTTACGCGCCGTCTTTTGACAGCGACGCGTAAAATGACAGCTCGTCTGCACAGAACATCGTAAGACCCATTGCAAGCAATATGCAGATGTTTGCCGACGTATTGGAGCCGTCTTTTCAGACGTAATTCGAGGCGTAAAACGCCTCCATTACGTCTGAAAAGAGGTCATGTGCACATACCCTTACTGTGTTCTGATTGTTCTTCCATGTATCGATCCCGGCCTGTATCTGACTCTCCAACATGTGCTGCCTGTCCCGACGCTCTGCGTGATTTACCACCTTGCATGAAATCCGCCTGCCCTCACCTCGGTCTGACCCTGACCATTATCTTGCCTGACCTTTTGGTGTACCACACCGGTGTTCCCTGGTCCGCTGGGCCAGCTGCTACTTATCCTGGGACCACTTCAGGAGGTAGCGACCTCATGGTCTCCCCGCAGCAAAGTTAACATCCCGTACAGGGTTTGAAGTGTGAATACTTAGAGGTGGCCCTAAGCCAAACTGGTAAAGTAGCACAGTGGGTCAACAATACGCTGAATATTACAACATCAACTTCAAGAACAGACTGCTCACTTACTGCCTAATATATTCCATCCCTTGACATTAAAGAAAAAAAAAATCCATGTTATTCACTTTACCTGTCACTGGTTTCAATAGAAGGGCAGATTGGTGTAATAGTTGCAATGTATACTACATATCATTGATCAGTTATGGTTGTAATTGCTATGTTATTGCTGAAAGTTTATGATGAAAATTGTTATCTATTACTAATCTACAAACTACAGGTGGAGTGTATTGTATATAAAGCTTAATTTTATATATAAAAAAAAATGAAGCCAATCATTCAATTAAAAGAAAAATAATGCTGAATGAAATCTATTACTTAATTCTCTTGACATATAAGAGTTATGGTATGTTCACACGCCGTGACTAAAAGCGTCTGAAAATACGGAGCTTTTTTCAGGCGAAAACAGCTCCTGATTTTCAGACGTTTTTGTAGCAACTCGCGTTTTTCACAGTGTATTTTACGGCCGTTATTGCAGCTGTTTTTCAATGGAGTCAATAAAAAAACACCTCCAAAAACGTCCCAAGAAGTGACATGCGTCTTTTTACGTGCCGTATTTTGACAGCAACGCGTAAAATTACTCTTCGTGGGAACAGAACACCGTAAAACCCATTGCAAGCAATGGGCAGATGTTTGTAGGCGTTTTTTCAGGCGTAAAACTCCCGAATTACGTCTGAAAACACTGCATGTGATCATACCCTACAAGGGAGAAGATTAACTGACTCATATCAGACACCGTGTACTATCTCTATGCATGTGAGCTCTTTTCATTCTATGTATTAGGCCTCATTTACACGAGCGTATGCGTTTTGCGCGCGCAAAAAACGCTGCGTTTTGCGCGCGTATGCATGGCGTATGCACTGCGTATACGCAGCCTTGTTGCGTTTTAAACGCGCAAAAGGCATTTGACAGCTCCGTGTGTCATGATGCGCGGCTGCGTGATTTTCACGCAGCCGCCATCATAGAGATGAGGTAGTCGAGGCCCGTCACTGTCCAAGGTGCTGAAAGAGCTAACTGATCGGCAGTAACTCTTTCAGCACCCTCGACAGTGAATGCCGAACACAATATACACCAACCTATGAATAAAAAAAGACATTCAAACTTACCATGAACTGCCTGCTTCCTCCAGTCCGGTCTCCCGGCCGTTGCCTTGGTGACGCGTCCCTCTCTTGCCATCCGGCCCCACCTCCCAGGATGACGCCGCAGTCCATGAGACCGCTGCAGCCTGTGATTGGCTGCAGCCTGTGCTTGGCCTGTGATTGGCTGCAGCTGTCATTTGGACTGAACTGTCATCCCGGGAGGTCGGACCGGAGTTATCGGTAAGTCAGAACGTCTTTTTTTTTTTACAGGTTCATGGATTTTCGGAGCGGAAGTCACTGTCCATGGTGCTGAACCAGTTTAACGCTTTCAGCACCGTGGACAGTGACTGTCTCCTGACGTCGCGTACCCGAACATTTTTTACCGGTTTCGGTCAAAACGAGTTTGGCCGAACCCGGTGAAGTTCGGGGCGCTCATCTCGAATTTGACACTCCGTTTGGATGTTTGTAAACAGAAAAGCACGTGGTGCTTTTCTGTTTACATTCATCCTTTTGACAGCTCTGGCGTGATTTTCGCGCATGCAACGCAGGACCGTCAGTGTGGCATGCGTTGTTTTCACGCACCCATTGAAGTCAATGGGTGCGTGTTGCGTGAAAAACGCAAGATTATAGAACATGTCGTGAGTTTTACGCAACGCACTCACGCAGCGCAAAATACACGCATCGTCTAAACAGCCCCATAGACTATTATAGGTCCGTACGACACGCGTGAAAAGCACGCGCGTCGCACGCGCGTATAATACGTTCGTGTAAACGAGGCCTTACTGTTATTTAAAGCTCTCATTCTGTTATAGATAAAGCCATCTCCATGGAGCTCTGAGTCGCACAGCTAGTATCTCATTAGTTGTGTAATTGGCCACATTTTCTCTATTTTAGCTCATAAGATAAGAATAGAACGTTCAACCAGATCACTATTATACCATTCAACAAAGTTGCTTTCATCCTTTAGAGCCAAACTGAACATTTTTAAGCATATTTATTTTTATGTTCTATGCTATTTAGCAACATTTAAAATAGTCATTTCCCACTGGTATAAATAAATGTAATTTCTGGTACATACAGGGAGGCACCCAGAAATTTTACTGAGAGGAGTAGGGGGCATTCTCTGAGCTGCCTGCTGCTGCCAATTTCCTCCACTGCCTAATAGATTCCCAGTCCCTCTGTTTAACTCTGCGGCCAGTGCTGGTAGTCATGGTCCATCCTCCACAAACAATGGTGCCAGAAACACGTACAGAGACATGATACCCCAGATCAGACCCAAAATGAATTCAGACCTCTGACCACACCCCAAAATGAATTCTGGTCTGATCCCACAGAACATCTTCTTTAACACAAACTTCTGAAAAAAATGGGACATGTACACATTCCCATTTTTTTGCAGAAATGTTTATTATTTTTTTTTATTTTTTTTTTTTAGTATCGCAGCAGTTAATAACAGAAAAACACAACTCAATATTTATTTCCCAGATTTTGCAGTTTTAAAAAATATCCCATAAGTGGCCCTGGTGTGCTACTTGACTGAAACACAGGCCTCAGAAATGAAGGAGCACCTTGTGGATTTTTGATTTTTGGCTATTTTTTTATTAAGCTGTTTTCCAGGCACCACTATAGGTTTGCAGAGGCCTTGAGGTGACAAAATATAAGAAACACCCCCAAAAAAATACATTTTGGATGCTACACTCCTCAAGGAATTCATCTAGGTGGGTAATGAGCATTTTGACCCCACAGGTGTTTCATAGAATTTATTAGAATTGAGCCTTGAAAATTAAATCTACATTTTTTCCAATAAGACTGTAAAGGATCTGCCAGGCACAACTTCTGTGTATACGCCCATGGGTAATCAGTCTGCACCTGGTTCTATGTCTCTGAGACTGACTCCATCTTCCACCACTCAGGATGGCAGGCTTAGGAGTGGGAGAGCCTATCGCAGCCTGGCCAGACGGAGCTAGCTCCCACCCTCTGTCTATTTATACCTGCCTTTCCTGTTCCTCCTTTGCTTGTGATTCTTCTCGTGTGGTTTCCTGGCCTTGCTGCAGCTTCTAGCTATTTGACCTTGCTTCATTCTGACCCTGGCTTACTGACTACTCTCCTGCTCTGCGTTTGGTACCTCGTACACTCCTGGTTTGACTCGGCTCGTTCACCTCTCTTGTTGCTCACGGTGTTGCCATGGGCAACTGCCCCATTTCCCTTTGCTTGTGTCCCCTTGTCTGTTTGTCTGTTGTGCACCTACTGAGTGTAAGGACCGTCGCCCAGTTGTACCCCGTCGCCTAGGGCGGGTCGTTGCAAGTAGGCAGGGACTGAGTGGTGGGTAGATTAGGGCTTACTGTCTGTTTCCCTACCCCCCTGTCATTACAAAGACATAGATTATTTTTTTAAAATTTCTACAAGGAATAAAGGGAGGAAAAGATCCCGACATTTGTAAAGCAATTTCTCATGAGTATAGAAATAGTCCATATGTGGACATAAACAGCTGTGGTCATAAGCCACAGAGCTCAGAAGTGAAGGAGCGCCATTTTGCTTTTGGAGCTCAAATTTTGATGGAATGGTTTGCGAATGCCTTGTCACATTTGCAAAGCCCCTGAGGGACCAAGACTGTAGAAACCCCCCAAAAGTGGCCCCTTTTTAAAAACGGCACCTTTTAAAGAAATTATGAATGTGTATAATGAACATTTTGATTCCACTGTTTTTTTATTTATTTAATTTATTGGAATTAGGCTTTGAAAATAAAAATCGAGATTTTCACAAAGAATAAATAGGAAAAAAACATTGGCAAGGCGATTTCTCACAAGTACAGCAATACCCCATATGTGGTCGTAAAGTACCGTTTAGGCATTCAGAAGGGGAGGAGCGCTATTTGGCATGCAGATTTTGCTGGATTGCTTTTTGGGCGCCATGTCGCTTTTGCAGAGTCGCTTATGTACCAATTCAGTGGTAACCCCCAAAAGCGACCCCATTTGGGAAACTACACCCCTGGGGGCATCCCATCTAGAGGTATAATAAGTAGTTTTGTTTGGGGTTTTACTAGCATTTCAATTTATAATATGAGGCTTATGTAAGCTGTGCGGAGTATATCTGGGTATAATGAGGTGGTATAATATCAGGGCACATAAATAATAAAATTAACATTTCATAGACGTTTGGTATGTTTTGACGCACTCTTTTATGCACAGGCCAGGTTTTTCAGGGCAGGTGTCGCACTCATAAGTGGTGTCCTTTCTTATCCCACTTTTGGAACACACACACTCCCTTTTTTTGGGACTTTCCCTTCTTTGCAGTTTGGGGAACATTGCAGGGAAAGTGTTACCCTGCTACAATACGGGCGTACTCTCTTCCAGCAGATGTGCTTGGGCTCTCCCCTTCCTGGTTTCTAAATAGAAGTGCCTTGATAACCACCACTTAAAATTAAGGAATGTCCCTGTGTGACCTGCACATTGGGGCGGCACATAAGCAGTATACAATGTCATCTGCACAATGTGCACAGACAGTTTTTGTGCCACACCATTGTTTTCCGCATGGCAGTATACGCCTTCAGCACTTGATCTAAGAAAGCTACCACTCACATGTACTTATTATAGCCCAGGATGCAATCTGGCTGGGGGGTTACTTGTACAGGGATAGGGGTGCTGCAGTTACTGTGTATTGTGGTCAATATAAGGACATCCCTTTTGTCCTTATACTTGACAAACAACATGTTCTTGCTGAATAGTGCCCTGCTCCAACCCATTCTGAGTCTTTGGCGTGTTTTAGGAAGGCCTCTCTGGTTTTTGCACATGGTGCCACATGCTCCAATGCAGCACTTAAATAGTGGAATGCTTGTATAGAAGTTTTACAATGTAAAGTTGGTAATCCTGATCCAGCAGTGTGTGCACCAAATTTCACACCATTTTCCCCACTAACTCCCCGGAAGGTGGGGGGCATTCTGAGGGTTCAATCCTGGAGTCCTTCCTAAACCTGAGGTACTCTCACAATTGTACATTTTAATTTCAAACCTTGCTCTTTTACTAGGCAGTTATTGGCGGAATTTGAGCCCTTAAAATGTACAAGGGACTCCTCTATGAAAATGTTCTTTTTCGGGGGTGTAAACTTGGGCAAACTTGGTGCTTAAATCATCATTGACTGGCCTGATTTTAAATAGGCGGTCATATGTAGGGGTCATCTCTGGGTGGGCACTGTGCGTTATCATGATAATGCAAATATTTAAGAATTGCTTTAAAGCGTACCCAACTTTTCAGGTTACTTTTCAGAATAAGCTGTCATATGTCTTTACATGAGGAATAACGCAATTTCTGGTCATTATATGACTTGTATTCTGCATTTTTTTTTTTTTTTTTGCAGTTTTCCTCTCTGCAGACTCTACCTTTGAATCCCAATTGTCTTTGAGCTATTTGACAGAGCCTAATGGCTATCATGTATTCTATGAACTGCACACATAGAAATAGGAGAGCAGGATTATCCTCTTCTATCTAGCACATACATACTGTATACAGAAGCTGCAGCAGCATGGCGGAGATTATACAGCAGTACAGACTAGTGTAGCTGAGAATCCAGCACTGGGATGACATAAAAATCTTACCAGCATCCTCTTTCTCACTCTTCTCCTGCTTCCTCCACCTGTTTAACCCCCTCCATAGACTTACATGCAGCATGTGTTGACTCACAAACTCTTTCTCTCTGCTCCCCTCTCCATAGACTATTATAGCCAGTTAGTGAAGAGACACACCCTGTCACGATCTGTGGGTATGTGGACCCACTACGCCGTAGTGGGGTAGCAGCTGGCAAAGCAACAGAGTACCAAGTCTATACAAAGTCCAAGCACAAGGATACCTGTAATAGTCCAGACAGTAGCAGCGGCTTGGGCACAGATGGTACATTGACAGCAGGTGATGCAAAACGTGGCAGGTGACACCAGACCTAGTGTAAGACAGCAGTCATAGCAGATGGCATAACACGACTCCAGACAGGGCACAGGAACAAATACAGCACGGGATACATGTAGCAGGGCACGGGAACACAGGGAACAGGATACAACCAAGGAACCATTTGCAAGACTAACAGAGGAATACAAACAACACTCAGGCAAGGAGTGAAAGGGCAGGGCACTTTTTATAGTCCAGGGTGATCTTGGAGTAATTACCGTAGTTAATTTTTAAGATGTGTGCACGCTGGCCCTCTAAGGCCGGGAATGAGCTCGCGCGCGCACTCTAGTGGTCACTGCAGGACAGGACGGCCGCATGTGCTGACATGTCCGGGGAGGAAGACATCGGCAGGATAAAAGGGGTTTGCGACCATGGCCGTTACAATACCCCCCACTTATGCCCCCTCTTCTTGGTCCAGATATGGAGAGGAATTTCTTAATGAGGGTAGGGACATTAAGATTTTCTTCTGGCTCCCAGGACCTATCCTCAGGAAACAAACCCTCTGCAATCCACTAAATAGAAAGTCCTTCCTTCTACCCTCTTGCAGTCCAGGATCTCACTTACTTTGAACACATCGGAAGAACCGCTGAGAGCAACTGCCGAACTCTGAGTCCTACTGTAGCGGTTCAGCACTACAGGTTTCAGGAGATACACATGAAAGGAGTTGGGGATTTTGAGAGTAGGAGACAGGGTTAATTTGTTGCAGGATCTCAAGAGGTCGGAGGAACCAGGGAGCCAATTTGTATGAAGGCAACCTCAGACTTTGGTACCTGGGAGATACTAAGGCGGCTCTCTTCTAGTATCCGCTTTTCACTTCATGTGATCGACTGCCAGCAGAATAGAGGACAGGGTCTGTTGCCAGATTTGTAGAAAGTCCCCAAATGCAGAGTCAGCTTCGGGTACCTGAGGTGTAGCCAAAACAGGGAGAGAGATTCTTGGATGTTGACCGTACACAATGTAGAATGGTGTGGAAGTGGTGGACTCAATTGTGTGATTGTTGTATGAGAACTCCACCCATGGAAGAAGTTGTACCCAGTCATCATGCTGCATGGAAATTAAGCTAGGAAGATAATCCTCCATGATCTGGTTAATCCTCTCGACTTAACCGTTGGGCTGGGGGTGGTAGGCTGAGGAAAAGTCCAATTTCACATCCAGGAGTTTACAGAGGACTCTACAGAATTTTGAGGTGAACTGAACCCCCCGATCAGACACGATGTGAAGGGGCAAGCCATGCAAGCGAAAGATGTGTTGAATGAAGACATTTTCTAGTCGAGAAGCAGAAGGTAGACCAGTCAGCGGGATAAAATGTGCCATCTTCGAGAACCGATCCACCACCACCCAGATAGTATTGCATCCTGCTGAGGGGGCAAGATCAGTGACAAAGTCCATCGCAGTGTGCTACCAGGGGGCATTGGGTACAGGCAGAGGTTGCAGCAGACCAGCAGGCTTGGAGTGAGCAATCTTGTTAGAAGCACACAAAGTGCAGGAAGAGACAAAGTACACAATGTCTTTTGGGAGCGTGGGCCACCAGAAATGACGAGGTCTCAAGTCTTACGAACACCAGCGTGCCCAGCCAGTTTGAAGCTGTGTCCGCAGTGAAGAATTCTTCCCCTGTCTGTCAGCCGAACAAAAGTCCTCCCCAGAGATCTCATTCACTAATTATTGGAACACCGCGAGAGCGTTACACAGGCCGAAGGGCATCACCAGGTATTCATAGTGCCCGTCTTGAGTGTTAAATGCTGTCTTACACTCGTCACCTTGATGGATTCGTATTAAGTTGTAGGCCCCATGCAAGTCTAGTCTAGAGAAGATGTTGGCTCCTCGTATGCGATCAAATAGTTCAGAGATTAGTGGCAAAGCTTATTTGTTTTTTACCGTGATCTGGTTGAGACCACAGTAGTCAATGCAGGGTTGAAGGGATCTGTAGTTTTTCTTTACAAAGAAAAACCCAGGACCGGCCAGGGAGGAGGATTTTCATACAAAACCCCTCTCTTGATTCTCCTTTATATAGGCCGACATGGACGGAGTCTCTGGCAAGGTGGGGGGGGGGGGTTATACCCGTCCCCGGGCGGTGAAGCATTAGGAACCAGTTCAATCGGGCAGTCGTACATCCGGTGTGGGAGAAGCATCTCAGCCGCCTTCTTGCAAAAGACGTCCGCAAACTGTCCAAAATGAGTGGGTAATCCTGTCAACGACTGAGACATAGGAGGCAGGACAGGCTGAATATGTAACAACCAGTGGTGGAGACATTTGAAACCCCATTGGAGAACTTCTTTGGGACTCTAGTCCAGGACCGGGGCATGAAGCCAGAGCCAAGGCAGACCCAGCATCACCGGATTGACGGCTTTGGGAAAGATGAGGAAAGCAATCTGCTCGGTATGAAGGGCTCCTACTTGCAGCTTCAGTGGCTTGGTCTTAGACACGATGGAATCGGGCAGGGGAATTCCATTCACCGAGGCAACAGCCAGTGGTATCTCCTAGGGAACCGTCGGCAACTGGAGCTGATCCACTAATTCCTGTTGGATAAAGTTTGCCGCGGACCCGGAGTCCAGGTAGGCAGAGACCCGGTGCGTCTTCTCACCAGACACTATGGTCACGTGAATTGACAACTTGGAAGCGAATTGATTATTTAGTCATTCTGCACCTAAGGTTGTCTCTCCAACCAATCCTAGGCGCTGGAGTCTATGGCTTTTGGGGACACAGACGCACAAAATGGCCTCCGAGGCCGCAATACAGAGTCCCGAAGTGCGTCTGTGTTGTTTCTCTTGGACAGACAATTTGAGATAGTCTACTTGAATAGGCTCCTCAGGTAGAACCGCTGATGAAGGTAGCAGGGGTTGCTGGAATGTAGGAGCCAGCCTAGGCAATCTCCTGACCCAGCGAATCTCTTGAGACCATTCCCGGATCCTCATGTCAATCCGGGTGGCTAGAAAAATTAGGTCATCTAGGCTAGAAGGCAGATCTCGGGCGGCAAGCTCGTCTTTGATATCGGAGGATAGACCCTGCCAGAATGTAGCCACTAAGGCTTCGTTGTTCCAGATCAGCTCTTTTGCCAGCGTATGGAGCTGAATGGAAGTACTCGCTCACGGAGGTGTCTCCTTGGCGAAGGGTCAGTAGGGATGCGGCTGCTGAAGAGACTCGCCCAGGTTCCTCAAATAGTGCGGAGAGTCTGCAGGAAACACTGTAAGTCACGGGTCTCTGGTCCTCCACATTCCCAGGCGGGGTTCGCCCATGCCAAGGCCTTGCCAGTAAGGAGAGAGATTATGAATGCGATCCTTGCATCGGAAGAAAATGCTCTGGCATATAAGGTGAAGTGGTTGGACATTGGTTTAGAAATCCCCTGCAGGTCCTAGCGTCTCTGTCGTAACGGGGAGGTAGTAGCAGAGAGAATTGGGAATCTGTATTGCCAGGAGGTGTAGTAGGAGGAACAGAAGCAGGTGTTGTGAAGGCTGCAGTTTGCGTATCCAGCCGAGGTGCAATAATCTTCACCGCCTGGAGGAGTTGGTCGTGTCGTGACCAGAGGTCTAGCATATCCCCCCGCATGACTTATGATGTCGTCATGGTCTTGGGTTGACCAGCGGGGTTCAGGGCCTGAGCGTACTGTCATGATCTGTGGGTATGTGGACTCACTAGGTCATAGCAGCTGGCCAAGCAACAGTGTACCAAGTCTATACAAAGTCCAAGCACAAGGGTACCTGTAATAGTCAAGACAGTAGCAGCGGCTTGGGCACAGATGGTACTTTGATGGCAGGTGATGCAAAACGTGGCAGGAGGTACCAGGCGTGGCAGGTGACACCAGACCTAGTGTAAGACAACAGGCATAGCAGATGGCACAACACAACTCCAACACTAGAGAGGGTGTCACGGTCTGTGGGTATGTGGACCCACTAGGCCGCACCGCCATAGCGTAGAGGCAGCTGACCAAACCATAGAGCACCCCAGCAATACAAAGTTCCGCACAAGGGTACCTGAATAGTGGCCGAGGCTTTAGCAGGTTATGCCAGACGTGGCAGATGACAGCAGGTGCAGCACATTGCTCAAGATGTGGCAGATTACACTGGACGTGGCAGGTGCAGCACGTTGCGCCAGATGTGGCAGATCACATTGGACGTGGAAGACGGCGCCTGGACGTGGCAGATGACCGCAGATGCAGCACATTGCGCCAGACGTGGCGGATCACACTGGACATGGCAGATGACAGAGGATGTGGCAAACGACAGCAGGTGCAGTAGACACGACTCCAACACTAGTAGGCACAGGAACAAGAACACAGCACGGGATACAGGTAACAGGGCACGGGTAACAACTGGAACGGGAAAACACTAAGGGACCATTTGCAAGACAGACTTTGGCTACACTAACAATGCTCAGGCAAGGTTCAGAAGGGCAGGGCCCTTCTTATAGTCCAGGAAATAATGTGTAGTTGATGATGATGATTGCTCACATGTGCGTGCGCTGGCCCTTTAAGACCGGGCACGAGCATGCGCGCGCACTTTATGGGACACAGCGGACCAGAGCGGAAGTGAGTGCTGGTGTCTCCTAGGAAGGAGATGCGAGCCAGCGCTCACTGATCCATGGCTGCAGGCGTCGGGAGGTGTGTAAACCCGACGGCCCTTGGCCATGGACGCTACAGAGGGCACAGGTACAAATACAGCAGCACGGGATACAGGTAGCAGGGTACGGGAACACAGGGAACAGGATATGACTAATGCTGGGTTCACACAGAGTTTTTTGCAGGAGGAAAATTTGCCTCAAAATTCTGTTTGGAATTTTGAGGCAGATTTTCCTCTGCCTGCATAACGATTTTTGCTGCGTTTTTCGCCCGCAGCCATTGAGGTCCGTGGGCGTAAAATGCAGCGAAATACGCTTTCTCTGCCTTCCATTGATGTCAATGAACCTTGCCTGAGCATTGTTAGTGTATCCCAAGTCTGTCTTGCAAATGGTCCCATTGATGTCAATGGGAGGTCAGAAGCGTAAACGCCCAAAGATGGGGTATGTCCCTTTTTCCCGCGAACCAGTCTTTCCGCTCGCGGGAAAAAAAACGCCTCCGCCTCCCATTGAAATCAATAGGAGGCATTTTCAGCCGTTTTTTGGCATGTTTTCCAACGCGGTTTCTGCGTCAAAAAATGTGTCAAAAAACTCCATGTGAACTGGCCCTAAGGAACCATTTGCAAGACTAACAGGGATACAAACAATGCTCAGGCAAAGAGCGAAAGGGCAGATCCCTTTTTGTAGTCCAAGTTGACTTCTCAGTAATTGGTTAATTCTTAACATGTGTGCACGCTTATCCTTTAAGGACGGGAATGTGCTCGCGCGTGCACCATAATGGTCACTGCAGGACAGGACGGCCACATGTGCTGGCATCTCCGGGGAGGAAGACGGAGGCAGGATAAAAGGGGTCTGCGACCGCGGCGGTTACACACCCCCACCTTCTGCAAGCTCGTCAATTCTGCTCTGTAACCAGGGACGGACATTGCTTTTTAACATAGAGTGAGTAGCAGATTACAGGAAGGGAGACAACTAGCGGCAGTAACTTCACACAGAATTTTCATGGCTATAACAGCAAAATTTCAACAGCTAGTAAATCACAAAGTTGTTCTGTATCAGGTATACTATTAGATCAGCAGAAGTTTTTTTTAAAAGTTAGTGTCCATTTAAAGCGTTTTCGTGTCATGGTCATGCGGTAAATTTGGGTGTTGTACAAAATATCTGTACTCTAGTATTGCCTAATCTTTAGTACCCCCATATGTAGCACGAAGTCCCAAAATGTAATCATCTCCGCTGCATCTATGGGGATCTAGCATATGACGACGTGAGGGTCTGGGCAATAAATTGCTAGGCGTATAAATTGGTCTGGGCCACCATTACATTCACAAAACACTCACAGAAAAAAACCTTAATTAATAAATCTTTTTCTGAGACCTGCAGTCTCAAAATGAATTCCGGAGCTGCCCCTGAAATCAGGAATGTGAGGCTCATAATTCTCGTAGGGGGGATTCCTCACCACTGGATAACAGGAATGGGGCATATTCCTTTTCTTTCTCGCTAGCCGTATCAGTGTCAGAGGCCAGGAGGGTGTATGAGTCCTCTGCAGAATAGAACCCTTGGGATGATTTGGACAATGTTATTAGCAGGGTGTATAATGTTTGAACCTTTGTATACTAAATTTATTGTTACACAGGGAACTGAGTGTGTTTTGCTCCTACAAGTGTATATAAACATTTCTGGAGAAAAGAAAAAAGCAGGAAAAAAGAAGATGAATTAGGGAAAAAACAGAAAGCTAAAAGGAGCAGAAGAAGAAAGCAAAGAGAAGAAAGAAAATGAGTGAAAGCAAAAAGAAGAAGAAAGAAAAGAGAAGAAAGCAAAAAGAAGAAGAAAGGAAACATGAAAAAGAAGAAGAATGGAAAAAGGAGAAGAAAGGAAAAAGAATAAGAAGAAAGGAAAGAGAAAATGGAGAAAAGAAAAAAAATTGAGTAACAAAAATGTATAAAAATTTACCGAACAAGCTTCAATGCCAATAAAAAACATCTTGACTAGCTGACACTAACAAATTATTCCTAACGATATATATTAGGGGAAAAAAACAAATCTAAATTTTTTTTACTGCACTAAATTTGAACTACATCTCTAAAGCTACGCTTTCTGAAATTTAATGAACGAACTTAAGTAAAAACAAAACTCTAGGTCCGTCACTAAATGATGCTAAACCTATAACGCTATATTTTAGTACTAAAAACCCGGAGTATAAAAAATATAATACAGTAATTGTAGACTGAACTGTAAGCTACGGAATCTACAATTTAGCAAACAAACTTTAGTAAAAACAAAACTGGATGTTTGTCACTAACAGACGCAAAAACTATAAGGCTATAAGCACTAAAATACTATTGTATAAAAAATATACTATATTAAATTTTGAATAAAACTGTAAAGCTACGGTATCACTAACAGACAGTAACTAACGCTGTATATTAGTAAAAAAAAAAAACTAGTATAGAAAATATACTACAGTAAATTTACTTACACTAACTATAGAAAAAATGTATAGCTAAAACTTTCTAAAATGCTATATAATTATTATTTTTTGTTACAAAACGAACATCAGTTGACCTAAACGTCCGCATCCATACTTGCTACACCTAAATATATATTTTACTTCTTTTTTTTTCAGTTTTATATATAAAAAAATCGGCAACCGAAAACCTGCGTCAAAAAATTACCACAGGGACTGAACAGTGATCAGCAGCCGCAGGTTGCACACAGGTATATGGTGTAAAGATAAAAAAAGGAAGCCAAAAATGAAACCTGCGCAAAGAAATGAGCACAGATGCTGATCAGTTGTCACTGTTCAGCCCTCAGCATCCACAAGACGTACACAGGTAATGGGGTGACAGGGACCAGGTCAGGGAAATTTAAAGATAATACGGGCTGCTACAAAAAATAAAAATAAATCAATAGCACAGTTAATAGAGATGATAACACAGGAGGATGAGGATCCACGACAATCAACAGCAAAGAGAAGGCCACAGGAAGGGTCAGTATGGCACAGCTTAGGTTTTCACCTGCCCTGCTCGCCATTCCTAACCAGAATGAGGCAGGCAGAGCTAGTACCATTACTTTAAAATGGCTTATGTAACTCGATCTATACAGACCGATCAATCATAGCAATTGGGGAGGTGGCGCCCAGGTGAGCACTGTGCTGCTTCATTTCTGATTTACTTCTCTTGGAGAGGTGTAATGGCTCAATAAAAAGTCTGAGTCCATGCACCGCTCTGAGGAAAGCCGATCAGAAACGAAGCGGCACATCGCTCAACCGAGTGCTTCTGGTGCTTTTTAGCGATCGGTTGGGGTCTCTGTGCTCGGACCCCCACCGATTTAAACTTCTAACATGTTACTATGACATGTCATACGTTTTTAAAAGATTAGTTACACTTTAACTTTCAAATACTAAAACAACTGTAGCATGCACTTCTTAGAAACATCGAATAAAGCAGATACACAACATTAAATTAAGAAAAACCTCTGGTTGGATCTTTAGCCACAAGCTTAAGGTGGTTTCACAGAGAGAGATTTTCGCCCGGTAACGAGCGCCGATCGATGTTAACAGCATGTTGATCTGTGCTCACTTGTTCAATTTAAACAGAGCAATGCTCAGAATGTCTGGGGACGAATGATCATTAATATGATACGTACATTTTGCATGCTGTTGGCAGCTCTTCCCATTTACAAAAGGAAATGTGCTACCAACAAATGACCATTTTTTGGGCCGCATAAAAGATGAGATCAGCTGACAAACAAGCGTTTGCTCTTTTGTCGGCTGATCGATCAAGAATGAGTATTCGTCCGAGCGCTCATTCATCCAAACATCAGCCCGTGTAAAAGGGCCTTTACTAGCACAATACAATATATTTACCTTATTCCTAGATATTACTTTTTAATCATAGAAGTCACAGAAAATCATCTGAGCAAACAAGCTGCTAGGGTTTTCTTAGACATGAAGATAGTTGCTAAGGTGGCGGTTGCTATGCATTTTATAATGTCAGGACCTTTCCATTTCTATTACTTCTCCATAGTTACACTGTAGATGTCATACATGAGGTGGATATAAATCCCTGGGGATCATAGAACTTTGGCCTTTCCTTATAGGAGATAGGCCATCACATGTTGTCATGTGTCACATTTCAGCCAAAATGCCATAGCTCCTCACTAATTGGACAATTATATGTGTATTGGAAACCGTATAGTAGGAAAACATTTCCAGTCTTAAATGGCTAGAACTATTAACTAATTCACATATCAGAAAATGTACTTAGATAACTGAGCAAGAGCAGTGACATTAGAAGAGGAGCAGCCTTTGAAAACATTTCAGTGGTCTTCAACCTCTTAAAACAGATTCCTTACCTTATTTGATATTAGTTTTCTTGGAGAACTAAGCCCATGGAACATAAGTGGCCCACCCCTTGGAAATTGTGAAGAGAGCTGTAATAAAGTATTTATAAATGCACTGCACAATATGAAACAAATAATATACACTTACATAATACGTACCCTACACCCACACACACAGCGAATCTGCCAAGCAGAATATAAAATATTATAAGTGGGCCTCTCTAGAATCATTCTAGCACACTGTGGGCAAGATTCCCTGAGAGGGAGAGAGAACAGAGAAAAAAAAAATACATGAAAATAATAATAATAATAATTGTGATTAATAATACAGCCAAAATGTCAGAAACTCCTAAAAAATAAATATATATATGAATAATGGATCTCTGGACAAAGATTCATGG
This sequence comes from Rhinoderma darwinii, assembly GCF_050947455.1. Lineage (NCBI taxonomy): Eukaryota > Metazoa > Chordata > Amphibia > Anura > Rhinodermatidae > Rhinoderma > Rhinoderma darwinii. The sequence goes on from NC_134690.1 coordinate 173,166,008, forward strand.
CAGAAATGGCTGCTACACTGTTGAGAAGACCTTAGAGGAAAACAATTTATGCACTGTTTAATGCAATGAATTATAATTATTATTACTATTACTACTACTTTACCCATATCCCACGGAGCCATGTAATCAGAGGAAAACCGTACACACAGAAATGAAAATTACATCGATTGTTACATTATTAATTAGTACAACAGCCACTAAAACTAGTCCTGATCATTAGAGCTGACAATGCAAAGCAGAAGAGGAAATTGGAAAAATAATATGTAGGATTCTTTTTACAACGTAACCTTTATTGGATTTGTTTAAAAAGAGGGCTGAACAACAGTGCAACTCTTTTTTAGCCCAGGCCCCGCCTCTAAACCAATACCCCCTACGGAACCGAACTTCTGCAAATCAAGATTAGGATCAGTAATTACTGATAACATGCAGATTGTGAATCTGTCCACCCGAATTTTGACCGAGATAGAACTCATAGTTCTCAAAAAAGGTCTATCATTTGTACCTACCGAGAAGTTTGATCCCTTTGTTTGGACTAAGGACATTTCCCTATTCATTAGAAAGCGCCAGTGGTTTAAACACTATTCCGCACTGGATAGACGCGCTTGCCTTGAAAATAATCTGGAGGCAAGCGATCTACCAGCAGTGAGGTCACGGGTGGAACTTATGGAGCATAATGAAAGGGACAGATCCTTGGGACCATTCACTAATTTAAAACAAAAAAGTGTGTGCATGCCACCACAGGCAGATAATCCTAACAATGAAATTTTCCAAAAACTGGTGAACCAGGATTTGGAGGCATTAGGAGGAAAGACAAGGGGGTTCAATAATTTAAATAGACTGGAGAGGGAGGCTTTGGCTAATTTGGAAAAAGACAGGACCATCACAATTAAACCCTCAGATAAAGGGGGGAATGTGGTAGTCCTGGACTCCTCAAAGTACAAATCCCTATGTCTGGAACTATTGTCAGATACTACATTCTATAGGAAGTTGGACATGAACCCTACCAGTGCTCTCCTGAAAGAACTTGATGGACTCCTTCGAGGAGGCCTGTCCTCCAAACTGATCAATAAAGAGGAGTATGACTTCTTGTTCCCAAAATTTCCAGTTCTGACCACATTCTACTCACTTCCCAAGATCCACTCCTAAAGGGAAGACCAATTGTATCGGGGATGGGAGTATAAACCAGAACATTGGAACGTATATAGATGTCATACTACGCCCCTTCCTCAACGCATTACCCTCGTACGTCAGACCTATTATTAAAACTAGAGGGGATACAGATGGAGGACACTATGTTGTTGGGCTTTATAGATGTAGAGGCTCCCTATAGCTCCATCCACCTTCACCTTGGTTTGGGAGCAGTAAAATACTACCTGCATACTAGAGAGATACATCTACAGGCACATGATACATTTTTGCTAGAACTACTGGAGTACAATTTGACAAGGAATTTCTTTGTGTTTGATGGCCGATACTACCACCAGCTCAGGGGCACTGCGATGGGGAGCCCTTGTGCTCCTATGTACGCAAATTTGCTCCTGGGTTGGTGGGAGGCCAATGTCATCTTCTCTGAGGACCTCAGCCGGTGGCAGGAACACATCTGCCTCTGGCTGAGATTCATAGATGACCTTTTTGTGCTGTGGAATGGTACCAGGGACTCATTCCTGGACTTTGTTGCGCAAATTAACTCCAATGAATTGGGTCTAAAATTTACAGCGGAAGCCGATAAACATGCACTGCCCTCTCTGGATGCCTGATGAAGACGCCAGTTCGGCGTTGAAACGCGTAGCCACCTTGTACAATAAAATTCTGTTATATAGAACTGACTCCACGAGTATATTCCTCGTCCTTCCACACAGCAGCGCCACCACAGATCCTACTTTTTTCATCCATTCATTCACCTCTCTGGACATTGTCATTGAACGCGATCCTAATGGATATATAAAAACAGAGGTGTTTCGGAAAAGTACCGCAACGAACAGCCTCCTGAGGTGGGAGAGCTCACATCCATATGCTCTTAAAAAGGGTATGCCTAGGGGGCAATACCTCCGCCTCAGGAGGAACTGTTCTAAAACCCCAACGTTCAAGAGACAGGCTAAGGATCTCCGTAGTCGTTTTAAAACTCGGGGATATCCTGATCGCATTTTGCGGGAAGCATTTGAAATGGCTGTGGATAAGGAACGTAATTCCCTATTGGTCTCGAAACTTAAAACAGAACACAAAGATAGACAGTTCAGGGTAATTGGGGTCTTTGATGAGGCTGATGGAGAAATTAGAAAGATACTGGAAAGACATTGGGGGATTCTGCTGCAGATTTATCAGCTCAGCAACGGGTGAATAGTTTGAAATCAGAGATTTCATTAACTGTAAATCCAGCGGGGTTGTATACCTGGCTAGGCGTGAGTGTCCGATGGACTATGTTGGTAAAACCAAGCGCGAATTTAGATGCAGGATGAGGGATGGATCACTTTAATGATATCCAAAATGAGAGAGATAATCCAATCTCACGACATGTCCATACGGTACATCGGGGTAATCCTGCTTCTATGAAATTTACGGGAATCCAGGTTGTTCCCAAAAATTGTAGAGGGTGTAACTGGGTTAAAAGGATTCTTCAGGTAGAATGCAGATGGATCCACAGGATGAAATTTGTTAGTCCGGCAGGACTTAATGAGAATGTCAGTTTTGGCTGCTGTGTGAACTGGTCACTTGGTCAGTGCTAGTGTGTATGAAGTAAAGTGCACCATGGTATGGAGATTGTGGAAAAGACAGCATTGGCAACACAGTTGCGAAGAGAAATATACAACCAATTTTTGGCCGTGGAACTAAGACTTTTTAAAGAAAGAATGTTAACTCATCTGTTCTTAGTAGTGCATTCAAGAAAAAGTGTACAGCATAGGAAAAGATTTGTTAATGGGAGTCATAACACCCTAAATGGGGATGACGGTCATAAATTATGCGTAGATTGAAGCATGGCTGTAAACATAGATGATAGGAGTGATGTAGTGTCAAACATAATGGAAAGCTTTATGACTGAGAATCAGAAATTGAAATTGCATTAAGCCACTGTAAGGAATAAAAATGCAAGTATAAACATTGAGAAAGATCAATATCGGGGAAAGATCAATATGGTAGATGCATTCAGGATAAATTAAAGATAAGCCAATTTAATTGCGGAGAGGCTACGCCAGTTAATATGGAATTATAATCATCAATGTGAGAATTGAGATGATATGTTAATGTTATAGCGGTGTCAGTACCGTAACAGGACATACGATGATTTGCTGTGATTATTTGTTATTTAATGATTACCGATAGGGACGTGCTACTTATGTATTTTCATTTATTCATGCAGCTTCCCAGCTAGTAGAACACTGTGTCTTAGAAGAGCAGCAGGGAGTTGACATTGCTTCCAGAAAACTATTGAAAATATGACTACAGAAAAGTTGAAGATCTCAGACTTGCACTGAGATTTTAAGAACATATATAGGTTTAAATTCTAGGTAACTATTAAGGTACTAGTAGCTCTTTAGGATGACAGTGCTGATGTTTTCACCTTTACAGCATATAATATCAAACACAAAAAGCATTTGTGTGTGTGGGAAACACCTGCACAAAGTGCTGAACCCAGCTGAACTGAAGGTGGTCAAAGTCTTTTTTATAGACCCTCAATTACCCATTATCCATTGTGCCAATAAGAAATGGGTGCGAATATAAATAATGCCTTCCACTGAGTCCGAGTTGCATTTCAAGGCTTAATAAGGGTGCATTCACATGTGGCATATGTACCTCGTATTTCCACAGCGTAAAAATATGCTGAAAAAATGACAATATATGCCAATTGAAAAAATATTCTGCAACGCAAGTACTAAAGAAATCTGAGTTGCTGAGTATTTTTCCCATAGGCATACATTGTAGTTTTCTGCAGCAAAATACGAGGCACATATGCCACGTGTGAGTGTAACCTCGAGGCTCAGGCATAGACTTATAGGGTATTCACCTATAGGAGGAACTATAGAGACCGTTTTCTTCCTCCTGGAGAAGAGCTATTTTACATACTTTTACCCAGGGAGCACAGCCCTCAAGTCTACCTACCAGCTGGATCTCAACAAGAAGAATCAGTGCCGTCCAAGGGCTTCCAGTGATACAGTAGGTGACTGATGAACTAATTTTCTTTATTACCATTGATAAAAAAGATTCTAAGGATTACATTTAAAGACAAAATGTTGTAGTTATACACACATTGCTAGTACCATTACACAGAATTACTGCTTAGTTTGCTGCTTTTGGTTTTGCTTGTTTGATTTCTTAGCAATTTAAAGTTATTAGAAAAAAAAGAGTCCGATAGATAAGGAAAGTTCAAATTGAAAAAAGAACTGGCAAACATTTTGTTCTTTGTTGCATCCATTGTTGTGGGTAAAAGATGCAGAGCACCTGCATCATCATAATCTTACTGGCATTAAAGCGTACCTCCAATGACATTGCCTAAAAATAATTTTTTGCACAACTGAATAGAGCCTTTCACTACAATTCGAACAATACCTATATTATGCAGATAGCTACTTCCTAGCCCGATATCCAGACATTATACATGTCAGACAGTAAATGTAAGATCTTCTCTTGCTGCATATTGAAATGGGCGGGCACTTCTTGATTGTGACGTCAGCTAAGGGAATTGAAGCCAGAGCTTGTGCCCTTATATCCCAGGATGTTTTGCTTTTAACTCGTGCACAAGCAAATCAGGTCTCCTGCTGCAATCTCTCCCCAGCATATAGTATCTATACAGACATCTTCTGCAAGGCAAGAGACAGACAAGTGCTGCAATCACTGGATCCCTGCATCATGCTAATATATAGCATGACTCTATATATAAGCATCGTGTGTGTGTGGGTGTGTGTATGCGCACACACACGCGCACACACACACACACACACTCTCTCTCTCTCTTTCCCGCCACAGCCATTTTTTTTATTTTCACTTTAATTTTTTCATCCCCACATTCCAAAAGCCATAACTTTTTTATTTCTCCATCAATATTGCCGTATGAGGGCTTGTTTTTTGCAGGACAAGTTGTAGATTTCAAGGGCACCATTTATTGTTCCATATAATGTAGTGGGAAACTGGAATAAAAATATTTGTGTGGTAACATAGGAAAAAAACAGTGATTCCTCAATCTTTTAAGTGGTTTTGTTTTTACGGCGTTCACTATGCGGTAAAAACAGTGCATTAACTTCATTCTGCGGGTCAAGACGATTACAGCGATACCAAATTTATAACGTTTTTTTAATATTTTACTTTTACAAGGAAAAAAATGATTGTCAAAGGTAAAATATGAGTCTTGTCGCCACATTCTGACAGGTATAACTTTTTTATTTTTCAGTCAATTGAACAGTGTGAGGGTTTATTTTTTTGCGGGGTGAGATGTAGTTTCTATTGGTATCATTTTGGGGTACGTGAGACATTTTGATCACGTTTTATTAATTTTTTTGTGGGAGATGAAGTGAAGTCGTTTTTACCGTGCGGACTAAATAATGATATATTGTAATAGTTCAGACTTTTACAGACACATCTATACCAGTTATGTTAATTTTTTTATCTTTTTTTTTTACATTGTGCTTGAGGGGAAAATGGAAAAACGTTTTGCGTTTTAACTTTCATTTTTTTTTATTTATTAAAAAAGTAATTTTACTGTTTTTTTACTTGTCCCCCTTTTACTGTATAGCAGTATATCGTGATACTGATAGTCTCCTATGAAGCCCTGCCAGAGGTCCCCAGGCTGCTATGCCAACCAATGGCACCCCCAAATCGTGTCGCGGGGGGGCGGGGGCTTTGGAAAGTTACAGTAACTTATATGCTGCGGTCGCTATTTACCATGGCATTTAACAGGTTAAACGAGTGGGATCGCGCTGAAGTGACGGCTATAACACCCAGCCGATACGCTTGTTCTATGGAGAGGGCTCAGCCTGTGAGCTCGCTCCATGTTACCCCATCTTACGTTCCACCCCCCATATAAATGGCGGATGACGGGAAGGATATATATATATATATATATATATATATATATATATATATGCACACACACATGTATGTATATATTTATTTATATTTATTTATATACACGTACATGTGTATATATATGTATGTATGTATGTATGTGTGTGTGTGTGTGTGTGTATATATACAGTATACACACACACACACACACACACACACACACACACACCCCAGGGGTGTTGCTAGGGTTTTAAACGTTTTCTATGTTTACTAATGTTTTGTTTTTTTGTGTTTGATTTTTCTTACACGTTTGGTTGTTGGACTTTGATGAAAGCGTTCGTCTTTTTTTTAATAAAATGGTTAACGAGGGTTGTGTGGGGTTTTTTATTTCAATAACATATTTTTTCTGTGTGTCTGTATTTTTTTTAAAACTTTATTATTACTGCCTTAGTAATGGCCGCTGTCTGATTGACAGTGTTCAGTACTAAGGGGGGCTTAGTGTTAGCCGATGGAAAGGCTAACAGTAACCCCTCCATTATTAAGCCGGTACCCACCGGCACCAGGGGTAGCGGGAAGAGCCTGGTACGATCCAGTACCCAACCATCTGTAGTGATGGACATGCACTGGGGCAGCCGCAGGCTGGTGTTATTAGGCTGGGAAAGCCCAAAAACAGTGGCACTTTCCACCCTGGTAATGCTAGCCTGCTGCTGCTATGTTGTATCTGGCTAGTTATGAAAAATCCCCACATAGTTTTTGAAAAAAGAAAAAACAAACACTGAAAAAAACAAAAAACAACGTGGGGGGGTCCTCCTATTTTTCATAAACAGCCAGATACAACATAGCAGCAGCCTAGCATTACTAGGATGGGAAGGACCACGGTGTTTGGACCTTCCCAGGCTAATATTTCCAGCCTGTGGTCACCCCAGTGCCCGACAATCACTTCATACTGTCAGGTACTGGATTGTACCCGACTCTTCCCAGTACCCCTGGTGGTGGTGGGTACCGGGGTGATAATGGGGGGTTAGTGTTAGCATTTTCACCGGCTAACACTAAGCCCAGCCTTAATAATGGACTGTCAATCAGACAGTGACCATTGCTAAGGCAGTGGTAATAAAGTTTAAAAAAACCCAGACACATAGAAAAAATATTTTATTGAAATAAAACATCCCCCACTCAACCCTCGTTAACCATTAAAAAAAATGGTAATCGAAGGAGTCCTCGAATCCGAAGTGGTCCAACAACCGAACCTAAAAAACACAAATAAAAAAATTTGTAATAAAAAAAGGATGGAATAGCGTAGTAGACTACACTAATCCATCCTGAGGGATCCCATAAAAAAAAAACGTATACCACACGGTATACGTTTTTTTTAATATGAGATGCTATGGGTGACATATGCCACTGTATGGCATCCGTCACAGGTATGCACTAAACGTATACCTTTGGGAGCTTCCAACATCATTGTCCACATAAGGACAGTGATGTCAGGGGATTCCTCAGAGTCGGAATCCCCAGGCAGTACGCTAGTAGAGACTCTGTCCCAGGACTCTGGCACTGGGGATCCCCTGACATCACTGTCCATATATGGACAGTGATGTCGAGGAGAGAAGGAGTCCCAGGCAAAGCACTTGAAGGGGCTCTGTTTCGGGACTCCGGCAATGGGGAAGTCCCTGACATCACTGTCCATGTATGGACAGTGATGTTAGGAGCAGAGCAGGAGTCTCAGGCAGAGCCCGGGACTCCGGCTCTGGGGTTGCTCTCTACTAGTGCTGTACCCGGAACTTCAGCTCTGCTCTGGACATCACTGTCTATATATGGACAGTGATGTTAGAGGCTTCCACAGAGCCAGTGTACTGGGACAGAGTCTCTACGCTCTGCCTGGGACTTCAGCTCTGCTCTGGTTTCAACTGTGTTTTTATTGAAAATTTTTCAACAATATACATATAACTTAGAGCAGCATGAAGGGCCATGCAATTCACATAGTAAGACAGTAACTTTCAATAGACAGACAAAACATCTGGGAAAAAACACAGGGGTTTAAGGGGGTGAGGAGGGGGGGGATAGTCGGAGCTCCACCTACCACCTAATCTTGAGTTCCCTGTATCCAATACTTGTCCCACGGGTCCCACACCACTTTGAACCTGTCCAGTTCATTGTCAATAGAGGCCGTCATATGCTCCATTGTACGTATTTCCCTAATTTCAGCTCTGCTCTGGACATCACTATCCATATATGGACAGTGATGTCGGGAGCAGTGCTGTGAATAGGGCCTAGAGCAGGGGTCTCAAACTCGGCCGGGTAAGTGGGCCGCATATAGAAAAAATGGGAAGTTGACGGGCCGCATGACTTTCAAATTTGATACAATACCAAATTATTGTTAATCAATTAGTTATTTGAACTACTATAACACTATATTAATATAATAATAATACTACATTACTATAATAATACCGCTAGGTTTAAAATTTGAGATATTTCTCCACTAGCTTATTTCAACAATCCAGCTTTCCAGTTTAAGTGTCGTTAAATGCAGTCCGGCGGCTCAGTTAGCACACTTCAAGATTGGGCAGCCCCTTTTTAGATAGTGCCACATTGCCCTCGGTGGATGCTGCCGCAGTGCCCTCTGTGGATGCTGCCGCAGTGCCCTCTGTGGATGCTGCCACAGTGCCCTCTGTAGATGCTGCCACAGTGCGCTCTGTAGATGCTGCCACAGAGTCCTCTGTAGATGCTGCCACAGAGTCCTCTGTAGATGCTGCCACAGAGTCCTCTGTAGATGCTGCCACAGAGTCCTCTGTAGATGCTGCCACAGAGTCCTCTATAGATGCTGCCACAGTGCCCTCTGTAGATAATGCAACACACCCCTAGATAAGGCCACAGTGCCCTCTGTAGATGCTGCCACAGTGCCCTCTGTAGATAATGCCACAGTGCCCTCTGTAGATAATGCAACACACCCCTAGATAATGCCAGTGTCCTCTGTACATACTGCCACAGTGCCCTCTGTAGATGCTGCCAGTGTCCTCCATAGATGCTGCCACAGTGCCCTCCGTAGATGCCACAGTGCCCTCCGTAGATGCTGCCAGTGCCCTCCGTAGATGCTGCCACAGTGCCCTCTGTAGATGCTGCCACAGTGCCCTCTGTAGATGCTGCCACAGTGCCCTTCGCAGATGCTGCCACAGTGCCCTCTGCAGATGCTGCCACAGTGCCCTCCGCAGATGCTACCACAGTGATGTCAGGGGCTTGCCCAGAGCTGGAGTCCCGGAGCAGAGCCACTTCTAGCACTCTGCCTGGGATTCCAGCTCTGCTCCTGACATCACTGTCCATATATGGACAGAGATGTCAGAGGCAACCCCAGAGATGGAGTCCCGGGCAGAGCGCTAGTAGGCTCTTCCTGGGACTCCAGCTGTGCTCCTGACATCACTGGGACTCCTTCTCTGGGGAAGCCCCTGACATCATTGTCGATGTATGGACAGCGATGTCAGAGGCTTCCCCAGAGTCCCAGAGCAGAGCTTATACTAGCGCTCTGCCCGGGACTCCGCTCTGGGGAAGACCCTGATACACTGTCCATATATGGACAGCGATGTCAGGGAATTCCACAGAGTCCCGGAGCAGAGCCTATACTAGCGCTCTGCAAGGGACTCCGGCTCTGGGGAAGCCCCAGATATTGTGTGTCCAAACATGGACAGCGATGTCAGGGAATTCCACAGAGTCCCGGAGCAGAGCCGATACTAGCGCTCTGTCCGGGACTCCGCTCTGGGGGAAGACCCTGACACACTGTGGAATTCCCTGACATCGCTGCCCATATATGGACAGTGTGTCAGGGTCTTCCCCAGAGCAGAGTCCCGGGCAGAGCGCTAGTATCGGCTCTGCTCCGGGACTCTGTGGAATTCCCCGATATCGCTGCCTATATATGGACAGAGTCCCGGAGCAGAGCCGATAATAGCGCTCTGCCCGGGACTCCTCTCTGGGGAAGACCCTGACACACTGTCCATACGTTGACAGCGATGTCAGGGAATTCCACAGAGTCCCGGAGCAGAGCCGATACTAGCGCTCTGCACAGGACTCCGGCTCTGGGGAATCCCCAGACATCGCTGTTCATATGTGGACAGCGATGTCAGGGAATTCCAGAGTCTCGGAGCAGAGCCGATACTAACGGCTCTGTGTCCCGCGGGCCGCAGATGACAGCCCCGGGGGCCGCATGCGGGCTGCGGGTTCTTAGACTCCTGGCCTAGAGTGAGGAGGCTCGGGAGCGCGCATGTCAACATGGTGCCTCAGCCTCTGTTCTCCATAGAATCCATAACAAGCGTCTGATTTTGCTGTGTACGATTCCAACTAACAACGATTGGGGACTGCAGAAGTAGAAGAGACGAAGGAGCAGCAAAAGAGGGAAGACTACAGCAAATTAGGCTAACATTTGCAGTAAGCTAAATATAATATATTGAAATGTTTTTTATTATGTTAAAAGGAACACATAAAAAATGTTTTTATCTTTACAGGTACACTTTAAGGTCAGATTGAGGTGAAAAAGTAAGGGTGCAGTATGGAATTGAGGGTTGCTAATTAACCCCTTAACGCCGAAGGACGGATATATCCGTCTTCTGCAGCTGTTAGTTCGCGCAGGAGGACGGATATATCCGTCCTGCACTTAAACTGTCACCGTGTGTGTTTACACGGTGACAAGTCCCCAGCAACAGCTGTCATAGACAGCTGAGTGTCACAGGGAGCCGTCGAGGGACCAATGATAGTGGTCCATGAACAACGATCGCTGTGATTGGTCAGTCAAATCTGACAGACCAATCGCAGCATGCAAAGGCTGTGAGGTAGGGCAAACAGCTCCGTTCTCCTCATTCCTGTCAGATCGTTGAGGAGAACAGAGCTGTGTGCTTTGGTCTCCTGTAGAAAGTAAAAAAAAAGAGATACTGATCACCCCCTGTACCCCATTCACCCCCTCCCCCCACCTTTGTTCTATATTATAGTTTAACATTTCAATCTATATATATATATATATATATATAAATAAATATATACAGTGTGTGTATATATATATAGTTTAGCGTTTAGTTAGCGTTAGGCATTAGGTAGCGTAAGTTAGGTGTAGGGCGTTAGTTAGGGGGGCAATTAGTTAGACATAGTTAGTTAGGGCTAGTGTTAGGGAACATTTATCAGCGTTAAGTTTATAGGGTTAGTGTAGTAGGGATGTTTTAGCGTTTTATCTATATAAAAAAAAATAAAAAAAAAATAAATATAGTGTAGAATTTAGTTGTGGTTTAGTAGGGTTCATTATCGTTACTTAGTGTTAGGCATAGGGCATTAGGTAGCGTAAATTAGGTGTAGGGCGTTAGTTAGGGGGGTAAGTAGTTAGAAATAGTTAGTTAGGGTTAGTGTTATGTTTATAGTAATAAAATGGCTCAGCGTCTGTATACGGCAGAAGAGGCCTATGCCATGATCTGCTCGGATACAGAAAGTGCAAGTGAGACTGATGATCAGTTTTTAATTTTGTCATCATCCACTAGCTCTAGTGATGAGGAGCCACAGCCAAGGCTCCGCAGGCAGGATTGTCCGCCTAGCACTAGTGCCATTGACCCCGATTGGGTGCCCACGGAGTCATACACCCCGTGTGTTCCAGAATTTAGTTCTGTTACGGGCATCCACATCAGCACCGAGGGGTTTAGGGAAGAGGGACTTTTTTAAAATATTCTTTTCGGAGGAGTTATTACTCCTGATGGTTGAGCAAACCAATTTATATGCTGCTCAATTTATCGCCAGTCACCCCACATCTTATTACGCCAAAAATAGCGTGTGGCGCCCAGTAGCTGTGGCAGACATATTAAAATTTTGGGGTCTCCTATTGAATATGGGTTTAGTTAAGAAACCCACGATTAGGTCCTATTGGACATCTGATGTCCTGTACGACACCCCTATGTACAGAGAGGTAATGACGAGGCAGCTCTTTGAGACCATACTGTGCTTGCTTCATTTTGTTGACAACACGCTTTGCCCACCACGCAGTGACCCCAGCCATGACCGGCTTTTTAAGATTAGGCCACTAATAAATTTTTTAAATGGGAAGTTTGCGGAGAGTTATGCCCCCGAAAAAAATATTGCCGTGGATGAGTCTCTGGTCCTTTTCAAAGGCCGCCTACAATTCAGGCAATATTTGCAAAACAAGAGGGCTGTGTGAAAGCGACTCTGGTTACACTCATAAATTCAGAGTGTATGAAGGGAAAGACTCACAAATTGTCCCTCCAGAATGCCACCCTTCACTCAGCAGCAGTGGAAAAATTGTCTGGGACCTTTTGCACCCTCTTTTGGATAAGGGGTACAATTTGTATGTAGATAATTTCTACACTAGCGTACCGCTCTTCAGGTGCGTGTCTGCAAAAAAACAGTGGCCTGTGGCACCATACGCCGAAATCAAAAAGGCCTGCCAAAGTTCCTAATAAACCAAAAATTAAAACCTGGGGAAATCAGGGGACTTTGCAATGAGGACTTGCTGCTTGTAAAATTCAGTGACAAGAGGGATGTCCTGATGCTCACATCTATTCACCTGGACAGCAGCAGCCACATTCCTGTACGCGGTGCAAGTCGTACCGTCTGTAAGCCTGTTTGCATACAGGATTACAATAAATTCATGGGTGGGGTGGACCTTGCAGACCAGATGCTGCAGCCCTACAGCGCTGTCTGGAAATCCCGGATATGGCACAAAAAACTGTCCGTTCACCTCATCCAAGTGTCCCTATATAATTCCTTTATCATTTTTAGAAAGGCGGGGAACCAGGGATACTTTCTTCACTATCAAGAAAGAGTAATTAAAAATCTTATATTTGGAGACCAGACCCAGGGGAGGGGAGGGGAGGGGAGGGGTGGCATCATCTAGCCAAGCCAGCAGAATTGTCCCAGGACAACATTTCCCATCCGAAGTGCCCCCTACTGCCAAAAAAAGCCGACCCCAAAAGAAATGTTGCGTATGTGGAACGGAATACGGAGGGAAAGCAGTTATCAGTGTGACACCTGCCCAGAGAAACCAGGACTCTGCATTAGGGAATGTTTTCGTGTGTACCAGGCATCCCTAAATTAATAATTTGAATGAAAACATTTTTTAACCCTTTTATTCATTTTCGTTACCATTTTAGCAATCCATTGGTTTTTTTTTCACTTCACTTTTTATTATACTATAGCCCACATATAAACTGGAATGCAAGAAAGACTCCAAAATAACCAAAAAATTCTCACTATACCCCTAAGATGAATACCATTAGGGAAAGATCCCCCACCCAAAAAAAATTCTCACTACACCCCTAGATGAATACCTTAGGGAATGTAGTTTTCAAAATGGGGTCAGTTTTGGGGGTGTTACATCGTTCTGAAATCTCAAATCCTTGGTAAAGAAGGAGTGAGGCCTATAAGTCATTCAAGCTAAAATTATGTCCTGAAAACCATAGATTGGTTCCTGTAATTTTGTGCCCCACCATGGAGCCAGGCAATGGATTACATCCTAAGTGGAGGCATTTTTGAACACAGGAGAAACAGGGTGATAGATTTTGGGGTGTATTTCTTCATTCTCATGGTCGCTTTACAAAGAAATCAGTCTTCAAAGTGAAACTTTTATGACAAAAGTGTCTTTTATTTTTTCACCTGCTATGCATTAAATTTAGCAAAAAACTGTGGGGTCAAAATACTCACTACATCCCTAGATAAATGCCTTAAGGGGTCTAGTTTTCTAAATGGGGTCATTTATGGGGAGTTTCTATCGTTCTGGCAGCTCAATGCCTCTCCAAATGTGCAGTGGGGCCTAAAAGATTTTCAAGCAAAATATTGGTCCTGAAAGCCAAAGGGTGCTCGCTTCCTTTTGGGCCCTGCCGTGTGTCCAGGCCACGCATTAGGACCACAATGGGGGTATTTTTGAAAACAGGAGAAACAGGATGATAGATTTTGGGGTGTGTTTCTACATTCTCATGGTCGCTTTACAAAGAAATCTGCGTTTAAAATGATACATTTGTAAAAAAAATTAAATTATATTTTTTTATACCTGCTTTGCATGAATTCCTACAAAAAAACTATGGGGTCAAAATTCTTACAACACCCCTTAATAAATACCTGAAGGGGTGTAGTTTTACAAATGGGGTCATCATTCTGACACCTATGAATCTCATGAAACTTGGCTTGGTGCAGGAAAACAAAATGTAATTCAAAATTTATAAAATTATTATTAAATTTGTAAGTCTTCTAAATTGCTCAAAATGTTTATTTTTTTTTCAAAAGTGCAGCCAAAATGGAGTTAAGAGATGGAAATATGTATTTAATAAAAAAAATTGTACAGTATGTATGTACATATGTGACATATCGAAGTTCAAACTAGGGAAAAATGAAAATTTTTACAAAATGTCTTCAAATTTTGAATTTTTTAATTGATTTACGCAAATCGTATCAGTCTACTTTTACCACTAAAATAAAGTACAACATGTGACGAAAAAACAATGTCAGAATTACTTGGATATACAAAACTATTGCAGAGTTATTCTCTGATAAAGTCAGACATACTAGATTTTCAAAATCTGGCTTGGTCATTGTGACAAACAGGCCCTTAAGGGGTTAAGGTAATCTCCTATATTACTTCTGTCTGAAAAAGGTCTTTCCTGTCTACTCCTCTTTGGGAGTCGTCTGCTGTCAAAAACACAGGCTTTTCATCCTCTGCTGTTTCTGTTCTATTACATGTCAAGCTGGGAACAGGTTTCTGGAGTTTGACTTTTCAATTGGCCTTGAACAATGAAACCCTAGTCACAGCTTTCTAGTGGGGCGAATTAAAGGCAAACCGGATGACAGCGATCTTCCTATCCTCCTGTAAGACTTGATTAACTTGCATTTCAGAGAGTAGAGCTACAAGCTAGAATAGGATAACAGTCCAGTTTTTCTCTAAAGTCTTCCTAGATTCTGGTGAAAGAGAGCTTTATAGACTAAGATGTCATTGCCAAGTTATTAAATACCACTTGTCCATTTGGCAAAGACTCAGAGAAATTATGCTCTGAATAAGGAGCAGATTGCCTTTCTTTGTCATACCAATAATGTCCTGTTGGGTTTACTGTGTCTTTCTAGCGTCTGGCTAACCCATGATATTATGAGCACTGTAATGCATGTTTGACTAAGCTACAATTTTTCTACTCTTCTATATCACCGCCTGTATGATTGAGACATAGAGCTTCATTCTGGCAAGACTCATCTGCATGCTTGTGTGTACCAAAGCCATGTCTCAATATATATGAAAAAAACTTGGATTCTTGGTACAAGTACTCATTGCCTCTCATATACAAACTGTTCAAATGTCTGGAGCCACAGTTTTTACCTGGACTTGAGAGCGGCATATAACTTAATTCATATGAAAGAGGGTGATGAGTAAAAAAAAAACTGGTTTCAAAACATGGAACAGGGACTGCAAATATTTAGTTATAGCCATACCGTTTTCCAGAATTTCGTTTTCAATGTCTCCAGTGAAATGCTGTATGATGCCAATCATTTAGAACAAATACTGAACAAACCTTCCATCATCGGACCTTGGAAAAGATTAGGAATTTACTCGTGGTTTATGACCACCCTTTTACCATCTACTCAGATCACAATATCTACAGATGGCACAGAGGTTAAATCCCTGACAAACAAGCTGGTCCTCGTTTTCCCCCCATTTTGATTGTTGCAGACCATTGTTACAATACTGATCCAGCCCGTACAGTCTCCGCCCCATCATTGTTTATCAAGAAGGTACTGTAGAGTAAAACTCTTGTACCTCATTGCCCTTACTCGGAAACCCCATTTCCTTGACATATGACATTTTTGATGCCTACATTATTTTCATGCAAAATAATACACCCAGACTGAGAACAAGTGGTCTTCTGAGCGTGACGGTGGTTTTAAGAGTTAATTTTTAGTCCATCTGCAACCCAAAAAGGTTCAGGTAGCTCACTGTTAATTATAACGACTCATTCTATTACCCATCCCCTCCCTTGATGGTGTGTGATTTGAACAGGTGCCCATGTCTAGTCCATGAAGAGTCACTATCATCTTATCTGTCCATAAGACCTTTGAAATATTATTCTTATGCCAAAATTGGGAATGGAAAAAAGAAAAATATAACACTTCCAGCTAGGATTCAGTCCTGTTTAGGCTTAAAAAAATGTGTTTGATTCTAGAGGTTGTAGAGTTTCGCTTCAGCTTTCAAGTCTTCAGCAACGCCTTTGAACACTTGACACCATGTACTTCGGGAGATTCCAGGAAAGTTGCACTTCTGGAAACTGCACTGCAGGGTTCCTGAAGGCTCACATGGGCAATTCTTCTAAAGTCTTTTTCAATTAGTCTGTGCTTTTTCTTCTCAACATGTTTATTTTGTCACCCGACTATTATTAACAATGTCTTTCTTTGTGAAGTCATATTTCCTACAACTGTTTGCCTGGCATTGCATATAGAGCGTCTGGCAGACGCCTCAGTACCAAATTCTACATCTCCTTCAAACAGTTAAAGCGATTGTGATAAAGGCCTGGATTGGCCGAAACATCCAAATAAATCGCCTGTAAAATAAGTGCCTTCAAAACACTGCTTGAAGAAAAGTATTTGATCTAAAAATACCTTTGTGAAGAAAAAACAAAATAAAAAATATTACATTCATTTATATGCTTGAGTACTTGGGTTGTTTGTTTTACATATATTGTGGGTTGTACAAACCCGAACCATCACAGAACCTGAACATTCCAGCCAGGAGTGCAATCCATCTTTTTTTACCTACATTATATATGTTGAGGTTGTGTTTATTATGGTTTGTAAAAATGTGCTTGGAACTAATATATGATCAAAATACTGAATTACCTAATTATTATATATAACCGGTATGGTCTCTTAATAACCTAGTATTTTTATAATTTATGCTTCAACAATATAGTTGTGAATGTCCTAACCAGATATTCCGGGTCAAAAAGTTTTCTTCTTATTTTTATATAAATACAATAGTTTAGTGGTTTTTAGACTGACTGTTAAAAATATTTGATTTATTCACATTCAGATCTATCACAATGACAACCGAAATAACACTAGCTCATATGGCACTATTAAGAGGAGATGCACTTTGTCTTAGCCTTGGGTCATGTTCATTGACCAACCTATGAAAATCCTGCATTGGTCCCTAACCTTTGCGATAACAGGCTTTCTATGATGGAGGTAGAATCAGATGCTAGTATTGCGAGGAGGTTCAGTTTGCTAACAGGACACTAATCCCCATGGCAGCTGGTTGACATCAATGATACTTTCAATCCTTGTAGGTAGAACACTGAACAAATACAACATTAATTTATTTTTATGGCACATAAAATTAGTGGCAGCGTTAACCCCTCATGTCCAGCATGTCACAACTGGAGATTAAAAAATATGACTACTGATTTATGGCAGTCCAGTCTGTCCAATCAGTACATTATCATACCTATTCCAGATTGCACCAGTTCCAGTGATCATCACAAGCACAGCATTCACATAATGGTGCAGGGCACTTCTGGAAAGAAGGCCAATGAAGGCCACAATAAAATAAACCAACTCCTGCTTACTTCCCCGGAGTTGGAATGGAAGACTCATGATTCAAAATGTTCCGTTTGTGCATTTAAGGTTTTCTGTATGAAACAGATGGCAGTGCTTTTATGAAATCCCAGAATCCTCAGGTGGATGTTGGCTGATATATGACTTATGATTAAGGTCACTTGTCATCACTATCCGAGGGACTGGATTCACGAGGTAGTAGATGCCGACGACTTCTTTCCCACAATTTATTGACATTCGCAGTCTCTGTATCACTACTACTTGTGAAACTGTCTCTGAAACTGGCTAAGGGAGGACGCACTTTAGCACCTTTTGCAGTCACTGAGCCTTCAATAGCCTTGCGAAGCTGAAAAAAGAGTAGATTTTGTTATAGTCTTTTAAGAAAACATCATCTAATACCTCATATATTGACAAAATGTTCCTGCTATATTCATTGTAAAGCGGTTACCTCTCTTAATGTCACCATCCCAATAAGCCTTCCTATGGAGGTGACATAAGCATGGTCCATCCCAAGCAAGGAGAAAACTGTGTGTGCCTGAGAAGAGAATGCACAGGGTAAAGATAATAAAGCAAAATGCAAGAGAAATTAAAAGTAAATAATGATTGCATTCACCAGTTTGACATCAACTGGCTTACTATGTTAAAAGGGGTTTTTCCTTTCTGTTAGGCCTCATGCACACGACCGTATTTTTTTCCTCCCGTAAATACTGGCGTAAATACGGGTCCGGTGTCACACGTATTTGACCCGTTTTGCACCAGTATTTACGGACCCGTGCCTGTAAATACGGGCCCCATGTCACCCGTATTTCACCCGTATTTACGGGCACGTATTCTCTGCAAATTTGCACTGCACTAATCGGCAGCCCCTTCTCTCTATCAGTGCAGGATAGAGAGACGGGGCAGCCCTTTCCGAGGTAAAAGTAAAAGAAATTCATACTTACCCGGCCGTTGCCTTGGTGACGCGTCCCTCCCTTGACATCCAGCCCGACATCCCTGGATGACGCGGCAGTCCATATGACCGCTGCAGCATGTGATTGGCCTGTGATTGGCTGCAGCGGTCACATGGGCTGAAACGTCATCCAGGGATGTCGGGCCGGATGTCGAGAGGGACGCGTCACCAAGGCAACGGCCGAGAGGAAGAAGCAGGAAGTTCTCGGTAAGTATGAACGTCTTTTCTTTTTTTTACAGGTTGCTCTATATTGTGATCGGAATTCACTGTCCAGGGTGCTGAAAGAGTTACTGCCGATCAGTTAACTCTTTCAGCACCCTGGACAGTGACTATTTACTGACGTCGCCTAGCAACGCTGCCGTAATGACGGGTGCACACACGTAGCCACCCGTCATTATGGGAGCTCCATAGACTTCTATGGGCTGCCCGTGCCGTTATTACGGCCTGAAATAGGACATGTTCTATCTTTTTCAACGGCACGGGCACCTTCCCGTAAGAAAGCGGGAAGGTACCCGTGGCCAATAGAAGTCTATGAGCCCGTTATTACGGGTCGTAATCACGACCCGTAATAACGGGAGTTTTTACGGTCGTGTGCATGAGGCCTTAATAAAAGTTTGTTGAAATAAGCACTTTATCTGCTTAATTTTATACTATAAGTTCTGCACCAATTAGATCCTTTTTTAAAAAAACTAATATTTTCTTATGAAAAAAGATACCACAGTACCAAAAAAAATATAAAAAAAAGACCTGTACTTCCTACACATTTTCAATGAAATCCACAATCGTCCCACCTCTCAAACAATGTGGGTACATATACATATATATAAATAAAGAAAAACATTCCATCCTTCTCAAATCTCTCCACAAACCTGGAAATCTCATTTTTTTATTTGCAGATATTTTTACGTATCCAAAACTGCTTTTGTGTCTAGATACCGTTGTTACTTATACCACAACCGTATTCATAGTTGATCACTTTAATAATACTGTCCTTCCACCCTGCAATGGCTGGGCCAGCAACCGCCATCTTTAGTAATACGGGGATCTTGTATCCAGTTGTATTAGCCTAACAGCCAAACAGACAGGGAATCTGGTATTTTTACATTCAGGATCTCTTCTCCCTGAATATTAACATCTGTCCAGAACTTCTTAACCGGTGAACACCCCCAGTACAAATACATAAACTAAGCATCTACTCTGTTACACTTAAGACAATCCTTTCTATTGTTCAGATTAAACCTCCCAATTTTGGGGGGTAAAATTTAAATTTATTATAAAGTACTGAGTTATTTTATGATTGTTTTTATATGAAACTTGGAGAGACTTCTTCAGAAATTCATTCCACACTTTGTCGTGAATCGTGCCTTCCTTTTCCATCTAATCCTACTACTGTGACCTCTCAGGAGTTTATATATATTTGAGATAAGTCCCCTTTATAAATGTGCAAATATTCCAATACGGTACACCCTTAACCTGAAAGGTATTTCTATCCACTGTGGCTCTCACCGCATGTTTAATTTGAGCGGATCTGAAATACGCCCTTCAAGCCACACTACCCTCCTCGCATATTACCTCTAGGTCACTTAAACTACCATCGAAAAAAAATCTGTGCCATATCTTTTATTATAACAATTCCAAAAACTACTATACCCTAATTTATACATTTCATCCATATTTCTATTAAAAGCAAAGGGGTAAACACCATTGCCCCCTTAATCTTAGGTGTCATATTGTACACTTTACACATCAACTTTATATTATCTAGTGCCCTATTCATTCACCTTTAGCTCACCGGTTTCCATAACTTCGTATAGATCCTGAAGGTGTCCCTCACTTTCCTTTGCCAAAAACGGCAAGTGGGAATATTTCATCTCATCTCGCAAAAAATTTAATTTGACCCGACAGATAATACACCCTCCTTCTTTCAATTAAACATCAGTTAGTTGAATTTAATCCTGGCCTTCTTCCCCCTCCAAACTAGCTTTCTAATAAGACCTTCTATCATTTTAAACCACTTTTCCCCTATCCATATGGGACTATTAGTGAGCACATAGAGGCCTTGTTGTAAAATTATAATTTTCGTCAAGGCAATCCTATCCACCATGGACAATGGAAATTTTATCCAAACTTTAATATTAACTTTACGTATCAATGGAAGGTTAAAGATCAATGTAATCGCTGGAAACATTAACTCCCAAGTATTTAAATACCAGATCCTTGAAGAAGCAGATCATGTAGGTGGTGTCTATGTAGTAATCTAGCACTGCATTCAGTGCAAGGTATGTGCACCATAGTCCTTCTCAATTAATTAGAAAACGTTCAAAAAGTTAATTTGTTTCAGTAATTCAGTTCAAAAAGTGAACCTCATATATTATATAGATTCATTACACACAGAGTGATCAAGCATTTTTTTTCTTTTAATGTTGAAGATTATGGCTAACAGTTAATGAAAACCCAAAATTTAGTCTCAGCAAATTAGAAGCTAAGGTAAAAGTTGAAGATTGTAGACTCATGGTGTCACACTCTAATCAGCTAATCAACACAAAACACCTGCAAATGTTTCCTAAGCCTCTAAATGGTCCAACAGTCTGGTTCAGCCACGGGGAAGACTACGGACTTGACAGTTGTCCAGAAGACAGTCATTGACACCCAGGGTTACCCAGGGTTAGTCACAAAAGGACATTGCTAAAGAAGCGGACTGTTCACAGAGTGCTGTATCCAAGCAAATTAGCAACAGGGATAACCGCAGCCTTGAAAGGATTATCAAGAAAAGGCCATTCAAGAATCTGGGGGAAATTCACAAGGAGCAGACTGGGGCTGGAGTCAGTATTTCAAGTGCCACCACACACAGACGTATCCAGGACATGGGCTACAACTGTTGCATTCCTTGAGACAACATCAAAAGCGTTTTACTTGGGCTAAGGAGAAAAAGGACTGGTCTGTTGCTCAGTAGTCCAAAGTCCTGTTTTCAGATGAAAGTAAATTTTGCATTTAATTTGGGTTGCATTTAATTTGGAAATTAAGGTCCCAGAGTCTGGAGGAAGTGTGGAGAGGCATCAATCCAAGGTGCTTGCGGTCCAGTGTGAAGCTTTCACAGTCAGTGGTCCACTGTGTTATATCAAGACCAGAGTCAACGCAGCTGTCTACCAAGAAATTTTAGAGGACTTCATGCTTCCCTGTGCTGACAAGCTTTATGGAGATGCTGATTTTATTTTCCAGCAGAACTTGGCACCTGCCCACACTGCCAAAAGTACCAATACCTGGTTTAATAACTACAGTATCACTGTGCTTTTTTGGCCAGCAAATTCGCCAGACCTAAACCCCATGTAGAATCTATGGGGTATTGTCAAGAGGAAGATGAGACCCCAGACCCAACAATACAGACCAGCTGAAGGCTGCTATCAAAGCAACCAGGGCTTCCATAACACCTCAGCAGTGCCACAGGCTGATTGCCTCCATGCCACGCTGCATTGATGCAGTAATTCATACAAAAGGAGCCCCGACCAAGTATTGAGGGCATATACTGTACATACTATTCAGTAAGCCAACATTTCGGTATTGAAAATAATTTTTGAAATTGGGCTTATTTAATATTTGAATTTTCTGAGAGACTAAATTTTAGGTTTTCATTAACGGTTAGCCATAATCATCAACATTAAAATAAAAAAATTCTGGAAATAGATCATTCTGTGTGTAATGAATATTTATAATATATGATTTTCACTTTTTGAATTGAATTACTGAAATAAATTAACTTTTTGATGATATTCTAATTAATTGAGAAGGTCTAGTATGTACACATATATTGTCCAAGAACATGTTGCATGTAAACAAATAGCATATGTGTGACCGTAACCACAAAAATCTTCATTCTTGAATTGGCTAACAAGAAAGTTACACAGGGTTTACAACGAATGATAGCAAAGCCGAACCAGAAGAATTCAGAATACTTGGTGAGAAAGACATCACTAAATCTATAGGTATATTTCTGCTTATACAAAGCTTTTGCTATGATTCCCACATAAACCGACAGAATCCTGTATACAAACTCTAAGAAAATGTATTCAGTATATGCTTATTTTTCAGGAGAAGCCTGGTCTCTTTTGGTCCATTTATAGATGGATAGATTTAGATAGATAGATAAATAGATAGGGGCCTTGTACTTTATGTAGAGATGTTCTTTCCACCAGCTGAAATGGCGCAGGATCAATTTTGCAGTTGTTGAAATTGATTGTTTCTTCCAGCTGAAGTTCTTCCCATTCCAAAATCTAATGGAACAAAAGAAGTGATAGTTTCACAATTATACCAAGCATACGAATGTGCATGCTTCCTCTACACCAGGGGTCTCAAACTCAGGAGGGTAAACCAGTTTGTCCATTTATGTGTCGCTAAATGCATTCTGGCTGCTCAGTTGGCAGCGTTTGGCAGAAACAACAATGTCAATATTGGGCAGCCCCTTTTTAGATACTGCCACAGTGCCCTCTGTAGATAATGCCACAGGGCACTCTTTAGATGTTGCCACACAACCCCTTTGTAGAAAATGCCACACACACACACCCTATAAATAGTACCACATCCACCCTATAGGAGTGGAATCCCCAGCCAGCGCATTGCTGACGCACTGGCCAGGGATTCCTCTGCTGTAGATAGCGCCCCACACACACCAATATGTTGACAGCACTACAGACCCCTTCGATGTAGGTAGCTCCATTGGGGCTATCTACAGGTGGGGGGGGGGGGCAGTATAGCGCTTTCAAAAGTGGGGTGTGTGGGGTGCTATCTACAGAGGGGGGGCTGCACTACAGGGGACTGGCGGGCCACTGCTCACCACTAATGCGTCGGCAGCGCGGGAAAAGGACTGACGTCATGAAAGAGCGCTCCTCCTTCCGTCTGTTCTCTCTCCCCGCGGGCCGCAGATGAGCCCCAGGGGGCGCATGCGGTCCACGTGTTTGAGACCCCTGCTCTACACCATCCTCATTAACTAGTATTGCATCTTTAATGCTTTTTCCATCAATAAATGCGCATGTTAATGCAAGACATCACTGGAAGAATGAATAACAATTATGTAACATGTTTGGTGCAGTCCATCATTGCCTCTGATGTATGCAATTTCCTAAAAAGCTTTACTTTAATGATTTGTTGGGACTGTGTGCTGTAAGGGGGTGCTCGTTGCTTCTTGACAGCCTAGTAATGTAATAAAGTAATCCAAAATACATTCCACTGTTTATATATTCTGAGATAGTAGAAAGTTGGTACCTCAAGAAAGACCCAATGCAACTGTTCACAGTACCAGGTAAGGGTAACTGTATGTGTCCGGCTTTGTGCATCACTGGTGCAACATCCAGGAAATTGGCTTTTCCCATAATAAACCTAACACTATTCCTTTATTGAGCTACTCCACGCAGCTGGTCCCGGATGGAATTATTAAAGAATATGACAGTTATCCTTTTTTTATTTAAAAGGAGATACACAAACAGGAAAGTAGTTAATCTAAAATATTTGGTATAAGATATAAACATTTTCTAGTGGGTTATAAGAAATGAAGCAACCTTGTGGGTGAAAATCAATAATCTAGCTGTAATCATGATGGTCCATGCTTGTGCCCATTTTTGGTCACAGATGTACTTGGTGAATTGATATTTCACAATAAGGGTATAATATACTATTATACACAGTCGAGTCACATTATTATGACCATCAGCTAATATCCAGAGTAACCACCGTGTGCAGCCCGGACAGCAGCTAGACGGGCTGGGAGTGACTCAATAAGGTGCTGGTAGGTTGTCTCAGGTATCTGGAGCCATGCTGACTGCAGTGCATCCCACATTTGCTGGAGGGTGCGTGCGGGAGGATCCATAGAGAGAACAAGACAATCGAGGTGGTCCCACAGATGCTCAATTGGTTTCAAGTCTGGCAAATTAGGGGGCCAGGGAAGTACTTGGAAGTCTTGGTCGTACTCTTCCAACCACTGTCGGACATTTCTAGACATGTGAAATGTTGCATTGTCTTGCTGGAAGATTCCATCTGCCCCAGGGAAGACAAACAGCATGTATGGGTGGACGTGAACTGCAACGATGGATTCATACCCAAATCAGTTCAAAGTGCCTTCCATATGGATAAGTGGGCCCAGAAAATGCCATGAAAAAATTCCCCAAACCATAACGCTGCCGCCACCAGCTTGTGTTCTTCCGGCAATGGTTGCAGGGTGTTCTCTGATTTATCTCGCCGGACACACCAATGTCTATCCATTTGATGAAGCAAAAAACGTGACTAATCGGAGAAGGCAACCCTTTGCCAATCATCGGTGGTCCAATTCCGATACAGCCGTGCAAATTGAAGTCCGATGCACCTTTGTTAGCATAGGAGCAGTGACCATCCGTCTGCTTTGGAGCCCCATACGCAGTAAGATTCGCTGAATTGATGTTTTAGACACACATCTGGTAGCCCTCTAATTGATGTTCATGGTGAGCTGCTCCACTGTAGCCTGTCGTTCGGCCCTTGTGCACCTTCGTAGCCGGCATATACCTCTCACATCAATGGTACGTGGAGCTCCGCAGTTTCCACGTCAGTTATTCCCAATCGTGCCATTTGTCCACACACACTATACACTTTCACCACAGCAGCACGCGAACAGTTCACAAACTGTGCTGTTTGAGAAATACTGCCACCCTGGGCCCAAAAGCCAATAATAATTCCTTTTTGCAACTCTGATAAATCGCCCCTTTTACCCTTGGCAACAACGAGTGATATGTGTTCAGGCAGCTTATCACACACCCTATATAGCCACCAAACCAGCCCACGACACATCATATCCATTATACGATACGCGCTGCTGACATCGAAAGTAGGGGGTGGTCATAATAATGTGACTTGACAGTGTATAATAAGCATGTATGTTATATAGTTACATAGTTAGCACAGTTGAAAAAAGATATATGTCCATCAGGTTCAACCAAGGGATGGGAGAGATTTATTTAGACATCTCTCCTCAAGATTAAATAAATGTAATTCTCAATAGTTAGGAGTCCAGTGTATTCATGAGGGAAGCACTTTCTCCGTCCTCCTCAAAGTAATTGACGGGCTTCTGTAAATCAACGCTGAGAAGGGTGGGGGCGGGGGTGCATTCCTATCATGAATACACCAGACTTATAACTTTGAGTCCAGTGTATTCTTTAAACACTTCTATTTGCCAAACGGCACAATATTTGTTTGTGCCGTTTAGGCCAATAGTATAGCAGACCTGTCCCAATACTATGCTGCCCATTTATTTGGAAACATAGTCTGATGACAGATCCACTTTAATGAAGTAACAAAGGGGTAGAGGCACAAACATGTCGAGAGTGTAACCAATTAATGTCAGACTCACCTGTGATTGTGTCATTGTCTCTATCTCATCCATATCTTCTCCCTAAAATACAACATCTATTTTACTTTTAGTCACATGGGACAACAGATAAATAAATATGGAAGGCGATAAACTGACTGAATATTGCTCTTCCTAAGAGGATTTAATTAGAATTAGTAACGTCTTTAATTTGATTCATCACATAAATGATACGGATAGCTTGTGTTATCATATAAGTGAACGGCATGCACAGATTAAACAAGCACAATGTATATGATAAAAGTTGCAGTAGATAAGTAGCAATGTGATTTGGAAAAACATACTACAGATTAGTTGCTTACTTACCTTCTTACAGAGTCGTATCCCTTTGGACTTAACCTTTGAGGGAGATTCAGGATTCTCGGCAAACTTATGTTAGCAACAACACAGAAAACAAATTTGAGCACTGCATGGTGAGTAACAATAAAATTAAGGGGCAAATACAGGGGGGAGGGGGGTTAGTTGGTGAGTAATATCAGAAACAGGTCTGAGTGACCGAAGGAAATACACTATATATGAGAGCGAAAGCTCTGAACAAAACATGCAGCACAGGAAGGGTGAAAGTAATTGTGCAGTATGGATGCCTCCTTACCTCCATATTTTCACTGAAGTCTTTGGCACAGAATATATTTTTCAAGGCAGCTACAGAATTATCAGAATCATCTATAAGAAAAAGAGAACAGATCTTTAACTGCTCTTTTCTTGCTGCAAATCAGATGCCTACTGAGTGTTTTCCAGTACCTTGGGAATGTTCTGTCAGGATACTCTGGTTGCGTTTCAGAGCTGGTTTAAGGGGTTTCCGACATTCCCCTACTCGTGGTGGAGAAAATGAGGACTCCTCTGTTTCTATCTAAAGAAGAATAACAATTTAAATATATGTAATGCCACTAACACATGGAAGGAAAGGTACTTGCTTAGCACAAACTGATCTAAAAACAATACTGTGACTGAAGACAAGTTTTGTTGAAGGTTTTGCAGTCACAAGAATTTAGAAAGACGAAAGCAGATCAGAAACCACTAAACATATCGGGGAAAGCATTCCTAGTTACAGCACACTTGTCACCACTGATATCATACTCCCCGACACTAGGAATCCTTGTTACTGCACACTTGTCACCACTGATATACTCCCCGACACTAGCAATCCTTGTTACTGCACACTTGTCACCACTGATATACTCCCCGACACTAGCAATCCTTGTTGCAGCACACTTGTCACCACTGATATCATACTAGTCTACACTAGCAATCCTAGTTACAGCACACTTTTCACCACTGATATCATACTAGTCTACACTAGCAATCCTAGTCACAGCACACTTGTCACCACAGATATCATACTCTTCTACACTAGCAATCCTTGTTGCAGCACACTTGTCACAACTGATATCATACACCCCTACACTAGCAATCCTAGTCATAGCCCACTTGTCACCATTGATATCATAATCCTCTACACTGGCAATCCTAATCACATCACACTTGCCACAACTGATATACTCATTTACACTAGCAATCCTTGTTACAGCACACTTGTCACCACGGATATCATATCCTCTACACTAGAAATCCTAGTTGCAGCACACTTGTCACCACTGATATCATAGAACCTGACCCTAGCAATCCCACTTGTCACAACTGATATCATAATCGTCTACACTAGCAATCCTAGTTACAGCACACTTGTAACAACAAATATCATACGCCGCGACACTAGCAATCCTAGTCACAGCACACTTGTCACCACTGATATCATACACCCCGACACTAGCAATCCTAGTTCCAGCACACTTTTCACCACTGATAACATACTCTTCTACACTAGCAATCCTAGTCTCAGCACACAACTGATATCATACCTTTAAACTAAAGGGTAGAAAGACCGCAGCACATGCAGTAATCAAGGCATCAAAAAGGTGTCTTTATTTCACCATAAATTGCGAAAAATTTCGACCCAAGTGAGGGTCTTTCTCAAGCAAGTCGTTATTTATGGTGAAATAAAGACACCTTTTTTATACCTTGATTACTGCGTGTGCTACGGTCTTTTTACCCTTTTGTGTCTATTTTGGAGTTGGATTGGCTATGACTCGACACTGCCTGAACCGATTGAAACTTTCTCCTGTTTAAACGCTCCCTATGAATGCTCTCTGGGACTGTGATGTGCTGCTGATCTCTCTCTTTGGATACCT
The DNA here is from genome assembly GCF_050947455.1 of Rhinoderma darwinii. Classification (NCBI taxonomy): domain Eukaryota; kingdom Metazoa; phylum Chordata; class Amphibia; order Anura; family Rhinodermatidae; genus Rhinoderma; species Rhinoderma darwinii. The sequence goes on from NC_134690.1 coordinate 173,194,089, forward strand.
CTACACTAGCAATCCATGTTACAGCACACTTGTCACCACTGATATCATACTCCCTGAGACTAGCAATCCTATCCACAGCACATGTGTAACCACTGATATCATACTCGTCTACACTAATAATCCTAGTTACAGCACACTTGTCACCACTGATATCATACTCCTCTACACTAGCAAACCTAGTCACAGTACACTTGTCACAACTGATATCATACTCGTCTACACTAGTAATCTTAGTTACAACACACTTGTCACCATTAATATCATACTCCTCTACACTATCAATCCTAGTCGTAGACAGCACACTTTTCACTACTGATATCATACTCCGTCACTAGAAATTCTTTTTACAGCACACTTGTCACCACTGATATCATACTCCCCGACACTATCACTCCTAGTCACAGCACACTTGTCACCACAGATATCATACTCCTCTACACTAGCAATCCTAGTCACAGCACACTTTTCACCACTGATATCATACTCCCTGACACTAGCAATCCTTGTTACAGCACATTTGTCACCACTGATATCATACTTGTCTACACTAGCAATCCTAGTTACAGCACACTTGTCACCACTGATATCATACACCCATACACTAGTAATCCTAGTTACAGCACATTTGTCACCTCTGATATCATACAACCCTACACTAGTAATCCTAGTTACAGCACAATTTTCACCACTGACAACATGAATAATGAAAATAACCTTTATTAAAGGAATGTAGCCTATATTCTAAAAACAACCCATGAGCCCAGAAATGTTATCACTTATAGATGTAATGGTTAGTCTCAGCTAACAGAAGTAGAATATACTGTCTATACTAGTTGGCAGACCGCTATCCCAGGATTGATTCTGAGCTGATATGTTAAAAACATTCAACAAACCCCCCCGACATGTTTCGCCGAGATAGCATCCTCAGGGGTGCAATGGAGCAAAGGCGACGGAAACAGCGCCAGGACCCATATATACTGAGACTCAAGTGGAATAAATAATAATTGTTAGCATTGAATAGAGCTGTTGCCTCTCCTATACTACTGATAAATCAAAGTATACATAGGTTGCAGTAATGCACAGACTCTAGTATACAATAAAAAAATCCCAGATAAAGGGGTCCACATATAAAACGGTAGCTACAGAAAAAATAAACACCAAATTGTCTATCCTTGTTCAGAATAACAAAAGAAAAAGTTACACCTAGTGAATATACAGTTAGGTCCAGAATTATTTCGACAGTGACACACGTTTTGTCATTTTAGCTGTTTACCAAAACATATTGAATATACAGTTATATAATCAATATGGGCTTAAAGTGCAGACTCTCAGCTCTAATTTGAGGGTATTCACATCCTAATTTGAGGAAGGGTTTAGGAATTAAAGCTCTTTAATATGCAGCTACCTCTTTTTCAAGGGACCAAACGTAATTGGACAATTATCTCAAAAGCTATTTAGTGGGCTGCATAGGCTATCCCCTCATTAATCCATCATCAATTAAGCAGGTAAAAGGTCTGGAGTTGATTCCAGGTGTGGCATTTGCATTTGGAAGCTGTTGCTTTGAACCCACAACATGAGGTCAAAGGAGCTCTCAATGCAAGTGAAACAGACCATTGTTAGGCTGAAAAAAAATGAAGAAATCCAACAGAGATATAGCACAAATGTTAGGAGTGGCCAAATCAACAGTTTGGTACATTCTTGGGAAAAAAAGAGCGCACTGGTGATCTCGTGAACTCCAAAAGGCCCGGACGTCCACGGAAAACAACAGTGGTGGATGATCGCAGAATCCTTTCTATGGTGAATAAAAACCTCTTCACAACATCTACCCAAGTGAAGAACACTCTCCTGGAAGTAGGTGTGTCAGTATCTGAGTCTACCATAAAAGAGAAGACTTCATGAAAGCAAATACAGAGGTTTCACCACAAGGTGCAAACCATTGATCAGCCTCAAAAATAGAAAGGCCAGATTACACTTTGCCAAACAACATCTAAAGAAGCCGCCCAGTTCTAAAACTAATATCAACCTGTACCAGAATGATGGGAGGAAGAAAGTATGGAAAAGGCTTGGAACGGCTCATGATCCAAAGCACACCACATCCTCTAAAACATGGTCGACGCAGTGTGATGGCATGGGCATGCATGGCTGCCAAAGGCACTGGGTCACTAGTGTTTATTGATGATGTGACTGAAGACAGAAGCAGCCGGATAAATTCTAGTGTTCAGGGATATACTTTCTGCTCAGATTCAACCAAATGCAGCAAGGTTGATTGGACGTCGCTTCACAGTACATATGGACAATGACCCAAAACATACTGCGAAAGCAACCCAGGAGTATTTTAAGGCAAAGAACTGGAATATTCGGCAATGGCCAAGTCAATCACCAGATCTGAACCCGATCGAGCATGCATTTCATGTGCTTAAGACAAAACTTAAGGCAGAAAGACCCACAAACAAGCAAATGAAGACAGCTGAAGTAAAGACCTGGGAAACCATCCCAAAGGAGGAAACCCAGCGTGTGGTGATGTACATGGGTTCCAGACTTCAGGCAGTCATTGCCTGCAAAGGATTCTCTACAGAATATTAAAAAAAACACATTTTATGTATGGTACTGTTAATTTGTCCAATTACTTTTAAGCCCTTCAAATGACGAAGCTGTGTAGAAAAATGATTGCAATTCCTAAACGTTTCACAGGATATTTTTGTTCAACCCATTGAATTAAACCTGAAAGTCTATACTTCGATTGCATCTCAGTTGTTTCATTTCAAATCCAATGTGGTGGCAGCCGGAGCCCAAATCATGAAGATTGTGTAACTGTAAAGGATCTGCCAGGCACTGCTTCGGGGTTAACTCCCAGAATTAATCAGTCAACACCTGAGTGTACATCCCTGAGACAGACACCAGCTTCCTCCACTCAGGCTGGCAGGCTTAGGAGTGGGAGAGCCTATCGCAGCCTGGCCAGACTCAGCTAGCTCCCGCCCTCGGTCTATTTAAGCCTGCTCTTCCTGTCCATCTGTGCTTGTGAATTCTTTCCTTGAGGTTTCCTGGCCCAGCTACAGCTCCTGCTATTTTTGATCCTGCTCCATACAGACCACGGCTTACCGACTACTCTTCTGCTTTTCGCTTTGTACCTCGCACTCTCCTGGCTTGACTCGGCTCGTTCACTACTCTGTTGCTCACGGTGTTTCCGCGAGCAACTGCCCATTTCCCTTGCTTGTATTCCCTTGTTTGTTTGTCGTGTTTGTCATGCACGTACTGAGCGCAGGGACCGCCGCCCAGTTGTGCATGACAAACACGACAAACAAACAAGGGAATACAAGCAAGGGAAATGGGCAGTTGCTCGCGGAAACACCGTGAGCAACAGAGTAGTGAACGAGCCGAGTCAAGCCAGGAGAGTGCGAGGTACAAAGCGAAAAGCAGAAGAGTAGTCGGTAAGCCGTGGTCTGTATGGAGCAGGATCAAAAATAGCAGGAGCTGTAGCTGGGCCAGGAAACCTCAAGGAAAGAATTCACAAGCACAGATGGACAGGAAGAGCAGGCTTAAATAGACCGAGGGCGGGAGCTAGCTGAGTCTGGCCAGGCTGCGATAGGCTCTCCCACTCCTAAGCCTGCCAGCCTGAGTGGAGGAAGCTGGTGTCTGTCTCAGGGATGTACACTCAGGTGTTGACTGATTAATTCTGGGAGTTAACCCCGAAGCAGTGCCTGGCAGATCCTTTACAGTAACTGTCCACATAATTTTGGACATAACTGTATATTAATGTTTTAGATCTCTCCTCATCTCAATAGATACATTCACTTGATATTACCTTAAGATATAAATAAAAATTGTTTTGGTTTTTGATTATCACTGGATAATTAACTTATACAAAAAATGCATTTACAACATACAAGTAATGTGCATGTAGCATATGTTATATATTTGGATTTTTTTTTAAAAAATATGGATGATTTCAGATGAAGGCAGAGTCAGACTATTAAATCGACAGATCCAGCAGGCCTCTGTCTGCAATAATTTCCTGTCAAGATTTCCCCGTATGGGGCCTAAATTCTTCTGACATATCTGCCAAAATTTCAAGACTTTGGAGTCGCCATTGTGTACAAACCTGACATGTCGAGACAGTGGTGTATCAGCTTGAGTATTGATTGAGCTGATGTGTTTTGAAATCTGTCTCCTTAATTGCTGAATATTTTTCCCTACATACATTTTTGGACATGGGCTAATAGCCCCACCGAAAGAACTTTGGCAATTAAGAAACTGTCTGATGATCTTACCACCTACTGGATTTCCAAAATTCTTCATAGTTGGCAGGAAATGACAAAAAGAACATCTACCACAGGGATGGGATCTGAAAATGTTTGACCTCAGCCACCTACTTGGACCGCCACTTTGATTAGCGAGATGGCTATGAATGAGAATATCACTACGTTTTTGTCCTCTCCGGTATGTTACAGATGGTTTTTTTGTAAAGACTCCTTATACATCTGGATCCGCGTAAAGTAAAGGCCAGTATCATCTGAGTATTTAAGTAACTTGATAGGTATGTGTATCGAAAGTTCCAATGCAGCTTATTATTTTAGGTGAATCTAATTTTGAAGTATTACCTAACAGTTCTCTTCTGTCAGTCGCCCTAGTCCTGGCACACACTATGTGAAGTGGTTTCTTTGGGTAGCCTCTAGCCTGAAACCTGAGATACAGTAGATCGCATTCTTTTTAAAAATTCTCCTCGTCAGAACAGTTCCTTCTGGTTCTTGAATATTGTCCAACTGGTATTCCCCTCTAAGTGTCGGTAGATGCCAGCTGTTCCAATGCAAAAAATAATTTGTAGCTATAGTTTTCCGATAAATTGTAGTAGAGACGCTGCCACCAGGCTCCAGGGAAATCCTTAGATCGAAGAAATTTATAGTTTTGGGATGAATCTCAGAAGAGATATTTATCCCTATCTCATTGCTGTTTAGTATCGTAACAAAATCATTAAACAGACCCAGATCACCATCTCAAAGTATCAAAACGTCATCTCTATATCTTCCCCAAAACAAAATGTGACTGGTGAAAAAAAAGCAAATCATCAGAAAGACATGGACATCTTCCAACCACCCTAAGAACAAATTTGCGTAGGCTAGTGCACAGATTGTACCCATAGCGGTACCTTTTATTTGGTGATAATATTTCCCATCAAAAATGAAATAATTAATTGTCAGTACAAAATCTAAGAGTGTAATAACAAAATAATTGTGTTATTGAAATTGAGCGCCCTTAGTGCAAATAAAATGTTGAACTGCAGTAAGTCCAAGCTTGTGATGGATACTGGTATAGGGATTCGACATCAAGACTTGCAATTAATGTGGTTGGTGTTTCATGTATTTCCTGGAGTCTGGTGAACGTGTGTAATGATGGGGGTAGGGAAACAGACAAGTGAGCCCTAATCTACCCGCCACTCAGTCCCTGCCTACTTGCAACGACCCGCCCTAGGCGACGGGGTACAACTGGGCGACGGTCCCTACACTCAATAAGTGCACGACAGACAAACAGACAAGGGAACACAGTACCTAAGGGAAACGGGGCAGTTGCCCACGGCAACACCATGAGCAACAAGAGTAGTAAACGAGCCGAGTCAAACCAGGAGAGTACGAGGTGCCAAACGCAGAGCAGGAGAGTAGTGAACAAGCCGAGTCAAACCAGGAGAGCACGAGGTACCAAACGCAGAGCAGGAGAGTAGTCAGCAAGCCAGGGTCAATACGAAGCAGGGACAAATAGTACAAGAAGCTGCAGCAGGGCCAGGAAACCAACAGAGAAGATTCACAAGCAAGGAGGAACAGGAAAGGCAGGTATAAATAGACAGAGGGCGGGAGCTACCTCCGTCTGGCCAGTCTGCGATAGGCTCTCCCACTCCTAAGCCTGCCATCCTGAGTGGTGGAAGATGGAGTCAGTCTCACAGACCTAGAAGCAGGTGCAGACTGATTACCTATGGGCGTTGATAAAGAAGCTGTGCCTGGCAGATCCTTTACAGTACCCCTCCTTTTATGAGGGGCCACCGGACCCTTTCTAAGTGGACCTGGTTTATTGGGGAAACGAAGGTGGAACCTCCTGACCAATATCCCAGCGTGAACATCCCGGGCGGGTACCCACGTCCTCTCCTCAGGCCCGTATCCTCTCCAATGGACCAGGTACTGGAGGGAGCCTTGGACCATCCTGCTGTCCACAATCTTGGCCACCTCGAATTCTACCCTCTCAGGGGTGAGAACAGGGACCGGAGGTTTCCTCGAGGGAGCCAAGGACGGGGAGCAGCGTTTAAGGAGGGAGGCATGAAACACGTCGTGTACTCGAAAAGATGGGGGCAACTCCAGTCGGAAGGAGATTGTCTCGGGTTTAGCCTCCGGGCAGATTCTAGGAAAACCAGATTCTTGTGGTCGGTAAGGACCGTTACCTGGTGCCAAGCCCCCTCCAGGAAGTGGCGCCACGCTTCAAATGCCCATTTAATGGCTAAGAGTTCGCGGTTGCCAATATCATAGTTACTTTCAGTGGGCGAAAACTTCCTGGAGAAGTAGGCACTGGGACGGAGATGGGTGAGGGACCTGGTACCCTGGGACAAGACAGCCCCCACTCCCACCTCGGACGCGTCAACCTCCACGATAAACGGCTCCATTTGGTTGGGCCGAACAAGCACCGGGGCCGAGATAAAGCACTTCTTAAGGACCTCAAAAGCCTGGACAGCCTCAGGAGGCCAGTGGAGGAGATCAGCACCTTTGCGAGTGAGATCCGTAAGAGGCTTAGCGATGACCGAGAAGTTAGCAATAAATCTCCTGTAATAATTAGCGAACCCCAGGAAGCACTGTAACGCCTTCAGGGAGGCAGGTTGGACCCATTCCGCCACAGCCTGGACCTTGGCGGGGTCCATGCAGAATTCATGAGGAGGATTTGACCCAAAAATTGTATCTCCTGCACCCAAACACACATTTTTCAGTCTTCACAAACAGTTTGTTTTCCCGAAGGACCTGGAGCACCTTCCTGACATGCTCAATGTGGGAGGACCAGTCCTTGGAAAACACAAGTATGTCATCAAGGTACACTACAAGAAATACCCCCAGGTAGTCTCTTAAAATCTCATTTATGAAATTCTGGAAGACCGCGGGGGCATTACACAACCCAAAGGGCATGACGAGGTATTCTAAATGACATTCGGGCGTGTTAAACGCAGTCTTCCACTCATCCCCCTCTTTGATGCGGATAAGGTTATAAGCCCCCCGTAGATCAAACTTAGAGAACCATTGGGCCCCCTGAACCTGATTAAAGAGATCAGGAATCAAAGGAAGGGGATACTGGTTCCTCACACTGACATTATTCAAGTTTCGGTAGTCAATGCATGGCCTAAGACCACCATCCTTCTTCCCAACGAAGAAGAAGCCAGCACCTACCGGAGAAGTAGAGGGGCGAATGTAAACCTTGGCCAGGCATTCCTGGATATACTCTCTCATGGCTTCATGTTCGGGACAAGAGAGATTAAATATCCTACCCTTAGGGAGCTTAGCTCCTGGTACCAAATCGATAGCGCAATCGTATTCTCTATGAGGGGGTAACACTTCGGAGGCCTCCTTAGAGAAAACATCAGCGAAGTCCTGAACAAACTCAGGTAGCGTGTTCACCTCCTCAGGGGGAGAAATAGAATTAACAGAAAAACATGATGTCACGCATTCATTACCCCATTTGGTAAGATCCCCAGTATTCCAGTCATACGTGGGATTATGCAACTGCAACCAGGGAAGGCCTAAAACCAAATCGGACGATAATCCCTGCATTAACAGTACAGAGCACTGCTCCAAATGCATGGAGCCAACAAGGAGTTCAAAAACAGGGGTATGCTGTGTAAAATAACCATTAGCAAGAGGAGTGGAGTCGATACCCACTACCGGGACAGGTTTAGGCAAATCAATCAAAGGCATAGCCAGAGACATAGCAAATTTCACAGACATGATATTAGCAGAAGACCCTGAATCCACGAAGGCACTGCCGGTAGCAGACCTACCACCAAAAAAGACCTGAAAGGGAAGCAAGATTTTATTACGTTTCATATTTACGGGAAATACCTGTGCGCCCAAGTGACCTCCCCGATGATCACTTAGGCGCGGAAGTTCCTCCGGCTGCTTATTCTTACGCCCAGGACAGTTGTTCACTTGATGCTTGTCATCCCCACAGTAGAAGCAGAGACCATTCTTCCTGCGGAACTCTCTACGTTGTTGGGGGGACACGGAGGCCCCGAGTTGCATAGGTACCTCTGAGTCTTCCGTGGAAGAACGAAGCAACGGAACCTCGGGAGGCATCATGGGGGAGTCAGAGGAGAAAACACCAAGATGTTCAAGTCGTCGTTCCCTGAGACGTCGGTCAAGTCGTACCGCTAAAGCCATAACCTGGTCTAGGGAGTCAGAAGAGGGGTAGCTAACTAGCAGGTCTTTCAGGGCGTTCGAGAAGGCCCAACCTAAACTGGCACCTTAAGGCAGGGTCATTCCACCGAGAAGCTACGCACCACTTCCTAAAGTCAGAACAATACTCCTCAACAGGTCTCTTACCCTGACGTAAGGTCACCAGCTGACTCTCGGCAAAGGCAGTCTTGTCAGTCTCGTCATAAATGAGTCCGAGAGCAGAAAAGAAAAGATCAACGGAGGAAAGTTCAGGGGCGTCAGGAGCCAAGGAGAAGGCCCATTCTTGGGGCCCCTCCAGGAGCTGGGACATAATTATACCCACCCGCTGGCTCTCAGAACCTGAGGAGTGGGGCTTTAAGCGAAAATAGAGCCTACAACTCTCCCGAAAGGAGAGAAAAGTCTTCCGGTCCCCTGAGAACCGGTCAGGCAACTTGAGGTGGGGTTCAAGAGGTGAGGTGAGGGGCACTACCATGGTAGCATCAGGCTGGTTGACCCTCTGAGCCAGGGCCTGGACCTGTAGGGAGAGACCCTGCATTTGCTGAGCCAGGGTCTCAAGGGGGTCCATAGTAGTGTCAGGGACCAGGGTAGACTAGGTATACTGGCTTGTGAATATGTAATGATGGGGGTAGGGAAACAGACAAGTGAGCCCTAATCTACCCGCCACTCAGTCCCTGCCTACTTGCAACGACCCGCCCTAGGCGATGGGGTACAACTGGGCGACGGTCCCTACACTCAATAAGTGCACGACACACAAACAGACAAGGGAACACAGAACCTAAGGGAAACGGGGCAGTTGCCCACGGCAACACCGTGAGCAACAAGAGTCGTAAACGAGCCGAGTCAAACCAGGAGAGTACGAGGTGCCAAACGCAGAGCAGGGGAGTAGTGAACAAGCCGAGTCAAACCAGGAGAGCACGAGGTACCAAACGCAGAGCAGGAGAGTAGTCAGCAAGCCAGGGTCAATACGAAGCAGGGACAAATAGTAGAAGAAGCTGCAGCAGGGCCAGGAAACCAACAGAGAAGATTCACAAGCAAGGAGGAACAGGAAAGGCAGGTATAAATAGACAGAGGGCGGGAGCTAGCTCCGTCTGGCCAGGCTGCGATAGGCTCTCCCACTCCTAAGCCTGCCATCCTGAGTGGTGAAAGATGGAGTCAGTCTCACAGACCTAGAAGCAGGTGCAGACTGATTACCTATGGGCGTTGATAAAGAAGCTGTGCCTGGCAGATCCTTTACAACATGTCTTCGATGTCTTTCAAGTACGAAGGAAGAGTAGTGATGAAAGGAGAGAATCTTATTTACGTCTATGTACTGGCATTTTGAGTTCGGTTTTCATTCCCTGAGACAATAAGTCGGCCAGAGACAAGGCGAGTATTTTTATGTATTTTTGGAAGTGCATGGTGAAATAGTTGGATTTTGTTGAAATAAAAACTTAGATTCATCCTCCGAAAATAAGTTAAGACTGTTTCACACTGGTAAGCAGCTTCTTTAATTCATTCAGAAAAGGTTCTGTAGGGTTCGGTTCCTCTCTAAAATGGCATAAGTGCTTTTATCATCCAAAAGTTTACGAACCATATCAATATAATCTGATTTATCTTGTATTACAACACTACCACCCTTGTCTAAGGGTTTTATAATCATTTTTAAGGAGATTCTCTAGACCTTGCCTTTCACAAGAGTTCAGATTCGAATGGACTTGTACATGGTCATGAGTGCTCTAAGATCATGGCTAGCCATATTGACAAATGTCTCTATGTTAGAAAATTGTGAAAAGGGGGGGGGGCTGTTTTGAGATCTTGATCCGAGTGAGGAAAACGGAGCTCTTTGATCACAAATTCCAGTTTCACTTTCCCTTTGTAGTTCTTCAAGTATTTTAATAGTTTCATCTTCCTTTTTCTGGAGTTGTCTAAAGAGGCTCTGTCACCAGATTATCAAATCCCTATCTCCTATTGAATGTGATCGGCGCTGCAATGTAGATAACAGCAAAATTCTTGTTTTTTTAAAACGATCATTTTTGCCCAAGTTATGAGCAATTTTATATTTATGCAAATGAGCTTTTCAACTGGGCGTGTATCGTGTTTTTACCAACTGGGCGTTGTGAATAGAAGTGTATGACGCTGACAAATCAGCATCATACACTTCTCATCGTTCCCACCCAGCTTCTTTCACTGCAGACACACAGCGTGACGTCACCCACAGGTCCTTCAACCTTGGCGTCGGACAGAGAAGATACATGGGCTCCAACCGTCCGAGAAGGTAATATGCTCGTCTCTAGGGAGTTTGCTATGCTTACCTGACACAGTGATGCTACTGCAGATTCAACTGTACTCTGACGCCTGGAGCTGATCTGTCTTCTCTCTTCCGACGCCAAGGTTGAAGGACCTGTGGGTGACCTCATCGTTCCCAGCCAGCTTCTTTCACTGCAGACACACAGCGTGACGTCACCCACAGGTCCGTCAACCTTGGCGTCGGAAGAGAGAAGACACAGCTCCAGGCGTCAGAGTACAGTTGAATCTGCAGCAGCATCACCGTGTCAGGTAAGCATAGCAAACTCCCTAGAGACGAGCATATTACCTTCTCGGACGGCTGGAGCCCATGTATCTTCTCTGTCCGACGCCAAGGTTGAAGGACCTGTGGGTGACGTCACGCTGTGTGCCTGCAGTGAAAGAAGCTGGGTGGGAACGATGAGAAGTGTATGATGCTGATTTGTCAGCGTCATACACTTCTATTCACAACGCCCAGTTGGTAAAAACACAATACACGCCCAGTTGGTAAAAACACAATACACGCCCAGTTGGTAAAAACAGAATACACGCCCAGTTGGTAAAACGAGAAAACACGCCCAGTTGTTCATTGAAAAGCTCATTTGCATAAATATAAAATTGCTCATAACTTGGGCAAAAATTATCGTTTTTAAAAAAAACAAAACGTTGCTGTTATCTACAGTGCAGCGCCGATCACATTCAATAGGAGATAGGGATTTGAGAATCTGGTGACAGAGCCTCTTAAGATCTGTTACAGTACTTATGTAAAGCTAATTTCCTTGCAAAAATATAAACTTTTTTTAGGAGAGATATTTCTACCAAACTAAAGTTAGTTGATGATAAATGTGCTTATTTGTTTATTTTCATTATTAGGAATTAAGTGAATGAAACAATTTGAAACCTTCTGTTGTAAAATAGGGTTAGTTGCCTTATAGGCAAATTGTGTTTTGTCATAAAAGTTACCTGCCACCTACTAGGGCAAATATTTTTGTTTTTCTTTATCTTTTGTATTTTATATTTAGAAAGGCACAGGCAGGATACTGTAACTACTCATATACAATGCTTTTCACTCTAGTATTACATTAGTGAAAAGTGAAGAGTAAAAAGCATTGACATCATTGTTAGAAAATGCATCTTTTCACCTGAAATCGCACGCTGCTCTCTACTTCTTTCTTTCCCCCATTCTCTTTCTCTCTCAACTGCTGCAGGCGACGCTTTCTGCTGAGCTGAAACCTCAGCAAAGACACCAGCTGAGCGCAGTCAATGGAGCCGAGCAACACCATGGACTCTACGGAAAGAGACAATCACTGCATCAATATTTCATTATTCCCTCTTTCACTGCACACACTTTCACATCTTTAATATTAATGATGTAGGATAAAAACATAAACTGGCCAGAGGAAGGCAATAATTTTAGTTCACTAGATGATTACAGTAGGGCTGAGAAATATTCTGTAACCGTGTAAAATAATTAAGAACTACAAAGTACGAATTTAAATGACATTGTCATAAGTAAGTTATTGTATATCTGTATATGCAGATTTATAAACTAATATACAAATGAACATGCTCCTGGTTCCCAAAGAATCCAAAAAGTTTACAGTTACTGAAAAGGCATATTCTCATGTAATTGTGCTTGCTGTAAATAAAGGACACTTTGGGGTACGTCACAGTATACCTTTGGATTATACTTCCGACGTTGCCATTGACATGGTGTGAAAGGCCCAGTGAAACAGCTAAGGAAAACAGGCCAGATGAAACAGCTAGTACACAGTAGTAGCTTCTTGGCTGTTTCACTTGGTCTTTCACACCACGTCAATAGCAACATCAGAAGTATCCAAAGGTATACTGTGACATAACCCAATGTGTCCTTTCGGCATAGACTTGACAGGTTCATTTTTTTCAGCTGTATAAAAATATATGCTGCTGTTCTATTTTATACAGCAAAAGGTGTATGCTACTTTTTTTTTTTTAACTACCAGACAGTTGTAAATGTTGTTTGCATAAAGACAAGAAAAAACCTGGTATGCCTAAAAGGTGTGAAAGCTTTAGTGAAGTAACTGGCGGCATCTTCATATTTCCAGCCCACAATATTGCTCCATGAGATGAGATAGTGAATATGGGCACACTTTAATTTTTTTATAATTGCGGGTATTAAAAAAGTTTATATATATATATATATATATATATATATATATATATATATATATATATACAGGGTGGGCCATTTATATGGATACACCTAAATAAAATGGGAATAGTTGGTGACATTAACTTCCTGTTTGTGGCACATTAGTATATGGGAGGGGGGAAACTTTTCAAGCTGGGTGTTGACCATGGCGGCCATTTTGAAGTCGGCCATTTTGTATCCAACTTTAGTTTTTTCAATAGGAAGAGGGTCATGTGACACATCAAACTTATCGAGAATTTCACAAGAAAAACAATGGTGTGCTTGGTTTTAATGTTACTTTATTCTTTCATTAGTTATTTATGACATTATGGGTGTCAGGTCCAAGCATTCCTAGATGAACAGTTTCCTGGAAAGTGGATTGGTCGTCGTGGGCCAGTTGAATGGCCCCCTAGGTCTCCCGATCTGACCCCCTTAGAATTTTATCTTTGGGGTCATCTGAAGGCAATTGTCTATGCTGTGAAGATACGAGATGTGCAGCAACTGAAACTACGGATACTGGAAGCCTGTGCTAGCATTTCTTCTGCGGTGTTGCTATCAGTGTGTGAAGAGTGGGAGAAGAGGGTTGCATTGACAATCCAACACAATGGGCAGCACTTTGAACACATTTTATAAGTGGTCAGAAACGTGTAAATAACTCATGAAAGAATAAAGTAACGTTAAAACAAAGCACACCATTGTTTTTCTTGTGAAATTCTCGATAAGTTTGATGTGTCACATGACTCTCTTCCCATTTAAAAAACTAAAGTTGGATACAAAATGGCCGACTTCAAAATGGCCGCCATGGTCAACACCCAGCTTGAAAAGTTTCCCCCCTCCCATATACTAATGTGCCACAAACAGGAAGTTAATATCACCAACCATTCCCATTTTATTTAGGTGTATCCATATAAATGGCCCACCCTGTATGTATATATATATATATCATATTATTATTTCCTCTATTATACATCTCTGTTAGGCTATCCTTGGTTAACCTGTGCAGCCTACATTCTCAAGTGTAATTCTACCATGAAATGAATGTGAGATTGTTATAGCCCCATCCATGTTACTTAGTGTCACAGAACAGTTATAAGATCTTGTGTCAATTTCCTAACCTGTAACATGGTATGTATAATTCAAATATAATTCCACTAAAACATTTTCTGTTTGTCTCTTTCTAGGTCACAAGGTAAGGGATCTATGATTTGGTTATGGGTTGGAGTATTCTTTAAGATTTATGACAATTAGGATGTACTCCGAATAAATTTAGGTACTGCAGATAAACCTAGAAAAGGGAAACACAATGTGTTTGTCCAGATAGAACCGCTCTAATCTTTTTTTGCAAAAATTTCTGCGACTGAAACACAGTTCCATTGATCTGAATAGAACTTGCAAAAATCTATGTGCTTGCTGCAGATACAACCCTATTCAGATGAATGGAACGGATTTTCAGTCCCAGAAATTTCTGCAATAAAATCCGCAGCGTGTGACTGCACCCTTGAATTAAAATACATAGTCCACTGCTTCCAAGTGTGGACAATATAAGGCCTTATTCACACGAGCGTATTTCACGTCCGCGTTACGTCACACGGACCTATGCAATTCAATAGGGCCATTCAGACATTCAGCGTGGGTCCGCTGCATGAAACTCACTGCGTATCCTATACTTGTGAGTTTTTTTCACATCACGTACCCATTGAAGTCAATGGGTGTGTGAAAATCACGGACGGCACACGGTCGCACATCCATGTACCATGTGTTTTTCACGCAACAGTTTCTAAAGAAATGATGAGGGAAAAAAAAACCTCCTTCGTTTTATTTTGTGGACGTAAAAAACGCGTGACATACGGATGACATACGCGCGTAAAAAATGCAGAAACGCAATGCAAGAAAAACGCTGCGTTTTTTTACGTGCGCGAAACGGACACGTTCGTGTGAATAAGGCCTTAAAGTGAAAATCCCGTCAAAATGACCTTCTTTTATATTATAGATGCATGAGAAAAGGCTACATAGGTCAAGTTTGGGATCCTGGAGCATCAGGGATTTACAAAATCAAAGGCCTCTATAGAGTGCTTAAACTCATTTGGCACCGTTTAGAGATCTCTTTTACTGAATATATGACATCGTAAGTTAACATTGTCTCATTGGAGCTTGACCAACAAGTTTGAGTGCTCTATACATCGGTGACATATCAGAATATCAGTTTGACGACAATAGTCGAAACTGCTGTACAACTATAAGATCCATGTTTATGTTATTTAAAGGGGAAATCCATGTTGGTGAGGTATGGGTTAATGGAAAAAAAAAAGCACCTTCAATGCTCTAAATTTACAATGTAAACAGTTAAAATTTGGTTGCAAGGGGCTTATTTTGGGGGACTGTGGCAGTAGGGGGATCTGTTCCCTCCTTAGCAAGAATTCTTGGAATCCGCTTCCAGTAACCCGAACGCTCATGTGTTCTGACTATTAACACTAAAGGAATCTCCTTTAGCCCAGTTCACATTCTGCATTTTGGTGCAGTTTTTGCAATCCGTTTTATTAGGAAAAACTGTCAATGGAAAAAAAAGAGGGGAAAAAATAAAGGTTTTCAATTCTACCTTTTTGCATTTGGTTAAAAAAAAAACATCAAAAAGCTGCAGTGAACCTGTAAAGTGTGAACTGTGTCTTTAAATACTGCAGGTATTAACACCTGTAAGATATGGCAGTGCTAACCCTGTCAATGTTCTCCAACGGATACGTTTGTGTAGAAGTGCTTTTTTAGATATTGTTAATTTTCACACTGAACTTAGGACATCTATGTAAAGGAGCAGAGCAACAATGGTTAACAGTGAAGTCCTCCTACAGGAGTGATACCCATGTGCTAAAAATCACAACATAAACACGATGCTGCGCTGCCAATCGAACCAATGGTAAAGGGAATATAATTCTTATTTTACTTCACTCATTTTTTGTTGCTGTGGAAACTAGGCATCCTCAGTTGCTATGGTTACAAAACTAGGTAAAAGAGAAATGAGGGTGATACTGAAGATTGGCACTTCCCTGACCGACATAATAATATACCATTAATGCAGGCATGTTGTTTCTAAAGGAGTGAATGGAACCTTAACCTAGTAATTTGTAACTAAAGGGGTTGCCCAGGATTAGAAAAACATGGTAGCTTTTTCCAAAAACAGCGCCACGCCTGCCTATGTGTTGCGTCTGGTAGCTCAGCTCCATTGAAGTGAATCGGGCTGAGCTGCAATACTACACATAACCTATGAATAGGTGTGGCACTGTTTTTCAAATTCTGGACAACCCCTTTAAGGCCTTATTCACACGAACTTGTTATACGTCCGCACTACGCGCGTGATTTTCACGCGCGTCGCACGGACCTATGCTAGTGAATGGGGCCGTTCAGACCGTCAGTGAATTTCACGCAGCGTATGTGCGCTGTTTGAAACTCATGACATGTCCTATATTTGCCCGTGTTTCGTGCAGCACGCACCCATTGAAGTCAATGGGTGCGTGCAAATCGCGCTCGGCACACGGAAGCATTTCCGGGTGCCGCGCGTGATTCGCGCAACAGTAGTAAAATAAATGAATGAAAACAGAAAAGCACCTCGTGCCTTAATGATGCCGGCTGCACGAAAATCACGCAGCCACGCACCATATGCTGCTGACACACGGACCTTTTGCGCGTGCAAAACGCAGCGTTTTTTTGCGCGCGCAAAACGGACACGTCCGTGTGAATAAGGCCTAAGCCTCATATAATTTTTTGTGCAAATGATTTTAGTTTTGCCTGTCATAATGGGTTTGGGTGTGGGCATCTCATAGGCATCAGTCCACTGGATTACACAATTTAACAAATGAGACAATGGAACACTTTAAACAACACAGCGAAACTGGGGTGCAAATGAATTGGCAATATGCAAATACAACTTATAATAGTAAAACAAGTCTGCAGTATGTAGTACAGAACTAATTCGATTTTCTAAGTATAGTTAAAGCATACTTCCAGATATAAATACATTTTAATATGTGCTGGCACTCCAGAAGCATCCTTTCAATATATTTTATTAGAGGACCATGACTCCCTTTTATAATAATTTGTAAAAGAAACCCACGCTACATGTCTGCAGTAAGAGGTGGAGATACGCTTTAGGCCTAATTTACACGAGCGTAATTCACGTCCATGTTACGCTCGTGAAAATAACGCATGTCACACGGACCTATGCAAGTCAATTGGGCCATTCGGACATTCCGTGTTTTTCTCGCAGCATGTGTCCGCTGCGTGAAACTTACTGCATGTCCTATACTTGTGCGTTTTTTGCGCATCACGCACCCATTGAAGTCAATGGGTGCGTGAAAATCACGGACAGCACACGGACGCACATCCGTGTGCTGTGCGTGATTCACGCAACAGTTGGTAAAGGAATGATGTTGAAAATGCAAACCACCTCCTTCAGTTTATTTTGCTGATGTGAAACTCGTGACATACTGATGACATACGCGCGTAAAACCGCATACACTGATGTCTCACGGAACTGCAACGCAGGAAAAACGCTGCGTTTTTTGCGCGCACAAAACGGACACGTTCGTGTGAATCAGGCCTTAAAGCGCAGCTATTGTTTGCTTTTTTTTTTCTAAAACCAAATAAAGTCTTTCTCCCCTGAGGAAGCGGAAACACGTGTTGAGGTGCAACGTTGTTTGATCTCAGGATTTGTGACCATGGGTAATGTACCTTATTTACCTACTTTGATGTAAATAGATGAAAACATAGTGCTGTTATACTACACGGAGTAGATAGTGGATCAGACTTCGGCCCTATTCACGAGACATGGTTTCCCGGCCAAAAAACGGCCGGCGCACGGCCGCAGTAAGAACAATAGACCCCAAATGGAGCTATTCACACGACCGATTTTTTGACGGCTCGGAAAACCCGGCCGTCAAAAAGTGGGACATGCCCTATTTTCGGCGATTCTCCAGGCCGCCCGGCTCCCATAGAGGTCTATGGGGCCGGGTAATACACGGCCATCACTGTAATGTGTTCTCAGTGACAGCCGTGTCTTCCATCGCTCGCTCTCTCCTCCTCCCCACAGTGCGAAGTGCATGTGAGGAGGATGGTATTTTTTTGCTCCCTGTAGGAGCGGAATCCCCAGCCACAGCTTCGGCAACGTGGTGGCCGGGGATTGGGGATTCCACTCCAGGAGAAGTCCCTGACTTCACTGTCCATATATGGACACAGTGACATCAGGGACTTCTGAAGTGGAATCCCCGGCGCTGCGGCCGGTGTTTCCGCTCCAGGAGAAGTCCCTGACTTTACTGTCCATATATGGACACAGTGACATTAGGGACTTCTGAAGTGGAATCCACGGCGCTGCGGCTGGTGTTTCCACTCCAGAAGAAGTCCCTGACTTCACTGTCCATATATGGACACAGTGACATCAGGGACTTCTGAAGCGGAATCCCTGGCGCTGCGGCCGGTGTTTCCGCTCCAGGAGAAGTCCCTGACTTTACTGTCCATATATGGACACAGTGACGTCAGGGACTTCTGAAGCGGAATCCCCGGCGCTGTGGCTGGTGTTTCCGAACCAGAAGTCCCTGACTTCACTGTCCATATATCGACATTGAAGTCAGGGACTTCTCCTGGAACGGTGGCGCTATCTACAGAAAGGTAGGGGCGGTGCCATCAATGGGGGGGAGGGTGCTGTGTAGAACTACCTACAGGGGGCTGTGTGGCATTACCTACGGGGGGCTGTGTGACATTACCTACGGGGGGCTGTGTGACATTACCTACGGGGGCTGTGTGGCATTACCTACAAGGGGCTGTGCGGCATTACCTACAGGGGGATGTCTGGCACTACCTACAGGGGGCCTATGGCATTACCTACAGGGGGCTGTGCGGCATTACCTACAGGGAGCTGTGTGGCACTACTTACAGAGGGGCTGTGTGGCACTACTTACAGAGGGGCTGTGTGGCACTACCTACAAGAAGGGCTGTGTGGCACTGCCTACAGGGGGGCTGTATGGCACTACCTACAGGGGGGCTGTGGCAGCATCTACGGAGGGCAGTGTGTGGCATTATCTACAGAGGGAAATGTGTGGTAAAAAATTTACAAATGAAATTCATCCGGATGCAAAACGGGTCAAATAACGGAAACACGGCCCGGAACGGATGCAAAACGGCCGAGAAAAACGGACCAAAATGCCAGTTTTTATCGGCCGACACTCAGACGCTGCCGTGTGAATAGTGCCTTAGTTCGCCAATGATTCAATGATATCACTGGATGACAGCCTCTATTTAAAGAGATATATGATGTGTCAGACCAAGAGTCCCATTCTCTTCCATACCTGTTGTCTTGTTTCGATTTTTTTTTTTTTTTTAAAAACACCTCATGTAACGTTAATGTGTGTGTATGAGGCTGCACATAGTGAACAATGCAGGATCACTATGTGAAGAGAAAATGAATGGAGAGAAGTGTATGACGCTGATTGGTCACTGATTGGTCAGCGTCATACACTCCTCTGTACAACGCCCAGTTGGTCTAAAGTAAAAACACGCCCAGTTGTCTATTAAGAAAGTCATTAGCATAAAGCTAAAATCACTCATAACTTGGTGAAAATAGATCCATTTTTCTAAATAAAAAAACACTGCTGTAATCTACATTACAGCGCTGATCACATTATATAGGAGATAGGGCACTTATAAAGTGGTGACAGAGTCTCTTTAAGATGAAGATCTGGTTTGGGACCAACTTAAAAATTATGTAACGAAATTGCATAAATGATGATAGTGGTGGAACAATTTGAAATGATTGTGTACCTATTGTTTAATTTTATATAATCTGAACAGATCCTAAATTCTGGACTGAATACAAAATAGATCTTTATATGGCTCAGACTTATTTAAAGTATGTGAGATGAATTGATCTGTACACGTATTTCTGAATAAGTGCAGGGAATTTTAACATGAATCTGTCATGTAACAGGTGCCATTTAAATAGAGGAATATACACGATCTCACATAAAATTTAAAGGGCTTGTCCAGTCTCCGACTGGACAGTAATTCTGGGCCCATCATTTAAAAATAAAATCACTTTCCCTGTGCTTTGCAGCTCCTTTGATGCTGCTCTGGGATGTAGAGTGTAGAGTATATAGACAGACACTAGTGAGTAATGTCAATAGCCTCTGCCCGGGCCACTCCATAAAGATAACTGAATTTACATCTAAGATTAGACGCCAGCACAATCAAGGGGACGGGCTCAGACTCCTACTTACTCCATATTGGCACTGGGAGAAGGGAGTGTCTAAAACACAGCATAATAAATTAATTTTTTACAGTGGCACAATTTGAGAACAAAATATTGGGCACTGAAATGGTTATTCTGTGGAAACATTGGAATTTTAACTTTGCACCATCTACTGCGCACTCATTTCTTCAAAACACCTGTGGGGTCAAATGCTTCCTTTACCCCTATATAAATTCCTTGAGGGGTGCAGTTTCCAATATGGGGTCACTTTTGGGGGTTTTCCACGGTTTTGGTCCCTCAGGGGATTTGCAAATCTGACAAGGCACTTGAAAACCATTATGGCAAAATATCAGCTCCAAATTACACTCTTTCCCTTCAGAGCCCTGCGTGTGCCCAAACAGCAGTTTATGACCACATGTTACCGTACTCGGGAGAAATTGCTTTAAATGTTGGGGTGCTTGTTCTTTATTATTCTTCGTTTAGGGGAAAAAGTGTGAGCTAAAAATACATTTTATTGGATAGAATTAAATTTTTCATTTTAACGGTCAAATTTTAATAAACTCTATAAAACACCTGTGGGGTCTAAATGCTTACTTCAACACTAAATAAACTCCATAAGGGGTGTAGTTTGAAATATGGGGGTCTTTTGGGAGGTTTTCACCCCTTAACGACGTGTCACTTACATGTACATGACAGTCGTTAAGGGGAAGTATAGAGCAGGCTCACGGGCTAAGCACGCTCCATACCCAGCGGGTCACGGCTGTGTTATATAGCCGACACCTCACTGCAACCGTTTAACACCTTAAATGCCTCTGTCAATCAGCATTTAAATAGTTAGAATCAGGGGGCGTCCCCTCAAAAACGCCATTGCGCCTCCTCCCGACAAGATCGGCCGGTGACGACTGTCGTTATCGCAGCCTGGGGGCCTAATGTATCCCCCAAGTCTGCCATCATTGTACTCCTCAAAGGAGACCGTCAAGATCACGATATACTGCAACACATTAGTATTGCAGCATATCATGCAAGCGATCCAACAATCGCTGGTTCAAGTAATAAAAAAGGTAAGAAACCATTAAATAATATTTTTTATAATGTTCCAAAAAATAAATAAAAATAAAAAAACCTTTTCCCATTTTTTCCCTAAATCAATGTTAAACAAAATAAAATTGAACATAACTAGTATCGCCGCGTCTGTAAAAGTCTAACCCGCTCGGTGAACGCTGTAAAAAAAATAAAAAAAATAATAAATATATAAAACATGCAAATTGCTGTTTTTTTGGTCACCTTAGCTCTCCAAAAAAGAATAAAAAGTGATCAAAAAGTAGCATGTACCCCAAAATGGTATCGGTGAAAACTACAGCTCGCCCTGCAAAATTTGAGCCCTCACATCGCTAAATTGATAGAAAAATAAAAAAGTTATGGCTCTCAGAATATGGCGACACAAAACTTTTTTTTTTTAGCAAATAGTTGAATTTTTTTAAAAGTGGTAAAACATAAAACAAAACAAATAAACATATAAATTTGGTATCACCGTTGTCGTATCAACCTGTAGAATAAGGTAAATATGTTGTTTTTACCGCCTAATGGATGTCGTAAAATGGCGTAATCGCTGTTTTTTGCCCATTCACCCCACAAATAAGTTTTTTTCAGCTTCCCAGTACATTATGCGTTACAGTAAATGGTGCCATGAAAATCTACAAATTGTCCCGCAAAAAATTAGCTCTCATGTCGACGAAGAAATAAAAAAGTTATGGCTTTTGGAAGGTGGGGAGGAAAAAACGAAAATGGAAAAACTCAAATTGGCCTGGGCTTTAAGGGGTTAATATGTTTTGGCACCTCAAGAACTCTTCAAACCTGAAATGGTGCCTTAAAATATTCTAATAAAAAGGAGGCCGCAAAATCCACAATGTGCTCTTTCATTTATGAAGCTGTGTTTGAGTCAAGTAGCACATTAGGGCCACATATGGGATATTTCTAAAAACTTCAGAATCAGGGTAATAAATCTTGAGTCAAATTTCTCTGTTAACACCTTCTGAATTATACATAAAAATTGATTAAAGAGCCTCTGTCACCACATTATAAGTGCCCTATCTTGTACATGATGTGATCGGCGCTGTAATGTAGATAACAGCAGTATTTTTTTTATTTAGAAAACAATCATTTTTGACGGAGTTATGACCTATATTAGCTTTATGCTAATGAGTTTCTTAATGAACAACTGGGTGTGTTTTACTTTTTGGCCAAGTGGGCGTTGTACAAAGGAGTATATGACACTCACCAATTAGCGTCATACACTTCTCTCCATTCATTTAAACAGCACACAGCGATATAGCTATATCGCTATGTGCAGCCACATAAACACACTATAACATTACTTCAGTGTCTTGACAATGAATATACATTACCTCCAGCCAGGACGTGATGTCTATTCAGAATTCTGACACTTCGCTAACACACTCCCGACACTACAGCACAGCAAGCGTAATCTCGCGAGATTACGCTGTAAACTGTCATTTCAAACTAGATTACGCCTGTTGTGCTGTAGTGTCGGGATTGTGTTAGCGAAGTGTCAGAATTCTGAATAAACATCACGTCCTGGCTGGAGGTAATGTATATTCATTGTCAGGACACTGCAGTAATGTTATAGTGTGTTTATGTGGCTGCACATAGCGATATAACTATATCGCTAGTGCAGTGTAAATGAATGGGGAGAAGTGTATAACGCTGATTGGTCAGCGTCATACACTCCTCTGTACAACGCCCACTTGGCCAAAAAGTAAAAACACGCCCAGTTGTTCATTAAGAAACTCATTAGCATAAAGCTAAAATTGCTCATAACTTGCTCAAAAATTATAGTTTTTCTAAATAAAAAACACTGTTGTTATCTACATTACAGCGCCGATCACATCATGTACAAAATAGGGCACTTATAATGTGGTGACAGAGCCTCTTTAAAACTGAATTTCTGCCAAAAAAATATTTAACTTTTAAATTTCACCTCCACTTTGTAATTCCTGAGAAACGTTCTAAATGCTGTCTTAGCGGGGTGCAGTTTTTTTTTTAATAATGTGATTTATTGGGGATTTCTTTGATATAGGCCGCTTAAAGCAACTTGGTCCCTAAAAAATTAGGTTTTGAAACTTTTCTTGAAAATGTGAAAATTGCTGCTAAACTTCTAAGCTTCTAATGACCAAAAAACATAAGGGGATGGTTGATGTCAATTAGTAACTATTTTGTGTGGTATTACTATTTGTCTTATAAGCAGAGAAAACCAACAGCTGAAAAATTTGATGATGACTACCTAGAGAACATTTATATTCAAGAAAAAGACAATGGCTAACATATTAAAGGTACCAACAAAACCTACATCCCATAATGATAATAGGAATCAGAACATGAAAGAAAAGAAAAAGTGAAAAGGGAGGGATGGAAAGGGTGGGGGGATGAACGGCGATGGAAAGGTGAGACAAAACACACATATATATATATATATATATATATATATATATATATATATATATATATATATATAGAGTAGAGGAAAACACAGAACTCCATGCAGACTGAACATCAGGCCATGTGCACGTTACCAGTAGAAGGATGAATCAACTCCTTAGATTAGAATACCAAAGACAAACAACAAGTAACAGCACCAGGACTCCAACGCTGAAGTCCTGGTGCTGTTACTTGTTCTTTGTCTTTGGTATATATATATATATATATATATATATATATATATATAAAAATGTATCGGCATGAGTACATTTTCAATCTATATAATAAAGTGCGTGAAGTGCAGACAAAATTCACAAAAATTGTGAATACATCCGATCGAAACAGATATACATCCGTACCGGATATATTCTCTTCAGGTAGTTATCATTTGTCTATGCCGCTTATGGTGTATTTTGTGATGTCTCTGCACTTTGCATCTCCGGTGACGCACACGCAGTGTGGAATGTCCTCCCCACCTCTGGGTTGTCGCTTGCGCCGCACCATGGCAACGGTGCAAGTTTCCGCATTAACACGCGCTCGTGTGCCCCGTGCACATGTTGTGGTCCTCTCACAACTTCCGGTTGGTGGGCGGACATGACGCTGCGCTCGAGGTACGATAACTTCACCGGTAAGCATGCTGTTACGAATAATCTAGACACACACCTGGCTCTTCACAATCCTATTGGCTAAACTTACCTTTAAAAAGCAGTTTGTATTTGTATAACGCCACCCCCAGACAAAGGCAAGTGCGCCAAAACGAGCTTCGGGGTGGACGTCCATTACATCGCTTCAGCAGCTAATGGGTCAGTATGGTGATATATTCTCCATTATTTTTCTTCTCACACAGACCATTGTTGTACATGTATTTATACACTATTTTGCATTGGATATTGTCCGCATTTGGTCTGTTTGTGTATGCCATACCTTACTCTCTGACCCATACACATATACTGTGTATCACTCCTTAGCAGGAGTTCATGTGATGATTGTCTTTCTGTTAGTGTGTCTGTAGACCTTTTTATATGCTCTATTTTAGTATTTTCAATAAAAATTTATTTTATATTTGATACAATACTTATGCGTCATTGCATCCCTTTTCGCTCTTTGGTCTGGGCAACTCAATATTTATTGCCCAGATTCTGCCGTTTTTAGAAATATCCCACATGTGGCCCTAGCGTGCTATTGCACGGAAACACAGGCCTCTGAAGCAAAGGAACACCTAGTGGATATTGGGGCCTTTTTTTTATTAGAATATATTTTAGAGACCATGTCAGGTTTGAAGAGGTCTTGTGGGGCCAAAACAAAGAAAACACACCAAAAAAGACACCATTTGGCAAACTACACCCCTCAAAGAATTTATCTAGGGGTATAGTGGGCATTTTGACCCCACAGGTATTATGCTGAATTTAGTATAATTAGGCTCTGAAAATAAAAATCTAAGTTTTTTTCTAATAAAATGTCATTTTAGCTCAGATTTTTCCATTTTCACAATAGATAAAGGAGAAAAAGAACACCAACATTTGTAAAGAAAATTCTTCTGAGTACGGCAATACCCCATATGTGGTAATAAACTGCTTTTTGAACCCACGGCAGGGCTCAAAATGGAAGGAGCGCCATTTGGCTTTTGGAGCTCAAATTTTGCTTGATTGTTTTTCAGGTGCCATGTTTCATTTGCAAAGCCCATGAGAGGCCAAAACAGCGGAAACCGCCCAAAAGTAACCCCATTTGGGAAACTACACCCCTCAATAAATCTATCTAGGGGTATAGTGAGCATTTAGACCCCACAGGTCTTTTGCAGAATTTATTGGAATTAGTCCGTGAAAATTATAATCTACATTTTGTTCCACTAAATTGTAGAATGTATTCATTTTCACAAGGGATACTGGAGAAAAAGCACCCCAACATTTGTAAAACAATTTCTCCCGATTACGGCAATACCCCACATGTGGTCATAAACTACTGTTTGGACACACGGCAGGGCTCAGAATGGCCAGAGCGCTATTTGGCATGCAGATTTTGCTATGTTGGTTTTTGGCCACCATGTCGCATATGCAAAACCCATGAGGTACCAGAGTACAGTGGAAGCCCCAATAAGTAACCCTAACTGCACCCCAAGGCATTTATCATTTGCCTGGACAAAACATGGCTCAGAAGTGAAGAGCACCATGCGCATTTGAGGCCTATTGAGGCCATTGGCCCACAATTGCAGGGCTCTGAAGTAGAGATGAGCGAACCGGGACAACCGAACCCGGTTTCGGTCCGAACTTCCGGAAAAGTTCGGTTCGCAGCGAATCCGAACTTCACCGGGTTCGGCCGAACCCGTTTTGACCGAACCCGGTCAAAAATATTATACAAATCGGCAGCCACTTGTCTCTATCAATCACTGATAGAGAAAAGAGGCTGCTGATTAAAAATTAAATAAAAAGCATTTCATACGTACCTGGTCGTTGTATGGCGGACGAGTCCCTCTTCTTCCTCCAGTCCGACCTTCTTTTCTGACGCGGCAGCCTGTGATTGGCTGCAGAGGCCTCTGCAGCCCGTGATTGGCTGCAGAGGCCTCTGCAGCCCGTGATTGGTTGCAGAGGCCTCTGCAGCCCGTGATTGGCTGCAGCGCTCACATGGGCTGCATCGTCATCAAGGAATGTCGGGCCGGATGTCGCGAGGGACGCGTCACCAAGGCAACGGCCAGGAGACCGGACTGGAGGAAGCAGGGAGTTCCCGGTAAGTATGAACGTATTTTTTTTTTTACAGGTACTCTATATTGTGATCGGTAGTCACTGTCCAAGGTGCTGAAACAGTTACTGCCGATCAGTTAACTCTTTCAGCACTCTGAAGAGTGACTATTTACTGACGTCGCCTAGCAACGCTGCCGTAATGACGGGTGCACACATGTAGCCACCCGTCATTACGGGGCCTCATGCACACGACTGTAAAAACACCCGTTATTAAGGGTCGTAATTACGACCCGAAATAGCGGGCCCATTGACTTCTGTTAGCCACGGGTACCTTCCCGTTTTCTCACGGGAAGGTGCCCGTGCCGTTAAAAAGATAGAACATGTTCTATTTTTTTATTTTACGGGTCGTGCTCGTAATTACGACTCGTAATTACGAGCACGGCCGGCCACGGGCAGCCGGCTGCTTTTACGAGCCGTGCTGTCATTATAAGGGTATGTTCACACGACAGCGTCCGTTACGGCTGAAATTACGGGGATGTTTCCGCCTGAAAACATCCCCGTAATTTCAGCCGTTACGGCATATGCAGGCGCTTGAACGCCGCGTCCATTACGGACGTAATTGGCGCTGCTATTCATTGGAGTCAATGAATAACGGCTCCAATTACGGCCAAAGAAGTGACAGGTCACTTCTTTGACGCGGGCGTCTATTTACGCGCCGTCATTTGACAGCGGCGCGTAAATTACGCCTCGTGTGAACAGACAAACGTCTGCTCATTGCTTTCAATGGGCAGATGTTTGTCAGCGCTATCGAGGCGCTATTTTTGGACGTAATTCGGGGCAAAAACGCCCGAATTACGTCCGTAATTAGTGCGTGTGAACATACCCTGTGTTCACACGCACTAATTACGGATGTAATTCTGGATTTTTTGCCCCGAATTACGCCCGAAAATAGCGCCTCGATAGTGCTGACAAACATCTGCCCATTGAAAGCAATGGGCAGACGTTTGTCTGTTCACACGAGGCGTATATTTACGCGCCGCTGTCAAATGACGGCGCGTAAATAGACGCCCGCGTCAAAGAAGTGACCTGTCACTTCTTTGGCCGTAATTGGAGCCGTTATTCATTGACTCCAATGAATAGCAGCGCCAATTACGTCCGTAATGGACGCGGCGTTCAAGCGCCTGCACATGCCGTTACGGCTGAAATTACGGGGATGTTTTCAGGCGGAAACATCCCCGTAATTTCAGCCGTTACGGACGCTGTCGTGTGAACATACCCTAAATTTTATAGCAGCACGGCCCGTAAAATAGAAAAATAGAACATGTTCTATTTTTTTAACGGCACGGGCACCTTCCCGTGAGAAAACGGGAAGGTACCCGTGGGTAACAGAAGTCTATGAGCCCGTTATTGCGGGTCGTAATTACGACCCGCAATAACGGGTGTTTTTACGGTCGTGTGCATAATGGGAGCACGGCTTGGAAAAACGACCGGCTGCCTGTGGCCGGCCGTGCTCCTCTCCTGAAATACTCTGTGCTGCCTTAAACTCTGTGGACAGGTCAGGATCCTGTTTCTTTTAAATGCTGCTAGGGAACCCGCTCGATCCACTATATAAGGCTGCGCTACAGTGCAGCATTTAAAAGAAACAGGATCCTGACCTGTCCATAGAGTTTAAGGCAGCACAGAGTATTTCAGGAGATGAGCGTGCAGATTCAGTGCTGCTGTGAACTCTGCTCTTACCATTACGTAGCTCTCAGTCTGTTACCTCTCCTCCACTACTGTCCTCAATAACACCTTCATGATTGGCAAGTCACCACGTAACGGTAAGAGCAGAGTTCACAGCAGCACAGAGTATTTCAGGAGATGAGCGTGCGGATCTTGTGCGCAGTGGTGACTTGCCAATCATGTGAAGGTGTTCTTGAGGACAGGAGTGGAGGAGAGGTAACAGACTGAGAGCTACGTAATGGTAAGAGCAGAGTTCACAGCAGCACAAAATATTTCAGGAGAGGAGCGTGCAGATTCTGTTCTGTTGTGAACTTTGCTCTTACCATTACGTAGCTCAGTCTGTTACCTCTCCTCCACTCCTGTCCTCAATAACACCTTCACATGATTGGCAAGTCACCACCCCGCACAAGATCCGCACGCTCATCTCCTGAAATACTCTGTGCTGCTGTGAACTCTGCTCTTACCATTACGTGGTGACTTGCCAATCATGTGAAGGTGTTCTTGAGGACAGGAGTGGAGGAGAGGTAACAGACTGAGAGCTACGTAATGGTAAGAGCAGAGTTCACAGCAGCACTGAATCTGCACGCTCATCTCCTGAAATACTCTGTGCTGCCTTAAACTCTATGGACAGGTCAGGATCCTGTTTCTTTTAAATGCTGCACTGTAGCGCAGCCTTATATAGTGGATCGAGCGGGTGCCCCAGCAGCATTTAAAAGAAAGTGTGTGTGTTTGGGTATGTGTCTTTGTCTGTTTTTGTTTTTATATGTGTGTTTGTGTTTATGTGTGTTTGTGTATATATGGGTGTGTTTGTGTATGTGTATATATGGGTGTGTGTATATGTTTCTGTGTAGATGTTTGTGTGTGTGTTTTTGTATATGTGTGTGTTTGTGTATATGGGTGTGTGTTTATGTGTGTGTTTGTGTATATATATGGGTGTATTTGTATATATGTTTGTGTGTAGATGTTTGTGTGTGTGTGTGTGTTTTTGTATATGTGTGTGTTTGTGTATATGGGTGTGTGTTTATGTGTGTGTGTTTGTGTATATATGGGTGTGTTTGTTTTTATATGTGTGTGTATATGTGTTTGTGTATATGTGTGTGTTTGTGTATGGTTGTGTGTGTGTGCGTGTATATATGTGTGTAGGTGAGAAGTATTGTTATTGTTCACATTGATAACATTTTTTTTATGTTGTTGCAGATTTTGAAGTACCGATTGGACTACATCTTCGATTCGTTGGACTACTGCGTAGATCTACGTTTTTTCAAATTTTAATAAAATGGTTAACGAGGGTTTTGTTGGGGATTTCTTATTTCAATAAAAAAAAGAATTGTCTTTGTGTTTTTTTTTAAACTTTATTAGTGCCTAGATAATGGCAGTTGGCTGATTGACAGCGTCCATTATTAAGGCGGTACTTAGTGTTAGCCGGTGCAGAGGCTAGCACTAACCACCCATTATTACCCCGGTACCCACCACCACCAGGGGTGCCGGGAAGAGCCTGGTACGATCCAGTACCCGACCATCTGTTGTGATGGTCGGGTACTGGGGCGGCCGTAGGCTGGTATTATGAGGCTGGGAAGGGCCAAAATCAGTGCACCTTCCCACCCTTGTAATGCTAGGCTGCTGCTGCTGTGTTGTATCGGGCTGGTTATAAAAATGTGGGGGACCCCCACGTCGTTTTTTTTTTTGAATTTAACAAATTTAGCAATAGACGGGTCCCCCACATTTTTAATAACCAGCCATATGCAAGGCCGCAGCATTCTGGCATTACATGGGTGGGAAAGGCCACTGGTTTTGTCCATTCCCAGGCTAATAACACTGTGTTGTATGTGGCTGGTTATGATAAATTGGGTGGAACCCCATGTCTTTTTAAAAAAAAAAAATTAAATAAATAAATAATTTAAAAAAAATGACGTGGGGTCCCCCCCACTTTTATAACCAGCCAGATACAACACAGCAGCAGCAGCCTAGCATTACAAGGGTGGGAAGGTCCACTGTTTTTGACCCTTCCCAGCCTCATAATACCAGCCTGCGGCCGCCCCAGAGCCCGACCATCACAACAGATGGTCGGGTACTGGATCGTACCTGGCTCTTCCCGGCACCCCTGGTGGTGGTGGGTACTGGGGTAATAATGGTGGTTAGTGTTAGCCTCTGCACCGGCTAACACTAAGCCTCGCCTTAGTAATGGATGTTGTCACTCAGACAGCGGCCATTACTAAAGTGGTAGTAATAAAATTTGAAAAGAAAAGACAAAGACATAGATAAAATATTTTATTGAAATAAAGCACCCCCAACACAACCCTCATTAACCATTTTATTGTAGAAAAAAAAAACGTAATCTAAGTAGTCCTCGAAACCGACGTAGTCCAAACACCAAACCTGTAAAAAAAAAAAAAAATGAAATAAAACATGTCGTAGGCTTAGATTCAGTTTAATGTGTGATACTGACTGTTATACCATGTATAGAAGCCTGCCGCGAAGTTGACTTAGATACAGGGCGCCAGCAGACAGTATCATACATGGCCATACATACATATATACAAACATACATACAAGCATGCACATATATACATGCAAATATACATACATGCAAACATACACACATATACATGCAAACTATCATACATACATGCATACACACACACATGAAAACATACATACATACAAACAAACATGCAAAGATACATACATACATATATACAAGCATGCACAAATATACATGCAAACATAAATACATGCAAACATAATTACATACATGCACATATATATAAACATACATGCAAACATACATGCAAAAATAAAAACATGCAAACATACATACATGCACATATATACATACATACATGACAACATACATACAAACATACATGACAACATACATACATGCAAACATACATACATACATGCAAACATATATACATGCAAATATACATACAAACATGCACATGTATACATACATGCAAACATACATGCACATATATATATACATACATACATGACAACATACATACATGCAAATATATACATGCAAATATACATACATACACACATGCACATATATACATACATGCCAACATACATGCACATATATACATACATGACAACATACATACATATATATATATATATATATATATATACATACACACATGCAAATATACATACAAACATGCATACATACATACATGCAAACATACATTCATGCAAACACATACATGCAAACATACATTCATGCAAACATACATACAAATATACATACACACATGACAACATACATACATACATACATACATACATACATACATGACAACATACATGCAAAAATACATACATGCAAATATACATACAAACATGCACATATATACATACATGCCAACATACATGCACAGATATACATACATACATACATACATACATGCCAACATACATACATACATGCCAAAAAAAAATAATAATACGTTCATACTTACTTTCCTCCTGTCCGGCCTCCAGCGATGACGTTTCATCCATGTCGCCGCTGCAGCCTGTGATTGGCTGCAGAGGCGGTCACGTGGGATGAAGCGTCATCCTGACGTGCGTGACAGCCACTACAGCCTGTGATTGGCTGCAGCGGCGAAAGGGATGAAACGTCATCGCTGGAGGCCGGACAGGAGGAAAGTAAGTACGAACGTATAATTTTTATTTTTTTATTACATTTAAATTGTATTTTCCGCGCGCCGAGCATGTACTGTGAAGGTTGCTGAAAGAGTTAGTGCAGCCCATTAACTCTATCAGCACCCCGGACAGTAGCATGCTCGGCGCACGTAAGTGACAGGTTCGGTCAGAACTAGTTCGGTCCGAACCGAACTTTTTTGTGAAATTCGGCGAACTAGCCGAACCGAACTTTTGATAAGTTCGCTCATCTCTACTCTGAAGTCAAAAAGTAAAACAAAACCCCAAGTAGTGACCCCCACATTGGAAACGACACCCCTTAGGGAATTTTAAGGGGTGTAGTGAGCATTTTGACCCCACAGGTGATTCTACATTAGAAATTAGTGCCCAGCGGATGGTGCAAAATGAAAATTGCAATTTTCCACTGATATGCCAATTTAGTGCACAATATGTTGTGCATAGTTTGTGCCACTGAAGACAAATATCTCATAAACTGTTAAGTGGGTTCTCCTGGGTATGGCGAAGCCATATATGTGGACGTAAACTGGTGTTTGGGCACGCTGCAGGGTTCAGAAGGGAGGGAGCGACATTTGGCTTTTGGTGCACAGATTTTGTTTCTGTTTGGGGTTTTACTGGTATTTCAGTTTATGATGTGGGGGCATATGTAAGCTGTGCGGAGTACATCAGGGTATATGTAAACTGTGCGGAGTACATCAGGGCATAATAAGAGGGTATAATAATGGGGTAAATAAATAATTCATAGATGTGTGGCCAGTGTCGCACTGATAAATGGTGCCCAATCTTATACACTTTTGGAACACTGCTTATTTTATTTTTTGTGTCCCCATATTCTTAAGAGCCAGAACTTTTTTATTTTTGTGTTGACAAGACTGTGTAAGGACTTGTTTTTTGCGGGACGGGTTGTATTTTTTATTGATACTATTTTGGGGTACATGCAACTTTTTAATCACTTTTTATTATATACTTTAGAAGGGATAGTGACCAAAAAAATAGCGATTCTAGCATTGTTTTTTATTTTTATTTTTTTGCAATGTTCACCGTGCGGGAAAAATAATATTATAGTTCTATAGTTTGGGTTGTTCCGAACATGGTGATACCAAATATGTGTACTTTTTTAACGGTTTCATTTTTTTTCCTATAATAAAAGACTTATTATAGGAAAAAAGGCCGTTTTTAATTTTTTAACTTAGAACTTTCATTTTTACACTTTAGCTGAACTTTTTTTTATACATTGTTGTCCCACCAGGGGACTTGAAGACCTGCACCTCACATCTTTATTCTAATACATTGCACTACCCACATAGCATTAGAGCTGTCAGCTATTCACTGACAGCAAGCCTGTTAGGCTCCGCCAACAGGCAGGGCCTAATAGGCTTCCGGACGTGGCAGACCAGGAAGCCACTGTTGGCCTCCGGTTCCCATAGCAACAATCGGCATCCGTGCGACCACATCGCAGCGATGCCGGTCTCCTGGAAACCACTAAGATGCTGCGATCGCTTTTGATCGCGGCATCTAAGGTGTTAATGGCAGGGACCGGAGCTAGCTCCATTCCCTGCCGTTACAAAAGGATGTCAGCTGTAACATACAGCTGACATCCTTCGGCTGATGGCGCAGGCTTAGCTTCTGAGCCCGCCGCAATTTTTCATCCGCGGCCGGAAGCCTTTTAAGCCGCGCCTCTGGGCGGGCCTATCAGGCCACCGTACTTGTCAGACAGGGGGCCATTGTTAGGCCTCCTGTTGCCAACAGCCGATCGGCTAGTGTGGCTACCTGGCTCTTTTAGCCCGGTAACCATGCTGCAATACTGTGATTGGTCAGTCACGACGCGATTGTTCCCCCGACGAGTCACATAGACTATCGATGTCACTGTTCTGTCACCATGTCTTTTGACATGGTGACAGAAAAGCACCATGGCGTAACTGTACGTCATGGTGCCTTAATGCAGTGCAAACCATGACGTACAGGTGCGTTAAGGGGTTTTCCACTTTCCAAATACTATTTACATACACATAACAATTGCCTTTTAAACAAAGTTTCTAATATACTTACCTTTTTAAAGATATTGATTTCTTGTGCAACTTCGGTCACGTGACGCGGCCCCATTGGAATTTAGGCGTTCCGATGACGTCCCGTCTGTTCAGTGCTTTTCTCTTCTTCCGGACGAATGCCTCTTCCGGCCGGCTCATTGAACCGCACGTCATCAATGACACTTGTTCAGTGTGTTCTCCCAGACGACCAGGCATCATCTGGGTGCATGTGCGGTTGAAAGAATATCTCTTTGAACCACGCATGCTCAGTAAAGTGGGTTTGAGACGGCCTGCGATCCCAGCGCGCAGCATGCTGGGAGAGAACCAGTGCATACTGGGAGCAGAGCCGCAAGGATGTAAACAAAGTGCTGCGGTACAACAGGAGCAGTTTTTAGAACATAAAGGACTTGTGAGGAAAAAAAAGGTATTTGGTGGATTTATGTTGGGAAAATTAAGGCGGCCGCGAATAATTTAAAAAAATTATCAAATCTCGGAAAACCCCTTTAACATAAAGTACAAGGTGTCACGAGAAAACATTCTTAAGGGAATTTTACACAGGACGATTATCGGGCAGACGAGTGTTCATATAACGCTTGTTGCTGATAATTGCCCTGTGTAAACAAGGGAACGATCAGCAGATGACCGAGTAAACGCTCGATCATCTGCTGATCGTATCGTTTTAAAAAGTGAAATATTATCGTTGTCGGCAGCAGATCTCCATGTGTAAACAGGGAGACGTGCTGCTGACATAACAATGTATGGGGATGAGCGATCAAAGTACCGACCGCTTGTCCCCATCCATCGCTCCGTGTGTCCGGAGCAAACTAGCGCCGATCAACGACGTCTCGTTGATCGGCGCTCGCTGCACCGGCCGCTTATAGGCCGGTGTAAAAGGGCCTTTAGGCTATGTTCACACCTGCGTCGGTGTGTTCTGTTGTTCTGCTCAGTCAGAGGAGCAAAACAAGTGAATATTGTAAGCAACGGTTCCGTTGAACAACAAACACCGTCGGCAGCATTGACTTTAATGGGTTCCGTTCTGGGTGTCCGTGATTTTACCGGTAACAATAGTGCAGCATGCTGTGAACAGAGCTTTAGAAGCGCTTGGATAAGTAAAAGCATTCCAAAGTTATTACCACATAAAGGGACAGGTCAAATGTAAAAAATGTGTCTGTCAGGAAGGTCAAAATTGGCAGCGGTGGCAAGGTGTTAAAACCAGGTTGGTGTGACTTCAGTAGAGCCAAATCTTACCTGCAGATTCCACTAAAGCCAGATTCTTCAACCGGCAGTCTGTGAGCAGTTCCTGAAGCTCTCGGTACTTGGTGTTTAATGATACAAAGGGAATATTTCTCAGCATAATGTCCTCAACTCGCACATTGTACCTCCTGGAACAGAAATATAAAAGAATAATGTATATGGTAGATTGCCTTAAACGTCTAGTAATAGCCATATTACATTACAACACTTTCTGGCTGTTCAGAAGTAAGGATTTTAGGCATCTTTCTAAAGACTTTGGATATTAGGCAGTGTGACTTTACTACACATAAATAATATGTTTTATTGAAAGGAGTGGAAACAAATGTGTTGTGAAGGCTGGAATGGAATTTAAAACACAAAAGGTCAGTGAACCAGAACAGCAATGCATGGATATCATTGCCCAAATTTTATATTTTATATTACTATTATTCTTATTTTAAATCACCATTAATTCCAGAGTGCTAAACGTAAAATGAGACAATAAAAACAACAAGTACAATAAACATGAACTTAACCCATTAGTGACCGCCAATACGCCTTTTCACAGCGACCACTAATGGGCTTTATTCCGATGCATACAGCTTTTCACGGCGCTGCATCGGTCTTGCACTCACTAAACTCTGCCCTCTCCAATCTATCCTTAATTCAGCAGCCAGGCTCATCTATATGACCAACCGCTATACTAATGCCTCGACCCTCGGCCAGTCACTGCACTGGTTGCCCATACCATTCAGAATTAAATTCAAACTTATTACTCTCACCCACAAAGCTCTCCACAGTGCTGCACCTCCTTACATCTCCTCCCTCATGTCTGTCTACCAGCCTACTCGCGCTCTACGTTCTGCCAACGACCTTAGATTAACATCCACCATAATCCGATCCTCCCACTCCCGTCTCCAAGATTTCTCTCACGCTGCACCAGTCCTCTGGAATGCGCTACCACAGACAATCAGATTAATTCCCAACATCCACAGTTTTTAACGTGCCCTGAAAACACATCTTTTTAGACAGGCCTATAACATTCCCTAATTTGACTTCTTTCCCTGGCCGCCCTTTTACATGAGTCATGAGAACTTGACCCCCTCATTCAGGAGTATCCCCCACACTTCTTGCACCCTAATGCACTTCAGGTCTGTCATACACAGATACTGGCTGGTGAGAGGCTCATGCAGCTTTATGTGTACCACCCCATATGTATAAAAGATGGTTGGACCATTGTACGGAACAAGTATTTTTCACATTTTGTCTCTCCCTTGTTTCCTCACAGATTGTAAACTCTTGTGAGCAGGGTCCACACTCCTCTTGTTTGAATTGTAAATTAGTTTTGTCACTATGTAATGTCTTATATTGTCTGTACAATGTACTCCCTAAATTGTGAAGTGCTGAGGAATATGTTGGCGCGACATAAATAAAGATTATTATTAATAAATAAACAGAACAGTTCAATCTCCCTGCTCGAACGGCCGAGATCAATATCTGTATCGATCATGCTAGTTTAACCCCTCATATGCGGCGCTCAATAGCGATAACCGCATCTGAGTGATTTTGGAGAGAGGGAGGGTGCTCCCTCTCTCACCCCACCGGCACCCTGTGTAAGATCGCAAGGTGTCAGCGGTTTATATGGCAGCCAGGGGCCTAATAAAGGCCCCCAGGTCTGCCACTGCCAGAGGCATGGCCTAGCAGATGCCTGTCCGTTTTACACGGACAGACAGTAATACACTGCAATACAAAAGTATTGCGGTATATTATAAAAGCAATCGGAGGATTGCATAGTGAAGCCCCCTAGTGGGACTAGTAAAAAAAAAGTTTAATAAAGTTAATAAAAATAATACGTGAAAAAAAATGAAAAACCCACTTTTTCCCCTTACAAAATGCTTTATTATTAAAAAAATGAAAAAAAGTTACACATATTTTGAATCACCACGTCCGTAACGACCCCAACTATACAGTTATTACATTATTTAACCCGCACGGTGAACGCCGTAAAAAAAAATTATTAAAAAACTATGCAAAAAGTTTTCTGTGAATCATGCCTTTATAAAAATGAGATAAAAAGTGATCAAAAAGTTGCATCTACTCCAAAAAGGTACCAATAAAAAAGTCATCCTGCAAAAAAAAGCCCTCATACAGCTGCATCGGCGGAAAAATATAAAGTTATGGCTCTTCAAATATGGAGACACAAAAACAAATAATTTTGAAAAAAAAGAGATTTTACGGTGTAAAAGTAGTAAAACATACAAAAACTATATAAATTTGGTATTGTTGCAATCATAACAACCCTGTGAATAAAGTTATTGTGATATTTATAGCACATGGTAAACGGCGTAAATGTAGGATGCAAAAAAGTGTGGTGAAATTGCTGTTTTTTTTCTATTCCCCGCCAAAAAAAAATAATAAAAGTTAATCAATAAATTCTATGTCCCCCTGAAATGGTGCTATTAAAAAATACAACTTGCCCCTGGTCTGGAAGTAGAAAAAATTTACTGCGCAAGTTATAACATTTATTTTTGCGGTGTGAATATAGGAAAAATAAATTTTCGCCATTGTTTTAATTTTTATCTTATTCCGTTCATGTTTCACACTAAATTTTTTATAAAATTAATCCTTCAGGTTATTATGGTCGTGTAGATACCTAATACGTGTAGGTTTTTTGTTTTTATGTAATGTTGGGCAATAAAATATATTTTATGCTAAATAATGACTTGTATTTTTTTGGACCTTTTTTTATTTATTTAGTCACATTTTTTTTTTATTCCATTTAGGGATCATTTTATTTACAACTTTTTTTTTTTTACTTTTAATGTATTAGTATACTTTTGCATGCCAATACACAGGCTGCTGTTAGGGCAACACATAATGTGCCCTAACAGCAGGCTTATTGAACAAACAGCCCTGGGATTTCCGGTGACACGATTGAAGAGGGGAGTCCCCTTTGATCATGCCGGGGTCATGGACTGTGACAATCAATGGATTAAACAGCTGGGGTCGGATTTTTTTTCCACTCCTAGATGTATTCAAAACTCTCCTCTACGTACAAGAACTGTTAGTTACAGCTCCTGCTTAGAGGATGAGCACTCACTGGAGCGCTCATAAGCCTTTTCTACAAAGACGCCAAAAGACGTCGCTGCAGACTGGGGACCTGCACGCCTGCCGTGGAAAAACAGCGGGCGGTCGTTAAGGGGTTAATAATAGAGCACATCTGCCTGTAACCGGCCGGTGACTATTGACTTACTAGACTTCACACAGAGAGGTTTTGGGTGTATTTTTCATACTAAAAACAACAGAATCCAGATGTTAGGTGTGAGTGAAAAGCAAAATATGATTTTCTATTCACAAATTCCACTTTTTAGCATATTACATTCTTGACTGTTTCACAGCATCCTGTTTTTTTCATGGCATGCTGCGTTTTTCTGTAATATAGTACATTATGAAGAACCATATAGCAGCACATAAGGTATATAGTACAGGATGGATCAGTGCACACAGCTCTGCTATGTGCATGTTACCAAATGATACATTCCCATGTGCGAAGACAATTTTTGCAAAAGTTATCACATTCGATCATTTTGAATGCTGCAAATAAATTCTCTTTAGCAGGACAAGCTGAAAATCTACAAATGTGCATTTGAAGAATTAAACAGCAGAAAATATTTATTTACACATTATTAGCACAACACTGAACAACAGTACTAACGTCAGGATGTTGTTTATATTGCAATTTCATTTCACTATGTGGTTAATCTTCGGATGTACAAAGCAATTTTACCCCTTAACGACCGGCGTATAGTGTTTTTATGTCGGTCGTTTAGGGTAGTTCTTCTGATGTGTCGGCTTTTCACGTCGGCACTTCAGAAGAACTTTTCTGCCATCGTGCCGGGATCTCTAGTAACAGCCTCGGCCTTCAGGGCAATGATCGGAGACCACTAGCAGTGGTCTCCGATCATTTTTAACCCCTCAGATGCGGTGCTGAATAGCAAGTACCGCATCTGAGTGGTTTGGGAGGGAGGGGACCGCATCGGAGTGGTTTCGGTGGGGGATCTCCTAAAGTCTGGGCTGCTGGTAACAGCCTCGGGCTTCAGGGCAACAATCGGAGACCACTAGCAGTGGTCTCCGATCGTATTTAACCCCTCAGATGCGGCACTCAATAGCGAGTGCCGGCCGAATCTGAGTGGTTTGCGAGGGAGGTGACTGCATCGGAGCGGTTTTCTCGGGGATCTCCTGAAGACCGTGCTGTTAGTAACTGCCTCGGGCTTCAGGGCAATGATCGGAGACCACTGGCAGTGGTTTCCCATCAGTTTTAACCCCTCAGATGCGGCGCTCAATAGCAAGTGCCGCATCTGAGTGGTTTGGGAGGGAGCCGCATCGGAGTGCTTTTCCCGGTCATCGGGTAATCTGCTTCTGAAGCCAAGGCTGTTAGCAACAGCCTTGGCTTCAGAGTGATGATCGGAGACCAATAACAGTGGTCTCCGTTCATGTGATCACTGTGAGAACCATTCACAGTGATCACAAAATGAAAAACGAAGTGCTTCTCCTACCTGTCTCTCTGTCTCTCCTCACACTCTCTGTATGAGAAGAGACAGAGAGAGGATTTTACTGTGACACCAAAGACACAAAATTACAATAAATCTAATAGATAAACTTTATATAAACTTCAATTGTATACCTATGCTAGGGTTATCCTTAGGGCACATTCACACGTGGCAGAATTTTTCCGCTGCAAATGTTGGTGCAGATTTGGGGCAATTACGCAACGAATCTGCACCAACATTTGCATATTTGACAGGTAATTCAGACGTTGCAGAAAAGACAGCGGACTTGCCACAGATTTCAGTTATTGCATTGCAAAGGCTGAAATCAACAGTGAAATTCCGCTTCTTCTCCGCCACAGACAGTGCATGCAGTCTATTGTCCGCAGCGGAGTTTTCCTAAACGAACTTGCCTCAAAATGTATTGAAACAAATGTAATAAACAGCCGCTGGAGAATTCCACTGCGGACTGTCCACAGCGGAATTCCACAGCAATTCCGCCATGTGTGAACGTGCCCTTAGGCTTAGTCTAGGGTTATTCTAGGTTCTATTCTAGTGTTAGTCTAGGGTTAGCCTAGGGTTTTTGTGTAGCGTACGTGTGTGACGTCTGTTTATTTTATTTGTGCAAAAAAATAAATAAATATATATATGTAAAAAAAAAAAGTTTTATAGTCTACATGTTTGTTCGACATCAGTTTTTTGTGAAGCGTGCTTTTGTGACGTCCGTGTATTTTTGTCTTTGAAAAAAGTAAAGAAAAAATAATAACATTTGTCTGCGTGTGCGTCTGGTTACAGTCTTTGTTGTACGTGTGTGTAATTACAATGGCCCATAGAAGGTTCACGGTGGAAGAGGCATACGCCATGTTAATTTCTGACTCTGATGAAAGTGATACAGGAACCGCGACCGAGGTAGAAATGTTGTCTACCAGTGATAGCGACGACAGTGATACGCTTTCTGCAAATGCAAGTGTCGCTGCAGAGTCCACAAGCACAGGGCATGTCGCAGAAGTACCACAAAACACGGCCCACTCTATTCCCCCAGATTATATTGAGTGGGTACCCACAGAGTCATTTTCCCCTAATATCCCAGAATTTATTGCCACACCAGGGATAAATATTAATGTGGAAAATTTTACAGCCCTCGATGTTTTAAAAATATTCATTACAGATGAACTATTGGAGCTGGTTGTTTTAGGTTAACAATCTGTATGCTCGCCAATTCCTTGCTGAAAAGCCAGCGTCCTCCTATACAAAGGAGTGGCACCCCACAAATACTGGCGAACTTAAACATTTTTGGGGCTCATCCTCAACATGGGTTTAGTGAAAAAGCCCTCAATCCGGTCATATTGGGCAACAAACCCTACACATGCTACACCTGTTTTTCCAGCTGTTATGACCAGAAGCAGATATGAGGTGCTAATGCGCTTCCTTCATTTTAACGACAATCACCAGGCCCCCCCGTACTGATCCAGGCCGTGACCGCCTATATAAAATAAGGTCCCTGATAAAAATTTTGGAGGAGTTATTTAATCCGATGTACAACCCCGAAAAAAACCTAGCGGTGGATGAATCGCTGATGAGTTACAAAGGCAGGCTCTCATTCCGCCAGTACATCCCCTTAAAGAGAGCAAAATATGGGGTTAAAATCTACAAGCTCTGTGAGAGCGGTACAGGCTACACATCTGCCTTTAGAATCTATGACGGCAAAGACCGTGATATTACCCACATTATCAACTCATTTACTTTCACGCTGTTTTTGTAGGGAGAACCAAAAGGGAGGGTTGTTTATTGGATAATGTTTCACTGTAAAAATGCAGCAATACTGTATTTTCTGGAAAAACCCATTTTTTATTTCTTTCCACCTATTAAAAATACTCACTATACCCCTAGATGAATATTAGCAGGACATTTATACTTGTCAAAATGACCTGCAGTACCACGGCAGATATAGCGTGGTTCCCTAAAATCAGCTGTGGCGTAAAAAGGCCTCCAAAAACCAAAATGGACTCCTTCTATGATATGCCCTATAACGGGTCCATATAATAGATTAGACACACATATTTGGTATCACCGTACACGGAAGAAATAGCAGAATGTGGAAAGGTGTCACTTTTACCAATATGTCATATGGTGTTTCGAAATGGCTTAAGAAAAGTGACACTTTTGTAAAAAAAAAAGCAATTTACATTTTTTTGGCCCAAGTTTGGACAAATTCTGTAAAAAGTGTGAAGGGTTAAAACGTAAATTGAACCGCTAGAAATAGACTTTAGAGTGTCTAGTTTGTAGAACATAATGTTTTTTTTACCATTATTTATTGGCCTTCAAGTCCATTACCCATACATTACTACCATGGTGTAAAAAACGAAATTAAGACATTTTAGGGCGCAATTGAAAAAAGGGGCATTTGTGTTTTATACTATATTTCTGGTACAAAAAAATAAACTACACCTCCAAGTCAGGTGTCCT
Organism: Rhinoderma darwinii; assembly: GCF_050947455.1. Taxonomy (NCBI): domain Eukaryota; kingdom Metazoa; phylum Chordata; class Amphibia; order Anura; family Rhinodermatidae; genus Rhinoderma; species Rhinoderma darwinii. Next base: position 173,235,991 of record NC_134690.1, read on the forward strand.
TATGATCAGGATAAATGAAAAAATATATTTCAATACATTTGTATGATACAATTACTTTTATTTTCAAACTGTTACATTTGAAATGATGAAAAATCAAAATTGTTCTTTTTTTTCTGTCTTTCCACGGCTATAAAAAAAGTAACAAAAATGTTACCTATACATATATACCACAAAAAGGAAGCACTACATGTTCCGAGAAAACAGTGCAAAATTCACATCGATACATAAAACACATACAGAGTTATACTGCGTTACATCTGTGAATAGCAAAACTGCGAAAATTGCTCTGGTCACTAAGGTTTAAAACACCTTCGGTATTAAGGGGTTAAACAGTACTGAGGAGGCATTGTAGCAGTCCAGCAGTGATAAATATGCTAAGGAAAAACATGTGCTCAATATCTCCTCCCAGTGGCCATATTAAGAATACAGGCTGTAAGAAAAAGTCCATACTAGCTTTTACATTGGACACTTTGATAACTATTATAACCAACTTGTTTATTTATCAGGGACTGATGTGAGTGGTTGCAATCTGTGTACAACATTGCAGAATCTGTTGCAGAATAAATGAAATTTTGAATATAACATTATAACAAGATACAGTAGGAGCGAGCAGTGCCAAGACAATTTCAGTTATTGTGTTTCAGAAACAAAAGTAATACATTTAATAAATGTATAAAAAATTGTGGACTATTTCTTTACAACTGTGTTTCTCAACCAGTGGCTCAAAAGACACATATTAGCTACCTGGCTCTTGGCAGTTATGGATACGGTTTAAAATTTCTTTGTGCAACACTGCTTCTTTCATGAGTCCCAGGCCCGCTGTCTTGAATTTATATTGGATTAAAACTGTCCTTTATTCTTTAAAGCAGAGTTTCAGGATACAAAGTGGATGGTCTACCTATAGCAAAAGGTGAGTCTGCTGACCAGTGGTGGTCCCAGGGTTAGAATCCTAAAGATAACACATGGATGTGGTCCATCATTGCTGTATCCCAGAAACCCCCTTAAAGCAGATCTGTCATTATAATGTTTAAAGGGGTTTTCCCATAAAGGACATTCATGACATATCCACAGGATATATCATAAATGTCAGATAGATGTGGGTCCCACCTCTGGGACCCACGCCTATCTCTAGAGCGTGGCCCCATAATCCCAGGTCTAGCTTTTTGTGCTCACGCTGCCTCCTGGCCAATTCCTGATTATATGGTCGGGAGATACGGAAACAGCGTAACTCGCTGAGCTACGCTGTTTCTGTAACTCCCATAGTAGTCAATGGGAGTTACGGAAGCCGTGTAGCATGCAAGTTACTCTTTTTCCGTAACTACTATTTATTTCTACGGGAGTTACGGAAACAGCGTAGCTCAGCGAGTTACTGTGGATATGACATAAATGACCTTCATAGGAAATCCCCTTTAAAGGGCAGCATAGTATGTGGAGAGATATGCTTTATTAGCTCAAATGGTACAAAAAAATATTATGGCTAATAAAGATCAGGGGGTGTTAAAAGTCAGTAGTCTGCTACTAATCTACAAAGCTCTCCAGCCAGACAAGGATTACGTCCGTGGATATGGATATGTGGCGCTTGCGACCTCGGTCGCTGTTAGGTAATGGCGCTCATTACCTAACAGCGACCGAGGTCGCAAGCGCCGCATATCCACATCCACGGACCTAATCCGTGTCTGAGGAAGGTCGAATGTATAGACCGAAACATTAAACCTATTTTTGGATTACTATTTTTCGCTATATGTGAAATAAAATATCACTTATTGCATAATACCTTGGAGTGCTGAGTTCCCATTTTTTATACTATATACAGGGGGTCTGTGTGTGGCGCTACCTACAGGGGGGCTGTGTGTGGCGCTATCTACACGGGGGCTGTGTGTGGCACTATCTACAGGGGGGCTGTGTGTGGCGCTATTTACAGGGCGGGCTGTGGGGCGTTATCTACAGGGGGCTGTGTGTGGCGCTATCTACAGCGGGCTGTGTGTGGCGCTATCTACAGAGGGAGTGTACAGGGGGTGTGTGGCGCTATCTACAGGGGGAGTGTGTGTGATGCTATCTATAGGGGCTGTGTGTGGTAATATCTACAGGGGGCTGTGTGTGGCACTATCTACAGGAGGCTGTGTGTGGCGCTATCTACAGGGGCGGTGTGTGTGGTGCCATCTACAGCAGGAGTGCGTGTGGTGCCATCTACAGGGGGAGTGTGTGTGGCACTATCTACAGGGGGAGTGTGTGTGGCGCTATCTACAGGGGAAGTGTGTGTGGCGCTATCTACAGGGGGAGTGTGTGTGACACTATGTACAGGGGGCTTTGTGTCACTATCTACAGGGGGCACTGTGTATGTGGTGCTTTACAGTGTGACACAATTATATTCAGGGGCACAGTGTTTGGTGCTATTATATTCAGGGGAACAGTGCATGGTGGTATTATATTTAGGGGCACAGTGTGTGGCACCATGATAATTTTATCTTTGTTTATAGGTGTGGAAAAGTGCGGAGCCGAAGACATCTGAGCAGCAAATTCTGCAGATATGGGTCATGGCCAGGAGAAGTCGTCATGAACTCTGGACCGGATGGAGAAGAAAAAAGGAAAAATAACTACTAGCATCTGAGACATCGTCACCTGTGAGTCACTAGATTTATAGAGAATCTGTCACCTCTTCTGACATGTTTATTATAAGAAAACCTTCTATTTCACAAAAAGTCTTTGTGCAGTCCAGGACTGATAGACAAATGCGTGTTACCATTCCCCTTGTCAGGAGGATGAGTCCCTGCACAGTGTGATACTGTCAGCGATGGTTGGAGACTGTCAGTATGTAGGGACACAGCCCTGTGACAAGGGGAATCGTAACACCCATTTGTTAATGCTTGCATAAAAAGGTAGTATTAATAATACTTACGGCGAGGCAGGGCGGCAGCGGAGAAGGGGGGCCCAAGCTTGGGTAACAGTCCAGGGCCTATGGTCCACTTAATCTGCCACTGACTCCAGCATGCTGCACCCACATTAATTTCTTCTCTCATCTCTGTCTAACAACTTCAGATCCTTTTATACAGGCCAATAATCAGGTCAGGTGAACAAACGTTCATAAGAACGCTCACTCCCAGGGGCGTAACTAGGAAAGACTGGGCCCCATAGCAAACTTTTGACTGGGGACCCCCCTCCCCTGGGAGTCACACAACCCCCCCCTTGTAGATAGTGCCTTTTTTACAGCCCCCCCTGTAGATAACGCCATACAGCCCCCCTGTAGATAGCGCTATACAGCCCCCCTGTAGATAACGCCATACAGCCCACCCCTGTAGATAACGGCATACAGCCCCCTTTGTACATATATACAGGGGGGACTGTATGGCGTTATCTACAGGGGGGGCTGTGTGGCGTTATCTACAGGGGGACTGTGTGGCGTTATCTACAGGGGGGACTGTGTGGCGTTATCTACAGGGGGGACTGTGTGGCGTTATCTACAGGGGGGACTGTGTGGCGTTATCTACAGGGGGACTGTGTGGCGTTATCTACAGGGGGGACTGTGTGGCGTTATCTACAGGGGGGACTGTGTGGCGTTATCTACAGGGGGGACTGTGTGGCGTTATCTACAGGGGGGACTGTGTGGCGTTCTCTACAGAGGGGGCTGTATGGCACTAACGCCATACAGCCCCCACTGTAGAGAACGCCATACAGCGCCCCCCTGCAGGGAACACCATACAGCGCCCCCCTGCAGGGAACGCCATACAGCGCCCCTCCCTGCAGGGAACGCCATACAGCTCCCCCCCCTGCAGGGAACACCATACAGCGCCCCCCCCTGCAGGGAACGCCATACAGCGTCCCCAACCCCCCAAAAAAATGCGACCTACAGTGTTGTTGTGTCCTACAAATAACATGCATCCCATATCCACAGGATAGGGGATACATGTGCGATCGCTGGCATTGATAGGGAGAACGGGGGACTGAAAGTCCCCCTAAGTTCTCCATGACTAACCTCTGACTTCCGGCTTCTGTGTCGGCAGCTCAATAAAAATGAAAGGAGCGCTGGTCACGCATGCGCACAAGCGCGACCGGCGCTCCATTCATTTCCACGGAGCTGCCGACACAGACCCCGGAAGTCTGAGGTTTGTGATGGAGAACTTCAGGGGACTTTCAGTCCCCCGTTCTCCCTATCGCTGCCAGCCATCACACATGTATCCCCTGTCCTGTGGAGAGGGGATACATGTCTTTTGTTTAATGGCAGAGCGGGGAGATACCTCCCTGCTCTGCCGTAGTGATCAGTGGCGTCCCGCTGTAGCAGCCATAGCGGCTGCTAGCGGAGCCTCATGCCGCGGGCCCCGTAGCAGCTGCTACGGCTGCTATGGCGGTAGTTACGCCATGCTCACTCCCAATCATTGCCCTGGGTAAAAAGGACAAAGATAAGCCAATGAACGAGCAAGTGCTCATTCATCTGTTGATCCCATCCTTTATGCGGCCCAAAAAATGGTCACTAGTCGGCAGCACATGTAAGCAGGTAGATGTACTGCTGACATGATCGTTGTTCTGATCATTGTTTCTTGTGAGTGGAGCAAAGCTGTATTCGCATTCGCAAAGGTGATTTTACATGGGCCGATATGTATGTCATTGAGAAATGATCTGTGGTTGTCAGCAATCCTTATCATAACCACTCATTATCATCTCCTGTGCTGTACCTACACTCTAGAATGCTTTGCTTTGGGCTACTAGACTAACTCCGAACATTTAAAGTGCCTTAAATATTCATCTATTTAGGGATGGTCATTTCACATACCTGTATTGGAGTCAGGAACACATAAAAACTACTGGTAATGTTACCCTATTCCTAGCACCATATCTCCAGCAGCTCATTCTTGTACCCAGCGGCAATAGTGTTTGAAAAAGGCCATATTTATAGGTGAAACGTTACACACGCATATGTTTGCTCTTTTCTGAATAAAAGATTACTGCATTACAATCTACGGAGCGCTCAAGACTTTCTTCTAAATATCTATGGGGTGGGAACCCTACTGCCACAGATAATATCATTGTTGAATATAACTGTAACGACCGGGGGTAGGGAAACGGACAAGTGAGCCCTAATCTACCCGCCACACTGTCCCTGCCTACTTGCAACGACCTGCCCTAGGCGACGGGGTACAACTGGGCGGCGGTCCCTACGCTCAGTAAGTGCACGAGACAAACATACAAGGGAATACAAAGCAAAGGGAAAGGGGCAGTTGCCCACGGCAACACCGTGAGCAACAAGAGTGGTGAACGAGCCAAGTCAAACCAGGAGAGCACGAGGTACCAAACGCAGAGCAGGAGAGTAGTCAGTAAGCCAGGGTCAGTATGGAGCAGGATCAAATAGATAGGAGCTGTAGCTGGGCCAGAAAACCACACGAGAAGAATCACAAGCAAAGGAGGAACAGGAAAGGCAGGTATAAATAGACAGAGGGCGGGAGCTAGCTCCGTCTGGCCAGGCTGCGATAGGCTCTCCCACTCCTAAGCCTGCCATCCTGAGTGGTGGAAGATGGAGTCAGTCTCAGAAACGTAGATTCAGGTGCAGACTGATTACCTATGGGAGTTAACCCCGAAGCTGTGCCTGGCAGATCCTTTACAATAACACAGTGTGTGAATGGGAGTGGTACTGTATTGGAAAGAAGCCGAAAGCCTCTTTTTACAATGGTAGTCCCTACCAGACAGTCGATGCCAATACATCAATGGCATGCACATTCAACTAAACCTCAGCCCTAGTAAATTCTTTACATTATTTGCTGTTTACTTCTAAGCAATCGATATTGATATGCTATCACTGTTATTAGAGGAGAAAACCCTTTAAATATTACTTCATCTCACAGATTCTATTTTTGGTCTTACCTGTAGGGCTAAATGGCATAATTATATATATTTTTTTAACTTCTTTAAATGGTTGGCTCATCAAAATAACCCCTTTCTATTGCTTTTTATGGATGTCAAATAGGGGGTTACCCCAATCAGGACTGTGGCTTTCACTCTGGCTGACATGACATGGGCTGTCCATGGATTGTATGTAATACTATATTTTAGACACCGAAGGGAATATGCATGGCTATCTGGAGCTTTCACCAGCAATAACAGCTGATCACTGGAGGTTTCTGAAGCCACATTGCCAGATTGGCTTCACTATAACAAGAGGTTGTTGGGATAAGACAACCCCTTTTACTGCATACCAGTATTTATATTCATTTTATTTGTTTTCTTCGTGAACTAGCTGTGTATATGCTTAATTTTTGATGTGGAAAAAAATGAATCCCACTTTATTGCAAACAAGACAGTATAAGTGAATATAACACATCCAATACTCACTCTTGATGCCCAAAGCCCAGCTCTGGGAGATAAGGCAGTTTTTTTATGCGAATAATACTGTCATATAGGGAGGGCTGCAGACTCTGAGCCACTGCATTTGCCAGAATGACAGCAATCATCACTGGTAATATATGAGAAATCTGTCCAGTTAGTTCAAAAACAATAACTGCTGTGGACACAGTATGAGTGACGGCTCCTGAAAGCGCCGCAGCACCTGATGGAGGGAAGGATGCATGAGTATAAAAGACTAACTTGGAGAATAATAAATAGTGTAAAGAAAAACCAGTTTCTTACCTACAACTGCATAGCCGCCAGGTACAATTCGATATGTGCTGCCATCACTGTGAATACCATCTGGGAACCAAGCTGCCATACTCTCACCAACTAGCCTTCCAAATGCAGCACCTAATGTAATTGATTTTGTTATTATTTTTTTTAAGAGCATATGCAGAATGAATCATTTTTCAATACAAAGCTGATCACATGACCACAAACTATCTTAATGCAGAAAGGGTTCAACTCCTCAGACATAGTGTAAAATTGCAATATGGGCTAAGTGTGCTAAACAAGTGACATACGAAGACCTTGAGACACAGTTAGTAAACTCCAACTCTAAAAATGCTGATCTGATTCATTCTCGATGAATGGTAGTTTGCTTACATTTTTATTGAACCAAGTAACAGTAGATTGCAGATTTTAATGATTCAATATGGTGACTATTACTGTATCTCATTGGTATTCATCCATAGTTACTAAGCTAATATAAAATTTTACAAAATGTCAATGTATGTGATATGATGACATTCCTTATTGGTTGCTCCACCATCAGAAAAAGTTATATTCCCATCAACTTACAGGCTATGATATTGGCAGATTCCTTTTCTGGTGGTATATCTGCCCAAAAATGATTTGAGAAACACACTTTAACATAATCACACAGTATATAATGCAGACCTGGTTGAGCCATCTGTATGTGTATTGGCTACAAGTATTTTTAATCCAATAGTATGCCTGAAGTAAGCCCATAGTTTTTTTTGTTGTTGTTTTTTTTTTTTGCTAATGGCTTGTTATTTATTTAAGCACATCAATCTGTGAATTATTTGAGAGATATTTAAGCAGTATGTGAAAGTTTCCCTGGAAATAGGAGGGCTGGGTTCATGTGTTTTCTAAAATTTGGCATAGTCTTATGACTGAGGTTATTGTATTATTGTAGGAAACAATGGGCATTGCAGAAGTGTAGTTGACATTTCTGTAGGAGGTCTTAGCATACACTAGTGCTGTTTATGTCGGCATTTCTTACTTAAAACACCAAGGGTAGCACAAATGTCAGCAAGATTTTTTTATTGCAATGCATTATGGGTCTAATAACACACATTTTGGCTAATGTGGGACAAAGGTGGATCATTCCGTGTAGGATGGGGCCTGTCAAGTAATAAAATGCTGCAACAAACTAGATCATAAGATCTTTATCTTAAACTCCCATATTGATATTTTATGTAAATGTAAGTTTTGCTTAAAGAAATAACACACCTGTTACTAGACTGAGGGTAAAATCGGTCCTGATCTTTTAAAGGGTGATCCATATACAGTGAAAACTCTTTGAGACAGCTACCCAGAAATACAGTGAAAAATTATCTTCTAGTCGGATGACTCTCTCAAAGAAGATGGCCAATATATACATAGAATATAAAATAATTGAAAAACCGTCACAGAAAAATCTGGTCTAGAGCAGGGGCGATCTCCTTTGTTGGAGAGCTTTCACTGTATATCTATTATCACAAGTACAGACCATGTGAGTGCACCACCACTCGGCTTTCAATTAAAATCATAGCTGGGAGGCCAGCGCTGACTGAAGTTGTGAAATTTAGGAGCTACCTTCTCATCTGGTAGAACAGCTCTTCTGGCAGTTGTCAGTCTGAGTTTGCATTAGTTTTTTTGCTTGACAGATAACAAAATAAAGTTTGTTTACCCAACATCTAAAAGCTCCTTCATATTCATCATAGAACACTTACTGAATTTCATACATGTCCCATTGTGACTTTGTCCTAGCTATGTTTCCCCTAAATAAACATTGCATAACTCACCAATTACAAACACTGGCATGAACGCTCCACATGGCACTGGAAGTGTGGTGGCCAGAGCAGACATCCAAAACTGAGAGAGAAAGATGGTCGCAGATACAGGGTAAGACAAATGTAAAAGTAATATAAAAGAAAACCAGAAGAGATGTCACATGCATAGACAATAACAGACATAAAGAATAAAAAGATGATGTGTAAAAATAACAGCATATACATATTTACGCCAAGTCCAACTTACCTTCATTAGAATGAAGACCACCAGACTGACAAACACATTGGTTCTTGGATTTTTCCAGGCGTTTGAAGCACCTCTAAACAAGAAGTCCTCAGAGACTCCTTGTTGAGCCCATGTACAGTTATCAAACAGTGTTACCAAAGTCTCTTTTTGGGTCAGCTGAAGATACAGGAGGGTATAATATGAGTACAATACGTGTCATACCTTTCAACTGTCTTGTTATATCACTACGCTCATATAGATAGATAGATAGATAGATAGATAGATAGATAGATAGATAGATAGATAGATAGATACTTTATTTATCCCCAAGGAGAAATTGGTTTACAGTTGTAACTCCCATTTACAGTACACATTATATAAAACCATACAATATACAACGACAACATATAATAAAATATGTAATAAAATGCATCATGACACACTATAAAGACACATTATAAAGTGCAATAGCTTTTGGCATAAAAGATCTTTTAAATCGTTCTTTCCTACATCTAAATTGTAGCAAACGATCACTAAAACAGCTTTGTTTATCGATTAAAATACTATGTAACGGATGCAACTCCTCTACTTTAAAGAGGCTCTGTCACCAGATTCTCAAATCCCTATCTCCTATTGAATGGGATCGGCGCTGCAATGTAGATAACAGTAACGTTTTTTTTGTTTTTTTTAAACTTTAATTTTTGGCCAAGTTATGAGCTATTTTATATATATATGCAAATGAGGTTTGAAATAGACAACTGGGCGTTTTTTTTCTCGTTATGGCCAACTGGGCGTGTATTGTGTTTTTAACTGGGCGTGTTTACGTGTATGACGCTGACCAATCAGTGACCAGTCAGCATCATACACTCATCTCCATTGATTTACACAGCAGCGATGTGCAGCCACATAAACAGAGATTAACGTTAATGAAGTGTCCTGATAATGAATACACATGACCTCCAGCCTGGACGTCATGTGTATTCAGAATCCTGACACTTCTGACGCTTTTCTTTGAGATTTCTAGCAAGGGAAACGAAATCTCGCGAGACTACGGAGATAAACGAGATTTCGTTTCCCTTGCTGCAAATCTCACAGAAAAGATTCACAAGTGTCCTGATAATGAATACACATGACGTCCAGGCTGGAGGTCATGTGTATTTATTATCAGGACACTTTATTAACGTTAATCTCTGTTTATGTGGCTGCACATCGCTGCTGTGTAAATCAATGGAGATGAGTGTATGATTCGTAAGATTTGTAAGATTCACAAGTGTCCTGATAATGAATACACATGATCATCCAGCCTGGACGTCATGTGTATTCAGAATCCTGACACTTCTGAATCTTTTCTTTGAGATTTCTAGCAAGGGAAACGAAATCTCGCGAGACTACGGAGGTAAACGAGATTTCGTTTCCCTTGCTGCAAATCTCACAGAAAAGATTCAGAAGTGTCAGGATTCTGAATACACATGACGTCCAGGCTGGATGATCATGTGTATTCATTATCAGGACACTTGTGAATCTTACAAATCTTACGAATCATACACTCATCTCCATTGATTTACACAGCAGCGATGTGCAGCCACATAAACAGAGATTAACGTTAATCAAGTGTCCTGATAATGAATACACATGACCTCCAGCCTGGACATCATGTGTATTCATTATCAGGACACTTGTGAATCTTTTCTGTGAGATTTGCAGCAAGGGAAACGAAATCTCGTTTATCTCCGTAGTCTCGCGAGATTTCGTTTCCCTTGCTAGAAATCTCAAAGAAAAGCGTCAGAAGTGTCAGGATTCTGAATACACATGACGTCCAGGCTGGAGGTCATGTGTATTCATTATCAGGACACTTGATTAACGTTAATCTCTGTTTATGTGGCTGCACATCGCTGCTGTGTAAATCAATGGAGATGAGTGTATGATGCTGACTGGTCACTGATTGGTCAGCGTCATACACGTAAACACGCCCAGTTAAAAACACAATACACGCCCAGTTGGCCATAACGAAAAAAAAAACGCCCAGTTGTCCATTTCAAACCTCATTTGCATATATATATAAAATAGCTCATAACTTGGCCAAAAATGAAAGTAAAAAAAAAAACAAAACACGTTACTGTTATCTACATTGCAGTGCCGATCACATGCAATAGGAGATAGGGATTTGAGAATCTGGTGACAGAGCCTCTTTAATTGCACTAATCTTCCTTAATAACCTTTTGTTTAATACCTCCTCAAATAAAGGCAAGTCACTAACCATGATCGCTTTTCCCTTTTTGATCAACTTATTCAATTTATTCTTTTCTGCTTCTCTGATATTA